>NW_027040858.1:3942500-4610000 GCF_037179485.1 Ochlerotatus camptorhynchus | reverse complement strand
CTTAAATATTTTAGATGATATTTACAAATGATTCATGATATTTTCAACTATACCTAAGCCCCTTGGTCCAAGCTTAGAAAATGAAAATATCAAAAACATATTTTGATATATTCAGCAAAGGCGCACCAACCCCCCCCCCCCCCACAAGCGCCCCATGGGAATCATTCAATCAACGGTTAACTCACCAATCAATCACACTCCATATTCATTCTCTCCACATTAATACACTCTCGATGCGTTCTCTTCACTTTTTCTTCCTCTATCCCGCCAGGACTTTGCCAACCTGCGCAAAAATAAGTTTGCCCGCCGCTGCTCGTCCTTGCGGCAACAGGCGACCGAGCAGACGACATCGACCGTGACACTGGAGCTGGAAAGCGCCTCGGCGGCCCAATCGATGACCATCCACGAGCAGAACACCAGCTCCCCAAAGAAGCCCAAGTGGGAGGTGATTGAGCACTTCAAGAGCACCGGACGCGGCCAGGAATCGATCAGCAGCAGTCTGATTGCGGTGAGTCTTCTTTGTTTATATTATAGGCTGATTGTTTATGGTCTTTGCAGTCGTATGCGGGGTGAATAAGCAGCTTATCGCATCGAAGTAACCCAGTAACAACAATAACAACAACAGTGGTCAGGGATAATCCGATTGATGAAGTGCGTTTAGTTCATGTGGGTTGCTTTGTTGCCCGGAGCGATTCATTGCTCTTGGGAATGAATTAAAAGCTGGAGCTAAGCTGATGAATGAGTTCCGGGAAGAATATGGCGCACATTGGCGCCTCTTTGAGCTCCGATTTGAGCTCCGAGTGCGGCAGAAGGAAATCATTCGACAAATTATGATTGACTGGTTGTCTGTTGGGATTTAGTTGTTGGTTTTGTGTGTCGTAGGAGCGCGTTTCCGGCTTAGGGGATGACTGATAAGAAATATTGAAGAGCTATCAAATTGAATAGAATTCGAGGAAAGTTGTTACCAAATGCTGGAAGTAGAATTTCAGAATGGCGGAACGAAGCTTATTTTTTCTTAAGCTACACCTCGTTAACTTTATGAAATATTCTCAAAAGAAGCATCTCTTTTCAAAGAGGCGTTCAATGGTGCAAATAGATGTGGGTACTGTTACCCTTTTAGTACACGCTTTTTGCAGCCACGGCGACGATGATGGGGTTCTATAATGGGACGTGCCTTCGGAGCAATTACCTTTGTTAAGCGATTTGCAAATGGTAAAGTGGCAGAGTGGGTGAGGTTAAACAACCTTTGCTGTACATACAACAGTGTGCCGGTGATATGAATCTCTTTGAATATCCCGTTCCCGGTCTCAGGTTCTCAGGCAAGGATGCACCAGCATCTTTTTCACCCACCGACCGACATATCGTTGCATCGGTCTGAACACCTTTTTAGATGAAAGCAATGGGTGGTGAAGGTGGAAAGTATCGTAGTTTTCGCGCAGAAGATAGCAGAAGGTAGATACTGGTTTGATCGTTCTCCTGGGAGGTAGCTATATGCAGCTGGATGTAGAACGTTCGTTCGGCGTAATAGTTGGAGCAAAGGGTGGTTAGGTTTTTATCGTTTTCGCGCAATCGGAGCATCACTGACTTGCACGTTGAACTAAAGCTTGTTTCTTTTTTGCTTTGCACGTGATTTGGTTTAACTAAGGGGCAAAGATTTGCTCGTTAAATTGTGTGCTTTGCAAGCCAGCGTCATTGAGTTATTCAAGTTTTAACTGAGGATTTTTACGTTAATACTTTCTTGACTAAGATAATTCGAATGGACAGTAGCAATTTGTAACTGAAGGCCTGGTTAAGGGAATCAATTTTTGGAAATAAATTCAAATGAATTGAGCAAATAACATGTTTCAAGCATGCTTGACTGACCAAAATCGCATGTCAGTCCGACATTTGCTTGATTTCTTATCGATATAAGACAGTTCATGGATTTTAGGTAACTCAAATTTCAACAAAAACAATGATGACCAGCAAATTCCGATTAGCTATTACCCGGTTTTTCTCAGAATAATACCCAACGTGATTGAGCCCAATTTGTCACTGTTGGAAATTTGCATACAACTCTTCACATGGTTTTTTCAATGTTCTCATAAAGTTTCTTTAAAATAATTTCCTTTCACAGTGTTGTTTTCAGAATTCATATAAAATAAATTTGAGAATCTCTCAGGGATTTTCTGAAGCTTCCTTTCATAATCCTATTCAAAATTAGCTCGAGTTCATTTAGAATTTTAGGGCAATTCATCTCATATATTTTTTGTAAATTTGCGCAGAGTTATCTGTATTCTTGCGATTGAAATTCTCCTTGGAATTCTCTCAAATTTTTTTTTGACATTGTACTCTCAAAAATCTCTTAGCATTCGTTTTGGAATTTTTATGTTACTGTTATCAGATTACTTGACATTATTTTTAGAATTAACTTGGAATTTTCCCTAATTTTTTAACTATCATCAGAATTTTCTTGGAATTAGCAACATAATTCTCTATAAATTCTTCTCAGAACCTTATTTAGAATATATATAAGAAATGGACTAGCAATCTTGATGGAATGTTCCCCAGAACAAAAAAAAAAACTCAACTCTGATCTTTCCGCAGAATTCAACATGAGCTCTTCTCACAACTACTTTGGAACTGTTTCTATATTTATCTTGTAAAAGGTGTTCCACATCAAATTGCATCACGAAAAAAACGCTGTAGAAAATGACCTTGTTGACCTTGAGGACAACGTTTGAATAGCGGCACGAAGCCAGATCCGGCCAGAAGATCGTAAAGCCCTCGTGTTGCTTCTGTAGATACTCATTGAAGTAGATCTCCCCGTTTACAGTCCCGGTAGTCACGAACCGCGCACTCCGTTTGCCACATGAGCAGATCGCTTGCCAAATTATGTATTTCTTTGCAAACTTTAAAAGTTTCTGCTTCCTTACTTCCTCCGGAACATCGAACTTGTGCTGGACGTCGAAGAACAGTAGCCCCGGAAGTCCACCTTGACGTTAGTCTTATCATCCATGATGAGACAATGAGACTTCGTCAGCATCTGGGTGTACAGTTTCCGGGTCCGTGACTTTCCCACCGTATTTTGCTGTTCGTCACGATTTGGAGCCTTCTGCACTTTGTACGTATGCAGTCCTTCCTTGTTCCTTGTTCCTTGTCCTTGGCTCTCTGAACAAAAGACTTGGACAGATTCAACTGTTTGGCCACATCCCCGATCGAAGCATTGGTATTCCGCTTAAAACGCTGTGACGACACGCTTGTGATCGTGATCACTAATAGAACATCAATTCTGACCGCATTTCTCCTTCCGTTCGAGGCTCAGAGCTTCGTAGTAACGTTTAATCACACGACTCACCGTTGACTGCACGATTCCAAGTTGTTTTCTGATGTCCCGATGAGAGAGTTGAGAATTTTCCAGGTGCTTGCGCAAAATCAATTCGCGACGTTGCTTTTCGGGTGACGCCATTTTTTCTAACTTTCGAAAAACTGACAGCGATAAAAATACAGTGTAAACAATACACTCTAAGCTACTTCTACCCAAATTTTCAAGAGAGTACCCAATGGGTAATTTTCTACAGCGTTTTTTCCGTGATGCAATTTGATGTGGGACACCCTTTAGTGCTAGCCAAAACTCTCTCCGCTCAAACCACTTCGTCCTCCGATTGATACTGGGCAGATATTCTCTACTCCACCCCTGCCACATTCTATCGGCTAGGTACTGCGACGGCTTGTATACGACCCTCAGCGCTCTTGCCAGCTCGATTGCTGCCGTCGTCCAATGCTCTCATCTCTTTCTTCACTGATCTCACCATCTTTCCCAGCTTCCGCCCAGGTGCGGTGTTCCGGGAGGAATAAAGTGCATCTTGATTTTTGGACTAGAGACGACTAGTGAAATGGTTGATTGAAGCTTTGAGATGTAGAAGCGTTGACGAAGCTCGTTGAACAACGTCTTCTTGTTGGCATGCTTGGGAAGAATTACAGGAAAGGAACCGATTCCGATAGCGCCAATCTTCCACTCATGCGCACAATTCCGTTGGCATCGATGATCGGACGCAGCGTGTAGAGCCAGCTTGACTTGTCAACGAGTATCGGTGATTGATTCGGGTTGCGTCCACGGCTTGTCTCCAATATCTTTACTCCTCCGGAAAGCTGTCCTGCTGGGGTTGTTTCGCAAGTATCATTTCTCCTGGTTGTAGCTTGAAGCAGCGGCGACCAGATGGGTTCCGGTTTCACTATTAACTACAGAACGTTCCACGTGATTACAAATGGCCATCTGAAACTGATTCACCCTGCTGTAACAAACCATTAGGCCGAACTTTACAACCGGTAGTGTATCTGCGGAAATTGGTAATCCTTGCACTGATGGTGGGTTCAATTCACATCACATCACGTTGATCAAATGACGGGCTTCTTCGTGGATTAGCACGCATGCTTTCATCTCTTGCGAGTCGTCGAACACCGCTTTCTTTTGCTCAGATCACTCCGACTCCAATTCGTACAAGAACTGTGGTCCGTTGAATCATACACCATCTGATTGTAGTGGTGGTCCTCGTCCCCACTTCGTTACGGCATCGGCGATGTTAATATCGAACGGAACGTACCCCCAATCCTTTGTTAGTTAAGGTTCTACAAAGGGTAAGTAATTTTGTGTTCTTCTTCTTTTTTAAATATCATAAAATCATCATCATTAGTTTACACATACATTCATATATTATGAATACGAAAATTTAAAACATGTATTTCGTGGGTAAAACACGAAAATTTCCTGGGTAAAACACATTCACTGTATTTACTTACTTGTGTTCTTCGAAGTATAGCACAATTAAACGCAATCGAATACACGAAACTCAAAACAACTGCTTCACAAAACTCTTGGTGAACAAAATTCATCACAAAGAAAACAATTTCTACTTTACTGCTTTGGTAGCAATCGTGAAAGTATCATTGAAACAGCGGTGCCAGATGTATTGCCTCTAGCAATGAATTTAAGTTTATTAAAACAATTAATAACAAATTCTGCCTTATTAACATAGATGAGTGGATGTATTTAATGGTGGATAAATATCAAAAACTGATTAAATAAAACATAAATGACCATTTTAAACATTTTATCGGTCCTTTTTAAAAAGTCACAGAAGATTGAATTCAACACTAACAGGGTTGATGGCAGCAGTGCACGTAGCCTGTTATACACTTTCCCGCTCAGGGGTGTAAACAAACTTGCATACAGCGCAGTCTGGCAGTGCTTATGTTTTGTCTGCTACATTCTTATCCACTAGATAGTGTGACATCACATTTGCTGTTGTATTGAAATGAAGGAAGAAAAGAGATGGTTAAGTTTTCCTCACCAGACCAGTAGAAAACCGGAAAATCCCACACGCGCCAATTGAATTTACTCTCGTTCTGTACGTTAAACATAACGTCGGACATAGTGCGCTGTATTCACACAATGATGCGCTATTCAGCGCACTATGTCCGACGTTATGTTTAACGTACAGAACGAGGGTAAAATCGAATATCGCGTGTGGGATTTTCCGATGTCCAACTTGAACGACAATACTTGATCCAATTCCACTCAACGTCATTGTGAGTCAAATTACGCAACGCCGCAGTACGTTGGGATAAATTAGGGATGAACTTTCCCAAATACTTGAACAATCCTAAATGTCTAAGTACGTCTGGTTTGCTATGCGGTTTAGGTATATCAATAATAGCTTGAATATATGACTGATCCGGTTCAACGTGACCCTCCGATATGATGTGACCCATAAACTTCACCTTATCAGTTCGCTACTGGATTTTAGCAGGATTGAACTTTATATTATTCTGCCGAGCTCGATCAAGAACAATGGAAATAATTATGTCATGATCATCGTAATCTGTTTTTGCAATAGACAAGTCATCAAAATAAATTTCTACACCTTGAAACATTTCTGGCGCATTTTTTATCCCAAATGGTACTCGATTCCATCTATAACGGCCAAATGGGGTCATAAAAGTGGTCAAATCAGAGCTTTTACGGTCAAGCTCCATCTGCCAGAACCCATTTCGTAAGTCCAACACGGTAAACACTCGCTCACCACTCAAACGACTGATGATATCTTCAGATGTAGGAATAAGATAATGCTCCCTCTTGATGCAAGCATTAAGCGGCTTAGGGTCCAAACATATACGCAAAGAGTAGTTAGGTTTTTCAACTATTTGCATATTGTTGTTCGACCATCGAAGTTAATTCACTCTTGAGGCGATCATGAAGACTAAAAGGAATGCGCATTTTGTAATGCAACATAGGTATTGAATTTTCTTTGAGAACGATTGTACAACTGGCAGGAAACTTTCCAAGCCCCACAAATAATTCACTGTTCTGGTCAACAAACAGTGATTGGTTAGATGGAAACCGTTTTTCAGACTGTACGGTACACAAACGCTTAATTAATCCAAACGACACACAGGTTTCTAACCCCAGCAACGGTTTAAATGAATTATCGACCACAAGAAAATCTGCTACTTGAGTTATTTGCCTTTCGACATCAAAACAGGGGAGAGAGACTTTGCCATGGATTTGGATTTTATTCGAACTATAGTCATTTACTTCAACAGCGGAATCATGAACAAAAGAAAATTTCAACCCTTCAACAACATTCAGCGGAATACAGTTGACATCTGCCCCAGTGTCCAACTTAATAACAACGAGCTGATCCCGGATACGATACCGCTTAGTCCACCTGACACGTGTCACCTCACCTGGAACTGTGTTCGAATTTATTCTATAATTAGAGTAGAGACCACTTACTGTTTCTGTTTCAACCTTATCCTGATCAATAAAAAAATGGTTCCTGCATCGACCCAGTTTACGCTGTGAACAGCTGTACTAGTCGGCGACCGTCTCGAAGTACCAGGCCTTCCTCCGTTTGCTTGGCCGTTGATGTTGTTACCCTTCTTCGGCGTTCTGCAAAACTTCTTGAGGTGCCCAAGGCGTACACAAGAATCACAGTTGACATTGGCCGCCGGGCAGTACTGACGATGACGCACGCTGTACGGTTAACCACAATTAAAACACGTAGCAGCCTTGACCACAGCGACTTCGTTGCTTTCCTTGAGTGGTGACTCGTTTACTGTGTGCACCTCGCTATGCATGGCTTTCCGGTTGAGTAACTGTTTATTTTCAGAGGCTGCCTCATAGATTTTGCATGTCTCCACAATTTTCAATAATGGATCATCCTTCCCGTCCAATAACTTGAGCTGCAACTTTTTGTCTTGCGCACCAAAGATGATTCTGGTCCGCAACATACGGTCTGCATACGATGCATGGCACGCCGAACATTCGTATTCATAGTATGCAAGTTGTGTACGAAGCGCTGTTTCGAAATCAGCAAATAGTTGCTTCTCTTTTTGAGTGATCATATTGAACTTAAACGCCTCCATGGCAACATTTTTTTCGTGGGAGGCAATATCCATCAAATGCTTCGATGACAAGCGTAAGTGTACGCTCGGCTCGTCGACCAGCAGGTGCATCAGCTCCAGCACCAGCGGCAGCGCCACCAGCAGCAGCACCCTCAGCAGCAGCACCAAACAAACTTTCGACGTCCCCGTTGTTCGGAATCAAAAAATTATTGTAAATTTACAACCCTCGTTCCCCGATGAGCCACAAAAATGTCGCTATTTTGTTTTTCTCCGATTTCTCATTTTTGTTCGTCGCGATCATGTAGATGCAAAATTGTTGCTTCCATTTCGGCTACTCTTTCGTCAGATTTGAGCAGTCGAGTGGTTGTGGCAAATGCTGATCCATATCGTATTTCACTCAAGGTCATCAACACACGCGCACAATCCGCCAATATTTCTAGATAGAGCTGGAATTAGGGCGTAACAGCTTTTGTAAACAATGACTTCTCGCGATGGTTTTTTCTGAATTCAAGGCACGCCCACGCAAACCAACAAAACCATCGGGTAGGGTAAGTCTTCCCCTATCCGATGAAGATGATGGTTTGCATGGGCGAGCCTTGACTTTTTAGAAATCATCGAGAGAAGTCATTGTTTACAAAAGCTGTTACGCCCTAATTCCAGCTCTATCTAGATTTGTTTTTGTTTTGTTTTCACTTATGTGCCGACGTGATTGTATTAGTCAACCGTTTCACTCATATAACCCTCAGACGATGCGAGTGGCTCGGCATCACACACACACACAACTGTTTGTTTTCGTATTCACGCTTCACGCTTCTGGAACATTCGTTTCCACGGTTTTCGTGACCAAACCGCACTTCAGCGCAATGCAAATTAAACGCTCTACAAATTACACTGCACCTTTTACAAGTGTCCTGGTATCCTTTTACTTCTGACACCATGTAACAGGCATCGGATTTTCAGAAGTAAATACACAAAATAGGCATCCCGTTAACAAGCACTTTATTCGGTAGTCCGATCTGCTCAACTAGCTACTAACGACTGATACAATGTGTTTCTACTCTATGGAGGCAAGTGATGCCAGTTCTGCCAAATTCAATCTTCTAACACCACACTCACTTGACCTGGTTTCAGAATCGTCCAGTGGGCAGTGCGTTCTACACTCCAAGTCCCCTTTCTTTCAAATTCAACCCAAATTTTATATTTTACCCCTTTGAGTGTTGATTAATCACAATTAAACATTGTGACAGAGCACGGACTTGAAGTTTCTAGAGTATTAAATAATCTAGGTCCTATTTAGGATTATATTTGAAAAATCCAAATCTGGCCAACGCCTACCCCATATTTAGTTCTTCAAAGAGGCCTTCAACTTTCACGCGTGCCTTCTTTTCCTGGTACTTTGCTCGCTTCCGCTCCATTTGGTCCAAATACACTTGTTCATCCTTGAGTGCTTTCTCTAGCAACTTCTTTTCCTGTGCCATTTTCTGCATCCTCATCTAATTTTCCATTTGGAGTCTCTTCTGTTCCCCTTCTCCTTCATCCTTTTCTTCCACGGCAGACGTTCCATCTTAAATTCCTTCTCCTTCGCTCTTAACGTTAGACATGTCCGAGTTCTCTTCCGTTGCGAGCGTCTTCCTGCTCTTCCTCAACCTGCTGACATTTCTCTGTCGGGCAAAACCACTTCTCCTGATCATCGACGTTTTCCTGCTGCACTCCTACACAACGGTTAAGTTAATATTGATTATAGAATAAGAAGTAATCATGAGTAACCACCGTGACGGGCCTGTATCAGAGCTTACCTTTAATGACCTTTAATCTTCTTAATAGTTCTAGACGTTTTCGTTTTTTTCCTTGATTTGTTTTCCGCACTGAGTACCAATTCCACCGGGGACCAACGGGTTTACTTCCCTGCCGAAGGAAGGCGTGATCAGAAATTTTGACATTATTTTCCAGTTTTTTTGTAACCAGATGCCGCCATCTTGGATTTCAAAATGGCGTCATGCATAGATTTCCAGTTCGTACACGTCACCCTGATTCCAAATACCCATATTGTGGGGGTATTGAAAGTATTTTCCAGTTTTTCATGAACCGGATGCCGCCATCTTGGAGGATAGTCAAGAAAACCAAATAGAAAATCAGATAAAATTAGGAAAATTGTTCAAATTTTAAACTGTTTATCTTCTTTAAGTATTTCAGGGAAGTCCAGAGATCTTCCGAAAATTTTAGAAAACTACAGAAATATTATTTAACTTTACAGATATCCAGAGTTTTTTTTTTCAGGGAAGTTAAAAGATTTTTAAAACACTTCCATTATTTTTAGGGCAGCACCAAGAACTTCCGAAGAATTGTGTAAATTTCAGGGTAGCTTCAAGAACATCAGCTAAGTTCTCAGAAGGCCACAGAACTTCCATTAGTTAATTGCAAGAACTTTCAAGAAGTTCCAAGAACTCTAGGAATGGTAGCAAAATTCAGGGTACTTGTAAGGACTTCGCGGCCATAAATATCAGGAAAATTTGTTGGAACGTAAGAGAAGTTCCGAGAACTTCCTGAAAATTTAGCGAACCTCAGATTAATTAAGATATTTTAATGGAAGTTCCATGAGTTTCAATGAAGTATCGAAAATTCTAGGAAAGTTACGGAAACTTTTGAGATTCAGAGCTCTTTAAGGCAGTTTAAACTATCAAAGACGCGACATGCAGAGCTACTAATTTCAGCTCCAATTGCAAAACAAAAGTTAATCAATTCGCCTATTGTTGATCGTTTAACTTACACCACACCAAAAGATATAACAGCGAGAGGTATAGGTTTAAAAACCCACGCCCCTTTCGAAACGGTTCATTAATCCGCACTCTTCCACCCTCCAGTAATTTCTGATGAAATGCTTATTCACAGGTAAGCTTCCACTTGGTCGTGTACTTGATTGCCATTCCAAGCGAGAAGAGAATAAAAACCAAACCCAAAAGAAAACACTTGTGGTATTGCAATACACTACCCATAATCGCATATCAGTCCCATCTTTGCTTGATTTCCTATCCATATGGGACTGATATGCGATTATGGGCAGTACAGTAACCGCCTTTGCTACTCGATTTACATTGTAAATTGGAAAGTCTCCAGTTACTGAGCTGTAGAAGTCCACTTTCGGTAGGGATTCTATTGATTTGTGGGTGATAAATGGCTACGGATTTTTCTTTTCTTTTCCGCCGAGCATTGAAAGAAAATAAGAGGATAGAACCGAAGATACCATATCAAGAAGACTGGCAACTATGCCATAAGCCAAAAGATAGATTTACCAGCGCTGCTCTTATGCGAAGCGTGGAAGCAAATAGGAGAAAATTCACGAACTAGAATTCAGAGCATTTGCCTTTTAGCGGATTGTGTCTGTCTCATAGCGGTCGTATGAGAAAACGAAAGAGTTACCAGTCTTCTTGATATGTTGTCTTAGATGGAACGGACACTGTTGAAAAAGGATTTCGTTCGGTTTCCGGATTTTGTGTTTCTTTTCCTTTGACGGGTGCGGATGGGTAGCAGCTGTTGGACGATGTAGACAAGTCACATTTTTTATTCCGATAACGTTCAACAGCCAGCAGCGCCGCGTTCAGGAAGTAAACCAGTTTGGGTCTATTCAATAAAGGCGTTCAAGCGTGGTTAACTGTTTTTTTAGCGCAGCATCCAGATTGGTTGCGGTCATGTATCTCTGCTAACCGAGGGGATTTTTATGATTGATGGTGACTGATTTTTTTTTAATGCTTTATTAGCGAGAATTTTAGCGCCATGGAAATGTTGGCTGATGATGCTATTGGCGTTGCAAGCAATCGTGGCTTTGTGGTCGGGCAAGTGTTCGGCAGAGTGCAGCGTAGCTTTTGAAATTACGACACCCATCGACTGCTTTGATGGGCTGTGAAAATGGAATGTGCTTTTGAAAGGTTGACAGCCTGCTATGACTACGGCAGGTACTTTCGAATGAAGTGTAAAATGATAAAATTTAACTGAGCCTACTGAGATCAGCATGATGTCAGTCGTTGTATTTTAATCAGTATAATCAAAAGCTTAATTAAAAAGGTGTACGCATCATGCAAAAACATATAATTTCCATGATACCAGGGTGACATTTTCCAAACAAGCAAAGTTTTTCACATTTCGCGTCAAGCAAACACACCTGCAAGTAACTTCGTTCTAATTAGCTAGTGTCAAGCCCTGTGCTCCGCACAAACACACACGGCAATTTCCTTTCGCATGTCAAAGAAGTACCGCCGTGAACCTCGTTGGTTACCACGAAAAGCGCCTCAAGTAATATCCACTTTTACCGTGTGACAAATTTTCACGTTTTACCTCCCACCCGCAATCTGAGTGCAGCCTTCGAGCGATATGCTGTGCTACACATTTACCGTCTTTCAGATATGCAGAAAATGAACCTTTTAGGAGAGGTGGCTGACGGTGAGGTGGTTTCCCATTGAACCATTATCCGGTGGTGGAGTGGGACGGAGGGGAAACTCTTTTCACGGTGAGCGGTAAGCAAAAATGGCAACACGACTTTGCTCCTTAACTGGCATTTTCTTTGTCGACGGAGCGGAGCAGATGCAAGACAGCAAACGACGGAATAGTGTCACGTGCGCCTGCAACCTGCGGCATACAAGCTCGGTGCGGCGTGCCATATCGTGAATGGGTGAACTACCATCTGCGAAACCTCGTATCCCGTAATGATGGTAAACAAGATTCTTTCACCGTTGTCGTTATTTTACCTATGTTGTTTGTGAAAAGAAATATCCTTGGATAATTCTATCACAACGATGATAGGAGAACTTTTAATAGTGCGGGGTACGAGCACCGATGCACGACACATGAGGTATGGGATGGGATCCAATGAAGAATATTATATGTAAGTCATGGGGTTAAAATCAGAAGCGTAAAAAGCCAAGAAGAAGATAAATATGTAACATGTGTCATGTGAAGAACGTCTGAGGGGTGCCGGTGGTGTACTAATAAGCGTGGTTGCCTCTCACTCCAAAAGGCCTGGGTTCAATCCCAGTCGGCGTCGTTGGGATTTTCTTAGGCATAAAATCTTTGATCACGCCTTCCTTCGGAAGGGAAGTAAACCCGTTGGTCCCCGGTCCATGAGTTGATAGGTCGATGGTATGGGCGTCAGTAGTATTGTAGTACTTTCCACGTATGGCTTTCGGACGACGAATTTCACGCTTAGTAGGTTGATTAACGAATGTCTTTATTGACTTCTACTGACTTATTCTAAATTCCATTTACCTGAGATACTTGAAGCCATTATTTACTTAATTAAACAATCACCGATTATTACCTGATAGAAAGGTCCAAATTAATTGAGAGAAAGAGTTATGGTGAGAGAGCACTTAGTCAGCATTGTGACACTCCGTGCTAGTTGGAAACAGCCTGCGAGTAGGGTAACCAACTTGAATTGGACCCCTACATATTTTGGACCCTTTTCATATATTTTCCTCGCTTACTGTCTAGTTTCTTCAAATTCATCTGGGTTGATGTTGTAATTACATTCTTTCAATTACTTGCTATGTCTCAAGATCATTAGTTCACCTCAAATTGCTTACAATTGCTCAATTTAAGCAGTTTTAGAAAATGTTATCGACAAAGTTTCATGTTTCGACGTTTGTCAAGAGGAATCGGCGTTTGTGTACTTGTTTTAAATTTGGTCTAAAATATACAATTCAATGATTTGTTTTTATCAAATCAGTTTATCTGACTTTGGAAGATGTATTTCACGTGTTTATAAAGATTTCACGTTAGGATTTTACTTAAAAAGTATTAAATAAAAAGTGTCCAAAAAAGATCGCAAAAAAATGTTACCAACTTATTTTGGACACTTATCAAATGAGAATCATCAAAAGAGCGACAAAAAAAAATTCCGGTTGGTCGATCGTGCTATTATCTCAGATTTCTGATTAAATTGGTAAGTAAATCAATCAAAATTATATGAATTCATTGTTTTTAAATATATTTCTTGTTTATCAGGCGATTCAAAATGGGAAAAACGGCAAAACACGTAGAGTGGTCCACTCTGAGTTTTCCTAGTTTTCCTAGTTCCTAGTTTTCCACAAAAGTTTTCCTATCTCCCAAACGCGTTTAACTAAGGGGCTGTTCATAAACTACGTAGACGCTTTAGGGGGGTGGGAGCGCTTGGCAGATGTCTACGGTCAATACAATTTTTTAAATTTTGTGTTTGAGACTGTCTTCTACGGAAGGGGGAAGGGGGTTGAAATCTCTCAAAAACCGTCTACGTAGGTTATGAACAGCCCATACAAAAAATAATATGGACTGCAAGCATAGAGTCAGGTCTCCGTATTAAGATATACTTCTGAATGATTTTTTTTTATGGTATGATCAGTTGTTTCTTTATGTTATATTATATTTCCTCCGTTACTCGCGCCAACTTTTGTAACACGAGTACTCACGCGTTGTACTTTGTACAACAGTGTGAGTTTTCCATTTCCATTTTGCAGCCGAGCTACCAATCGATCTGAAATCAACGAGTATTCCTCAAAAAACTTGCTTTTAACTAAACAAGCTAAATATTTATTACAGTTAACCCCCAAAATATGCGGATAATAGAGAAAATGTAAATGGAAACCGCGTAAATGGTGTCCATACTACGAGGGTTCTGACTTAATTGGTTACAACATGGAATATCTCGAGATCCTGACCAGATAGAAAATTACTGTCTTTGCCAAAGTAGTTCTAGAGATCATAACCTTTTTGCTGGTGGACAGTAGTTCAAAATTTACTCACTACATAGCGCTAGTATACATGTAAAGTTCTCGCATGTGATATATCTCGAAATCATGACCAGATAGAAAGTTATTGTCTTCGAAAAAGTTGTTCAGGAGTTCAAAGCCTATAGTTCAGAATTTTTTCACTATATGGTGCTAGTATATACGTGAAATTCTCATATAAAATATCTCGAAATCCTGATCATATAAAAAGTTACTGTCTTCGGCAAAGTTGTTCAGGAAGTCAAGGCCTTTTTGCTGGTGGACTTAAGTTCAGAGTTTTCTCACTTTGCAACGCTAGTATACATGAGGAATTCTCGCATATAAAATATTTCTAGATCCTGACCAGACAGAAAGCTACTGTCTTCGGCAAAGTTGTTCAGGATGATAGGATCTTTTCGTTGGTGTACAGTAATTCAGAATTTTCCATTTACGTGGCACTAGTATGCCGGTCATTCAGAGATATTTTATATGCAAGGATTTCACGTGTCTTTCAACGTCACCTAGTGAGAAAATTATGTACTTTCCACCAACGATAGGGTTTGATCGCCTGGACAACTTTGCCGATTACAGTACATTTTTAGCAGGTCTTGAGATATATCATATGCGAGAATTGCACGTATATACTAGTACCATGAAGTGAAATATTCTGAACTACCGTCCACTAGCCAAAAGGCCTTGATCACCTGAACAACTTTGCCCAAGACAGTAACATTCTATCTTGTCATGCTCTCTAGATATTTTATATGAGAGAATTTAACGTGTATACTAGAACTACATAGTGAGAAAATTCTGAACTATTCTACACCAAGCAATAGGCTTTGACCTCCTGAACAACTTTTTCAAAGACAGTAACTTTCTATTTGGTCAGGATCTCGAGATATATCATATGCGAGAAGTATATATGTATACAAACGCCACGTAGTGAGAAAATTCCGAACTACTGTCTACCAGTCGAAAAGTTTTGACCCCCTGAACAAGTTTGCCCAATACAGTAACTTTCTAGCTGGTCAAGAACTCGAGCTATTGTATATGCGAAAATTACACGTATATACTAGTGCCTCGTAGTGTGAAATTTCTGAACTACTCCACCAACGAAAAGAGCTTGACTTCCTGAACAACTTTGCTGAAGGCATTTACTTTCTATCTGGTCAGGATCTAGAGATATTTTATACACGAGAATTTCACATGTATACTAGCACCACGAAGTGAGATAATTCTGAACTATTGTACACTAAGAAATAGGCTTTGACCTCCTGAACAACTTTGCCGAAGCCAGTAACTTTCTATCTGGTCAGGATCTCGAGATATTCCATGTTGTAACCAATTAAGTCAATCCCACGTAGTATGGACACCATTTACGCGGTTTCCATTTACATTTTCTCTATTATCCGCATTTTGGGGGTTAATTGTAATCAAAGTTTAGCTTTTTTAGTTCAAAACAAGTTTTTTGATGAATACAAGTTGGTTTCAGATCGATTGGCAGCAACAAAATGGCAATGGAAAATTCATATGTGTTGTACAAAGTACAACAGTGCGAGTAACGGGGGGTTAACTTTTATGCATACCGTAAAACGGGGTGTAATTGATCAGTGGGGCAAAATTGATCGCTGAAATTTCTCGTGATATTTTTTCATGTGTAACATGTTTTTCGTTACTAAGCGTACGAATGTATCTTTGTATGCATTGTAAAAATATTATGTATAAGGACAATATTGGGTATACTCAGCGATCAAATTCACCCCGCTGATCAATTTCACCCCGTTTTACGGCACCTTCTTTGAAAATTTTCCACCTAGACGGACCTAACAAATGCGAGATAGGAAGAAGTGACCGTCGTAATTAATTTTAGGCTCATAGGTTGAAAGAACTTTAGCATGTCCAAAATATATTCGTTCCCATTCAGTGTGTCCAAAATATATTATGGACACTGTCCAAAATCAAGTGAAAGGGTCTAAAATATGTGAATATCATGATGTGAAAAGAATTATTTTTCGAGTATATATCAATAAATAAAACATCTAGTGACATTTTACATCCAAGATGAGTAGCTTTCGAACACAACCGCATGTAAATTGCATAATAATAATAAACAAATAATATTATTTTGACATAAACGTGATCTCACTTCCTCTAGGGGTCCAAAATCAGTTGGGTACCCTATTGACACTGTAAGTTGATTCTTTTGTTTTCGCGTGATAAATTGCAACGAAAGACTTTTGCAGGGCAACGAACAATTCCAACGTGCCGATGTAATTGTTCGTTGAACCTTTGGATATTGAATTTAATTTTGAAGAACGAGAACATGCATGATTTGGTGACATGTGAAAATCACATGCTACAGTATTGGAACTCAGTACAGAAAACAAGATCGATGGAAAACAAAAAAAAACGTCTAGAACTATTAAGAAGAACCCTCCTCATTCCCGATTCCAGGGAAATGGCCATATTTCAGTTGATTATACGTCGATTCTAGCTCTAGGCATTCATCATTTGCTTTGAAAATGGTTTTTCTTTATGTGTATTTACTTAAAATATGTTCAAGCTCGACATCCTATAGAAAATCACATCACAAATTTAGTAAATTAGACAAGCCCTCCGGAAGCCCGGGATATCTCCAGTATACGGTAACCATGATTGTCTTCGTGGCTTCATCATAGAACAATATTAGTTTTCCAATCGAATGCTTTTGGAATAATCGAAATCGGACCATAGGGTTCTCTACCTTCGGCCTAATCGCCCATTTTGGGCCTATCGAGCAGAGAACTTCAAATAGATCCGTAATTTCAGAGCTAATAAGCCAATTATGCGTTTGGTACGATATTTTAGATGAAAAGTTACCGAACGAAGTTAATGTGAACGCATGATATGAATGTTTGCATCCATTATTCTCAAAAATTAAAGAAGCGCTCCGACCGAATCAATTTTTATCCTAATCCAATAGGCTTCACTTCCATTGGCGTTTCAATGCGTTAGGCCGAATTTAGGGGACAAGAAGCAGTGTTAGATTTTTAGCAATATCTCAACCATTTGAGTCTCTTTATCAAATCTAACCGTACGTACGTAAAGGATAATAAATTTAGAAGTCATCTGCAGTGAAAACATTCCATTTTGTGAAAAAGAATCCTCTCGAAAAATATAGGCAAAGGGCGGGTTGTGCTTAGTAGGTCCACAATAAGATCTAAGCCCTATTTGAGAAAGTACAACACTCCAAAGTTGGCCAAAAATTTGCCTATCTTAGTTATTTTGAGTATCCTCTGTACTTCGTACGTTAAGTTTAAGATTTTCAGAGTTGGGAGGAAATGCTATAATCACAGACAAACAGACACAACACTCGCCAGTTGTTCATCGAACAAGCATTTAACGGTTAATTTAAAAGTATCATAGTTGGTAGTACCGCCACCCGTGTGTCAATTCCCTTGCGTTTGACGTTTGCACATTACCGCCATTTGTTCAGCGTACTACCCACCACAGTGTACTCAACAGATGGCGGTAATATTTTTGCGACGGTGTTTTACAGTGAGAAATATTCAATGTGTTATGTCTGTTTGTCTGTGCTATAATTATATCAACATGAACCACCCTACTGCACTTCTCTCTGAGATGACTACGTTGGTCATGACGAGAGAAGCAAAACAATAGTTAGGTAAAGAAGAATTGCATTACAGGTATACCTCGATATAACGTAACTGTCATTTTCCATCGTCGATTACTCGCAATCGATCATTCAATCAAAAGAATAACAACATCGCACAGATGAACCAATCTTCCATCTATTTATGTGGAGTGATGCAAAATTTGAAATTTTCACTCCACAATACTTAAACGATTCCAAATCGGATCCTGACTAACCTCTCAAAATTTGAACCCATTTGGTGAGAGATTGAGATGGCACAAACCATTTGAAGTTTGTATGGGAATTACTATGGTAAAACCAAGATTTTTGATCATGTCTATCTAATAATTCACCATATCGGTCTGCTTCAAAATCTTTCAGTTGAACTTGTAGGAAATCCCAGCTACAACTTTGCTCAAGACCACTTTTTGATTAAATGCAAGGATCGAAAGTTATCAATGGTTCAATGCGCTGATGTCTTATGATCATGCTCAATCAACTGCTCAGCAGGCAACATTGGTGTTTCTGGGGCGTTGAATAGGACACAAAAATCATGGCTACTATGTCACACTGCAAAATACAGTGTTGCCTACAGAGCAGCTGCTTGATCATGTCATAAGTTTACCAATCTCTTAAATAATTAATAACTTTTCCCTGTCTCGTTTTATATAGAAATAATTCTCGGCAAAGTTGTAGCTGAGAAAATTTTCTATAAGAATGGCTATCGAACTTTTTCGCAGCTCAATATGCAAAAAGATAAGAAGGCAATGAACAAAAAGTTGATATTTCCCATAGTAATTTACATGTAAACTTCAAATGGCTTGTGCGAAGTCTGTTTCTAACCAAATGAGTTGTAACTTTGGGAGGCTAATCAGGACCCGATTTGAAACCATTTAAGCACTATGGAGTGAAAAAGTCAAATTTTGCATCAGTCTAGTGTACAGTCATCGGCATAAAAAAGAACCCACCTCTCGTTGTGTCAACAAACACTTCGTAAATACTTCAATTCTAGACAATTGAAATAGGCGGAACAACGAAACGTAAACAATGGCTTTAAACGCAAATTCCTCGAGAATCAAAGCACATCCAAGCAATCTAAAACCATCATCTGATAGAGCAAACTTCCTTTATCGAATGGCATTGTTAGTTTGCGTGGGAGTGTTTTGATTCTCGAGAATTTTGTGTTTAAAGCCATTATTTACGTTTGGTTGTTCTGCCTATTTCAATTGTTGGTCAAGAATTGTACAAGAGGAACTGTTGTTATATTTTAAAAATGCTGATTCTGTCATATTTATGAACAACACACTAAGGTTTTTCTACCGAGCTCGGCTGTGCAAATCTCGGCAAAAAAAAGGTTTACTGAGATCTCAAAAAACGTTTCATTTGTTTGCTGAGATTCAGCTAAGCATTATCCAAGACTTTTGTCACTTTTGCTGATATCTCAGTGAAACATATTTTTGTCGAGATTTGCACAGCCGAGCTCGGTAGAAAAAACTAAGGGTGTACACTTATTACTTATACAGAATTATTACACTCAAAAATCATCATCATCAGCATTGTTGACGGCTACTCCCGCCTTGAGTTGTTACATTCAAAGTGTTTTTATGTTACTTCATACGCGAAGTTAGCGATTTTCAGAGTTGTTTGGAAATGCTAACATGAAGCTTTAGTGTGATAATTTATTAGCTAGAGAATGATCTTTAGAAGAGGGTAGGTGGATAGTTCCGTTAGAGTACGGCAGTATGAAAATTGAATAGAAGTTGAAAATGCGTGAAGGGCCATTAATGCCACAGTTTTTAAAGTCAGACGCACATCTTTTGCCTAACCCGTACGATGTACGCGGTCTATCCTATTTGTTGCTTCATGTTGATATAAGTATATCATATCCTCCTAAGAGCATCCGCACCAATGCGTTGCTATTCGGGCTGCTAGTTTGACAATTTTAGCCATTGCTATTTTAGTTAGTAACTTGTTTACGCACCGGTCGTTTCTATCACGATTGTGAATTTATGTTTCGGCTTTCGCACCGATAGTTGCTAAACTTGTCGTCGAACTTTGAGCTGAAATTGATCACAGAGTTTCGTGATTGTTTTTTCGACAACATTGATATACCTAACCACAAAGACTGAAGATTGAAGGTTAAGATCCAACTACAGACCCAGATACTCAAGAAATGGTCATCCGGAAGATCCGAATAGCCCAGCGTTTTTTTTAAACCACTTTTGATGCTACATGAATGAATTTGAAGCTGGGACCAACATGCGCACACTGGTGGTCACAAAACTGTCCTCTGGGAGATCCGGAACATCCATAAAAGTGGTCAATTTGTAAAAATGATCGAAATATCGATCTTCGTAAGCTCATCTTATAAAAATTGCGCATCAAAAGGCATAAAGGCATTTTCGGATGCCCATCTGGATTACTAGATAACATATTTTAGCTTGTGAATTTATCAAAAAAAAAAAAAAAAATTGAAACCTTTAAGAAGTTTTGATTGAAAGAAATGTGGGGAAGTTAAAAGCAATCTAATAGATTTCAGGAATATTTACTTCAGCGGAGATCAAGAGCTTCAGGGTAGTTCTTTTATTTGCAGCAAAATTTTAACTTAATGACCTATGAGTAAGTTGTGTGAACTTCGGGTATGTTCTGAACATGTTAGGGCAGTTCCATGAATATCAGGAAAACTGTGATAACTTGAGGGACGTTCCTAAAACTTTAGGTCAGTTTCGATAACTTTATGGCAGTTCCATTTATTTCAGTAAAATAAAGGAAACCATCGAGAAGATACGAAAATTTAAGGATAGTAAAAAAACTTCAAGGAATGAACTTAAAAACATTAAGAAAGCTACACAGAAGATCTGTGTTTAAAGGAAAGTTTAAAAATCTTTTGGGCAGTTCCATTAATTTCTGAACAATTCCAGGAACATCATTAGGAGAACATAAGGAAAGTTCCGTAAACTTCAGGAAACAATAGAGATCTTCCGGAGTGTTGTCTCAGGAATGAAAAGAAGTACTGATAATTTCAGGAAGTTTTATAGACAAACTGTAGTAACAAAAGGTAAGTTCCGAAAACTTCTGGAAATTTTGGTAACCTTCAGGCAAACTTCAGGATTTTCAAAGTGGTTCCAAAAACTTCAGGAAACTGCAGGATCTTTTAAGACAAATTGAGAAATTCAGAGATATTCGGAGAACTTTAAAGAAGTCAAAATAATTTCAGGGATGTGGAGATAACTTGAGGAAAATTGACATTTTCAAGAACTTCCAAGTGCCGTAAAGAAGTCAGACTAGAGAGCTTTAGGGAATTTCAAAGATATTAACGGCACTTTCAATAACTTCATAGCTTCATGAAATTCAAGAAATTCCAGACTTTCAGGGAAGTTCTAAGATTTGTATGGGTAAATAAATACCGATAAATTCCAGTCAATTCCATAAACTTCAGAAAAAACATCGAGCATTTTTTGGCAGTTCTATTTAGTTCAGGGTAATACCAAGAACTTCAATAGAATTTGGAGCACTTCAGAAATGCATCGAGAGCAGAAGGACTGATCAGATAAGCCAAGAACAGTTCAACTTATTTCAAGGAAATTGACGAATTTTTAAGAAGTTCCAAGAAACTCAGGGAATTTCCGAAACTTCATCAAAGTACCAAGACCTTTATTTAAATTTCAGAAACATAAGAGATGTTACATTAGCATCAGGAAAATGTGAGATCATTTTTAGGGAGCTCCAAAAAACAAAAACAAAATGCAGGAACTTAAGCAACGATCAGATTATAAAATCTCGAGATCTTTTAAAATGTTCAGAAATCTTCAAGAACGTCTAGAGACCTTCAGACAAGTTTATAGATTTTTTGGTAGTTTCATTATATTTTGGGAAGTTCTCGGAACTTCGTAGATGATTAGAGATCTACATATCAGTTTCATTTATTTCAGGAAAATTGCAGGATATTTCAAGAATTTCATGAATTTTGCGATGCTTCAGAAACAATGTGAGGTCTTCAGGAAATTTTATAAATATGATTAAAATTTCCGGAACAATAGAAAAATTAATGAACTTCAGGATATATTCAAAACCTCACGGAAGTCCAAACAAAACTAGGATTTTTACGCGGATTGTCTACTTTTGTGGATGTTCAAAATCTTCCAGAAAACCACACCGCTTCCTGATTGCATATGCTAGTCCTAGATCCTAATTCATACATGTAGCTTCAGAATAAGTGAATCGTGAATCTCTTGAATCTTTTTTTATGAATTGGTCACTTTTACGCAAGACTGGGTTGTGGCCGGCAGAGTTCGCATGCTGGTCCCAAATCCAAATTCATAAATGTAGCATCAAAATAAGTGATTTAAAAAATACGGAGCTCTAGGATCTTTTCTATTAATTGTCCCCCTTTACGGATGTTCTGGATCTTCCGAAGGACCGTTCTATGGCCACCACAGTGCACATACTGGTTTCAAAACCAAATTCATTCATGCAGCATAACAATAAGTTGATTTAAAAATCTAGATCCTTTTTTACTAATTTCCACATTTATGGATGTTCCGGGTCTTCCAGAGGAATGCTTTGCAGCCCCTGGGTCCACATTTTTGTTCCAGATCCAAATTCATTCATATATCACAATGTTCAAATAAAAACAAAACAAACATTTCATAGATAGCAACGCTTGGGCCGGTTGCTATCGCGCTGCTATATTTGTCAACCCGCTGTTCACCGAGAGACAGATTGTTATTTTCCGCACTTGAATAGGAACCCCTAGTGCGATTACTGCGTTAAGGGCCACCCACAACAATCCGTTACCGTCACCGTCACCGTCAGCGTCAAGTGACAGCTTGGTTTGAGCCAACGATATTCAGTTTAACAACCCACAAAGATGCGTTGCGCTCACTGCGCGCCAGTACTTAAACGCTGACGCTGCGCTAAATTTTGAAAATTTTCAAAATTGACGCAGCGTCATGTTACTTTTTCTACACATCAGCGTAATCAGAAGTGTATTTTGTGTATAGTAAAAGTGTGTAAGAAGAGTCAACCCCAATTCCCAAACAAATTTCAGTGAAATTTTTCAATAAAATACAACTAGTGAAATAGGTTTGTAGACAATTTAAACTATTGCAATGTTTTATATATCCTTTAACAATATTGTGTGAATACATGTTTGGCCAACACGTTTCGGTTAGCGTATGCAGATCGTGTCGCATTGTTGAAAATGAAATATGGCATCACTTCATTTGCATTCCACTGCGTCCTAGCAAGAAGTACGGTCGACTTAGTTCGCGCTCCGCTATTTTGGAAGTTTTCTCGCTATTCGCTTGATTTAAATTGTCAGTTTTTTTCTCGCTTAGAGTTCCCAGCTAAATAATTAACTAAAAGTGAGTTTTTTTTTCTGAGAAGAAAGTGTGTTTTCGGCATCATCAGAAGGAAAATTGTTTTTACGATTGCCAATTCGCCAACCATTTTGCGCACCATCGGTGCGTGGTAACGCATACCTGCACACGGATCATCGTCATCGAGTGTCAGCATCTGCCTCCGCATTTACACCGCTCATCTATCATCGTGTGTTCAGCTGAGTGCCGACCCTCACATAAGCACACACCAACGAAGACCGCCCTCACACGCTGATCGAAGATCATCCACGCTGCGCGTCGCTCCGCTGCTGCCGTTTAAACGCTCAGTGGTAGTAGTATAGGATTATCAGATAAGTTTTTGTTCTTGTTTCTCTCTTTCGCCCACAGTTAAATTTTAAGTTTGTGTTCTGTGTTTGTAGTTTTTTTTTGTGTATTGTGTCCGAGTGATTATCGTTTCAGTGGTAGAGCGTTTTTCGCTCCCACTAGTACGGCAAAATGGACATTTTGTCGCAAGACGAAATGGACGTTTTGTCGGAAGATGACACCACTTTGCCACGCGATGGCAAGAAGGGTAGAAAACGTACGTCATCTCTCCCTGGTTCATCGTCTCAGTCTGACAAAGGACAGGCTCAGATAAACCCCCGATCGCGAGCCTATCCAGATGACTCGACTGGCCCATGGGTTGTCTACTTTCAGCCCAGAAACAAACCTTTGAATGTAATGCAAATTACTAATGATCTGACGAAGCGATACTCGGCCGTGACTGAAATCACGAAGGTTAGGCACAATAAACTTCGTGTCTCCGTCTCTAACCTGAAGCAGGCTAACGAGATTGCTGCCTCCCAGCTCTTCACGCTCGAGTACAGAGTTTACATCCCAGCTCGTGATGTGGAGATCGAAGGTGTGGTCACCGAAGCGAGTCTGACCCCCGAGATCTTGGAGAAGCAGGCGGTTGGCCGTTTCAAGAACCGTTTGCTTCCTCCGGTGAAGATACTGGATGTCCAAAAACTGGGCTCAGTATCTGTCAGCGAGGGTAAAAAGAGTTTTACCCCCACAGACTCGTTCCGTGTGACCTTTTCTGGTTCAGCCCTTCCTCACTACATCGAGCTGGGAAAACTTCGACTACCTGTGCGTTTGTTCGTTCCCCGGGTCATGAACTGCCGAAACTGTAAGCAGTTGGGACATACGGCCTCCCACTGTGGCAGCAAGGCACGCTGTTCCAAATGCGGAGAGAAGCATGGGGATGACACCTGTGCAGCTACCGCACCAAAATGCGTGTACTGTAAGGGAACTCCTCATGGTATCTCGTCATGCCCGGTGTACAAACAACGCGGGGAGAAATTACAACGCTCACTTAAGGAACGTTCCCGGCAGTCTTTTGCAGAAATGCTTAAGACGGCCACGCCATCGACCAACGACAAAAATCCCTTTTCTCTTTTGTCAGATGACGAGACTGACTCTGACTTGGCTGAGGAGGGAACTTCTTTCTGTTTTTCAGCACGGAAACGAAAACGCATCCGTTCGCGGAAAGTTGAGAATGAAGAACCCCAAATCAGCTTGCCCAAATCAAGGAGTGGTGGAAAAAAGGAAGTTTCTACTCCTCATGGATTCAGAAGAACTGACTATACCCAGGATTTTCCACCTCTCCCGGGGACATCCAAAACCCCTGATGTCCCATTTTTAAGAACAGAAGCCCCTTCTTCATCCGGGTTGTTCTCATTTGATAAAATTGTGGACGATATTCTCAAGTACCTCAATATTTCTGATCCTCTGAAAAGCATTGTTCTGGCAATGCTTCCTTCTGTGAAGACCCTCTTGAAGCAATTGACATTGAAGTGGCCCCTCATTGCAGCAATCATTTCCTTCGATGGATAATTTTCCAAACGAGGTCGGGGATTTGATCACTATTCTACAGTGGAATTGTCGAAGTCTTATTCCTAAATTAGACTCTTTTAAGTTTTTAGTTCACAATAATGATTGTGATGCATTTGCTCTTTGTGAAACTTGGCTCTCTTCAGATATAGATCTTCCTTTTTATGATTTTAACATTATTCGACTGGATCGTGAGGATTCGCGTGGAGGAGGGGTACTTTTGGGGATCAAAAAGTGCCATTCTTTCTATAGAGTGAATCTTCCACAATTTACAGGTATTGAAGTTGTCGCATGT
This sequence comes from Ochlerotatus camptorhynchus, assembly GCF_037179485.1. Lineage (NCBI taxonomy): Eukaryota > Metazoa > Arthropoda > Insecta > Diptera > Culicidae > Ochlerotatus > Ochlerotatus camptorhynchus. The sequence goes on along the minus strand of NW_027040858.1, from coordinate 4,584,740 downwards.
CAGGCTATTATTAAAGGTAAGAGCCTTTGTATTGCTTCTGTTTATATTCCTCCTAGAGCCGTTGTTAATCGAAAACAACTTTCAGATATATGTTCAGTACTTCCTGGTCCACGGTTGATTATGGGAGATTTTAACTCCCACGGTACAGGCTGGGGGGAACTGTATGATGACAACCGTTCTACTTTTATATATGACCTCTGTGATAACTTCAATATGACAATTCTTAACAATGGAGAAGTAACACGTTTGGCTGGACCATCTTCGAATGGAAGTAAATTAGACCTCACACTTTGCTCTAACTCATTATCGTTGGATTGCACGTGGAATGTGATCCAGGATCCCCACGGTAGTGATCACTTGCCGATCAAAATTTCGATTGCCAGTGGGTTCAATCCGTCGGAATCCGTTAACGTCGCGTACGACCTCACTCGTAATATCGATTGGACAACGTTCAAGACCGCGATAGAGGAAGCCGTGTCGTCGGTAGAAGGGCTTCCACCGTTGGAGGAATATAACTTCCTCTCCAATCTGATCTTGGACAGCGCGCTTCGAGCTCAAACTCGGCCGGTTCCAGGAACGTCTTAGCGTAGGAAACCTCCTTCCCCTTGGTGGGACCACCAATGCACTGAGGTTTATCGTAAAAAGTCCGACGCGTTTAAGCTTTTCCGGAAACGTGGAACACCCGTGTATTTCGAAGCGTACTCGGCTCTTGAACGCGAACTCAAGAGCCTCATCAAAGCCAAGAAACGCGGATACTGGCGGCAATTCGTGGACGGATTATCGCGTGAAACGTCGATGAATACGCTTTGGAACGCGGCGCGAAGGATGCGTAACCGGTCTTCGAACAACGAGAGCGAGGAGTACTCAGATCGTTGGATTCTCAAGTTCGCGCGAAAAGTATGTCCTGATTCCGTGCCTGCACAGATGATTCCTCGCGAAACGACGAATTCGGTAGACGAGATCAGCCAGCCTTTTTCAATGCTGGAACTCTCACTCGCGCTCCTTTCGTGTGGCAATTCGGCTCCGGGGGCTGATAGAATCAAGTTCAACTTGTTGAAGAACCTCCCAGACGTCGCTAAGAGGCGCATGCTGAACTTGTTTTGTCAGTTCCTGGAGCTCAATATTGTTCCGGATGATTGGAGGCAAGTGAGAGTTATAGCCATTAAAAAGCCTGGAAAACCCGCTTCAGATCATAACTCGTATCGTCCCATTGCGATGTTATCGTGCATTCGAAAATTGTTGGAGAAAATGATCCTTTTTCGCTTGGACAAATGGGTTGAGACGAACCACCTACTCTCAGATACTCAATTTGGATTCCGTAGGGGCAAGGGAACGAACGACTGTCTCGCGTTGCTTTCCACAGAAATTCAGTTGGCTTTTGCTAAAAAAGAGCAAATGGCTTCTGTATTCTTGGATATCAAGGGGGCTTTTGATTCAGTATCCGTTGAAGTCCTTTCAGACAAACTCCACGCTTGTGGCTTTTCTCCATTAATAAATAACTTTTTGTACAATTTGCTGTCAGAGAAACATATGAGCTTTTCTCATGGAAACTCTACAGCTTCTCGATTTAGTTACATGGGTCTCCCCCAGGGCTCATGTTTAAGCCCCCTTTTGTATAATTTCTACGTCAGAGAAATTGACAATTGTCTAAGTGACAACTGCACGTTGAGACAACTTGCAGATGACGGCGTAGTGTCTATGACAGGGCTCAAAGGGGTCGACCTGCAAGGACCCTTACAGGATACCTTAGACAATTTGTCTACTTGGGCTATTCAGCTAGGTATCGAATTCTCCACGGAGAAAACTGAGTTGGTCGTTTTTTCTAGGAAGCATATCCCAGCACAACCAAAGCTTCAACTTTTGGGTAAACCGATCACTCATTCTATGTCCTTCAAATATCTTGGGGTCTGGTTCGATTCAAAATGCACCTGGAGATCCCACATTGAGTATCTGAGACGAAAATGCCAACAAAGGATCAATTTTCTCCGAACAATTACCGGAACGTGGTGGGGAGCCCATCCGCAAGATCTTCTAACGTTGTACCGGACAACGATTTTATCGGTTTTAGAATACGGTAGTTTTTGTTTCCAGTCGGCGGCTAAAACTCACATCATCAAACTGGAACGTATCCAGTATCGTTGTCTTCGTATCGCGTTAGGATGCATGCACTCGACTCATACGATGAGTCTAGAAGTGTTGGCGGGCATGTTGCCACTATCGGATCGGTTCTCGGAATTGTCCCTCAGGCTCCTCACCCGTTGCGAAGTTATGAACCCACTGGTAATCGAAAACTTTGAAAAGCTTCCTGAGCTGAACCCTCAAACTCGTTTTATGTCATTGTACTACGTGTACATAACACAGGATGTCAGCCCTTCACAGCATAATCCTCATTGTGTATGCTTCTCCGACTTCGGCAATTCAGTTAGTTTTGATTTATCTATGACGCGGGAGATTCGTGGGATCCCAGAACATCATCGTTCCATGATTGTTCCGTCAATTTACGCTGCAAAGTTTGGCCAAGTTGATTCCGCAAGATCGTTCTTCACAGATGGATCACTAATAGAGTCGTCCGCTGGTTTTGGTATTTTTAACGAATTTCATAGCGCCTCTCGAATGCTTCAAGCTCCTTGTTCCGTATATGTTGCTGAGCTGGCGGCAATACATTATACGCTAGAAACGATCGCCTCACTTGCACCAGATCATTATTTTATTTTTACGGATAGTCTCAGTTCTGTCGAGGCTATTCGCTCTATGAGGCCGGTAAAGCACTCCTCGTATTTTCTCATGAAAATACGAGAGCTTTTAAGTGCTTTATCTTTAAGATCTTTTGTCATCACCTTTGCATGGGTCCCATCTCATTGCTCGATTCCGGGCAATGAGATGGCTGACTCACTTGCTAAGGTGGGCGCTATGGAAGGCGATATTTACGATCGACAAATCGCCTACGATGAATTTTTCTTCATTTATCGTCAACAGTCACTCGTCAGCTGGCAGAATAAGTGGAGTGAAGGGAGTTTGGGACGATGGCTATATTCGATTATCCCTAAGGTGTCGAAGAGTTCTTGGTTCAAAGGGTTGGATGTGGGTCGAGACTTCATTCGTATGATGTCTCGCCTCATGTCCAATCACTATTCGTTAAACGCTCACTTGTTCCGTGTTGGGCTGAAGGACAGCAATCTCTGTGAATGTGGACAAGGTTACCAGGACGCAGATCACATTATTTGGTCTTGTGCTGAGCATCGCGGAGTCAGATCTGAACTGTACGATTCCCTTCGGGCTCGAGGTAGACAACCTAATGTTCCAGTTCGGGATATTTTGGCTAGACGCGATCTGGAGTTTCTGAAACTCATATATGTTTACTTTAAGAATATTAACATTAGATTGTAAGTTTTATTAACCTTGTGTTTAGTTTGTATTTTGTACGTGTGGGTTTTTTTTTATGTTTGTTTTCAAGATGAATAGAAATTAGTTCATGTTTTAGGATTAATTAAATATTTGTATCGTAAACCACATTTCAAACCTCCCTCTCCCTTTTCCCATCCAAAAAAAATTGTAAATCCCCACTAACCTCGAGACAACCGCGAGTATCCGGTCCAGCTCCTTTAACTTTAAATATAAGAAATCAATAATGTATAACAAAAATGATAACTCGGCTCTGTAAAGTTTATTCGATTGAGCCTGTACAAATAAAGTAACTAATAAAAAAAAAATCACTTCATTTGAGCCTAGCAACTTGCCCGGTGCTGGCAAATCCAACTCGGCATTCACCAATCGCCTCCCAAATTCAGAATGTTCGGACTTTTTTTTTAATATTAAATCTTCTACCAAAACAAATGATTAAAACGTTATTATGCTCCTGTCAAAACGCAACGCGTGACGCATGATTGTGCGCAAGCGCTGCGTAAAGGCGTCCGTCGGAATTTTAGTACATGACGGATGCGTTGACGCTGACGGTGACGGTGACGGTGACGGACTTTTGTGGGTGGCCCTTTACGGTGGAGGTTGCTAAAATAGCTTTAGCAACGCATTGGTGCGGGTGCTCTAAGGATCTGCTTAAAATTTGTCAGAAATGAAGTTTAATGATTATTTGAATTAACTCTTTGATTATTTTTGTGTCACAAAAATTGTTGACATGCTAAATAATGTTTCGATAATGACCATTTCCCCATACATTTTTGTATGGCGTCCTTATATTTATTTCCGATTGACACGATGCATGTAATTGGTTATTTCTTAGGCTCATATTATAGAATTATAATGTGGCTTCCAAACATTTCTTCTTCTTCCTTCATTTAGGAGATTTTTAGCCGTAGGCTAGTTTCAAACACACATGATATAGAATTCCTCTGATTCTTAGAATTGGGAGGATCCATGGTTTTAAAGTGTCCTTATATTAATTTCCACTAGTGTATATCAGATAAGGTTAAACACCATACATACATTATTCCGACGTTCTAGGTTTGTAGATGTTGAAATTAAAAATAAGCCCCATTAATATGCATGAAGTGATGCTCAGATTAGCGGGAAGCTACCGTACTCAGCGTACACATTTTGCTCGAGAACAATATTACGAGATAATGTCCTTAATTTGGAATAAACATTCTTTTCCCATGGAAATTAATGCCACCGCTGTAAGTACATTCAAAAACAACTGCAGACATCCACTCTCCGCAATAACCCTTGTTCAAACATGTACTTTCCGAGGATGTTACCCACTCGACGGTTCATGTCGAGGCACTCGAGTTATGCTGATGCTTTCCCACTTCCATGTGATTCTTTTGCTACTATGCTCACCGCGGAACTACCTCTACACGCAAACTAATTTATGCAAATTTACTTCCCCATCATGGCAATACCGTAGTCTATTGACTGTGGCGGAAAAATGTGTTACCCTCCGTTAATGAGAGAGTTGGCATTCGCGGAAAAGTGCTCGATTGTTGTTGTTGAATGTTGTAATTTCAAATTAACGGGAAAAACAATACCAATCATTCAAACATCGGTGCATGTGAAGTTCTCAATTTAATTAAAAACCAGTTGCATAACCCTGTTTCTCATTCCTCAATTTCGATCGCGGGCAAAAAAAAAAAATCATGGAGCATCCTAAAAATCCTACCCAGCAGGCAGGTCCATCCCGGTTCAATTATTTGATTGAAATTCCACGTTCCAGCGGACAAGGTTGTCATATTTCCCCAACTTGGGTCCGGGAAAAAGGCTGGCACATGGTCGCCCAAGCACCGAAGAATGCAGAAAAGCGTATAAATCGTTGCTCTGCCAGATTTTCTAAATTTATCTCACAGACACGACGGATCATGCGGAAAAATCGCAGTGCAAGCTCGTGCTGATGCTTCACTGCCCTATCATCCAGGATGATAAGCACGTCCTACGGTGTTAACAATAAGAGCGGTAAAATGATGATAAATGACCTGCTGCTGCTCATTCTGTTGCTAGATATGGGTGCATGCGGGTGGTTTCAGTGTGTAGCCGAAGGATTCCATCCGTACCAAGCTGCTTTGGCCCTTTTGCACTCGTGGAACGTAGAGTATCTCGCTCTGTCTGTCTCTCTCTCGTGATGAGAAAGGTTGCGCTCAGTAGGCACTGGAAGGGAAGGGGATGGCAAACTTCAGTCACTTACATTGGAGGTAAAATCAGTGCATCTAGGAAAGAGATCTACGGTTCGATATTCGGATAAAGGTTGTGGGCATTTTCCCATCAAGCTACGAAATCGTTTTTTTGGAATCAAATTCATCATTTCGTTTGAATAATAAATTAGGGATGATGTAAAAGTATCATATTCTTTTCATCACCGCTGGCCATTGGCCAGCGGGGCAAACGACTGGGTAATGCGTACCACCAGTACCGCGAGTACTTGAAGGATAAAATAGACCCCATTAGTGGTCCATTAGCCTCTTACCCAGTAACTCCTATCCCTACCTCCTCGTGGTGTCTCCTGGGATATGAGCAACCTTAGTGAAGATCGGGTAACCAACCCCGGTGGGAGCTTTGGTCATATGCTGACAGGGAAGGGGGCCCCTAGCGGGTTCGGCCTACACGGCCTGAGCGTCTGTTCACCATGGAGGTGCGGCTCAAACAGCGTCTGACTGGCATCCAGCGGCTGAATAAGAAATGCTGTATTGTGTCAGCTAAATCTAAGATGGCAGCCCCATCTACACAATAACTGAGCGTCTGTCCACCATGGAGGTGCGGCTCAAACAGCGTCTGCCTGGCATCCAGCGGCTGAAACAAGAAATGCTTATCCCCGAAAGCTATACCCAAGATGGCAGCCCCATCACGGCGGATAGGAGACCTTAGGCTAACTACCTACTGTCCCCGAAACTTTACAACTGTTACAGAAACCAATAGAGAAAGATCACGGACTGATATTACGGCAACGACTTTTAGCGCAAAACAACGGACAAGAATTGGAACATGGAATGTACTAACGCTAGCCCAACAGGGGAAGCTGGCACAACTCGCCAGCGAGGCTCGTCGCATGAAGCTCGAAATCCTGGGACTAAGCGAAGTCCGTTGGCCAAACTTTGGAGAACACAAGCTGCCGTCGGGACAGGTACTACTCTATTCTGGTATTCGAGGTGAAAACGCTCCCCGCCACCGTGGAGTTGGTTTCCTGCTTAGCGCCCAAGCAAATGCGGCGCTCATCAAGTGGGAACCTATCAATGAGAGGATAATCGTTGCCAGATTCAGAACGCGGGTTCGTAACCTAACCATAATCCAATGTTATGCGCCAACCGATGCTGCCGAGTTACAGGACAAAGAGAACTTTTACAGTCAACTGAATGCAGTCGTGGATAAAATTCCGAGAGGTGACATCAAGATCTACATCGGCGACTTCAATGCGAAGATCGGCTCCGACAACACGGATTATGAGCGTGTCATGGGGCGCCATGGTCTTGGCGAAATGAGCGAAAACGGTGAGCTGTTGGCAGAGTTTTGTGGCAATAACGACATGGTGATCGGGGGTTCGCTCTTCCCCCATCGACCAGTGCACAAAGTCACGTGGGTTTCCCGTGATGGACATACCGAAAATCAAATCGACCACATCTGCATCAGCCGAAAATGGAGAAGGAGCCTTCTTGACGTTCGGAACAAACGCAGTGCCGACATCGCGTCTGACCACCATCTCCTCGTTGGAGAGATCCGCCTTCGTATCGCGCGGGTCCAGCGGCGGGAGGAGCGGCTCGGACGGCGATTCAACACACGCCGATTGGAAGATCCAGCAGTAAAAAGGTCATTCGTCGAGGAACTGGAGACCAGAGCTGCGGATATTCCTGATGGTGGCAGCGTAGAAGAGCAATGGACGGCGATCAAGGATGCCTTTACTGAAACGAGTGAAAACAACCTGGGCGAGCTGCGCGCTCAGAGAAAGGAGTGGATCACGGATGACACCTGGAGGAAGATAGAGGAGCGGAGAAATGCAAAAGCCGCGATAGAGCGGGCGAGAACCAGAGGAGCAAAGAACCAGGCCCGCCAACTGTATTCGGCTCTCGAGAAGGAAGTGAAGCGCTCGTGTAGGCGGGATAAGCGAGCGTGGGTGGACTCCCTAGCCGATGAAGGTGAGAAAGCCGCAGCAACAGGCGATATCCGTCTCCTCTACGATATCTCACGACGCCTGAGTGGAGCAAGGATGAATCCTAGGATGCCAGTGAAGGACGCGACTGGTCAGTTGCTCACCGACCCCACTGATCAGCTGAAACGCTGGTTTGAACACTTCGAACAGCTTCTACAAGTTTCGTCGGTCAACCAGCCATCAACATCTCGGCATGAACCGCCAAGAGTGCGACGCATCACTCGCGTCAATTCTGAGGCGCCATCCCTACCGGAGATCGAAGCTGCTATCCGAACCATGAAATCCAACAAGGCTCCCGGGGTCGATCGCATATCAGCAGAGATGCTCAAAGCTGACCCCATGCTATCTGCACAAATGTTGCATCAACTATTCTGCAATATCTGGGACACCGCGACTTTTCCGGCTGACTGGATGCAGGGCGTCTTAGTGAAGGTCCCAAAGAAGGGGGACCCAACTGTATGCGATAACTGGCGTGGCATTATGTTACTGTGTTGTGTTCTCAAAGTTCTATGCAAAGTTATCCTCAACCGGATACAGGAGAAGATCGACGCGACTCTCCGACGGCAGTAGGCGGGATTCCGTGCTGGAAGATCCTGTGTGGACCATATTGTCTCGCTCCGCATAATCTTGGAGCAGGTCAACGAATTCCAAGAGTCCCTTTACTTGGTTTTCATTGACTACGAAAAAGCTTTCGACCGACTCAACCACGAAAACCTGTGGGGCGCCCTAAGGCGCAAGGGAGTTCCGGATAAAATCGTCAACCTCATCGAAGCTCAGTATGAGGCTTTCACGTGCAGGGTGCTGCACAACGGAGCCCTATCTGACCCTATTCGGGTAGTCGCTGGAGTGAGGCAAGGATGTATTCTATCACCGCTACTGTTCCTCATCGTAATCGACGAGATAATGGTTGGTGCGATCGACCGTGTGCCGAACCGTGGGTTGCTCTGGCAGCCTATTACAATGGAGCATCTAAACGACCTAGATTTGGCGGATGACGTTGCTTTAGTATCACAACGGCGTTCTGACATGCAGAGTAAGCTCGACGATCTCGCCGAACGCTCCTCAGCGGCAGGTCTCAACATCAACGTCAGCAAGACTAAATCGTTGGATATCAACACGGGAAATCCATCCAATTTTACGGTAGCTGGTCAGGAAGTGGAGAAGGTTGAAAGTTTCCAATATCTTGGCAGCCAGATAGCGTCGGACGGCGGAACCAAGAGTGACATAGGTGCACGGATCAAGAAGGCAAGGGCTGCTTTTGCGAGTTTACGAAACATCTGGAAGTCAAATCAGATTAGTCTCCGCACGAAGATCCGAATTTTCAACTCTAACGTGAAATCTGTACTGCTGTACGCTAGCGAAACATGGTGCGTATCAGCGGAGATCACACAGAAGCTGCAGGTGTTCATCAACCGATGCCTGCGGTATATAATTCGTGCTTGGTGGCCTCACAACTGGATTTCGAATGCCGAGCTCCATCGACGGTGTCACCAGAAGCCGATATCGACAGAAATTCGGGAACGTAAGTGGAGGTGGGTTGGCCACACTCTACGGAAGAGCGGAAATGAAATCTGCAAACAAGCGCTGGATTGGAATCCAGCCGGACATCGCAGCAGAGGCAGACCCAGGGGCTCATGGCGGCGAAGCCTAAACAAGGAGATTAAGCAAGTCGACCGGAATTTGACCTGGGCCCAGGTCAAGGCGAAAGCAAACAATCGCCCAGGATGGAGATCTTTCACGTTGGCCCTTTGCGCCAGGGATGGCGCTCAGGACACTTAAGTAAGTAAGTAAGATCAACCGCGGCTCAGGTAGCACTGAGCAGATGTCAGATAGCGCTCGCCGAGAAACAGCCGTTCTCGGAGGGATGTATAACGAGGCAATACTGAAGGTTTTACCTCTAATATTCACCTGACATGCGACAATTTCAATACCTGACACTGGAGGAAGGTCGATTCTGTAGAATGAGTGTTGTTTGTTGACCCCTAGGAGCACCCCACCGTACGAATCTGCACGATCGAGACGGATAATGTTGTAGTCGTGAAGAGAAAGGGTAACATCTGGAGAGAGCCATGTTTCGCAGAGAGCAAACGCATCACAGTGTATGTTATGCAGTAAAAATTTGAATATGTCTAGTTTTGGTAAAATGCTTCAACAATTCCATTGAAGGAGAGATACCGTATCATTTTTTGTAAAATTATCCATCGAGGGATACGAATGAAGCAAGGAGGGGCCACTTGGAAGCAAATTTCTTCAGAAAAGGTTTCACGATTGGAAGCATCATGTTAATGATGCTCCGTAGAGGGTCAGTGATGTTGAACAGATCGAAAATGCTGTCCACAATTCCAGAAAGCGTGAACATGGCGTTCTGCTGTTCTGGTTGCGAAACTGGGACATCTGGGGTTTTAGATGTTCCCGGAAGCCCCGGAAATTCTTTGTCATAATCGACAGGCTTAAAACCCGGTGGATTGGTTTCGGTTTATTTCCGTGACCTCTTGATATATCCAAGGGGGCTTGGGAGTCAGTTTTTTTAGAAAACAAAAGGACTTCCGTCATTGCCCTCTGAGTCAGTGTCGACCTCGTCAACTGGGAGAAGATTGAACGGATTATTGTTTTCTTTTTCCGGAGTGATTTTGGGAAGAGGATTGAAAGTCTTGAAGATCTCCGTAAAGCGCCCATTACATATGTCAATATATTGACAAACATCGTATTGTCAATTTTTCTTACAATATAATCAATATATAAATATTGACAACATTAATGACAACACACTAAAGCGTTTGTTACACAGGTCAATATATTGACAATAAATTGACATACTGACAATATTATTGAAAGATAATGTTGATAACGATGGTTTGATGACGAATATTGTTGAAAACTGATTTTCATTTCACTTTCTCAATATTCTTCACCTACCCAAGAGGAGGTAGAACGTACGTCATTTAGACCGACTGACTCACAATGCACCTTCACGCATGCAGTGTTGGCATTTTGTTTAAATCTTCGTGTGTGATATAAAATGGATATCAAACTAAATAAAAAAGTATCCTTTTACAGTCACCAATCACTACCCTAATAAAAATTGTATGGTTAATTTGCTTAACGACGTGTTCTGGGTATCATCCAAACCATTTGTGGAATAGTTCAATGATTTGGGTTATCGTTCGTTTATGGTTATTTTTTATTAGGGTACCCAGGCTTCGTCTATATCGATGTTCATTTTCTACAAAATCACAAGCATAATCATGTAATTTTGTTTTTTTTTACTTTAAAATAAAATAAATACTATCTGCGTTTCACATGCCTACACGTAACGCAAATTCAATAATATATGCAAGTTTTTCCTTTAGGAATGTTTACCAAAACATCAGCATAATAGTTTATTTATGGGAAACTGCATACCATGAACGTGGGTTATTCAACACGAGTGGTAATTCCACGCAGTCCCCTTATAAAAAATAACCATAAACGAACGATAACCCAAATCATTGAACTATTCCACAAATGGTTTGGATGATACCTAGAACACGTCGTTAAGCAAATTAACCATACAATTTTTATTAGGGTCGACAATCGATTTGATTCAATTCCATTAATTTGTTATCATGTTGTCCTGTGTATTTTCTGTGTCCTGTCAAAACAGTTACAACATTTGATATTGGCGTTGACGGAACCGTCGAGAAATCATCTCTTCATCATCACAAACATTGACAGTTTCTTATTGGAACTTTCAGTGGAGTGAAAGGATAGTACCAACTAGAAATACTCAGGGGGTGTGATAGGCGGAGAAAACAAAATACAATACGGCAGCAAGGATTTGTTCCTAAATTATCTTGCAACCCTTGCTAGAAGCTAGCATTTCAAATGACTTTTATTTTTGATTCGATGTACATGCAAAATAATAATTGATTGCATCGCAATATTTTGCACATTTCTTGGTGCCATTCATTAACCAACGAAGATCATTTTGTATTGTTTTTGGTTCCAAAACCTAGTTGAATTTGAGAAGCACACAAAACATAAAGGGGATTGAATTTCTGTTCGATTGCAATACTTTCAAATTTATTCTAGAAAGAATAAGAAATCCTCGGAAAAATTCTAATAGGAATGTTCGATTGGCTCAGATTTTGACAGTTAATTTGGCTCAAAACATTCTCTCCACCCATCTCTTCCTCTAAGTATTTCTAGTACCAACCAATTCAACAATTTTGAAATTTATTACGAAATTGTACGGACCTATTTAAAACCGTTCAATGATAATGTGTCGATTTTATTGATTTCTTACGAGTGATGGTAATTTGAAATTTTACCGACTTTTTAGTAGTTCAAAAACCGGGTAAAATTTTACCGACTCAGGTTATCCGAATTCAGTATGTAGTTAGTATTTTCCACACTCAAAAAATAAAACAATAAATCATTTCACCGAGGCCGGCAAAATAAATTGCTGAGAATCCAACAGCCGAAATTTCGTTAAAGATCTCGGTAAAAGTATAGAATACCGAACGCTTGGTAATTCTCAGTTTTATTCAACTGTCAAATTTTACCGAGAACATCGGTACTTGTATGCCGAGCGTTCAGCTTTTGTTTTACCGAAATACCTCAAAATAAGAATAAAACTTTTACCAATCCTTCGGCAAACCGTTCATGAAAAGATTTAGCTTTTACCGACTATGTCGGAATTTCAACTTAAATTAATTGGATTATTCAGATTTGCAATAATAATAATAATAATGATAATAATAATAATTCCAAATTAGTGGAAATTCTGCGAACAAGTCTTTATTCAAGTTATTCGCGCAATGACACATTCTTTCTCACTCTTCCACTCACCCATCAGCGTGCCCCGGAACTAGTTGTTTGCAGGAAAAGCAGCGTAAGCCATCTCCTATCTCTATAAATCTGTAAATCTGAAAACAAATAAAGGTTTAGTACTTACAGAATAGTTGACGCAGTTTTTGGCTTACAGTTTCTCCTCCACCATCGATTTGCCGCAATATTTCCTCCGTTTTACACTTCATTGAATCACACTCAACACTTTTAGCAAAGCAACTGACGACTAACTCTTTGACAAAATAGCTGACAATGAATGTGCACAACTGACTGATATTTACTTACTCTTTCAATTTCCGAGGTACGTCACTTTTTATTACCGAAGTCGGTGAAGCAAGATTTTAACGAAATTCATGGTAAACCATTACCGAACTTCAGTAAATGCTTTCATATAACCAAAACTCGTTAAATGTATATACTGATATTCAGTAAAAAACATGATTTCTAACGAGAAATCAGCAAAAATCGTACTTTACCGATTAAGTTCAGCAATCTATTTTACCGAGATAAAAATATAAGATTAAGTGTGTAGAATTTCACTTAACTTTCATGTGATCTCATAATTGGGAATCGTATCACAAAATCACATGAACCTTATGTGTCCAATGAAGTTTATATGATTTGTCATGTACAATTCATGTGATCGTATGAACGTTATTTGAATTTCAGATAAAAATCATTAATTTTGTTATTGGAAAAATATCATGTGCGTTCCCAATGGAAACTATATGAAAACTTTTTTCAGTGCATAGGTCCAGTAACGACGCTTCTCTTTTGACCCGCTGATCCATGTTTCTTGTGCGGGGAAATTAAGACAAGTAATATTGACTTTAATACATTGAGGTTAAAAGGCTTCAAACGTATTGCCATCAAGGAGTCAAAAGTATCTCCAAATGACAAAATAACAAGCGATCAACGAACCGAATAATAACGCTTTGTCAGAAGTGGAAAACAATAATGATATAATCTTCACCGTTCTTTTTCATGACAAGCAGCTCGTGCGAACCAACTCATTCGGAGGGGTAGAAGGTAACGAGCAAATTGTTGGCAAGCTGCTTCACGAAGTAAAGCCGAAGATGATACACGTGTGTTAATGGGAATTTTTTTGTTATGTCTTTTCCCGATTCATATCAAGCTATGTCCTCATCCGTGTATATTGCAACAAAGCAGGCAAGCAATATATCATTATCCTTCTACCACTCGGATCGAGCTTTGTTACAGAGCGAGTTTGTCATGGTAGTCGTAGCAACCGTTTTGTCTGTATCGTTGGTTGCTTTATGTGTTTGGATTAGCTGATTGCCATTGATGTTGTCAATATTCGTATATTGATGATATTGATAGAATTTACTGTTTTTTTTTTTGTCAATATATTCTGAGTATTGACAAAGTGAAACGAAAATCAGCTTTTCGTCAATACTTGTCATCAATCATCATCATCAATATCACCTTTTCAATAATATTGTCAGTATGTCAATTTATTGTCAATATATTGACATGTGTAATGGGCGCTTAAAGGAACGCTGAGAGTGCGCCTTCAGAGACCGTTCAAGTTTTTTTCCTTGCTGTTTATACTTCGGGCAATCTGCGAGAGGATGCGGAGTTGCCAAACAATAAACACATTTAGGAGGAACACCACAAGCACCCTCCGCATGCTTCTCGCCGCACTGATCGCATCGTGGCTTGTTGCCGCAGAAGGCGGCGGTGTGGCCTAATTGTTTGCACTTGGTGCAGTTCATCACCCTTGGTACAAACAATCGCACAGGAAGTCGAATCCTCCCAATTCGGACATAATCCGGCAGAGTCGATCCGGAGAAAGTCACTCGAAACGAGTCAGTCAGCGAGTAGATTTGTTTTGTCCCGTCGAGGGATGCTGACTGCATTTGGGTGCAGTCAAGAATCTTGACTTCTGGAAGAACGGGGTTCTTGGAGACACCAACCCCCCTCTTCAAGAAGTCATCGCAGGTCAAACTCGCTTCGGTGACCACTCCTTCGATTTCCACGTCACGACTGGAGATTGTTATTTCCCGCACTTGAATAGGAACCCCAAGTGCGATTACTGCGTAACGGTGGAGGTTGCTAAAATAGCTTTAGCAGCGCATTGGTGCGGGTACTCTAAGAATCTGCTTAAAACTTGTCAGAAATGAAGTATAGTGATTATTTGAAGTCACCCTTTGATTATTTTTGTGTCACAATAAAGTGTCTTTATATTAATTTCCACTAGTGTATATATCAGATAAGGTTAAACACCATAAACACATTATTCTGACGTTCCAGGTTTGTAGATCTTAAAATTAAAAATAAGCCCCATTAATATGCATGAAGTGATGCTCAGATTAGCGGGAAGCTACCGTACTCAGCATACACATTTTGCTCGAGAACAATATTACGAGATAATGTCCTTAATTTGGAATAAACATTCTTTTCCCATGGAAATTAATGCCACCGCTGTAAGTATATTCAAAAACAACTGCAGACATCCACTCTCCGCAATAACCCTTGTTCAAACATGTACTTTCCGAGGATGTTACCCACTCGAGTTATGCGGATGCTTTCCCACTTCCATGTGATTCTTTTGCTACTATGCTCACCGCGGAACTACCTCTACACGCAAACTAATTTATGCAAATTTACTTCCCCATCATGGCAATACCGTAGTCTATTGACTGTGGCGGAAAAATGTGTTACCCTCCGTTAATGAGAGAGTTGGCATTCGCGGAAAAGTGCTCGATTGTTGTTGTTGAATGTTGTAATTTCAAATTAACGGGAAAAACAATACCAATCATTCAAATATCGGTGCATGTGAAGTTCTCAATTTAATTAAAAAAACAGTTGCATAACCCTGTTTCTCATTCCTCAATTTCGCTCCCGGGCAAAAAAAAAAATCACGAAACATCCTAAAAATCCTACCAAGCAGGCAGGTCCATCCCGGTTCAATTATTTGATTGAAATTCCACGTTCCAGCGGACAAGGTTGTCATATTTCCCCAACTTGGGTTCGGGAAAAAGGCTGGCACATGGTCGCCCAAGCACCGAAGAATGCAGAAAAGCGTATAAATCGTTGCTCTGCCAGATTTTCTAAATTTATCTCACAGACACGACGGATCATGCGGAAAAATCGCAGTGCAAGCTCGTGCTGCTGCTTCACTGCCCTATCATCCAGGATGATAAGCACGTCCTACGGTGTTAACAATAAGAGCGGTAAAATGATGATAAATGACCTGCTGCTGCTCATTCTGTTGCTAGATATGGGTGCATGCGGGTGGTTTCAGTGTGTAGCCGAAGGATTCCATCCGTACCAAGCTGCTTTGGCCCTTTTGCACTCGTGGACAACTAGTAAACAACTGGTAAGCATATTCTGTTATCTTGAGTCTTCATGAAGTGTTGGCCCTTATTACGAGTGTCACTTCACGGTGAAAACGATGTCAAGTGATCACTCGTCACTCACGGTGAAGTCTTTGCCGTCCTCGTAAAAAATCATCCCGATTTTCTCTTCGACTAAATCGGTTCACGTCGGTAAGATCGACCGACTATGAAACCGACGTATTTATAAATTCAGTGTCAACAATTCAGAGGGGCGTAATTGCTTTTGTAAAAAATGGCTTTAGCCGTGGATTTCTCGCGAATAAAAGCTCACACATGAAAATTAATGAAACCAACAAGTAGAGGAATGTTTCCTCTACCAGCTAGCAATGTTAATTTGGAGGGATGAGCTTTAATTCGCGTGAAATCTACGGTTAAAGCCAATGTTTACAAAAGAAATTACGCCCCTATGAAATGTTGACACTGAATTGTTGCATCGACTCTTATGGGGCTGCTTAAGCGGAGGTTGCCGACGCGTCAACACACGAAATCGGTAACCGAAAACATAGGAAATCAGTCAACCAGAAGCGACCAAATCAAACGATTTGTAGGATGACTGTGTTGTAGCAGGGATTCTATGAAACCAGACGAAATATACTGGTTGATCAGTTTATTAAATTGTTTCTACGGCGGAAACAGATTAAGTCGACAAATTAATAAGCATACGAAATTGATGAAACCAAACGAAACAGAGTGGTTAATCGGTTCATTCAGTTGTTTGTACTATGGAAAAGATTAAGTCAACTGTTAAATCGGCTTATGAAATTGATGAAACCTTATGAAATACACTAATTAATCGGGTAATGTTGATCAAGCAACACATATCTGCCCTTTTTTCAGTTTCTCCGCTGCGGAATGAGTCCGCTTCTGGCCTTTCTGAAACCAAGGCGCAGCATTGGGATTCTGTGTTGGTGGAGCTCCTTTTCAGTCGTATGGATGCCACCTCACAGAAACAGTGGGAAAATAACCGTGACAAAACCCAGCGTCCTTCGTACGACGATCTCATAAAGTTTATCCATGATCACTCACGCACACTGCAGTCCCTCAAGCTCTCGCAATTAGTTTGTACACCGTCGATAGAGGCCAAGCCTACGAAGTCACGACAAGTGTTGGCCCATTCGGCCACAGAACAAACTCCTAAATGCGCTGCGTGCAAACAAGCGCATTTTCTGTTCCAATGCGAGGTCTTTCGTGATCAAACTCCGCATCAACGTTTCGATTTAGTTAAACGGAACAACCTATGCATCAATTGCATCAAAGCATCCCACCAAGCAAGAAACTGTACCAGTGGGTGCTGCAAGTATTGCCAAAAGAAGCACCACACTTTGCTTCATCTCCCGTCGTCCGCCTCCTTGATGACGGGTGGAGCTCCATCACACAGTCAACATACTGAATTCCCAATGTATGAAACAAATCCTAATCTGTCGCATTCTCCTCCGGTTCCGTTCAATAGTGGCCCGGATGTCACTTCGGTTAATCGTGCGTACCCGCTCTCGTCGCCGTCGGTATTTGCGCCTCGCCTGCCCCCGTCGGAAATAGTCACACCTCCTTTCACCGCCTGTCAAACCGTCGCACCAGCAAATGTTGGTGAAAATACAGTGATTTTGTACACCGCACTAGTGAATATCCACGATAACCTCGGGCACAGTCAAATCGCTCGTGCACTCCTAGACAGCGGCTCGCAGTCAAGTTTCGTTTCTGAGTCGTTGTGCCAACGTTTATCGCTCAACCGAGTGAAGATCAACATGCCTGTAAGCGGCATTGGGCAAGCAATTGTCAACGTACGTTACGTAGTCTCGGTGAGCATCGCATCCCGATTTGGGTCACAACAAGTCCCATTGCATTGCCTGGTGTTGCCGAAACTAACGGTGAACCTTCCAACGAAGACGGTGGATATTAACACGTGGAAAATTCCCAAGCATCTACCGTTAGCAGACCCACACTTCTATCAAAGTCATGGTATCGATTTAATTATCGGTGCCGAGCTTATCCCGTTCATTCTGCAATCCGAGCAGATTCCGTTCGATGACCAGCTACCACCACTCCAGAAGACAAGCTTCGGATACGTATTCTCGGGAAAGGTTCCCGCTTCGATGACCACTCCACTTACCTGCTTGGTCTCCGCTTTCGACAACCTGGACGCACAGGTGAAAAGGTTCTGGGAAGTGGAAAACTTTGATGTCGGGAAATGCCTGACTGCCGAAGAACAACAGTGTGAAGCCCAATTCGCATCTACACACAGTCGCAATGCCGACGGTCGTTATGTAGTGCGTCTACCAGTTAGGCAAGCACTTCTACCGTCTATTGGAGACACGTGGAACATAGCAGCTCGTCGATTTTCTGCCCTTGAAAGACGGTTCCGCTCCGATGAAACACTATACAAGAGCTACACCGATTTCATGGAGGAGTACGAACGGTTAGGCCACATGGAGGAAGTGAAGACTCGCGTCGCGTTACCCCAGTATTTCCTGCCCCATCACGCAGTCCATCGTCCCGACTCGTCAACAACCAAAATAAGAGTCGTGTTCGACGGCTCGGCTAAAAGCAGCAACCAGCTCTCCTTGAACGATCTTCTTCTCACAGGACCAACAGTTCAGCCTTCCATGTTGTGCATCGTTGTCAACTCTCGTTTCCACCGATTCGTCATGAAAGCAGACGTGGAGAAAATGTTTCGACAGGCTTTGGTTCATCCGGACGATCGCCTACTACAGCAAGTTGCGTGGCGCCGAAACGAATCAGAGCCACTGAAAACCTATTCCTTGAACACTGTCACCTACGGCACATCTTGTGCTCCGTATCTAGCAACCAGAGTCCTAAACCAGCTGGCAGATGATGAAGGGCATGACTTTCCACTGGCTGCCCCCATCGAAGCTCTAGTTAAAATCAGCATACAGCTGACCGAATTACTAAAGCGAGGTGGTTTCAATCTGCGGAAGTGGAGCGCGAATCACCCCAGTATTCTGGAACATTTTCCAGAGGAACTAAAGGAGCATCAGTTGCCGCTAGAACTCGACCGATCTGCATCGATCAAGGCACTGGGCCTACTATGGTTTCCAAAGGAGGACGTATTTGGATTCAAGGTCCCTGATTTTCCAGCCCTGCCACACGTTACGAAGCGCCTCGTAATATCGGAGATGTCGCAGTTATTTGACCCCTTGGGTCTGGTCGGTCCAGTGGTGGTCAGTGCGAAGATGTTTGTGCAGCGATTGTGGCAGAAGAAACTTAGCTGGGACGAAAAGCTACCGGACGTTCTGTAATCATGATGGCTGTCCTTCCGAGCAGCAATTGGTATCGTTCGAAATCTTCGAGTCCCTCGGTGGGTGTTCGAAGAGAGTGCAAAGAGCTACGAGTTGCACTGTTTTGTCGACGCTTCTTCCAAAGGGTATGGGGCGTGCATCTACACAGTATCAACAGGACCTTCCACTAAACGAACAAGCCATTTGCTCATAGCAAAATCACGTGTTGCTCCAGTATGTGGTTATTCCATCCCACGGTGGAAGCCAATTGGCTGATACCATTCGTAGAACAACCAAGTTTGACTCTACGGTCACGTTCTGGTCAGATTCATCGATCGTTTTGCACTGGATTAATTCACCACCTTCGTCCTGGAAGATGTTCGTGTCCAACCGAGTATCGGAGGTCCAGAAACTCACCCAAGGATCCCAGTGGCGGCACGTTCCAACCCTAGAAAATCCCGCCGATCGTATATCTCGCGGGGTACAACCAGATGATATCAAGAACGATGCACTGTGGTGGCATGGGCCGTCCTACTTGCTGAATGAAGTGGAATCGTGGCCAGCTCCTATAATTCCATTGACGTCTACCGACATTCAGCAGCAGACACCTGAGCAGCGGCAAACGGTTGTACTCCTAAGTGTCACATTTGACGATTCGCTAATCCACGATTACACACAACTGTCGCATCTTATCAAAGTTGCTTCATTCTGTCAACGTTTCGCAAAAAACTGCCGATTGCCGAGGATGGCTCGTACAGTGGGACCAATCACTTCGGTCGAATACGACAGTACTTTGAAGTCACTCATCCGTGTTACGCAAGCTGCATGTTTCCAGCAGGAACTGCGCCACCTGCGGCACAATGATCAAGAACGGATGGCCCTGCGAAAGGCTGACTTCAAATCACCATTAAAAGACCTTGATGTGTGGATCGATGACACCGGTCTTCTCCGATTGAATGGACGGCTAGCAAACTCACCTGGATCCTTCGACAGCCGCCTCCCGATCATACTACCGGCCGACCACCACCTTTCAAGATTGATCGCCAACTCCGTTCACCATCAAACACTGCATGCAGGACCCACACAGCTCCTGGCAACAATCCGTCAGCGCTTCTGGCCAATACGCGGAAGAGATCTAGCTCGAAGGACAGTCCACCATTGCGTGACTTGTTTTCGTTTTCATCCCCCAGCAAGCAACCAGTTTATGGCTCCACTACCATCAAGCCGTGTCACTGCAGCGAAAGTATTCGAGCATACGGGGCTGGATTACTGTGGGCCGTTTTTCGTTCGACCATTGGCAGGTAGAGGCGCGTCGGTAAAATCTGGGTCGCTGTGTACGTCTGTTTCGCCGTAAAAGCCGTAGTCCTCGACATCGTCGCCGGGTTGTCGACGGAGTCGTGCGTCAATTCGTTGAGGTGCTTCGCGAGTCGTGTCGGGCGTGTTCGTACAATACACTGCGACAACAGCACTACGTTCGTCGGAGCGCGTCGAGAAGTTATGGAGATGCGACAAGCTTTGGTTGATCAACTCAACGGCACTGCATGGACCACCGAATGTTTGGAGAAAGGCATCGAGTTCCAGTTTATTCCACCACGTGCGCCGCATTTCGGCGGCCTATGGGAGGCTGCAGTAAAGGCCTTCAAGCGGCATTTCTGGAAGATCATCGGAGCAGCTCCACACCACTACGACGATATGCGCACAGTTGTTTCCCAAGCTGAATGTATACTGAACTCCAGACCATTGACGCCTCTTTCCAACGACCCGCAGGATCTCTGTGTCCTGACACCCGGCCATTTTTTGCTAGGAGAGTCCCCCTTTCATTTGCCGGAGGCAGACCTTTCTCAGGTGCCAACCAATCGTCTCAACCATTTCCAGGCCACACAACGCTCCGTCCAAAATCTCTGGAAGCGTTGGTCCACGGAATACATCGGGCTTCTTCACCAACGGCCAGCTAAGTGGAGGAAATCCCCAAGCGAGTTTCACGTCGGGACCATGGTCTTGGTGAAGAAAGATAACGTTCCTTCGATGCAATGGCCCCTTGGCAGAGTTGTGGCCATCTATCCCGGAAGTGACAACATCGTGCGCGTAGTGGATGTGCGCACGCAACTAGGTATTCGACGCCGTGCAACATCTGAACTATGCGTCCTTCCCATCGAAGATCAGGATCCAACGAAGGCACACGATTGTGAAACCGTCACCACCAATTCTTCTTGAATGCTGCGCTTCAACGGGGCCCGGTGATGTTGCGACCCAGAACTTATAGTACTAACATGAAAGCACTAAATTACGAGCAAATTATACAAACAAAATGAATTATAAATTAACTTAAAAATACCCACCACCCAGAACACCGCTTCTACACTTATACATCTATATACATCCCAAATTGATTACCCTTCACCTCACACTGAACACGACAAATAAATCAGTTACCTAAGAACTACAAAGCAACACAGACCAGTTTCTGCACTCTCGTCCGAAAACTATCTCGGTTCGCGCCAATCACTGGGCGGATTGAAACCACAATTTCGCCGTTGTTCACAAGTTCGCCTTTGTCGTCGTGCCGGCCAGATTCCGGCATTCAAGCAAGAACAGGTAATTAAATTGGGTTCTTTAGGGGTATTGAGGTAATTGAATATTCGTAATCTGCATTACAAATGGAATCGAAATCCAAAATTTCATCAATTTGGGAGCACTGGAACTATTTTAAATAAGTGTGATTACATTAGCAAAAATCATCATCTTAGCGGCCCTCACTGGTACTTCGTATGGGAACAAGCTGTCAGTTTGTCAGTTTTGTATCAAACAGTGAAGTGATTATTTTGCTTTAAATCTTGATTTAAAAATTGAGATGGAAGTAAATGGGATCGAAAAAAATATCGTTGTGCTCAGAAAGCGACGCCGACATATTTTTCAAAATTAAAGAACGCAATTGTTTCTTCAAATAAAATATACTATACTACTACATACTTATTACGCCAAGTACTCAACCTGCTTGCCATTGTAAGATTTCCAAAAAAAAAAAAACAAAAATATTAATACTAATTATACTTACCAAGTTGTAATGACATTTAATAATAAAGTTGCACTCACTTAGTCTAACCTGTCTAGTCTAAGCTACATCTATGGTTTAACTGCCACTATATAATCACTACGTAAACCGACTTCGTCTGTAATACGTAAATAAACACCGATCAAAAAACATACAATTGCCAGATTTTACAATAGATAAAATCTATGGCTGTCGGTCCCTGCGGTATCCCATTTAATACATTAACGAATATGTTAACAAAAAAAAAAAAAAAACTAGTGTACTAATCCCGACGTTGTCGGTTTATTAATAGGCGTTTTTTGTATACAACCGATTTCGCCGGTCGACAGTGAAATTCCCCATCTGTCAAATTTTTTATGGGGGTGTAATTCAAATGGGAATCACTTCATCGTGAGTGACAATTTGTCACTTCACCGTGAAGTGACATCGGTAATAAGGGCTCAAGATAGCAGAATATTCTGAGCAGTTTTAGCATAAAGGATTGAAAAGAAACAATTATAAATAATTAATTTAATTTAAGAAGTATTGCCAAGAGTACTGTTTATTTAAGGCTATATTTTTTCAGTCTTGTGAATGACTGATTTTTTTTATCAAAGCAGCTGTTTCAAAACACGGTTTCATATGATACAGTAATATTTATAAAAGGAATTATGCAAAATTTAAGAATTTTAGAAGAAAATGTTAGATGATGCTAGAGTTTGATGTTACCATCCCCTCATTTCCAAACAATTTCCAGCCATTGTGACCCAGTCTTATTATCCTCCTGGTTCTGTGCTATTTGCCCCTGCCCAGCCAGGATTTGGTCAACCGTTCGAGAGTAGTATCTGAAGAAGGCTTCAGAAACCAGTTGCCTACCTAGCTCCAATCGAACATGTTACCCATTAACCTCGAGTCCACCACGAGTAATTGGTACCCAATACTAACCTAGAACTACTGGTGTTTAAAATGTAAATTAAAAAATTACTGATTTTTGGCTCCACAAAGTGTCACACACGACTGAGCCTAGTAAAAAACGAACTAGTTACAAAAAAAAAAGAACAAAATGTTTGAAATATCAGTGGTGCTCATACTACCTCGAATGAACTTCAGTAATATTTAGTTAAGAAAAACATTAATGTTCATAAATTTTGAGATTTCATGTTCAGAAAATTTGATGATCCTGGATTAAGAAAAACCTTCAAGACTCAGAAAGTTTGCTTGAAAATATTCCGACCAACATAAATTTCTAAGATTCTGGAACGTCCAAATAGTCAAAACAAAAATTTAAGTTTTTACAATCTTATCATTACAACCTCGATTACAACTGTCTAAGGAAGCTCGTCAAAAGTTTATTTAAATTTGAGTCGATGATCATTCGACCTAATGGCCGCCCAAGTAACATTTAACGTTTTATGAAGTACTACAAGGCTTCTATAAAACAACATTCATAAAACCCTGGTCAAGATAGTTTTGCCTTTATTACATCCACCAAAACCTCATTAACACTAGAATCTGTCTAGTTGGCCCACCCGAAGTAGGTTCTAAAGAGTGCATTATCGAGACATTTCAAGAATGACTTGCTGCAAAAAGTTTATTCTGCCGTGATGGTACCCAATCCTTGTTTTGAATGGCTGAGCGTACATTTTATATGGAAAAATGCCTCAATTACATGCTGTTCGTAAGTGACTGAATGTTTTTGTTGGCTCTTTCATGGCCTCGTCCTTTACCGTTTGGTACAAACTGGGAGGGAGAAGCAAATACTACACACAAAATCTTATAAATCAATCACAATATTGCGCAAGAATTTTTTTTGGCAAATAAAAATTATCAAGTAATTTGTTTCCATAATGAGGGGTTTCGGTTTTTCGTGTCTCTGTTGTTTACGTGTTACCGTTGGATGGCTTAATGCTTGTGGAAAGTTGGAGTTGAAAAATCACTTGTAGAGACTCGTAGTTAATCAGCCAAAATTAAGTGTCAGGTGAAATACTGCGGCCGGAACAGCAGGAATTATCCTGGATTGGGTTTTTTGCGCTTTCCTACTGATTATATCACAAGATCCCAATGGATTAAGTTCTGTCGGATGGATTCCGGAACCGGCGAAATTAAACCAGAATCGCGAGTCTGTAGCGTAAGTGTTGACAGTACAAGTGTTTTGCATTTTATCAATGTTGCTATGATCTTTTTTAAATATTTGCAGGCCCATTTCTTAGAGGACTGCTTCCGCGTCGATAAAAATGGGAAGAAAACGAAAAAAAAATGCCGTTCCATCGATTGAAGCTTTCTTGCTACCTCCTGAAGACGAACCGGAAGAGAGCGATCGGTTGTTGGACTTTTATAAATCCCGTCCCCTCTACTCTTCGCTGGCTCTTCTGGATCATAACTACGCGAACTTTGCTGCTGTGGTGCCTGAATGGGTTGCTATTGGAGATGAAAAAGATGAACATGCTTGATACTCTACAATTTAGCTAAATTACATACCGATTCCTGAACTGAAGAAACGAAAATTTTGCAGTGCAAATTGTTTTCAAGCAAGAAAATATTTTGTATTCGATATCAATACTTCCCATTGATTGGTGTTTTGTTCTGCCGGCTCCCACTGACAGTTTGTGACAGCTCATTTCTGGCTTCACTTGACATTCACATTTTCCGAGTCTGTTTCTCCCTCCCAGGGTACAAACGGTCTGCACAGAGCAATGGATTGAATAGTGCAGTGCTTTCACAGTGCCTAAGCAGTCAATATTTTTAAGCTCTGCTTGATCCGTTTAATTTTATGACGGCATTAATGGTGGCAAAGTTGCCTGGACAAAATTTAAACGTCAAAATTTGTTTATCTTTCGATAATTTTGTTGTACGATCATTGCAACGATGTTCTACTCCAGCGTTGGATCAACAAGTTGCGTGACATCCTTGTCAAGGGCGATTCATCTATTGGAAGCAGTTACTCAGGAAGCGTATCTACGTAACTTGGAACAGGTGGAAGGTCAATCGTTCCCGAAAAGTTTTCTTTCTTCCGGATGATGCGATGAAGTTTATGTGCGCTTGTTTGGAATTTTTGGAACAATTGACCCTTTTGCCGAATGAAATCGTTGCTATGGTTCGCAAGGCAACGAATTTCCAGCTGACGGACAGCTTTCCGTACTCCCAGTTAGGCACTGATGCTATTCGTATCATCATCGCAACATGACAATATGCTGAGTATTCCCATCAATTTTAAGCTTCTAATTTGACGGCTTCCAGGCTTTGTAAACCGCATTCTCTTCGCTCCTCTTGTATGTTGTTGTTGTTGTTGTTGTTGTTGTTGTTGTTGTTGTTGTTGTTGTTGTTGTTGTTGTTGTTGTTGTTGTTGTTGTTGTTGTTGTTGTTGTTGTTGTTGTTGTTGTTGTTGTTGTTGTTGTTGTTGTTGTTGTTGTTGTTGTTGTTGTTGTTGTTGTTGTTGTTGTCGTCGTCGTCGTCGTCGTCGTCGTCGTCGTCGTCGTCGTCGTCGTCGTCGTCGTCGTCGTCGTCGTCGTCGTCGTCGTCGTCGTCGTCGTCGTCGTCGTCGTCGTCGTCGTCGTCGTCGTCGTCGTCGTCGTCGTCGTCGTCGTCGTCGTCGTCGTCGTCGTCGTCGTCGTCGTCGTCGTCGTCGTCGTCGTCGTCGTCGTCGTCGTCGTCGTCGTCGTCGTCGTCGTCGTCGTCGTCGTCGTCGTCGTCGTCGTCGTCGTCGTCGTCGTCGTCGTCGTCGTCGTCGTCGTCGTCGTCGTCGTCGTCGTCGTCGTCGTCGTCGTCGTCGTCGTCGTCGTCGTCGTCGTCGTCGTCGTCGTCGTCGTCGTCGTCGTCGTCGTCGTCGTCGTCGTCGTCGTCGTCGTCGTCGTCGTCGTCGTCGTCGTCGTCGTCGTCGTCGTCGTCGTCGTCGTCGTCGTCGTCGTCGTCGTCGTCGTCGTCGTCGTCGTCGTCGTCGTCGTCGTCGTCGTCGTCGTCGTCGTCGTCGTCGTCGTCGTCGTCGTCGTCGTCGTCGTCGTCGTCGTCGTCGTCGTCGTCGTCGTCGTCGTCGTCGTCGTCGTCGTCGTCGTCGTCGTCGTCGTCGTCGTCGTCGTCGTCGACGTTCTCTGTCTCTGGTGGATCCATATTTTAAGTTTTATTGGTAAACAGTGCAGAATGCAGATTTAGGTGGAATGATATGTTTTGAGCCTGAAATTGAAACTTTAGACTAAAAATCTTTTCTACAAAGTTGTTCCTTATAGTTCGGTCCTCATTTTTATGACAATGAATTCTAGGGTGGTTCCTTTTATCATTAAAATAAAAAATCTGACTTTTTTGTTTGAATAAATTAAGGTATACATTCTTGGGAAAAGATATAGCTGAGCTAATTTCAAGTAACTTTGTACAAAACAACTTTTTTGTATCTCTTAAATTGACCGATTTCGAGCTATTTTCTTGAATTGAGTTAGGGTGGCTCTAAAAAAAACGGTTGGTTTGCTCTAGTTTTCTTATTTCGAATTTCTCAGCAAAGGTGTATCGAAATAACTTTTAGATCTTAAGAAGGCGTAAATTTTTGCTGCACAAAGCTTGTCAATATCTTTCGCCGATCAAGAGTTATTGACGTTTTTATTCTAAAAATATGCACTTTTCAAATGTTAATATCTCTGGTTGGGGCAAACAGAAAAAAGTTTTTACGGCATTTGAAAGGGCGTATGTTATTCTCAATAATGTGAAAAAATTGGAGGTATGTTATTTTTTAAACTCGTGTAAAATCAATTTGAATTTATTCATATTTTTTACTAAATTTGGGTATATACTTTTTATAAGAAGAGATACAGGCATCAGATTTCTCTATAAAACATTCGTCTTAAAGAGTTTTAAAAGTCTCCAGAAGATGACTTTTATGAGAGACTTCATAAATTAAATAAATTAAATTGATAAATTAATACACATTAATACCTGCCTTAAGAAATAACTTTCATAAAAGTGCGAACTAAATATAGAATTGGTGTACAGGACAAAAATCTTTTTAAATTTATTTTCTAAAAGTTCCGCCAGAAGCTGCTTAAATAGAATGCTCTTCAATTATGGTACGGAACTTTCAAGTTCTTATAACGACTTAAAAATGAGGCAGCTTAGAATTCTATAGACCACCTTCAATCAAGCTGCTTAAGCCACAAATAGCCTTTTAGCAGAACTTTTGGTTACTTGGGCCGTCTACCCCTTTTTGCCTCTTTGATGTTTGTTGATGCTTGAAATTAGGTTATTTTTGAGCTGATATTTCCTATAACATTTTCTTCAGTAAAGTTGTGTATTTTATTGATTTTTAAAAGTTGCAGAGCATTATTGTCATCTAAAACAAATAATTTCGGAAATATTAACAAAAATACGGATTTGTGAGGCCCTTCTATAAAAAACGCATCATAACTCAAAATCGCAAGCAGATAGAGACATGGCGTCATCTACGAAATTTTTGGTAACAAAGCAACCTACAACCTGAAGTCTTCATATCTCTATCTAGTCAAACTAAAAGTTTAGATTCTGCAGTGCCACCTGCGGTGAAGTTCCGGACTAACATTTAACTTCATTCAATGGGTCTTGTCATTTATAAAAAACTCTTCTCAAGACACCCTATTGAAAAAAAAAAAACACTGTGAAGGGTGCTAATGTGTTACCTGCTAACTCAGGATAAGGGATTTCAGGGTCATTTACTGTAGCTTGTATCTTCCACTTTTGCGTCAAATATGCGAATTCCAAATTAACAGGAGCAACAAAGATAATAATACTCAACCCACAGATGTCGTTTGCCTGGCAAAGAGAAGGCAACGGCAGAACTAACACTGAATGAATGCTCAACACACCCGAAGAAGAAATTTTAACTCGTATCACTAGAAAGGCGAGGCCTAACGGTTCCCTTGTGAACCCGGTTTCAGACGGAATTACGAAAAGGGTGAAAATATGTTAACCAGGGCTGCTCTTGGAAATAACTGACTACCACTGAATCTACTTTTTCATTCTACATTTGTATATTCGTGACGTCACAATTTAGGGTACTTGCATGCTTTATTTTCGGACCGAGTCCAGGTTTACGCTGGTGATGGTACTGTTGGCGATGCTGATTAGGGTTGGTCGTGCTGGCGATGATAACGGTGGTTGACCATGATGGATGACAATTGTAGCGGTGGCGGACGGCTACAGTCGGATAATTTATTCGCACGGGCGAAAGAGGTTACCCGAAGATGACGATGATGAAAGCCGGGCACTAGATTCAACCCGCTAACACTAGCGTTGACCACGCGGTTGCTTTGGATACGGTGGATCTACGATGGCGGACGGGTAGCTTTGATGATGGCGGATGTGGCTTTTGGGGCCAGTAACCAGCATTAGTTACCCTGTGACGTCACTATTCTACACCAGCATAGTTTTCACAATGTTACCATCTAAATTACCTTTTTCTTCTCGTTTCTTTCTTCTGTAGGTTCAACTGAGAGTGATTTTTACAAAAGTTTTTAGTTTTACTACCCTCCTCTATCGTAGTATTTACAATAGTTGCACTGCCTACTAAACAAAAAAAGGAGACAAACACTGAAATTAACACGTTTTCACCATGAGGTTATTTAATTCACTACCTCAGATTAACTGCAACACACGCGCGCACTTCTACCATAGAGGTAACTCTAAGATTACTGGGTCCCGAAGAAAATCATTATTATTTTTGGCTCACTCAGTACCAGAACAACGGTCCCAAGCAGTCCCAAGCTATTTCACTCACCCCTGCATGTTCTGCATGAATCCACACACCCCTGATGTTATCTGTCAAACTTTCATAGCGAATCAAAACAAACATAGTGTAGTAATAGAATTTCAACTAGAATAGGGTACGTTAATCGTTTGCTTGGGACCAATAGGCTACTAAAGTGGTGAGCCAATTTAAAATTGTAAGTTTCGTATTGATTGTTGCTTCTACTCCGTGCTGGGATAAGTTGGAAAAAGATCTTTTCCGGGTAGAAGCTGAGCTATATATATCAATTTTAAAATAATGTCCTTAATCTAGAACATTCCACATGTCATTTATGTTGTGTGTTGTGAAACACCTTGCTCTCAAAACCTTAGGCGCCATCTGTGGATGAGCTCAGGTACTTATAGGGCTGGGATATGTTTTGCCCGCTCAAATTGTTATAATCAGCCCAGTGGCAGGCGCGTAGGCAACATGTTATACAGTGACAGTGGGTCCAGCACAGCAAAATAAATGATTTGAGTCCGCGACATGCTGCCTACTGTCAAATGCTGCTGTTGGTATAGGCCTTGTCACTGGCCTGGTTATAATAGAATCGCACTCGAATCGATACTAGTGGAAGTGGAACAGGCTCACACACTCGCAAGCCAACAAGTGAGTGCCACTGTTACCAATCATTCAGTAAATGTGCTATAGTGGTTCCAAATTATTACTTGTAGGCTCCTCCACAAACTTATTACCGTATAAAACGAATATATTCGTTTTATACGGTAATAAGTTTGTGGAGGAGCCTACAAGTAATAATTTGGAACCACTGGTTACAAATGCAAAAAGTTCATGGATTTGACCTTTTGCACCACTGTGGATTGCTCTGATATTTTCATGGACCTACTTCTTCGGACAGGCAATAGGATGTGTCTGACTGTACTTTGTGGAATTCAATTAGATTTTAGAGAATCGCTGGCGGGACTTGCTGGAGATTAACGGTTGTGGTTTGTAAAAATTGGATTGTATTGTGGCAACATCAATAACAAATTTTGACACATGCACAGTTCAGTGTTGCCAGTAACTTTGAATATCATAAAAATTGTAGCCATGGGTGCCAAAAAGCGCCAATGACTGCGCCCGGGTGTGCCCAAGTTTGATTTTGGCCCACTGTATAGTGACCAACCCCTTGTCTGATATAAACAATTCACAGGCAAGTCATGATCATGATAAACCGTTTGCTTTGATTGAGACAAGTTTCAATGTTACAGCGTTTGAAGGGGAAGGCAACTATCTTGAAAATATGAATATTCATGCAAGTAGGCTTGAAAATCAAAATCGCCTACACTACAGCACTGCTTGGCACTGTTAGGCTGTTTGGTGAATTTTTACTTAAATTTTACGCTATTATAACGCTTAAATTATAATGTCCGAAAATCCCTCTCAGTTTGCCAAAATTGATTCCTGGTCTGTCAGAAATAAGTCTGGTACAATAGCAGGTTTCCATCCGTCAAATTTGAGTGAAAATTCCCCAAATGAAACAGAGCCATCATTGCTGTTTCGTTTCATGGGTGGATAGGTGCAATTTTGGAGCTTTTATTAACGATGCAGCCTCTGGCTCCATAAATTTATCTGCGTGAATTTCATAATCAAAATTATGCAAATGCGAAAAGCGAGAATTTCGTAGATGATAGCGGGCCCACAAAAGCAAAGCAAATGATTTGGGCCCCGAACATGCTGCCTACTGTCAAATTCTATCAGTTGGCTGGATTACACTCATAATCCCTGGTCAGGGCTCATTTAAGTGAACTTCCGAAAACCTCACGTTTCCGTATCCAAAATTGGCCTCAATTCTATTTAGAAGTGCTTTAAAGTCTCCGCACGTGGCAACCATCAGCTGCTGGTAGCTGAAAATTTGATGCCCTTTTTCCTGCTCGTCATTCGAACCCCCATCGCTTGCCCGAGCAGCTTTCGCCAAGCTCGCGAGCATCATGTTTCATGAATTTTTATGAAGATAAATTGCAAATTTGCCAGCGGAAGCCGCGTCGCGTTACTTATAGCGAATTCGTTTATTATCGGGGTTGGAACCAGTTCCAACCCAGTGCGAAACCGAACTTTTTGTCAGTGCGAACCTCAACCTGAGCTAGGTTTTAAAAACAAACGAGCAAACTGACGTTTGTCAGAAAACAAGCAGACCCAATCCTGATACCCGATCCAGGTTGGAACTGAATAATAAACGAATTCGCTATTAGTTTTCTTCCGAGTCTTTCTTGTGTGATGGGTGCTGCTTTTCCTTGCCGTTTTCCACTTGATGGGGCACAAAATGGCACCGTGCCGCCCACACGCACTTGCCTTACTTCAGCTTGAATGGTTGATACTGTTCGAGGAAGACGACTCACGTCGAGGGTTTCCGGGCCACTTGCTCGGTGTTGGCGTCGTCGTCGCTTTTGTTGACGATTTTTGTACTCTCTGGGGGTGCACTGTGGGTCAGAGCAGTTTTCTAGTCGGTCAAAAACAATAGTTCAAATCAATGTTCCGCTATGGTATGTTTCCAACTTTGTATCGAATCTTGGCATTTTCAGTCACTGTGATTAGACACGTTCTTGAAACGCTATCACTTCTGCGCTTGTACGAGGAACCATTGTTCCATCAAGTGGAAGCGAAAAAAGACGGTCACTCTTCATCATCTGAAGACACTGATTCCGATTAATTCACTCAAATCGATCGCGACGATGCGGTTGCACGATTTCCATTTTGCTCATGTTTCATGTTCAATTTTCTTTCTTTACCTTGCAGGCCGGAGTGACAGCATTCAACCTAGATGATACCACGTCCAACTACTCCGGAACGGCGTCGATCCGGAAGAAGAGCTTCCAGGTCTACGGAGCTGCTGGTGAGTATAGGAGTGAGCAGCAGCACAAACCTGTTGCAGTTTCGTTTAGCAGCAAAGCAGTTTATTTTTTTTCTGGTTCTACTTATTCCCGCGCTTGTTGAAATAACATGGACTCATTATAATCTCGTTTTACCGAGATGGCGGCGCTCGTTTGACGTGGCAAAGTTTCGCAAGGTATATTTTTTTGTTTGAAAACATGTTACCGTAGTCTGGTAACTGTTTACCAGAGTTAAGCAACACTTCTTTGTTTGTTACGAGTTTCTTCTAGCGGAACTGAATTGCATGGGGGCAACTGTTTGGCGGAACCGAAATCGACGCGTGGGCTGGTCTCGACAGGATAATTAGCTATGATTTGCGGAAACGGGCTGATCTGGGATTGTGAGCAGCTGCAGCTGTGTTGTTTTTTCGCTTGGTTGCGGAAAATCTGTCATTTTGATTTTGCTTGTTTCGATGACGGATGTGAATTTAATACATTGCGAAAAAAAATGGCAGCTGAATACATCCTGGATCAAATTTTCAATCCGTCGTAAATACCAAATGCTTACAAAATTGAATCAGTGTTTATCGATGCTGACCAGTTCCAGGCCAAATAGGATAAAACATAAAAATTCAAGACTCAAGACTCTGATTTGCATGAAACTTGTGTATAATTATGTGTTGTGGGCAGTCATTACACATTTGAGTTGTCAGTTAGCCGCAATGTTTAAAACCCGGATGCATTGTGCGCTGATCTCAATTTAAGCGCTCATGTTTGAGTAGATAATCAAACCAGGAAGCATGTAGCCATATCATAGACTACGCACCATCATCGTCCTCTGCTAATGGATGATGCATATTTTTAATACAGCTGCCAGCTTTCGTCTTCACTTGATTCATCATCCTCCGTGCGATCCTCGTTAGATTTATCTTCATTATGCACGGTTGATGTATTGCGGAATAATAAATTCATCTCCTGTTGCATCGGTTTCTTTCCACGAATAATCAGGCGAAATCAACGCAGAGCTTGCAGTGGTGGTTTTTCTTGTTCAAACAAATTATGGCAAAGCGATTTTCAAATAAAATCCAGCTTCAGCTTATTTCTGAGCGATTGTCTACAAATCGCCTGAATAGTTTTACAGCGATTTTTAAAATGATTTCGGATGGGCAAAAGTGAAGAGAAACACAAAAACACTCTTTTATGAAAAAAAAAACGTTTTAATTCTCGACCGATTGTTTTGATAATAACATGAGGAATGAAAAACAGTATAGCAAGAAAAATGGCGGTCACAGTAGAGTCCAAAAAGAAAGGTTACCACCTCACAGTAGAGTTGCCAGGGTTGCCATTCTAATAGCCTCCGTCAACCGCAGCAACTCACCAAACCGACATCAGCCCGGTGACGATGAAGGGCAGACGCTGGAAGACTCTTGGTCATCATGTCCGCTGGTTGTTCTATGGACGAAATGTACCGAATACAAATCCGTCCATTCTTCATCAAATCACGAAGAAAATGAAATTTAACATCCACGTGTTTCAGCCATCCGTGGTTCTTGCAGTCCTCCGCAATCCTTATTGTGGACTGATTGTCCTCGAAGAAACTCACCGGAAGTTCAGCGACCGTTCCCAAATCTCGAAGCAGATGAAGCAGCCAAATTTCGTAACAAGCAGCAGCACACAATGCGTTCAGCTCAGCTTCCGTAGAGGATAGTGAGACCACTTGCTGCTTACGCGTCATCCAACCGGTAGTGCATCCAGCAACTTTGAATACACAACCACTGACGGAACGTCGGTCCACTGGATCATTGGCCCAGTCCGCATCGGAGAAAATCTCGACCATCGGAGCCTTCAAATCAGCACGATACATAAATTCGACATCCAGAGTCCCTTTTATGTATCGCAAAATACGCTTTAAGTACGTCCAATGTTCATCCGTGGGGCAACTCTGGAATTGACTGAAAAAATCACTGCCACCGACAGATCCGGTCTTGTTGTGAGCGAAGCATAAGTTACGCAACCCACAAGCTCTCGATACGGCTTTGACGTACGTTTATCCTCCTCACCCTTCGGTAACTTCAAGCGGCACTCCATGGGCGTAGATGCCGGTTTGTACTCCTCCATACCGAAACGATGTAGTAGATCCTCCAAGTATTGCCACTGACTGATGTGCAACACTCCTGCTTCCATATCACGATCGATTCACATTCCTAAAAAACTCTTGATCTCGCCCGCATCGGTCATCTCGAATTCAGAGGCAAGGCAACGCTTCACTACCTCCACCGCCTTCAGCGATGTTCCAGCAACAGTGACATCATCCACGTACAGCACGATAATCACCTTCTCGCTCCCGATCATCCGGTCGTTGAGGAACGCCGTCTTAACGTCCATCTGGTGGCTCGTCATCTTCTCCTTGTTTGCCAGAGCTAACACTGTTCTCAGAGTGTCAAGTTTAGCCACCGGAGAATACGTTTCGCAGTAATCGAAACCGTATCTCTGGCTGAAACCTCTGGCCACTAACCGAGCCTTAAACCGGTCGGGTTCTCCATTCAAGCCACGATTTATTTTGAAAATCCACTTGCTCGTTATCGGCGTTCGGTTTGCTGGTAGCTGCGTCAGTTTCCAGGTTCCATTCTTCGGCAAGGAATTCATCTCTTCATCGACAGCCTGTTTCTATCTGCACGAATCGTCCCGCTTCTGGGCCTCCGCCAGTGACTTCGGTACATCCTGAACGTAGTTTACGGCGCTCAAAGCATATGCCGCGTAATCTACATCGTAGTCCTGATGCCAGGAAGGAGGGCGCTTTTCCCGTTGTGGTCTCCCAGATTCCACGTTGATATCCGGCGCCGGGCCAGCATTCTCCTCCGATCCGTCCTCGTCACGAAAACTTCTGAATTCATCATCAGACGCTTCTGAAACGGCTTCGTCTGCACCTTCGGCGGAACCTCCGCTCGCTTCATTGTCAAAATTCTCCGATTCGCTTTCCTGAACACTGTCCCGATCGCTTTCGTCCGACTCTTCATCACCTACTGGAGGTAACACGAATCCACCAGGTGATTGCTTCTTCTCAACGTCTGTTTGACCACCCTCTGCTTCAACGAAATCCACATCCCGCGCATGAATGATTCGCTTCGTCTTCGGATTCCAAATCCGGTAACCGTTATGTGCGTATCCGATGAAAACACCTTTCCAAGCCTTCGGATCCAACTTCTTGCGTAACTCCTTCGGCACGTGAACAAAGACTGCACATCCGAATGCTCGCAACTTTGAGACATTCGGCTTTCGTCCCTCCCACAACTCGTACGGAGTCATACCAGCACCAATCGCATTTGACGGGCTTCTGTTGACCAAGTACGCCGCTGTCTGGATGGCAGGTGCCCAGAACCGCTTGTCTACTCCTGAATCCTCCAGCATAGACCGCGTTCGCTCCACGAGTGTGCGGTTCATCCGCTCGCTGACGCCATTCTGCTCGGGCGTATATGGGACCGTCCATTCAACTTGGATTCCCTTACGCTTACAAAAATCATCAAACATCTTGCTACGGTACTCACCTCCGTTGTCGCATCGCAATCGGCTTATTTTTACACCGAACTTTGCGGTAACCAACGCCTCATACTGTTGGAACAAGTCGAACACCTGACTTTTGCGCTCCATCAGGAACGTCATCGTAAAATGACTCCAATCATCGATGAATGTCACAAAATAGTGTACACCTCCAACACCATCAGGTGAAACCGGTCCACATACGTCTGAATGGATCAGTTCCAGCACTCGCGACGACCGTTTCTCACTACGCTCTGGAAACGGCTTCCGGGTCTGTTTGCCCACGACACACGACTCGCACATAACAACACTCTTGTCTGTCTTTGCACCGGTCAGCTCGAGTCCCGTGACCATATTTCCAGCGATCAGTTTCTCGAGACTTCGCGCATTTAAATGGCCGAACCGACGATGCCACACTTCAAGATTCTTCGGAATCCGCCCACACGTCAACATGGAATCACTCGCGCTGCGCTTTGTCGTGAAAAGATCGAGACGATACAACTTTCCACAACGAGAACCCATCGCGACGGCCTCCGCTCCGCGATATATCACTACTCGTCCGTTTTCGTACGTCACTCGCATTCCCGCATCGTCCACCCTCATCACCGAGAAAAGATTACATCGGGATTCGGGCACGAACAAAACGTTCTTCACAGTGCATTCCCGTTGACGTTGGACACCACTTTAATCGTACCGGAATGTTTCGCGACTTCGATCTCGACCGGACACGTCAACGGCTTCAGGCTTTCAAACAGCGTTTTGTCGTTGACAATGTGGTCCGAACATCCTGAATCGATAAACCACTGCACACGAAATTCTTCAGCAAACTTCTTCACTTCAATATCACCGCCCGCAGCAGCAAAACAAACACCGCTCGATCCAGATTCCGCTGCGTGCGCCTTCGGCGTTTATTTTTCGCGAGATTTCTCACCACTTTTCTGTCCCTTTTTCGTGGGGCAATCAGACAATTTATGCCCCTCTTCTTCTTATTCTTCGGCTGCTTGGTTTCCGCTTCGTTTCCTCATCCAAGAGGCGACACTTAACGAACTCCATGTTCAGGTTTGCCTCTGGCATTGTTTCCAAGGCAGTAACCACAGTGTCGAACGATGTACCCAAAATGTAAGCAAGAGATGGCAAATCACATCTAGTTCTTCCATCTCTGCTCCCGTTCCACGGTATTCACGCACTAGCCGATCGAAGCACAGAAAGTGTTCCTGCAAGGTACCGCCCTCATACCGCAATGCCAACATCCTGCGCTTAAGCTGCATGCGGCTGGCGATACTGCGTCGCTCGAAAACTCTGCTCAGTGCAGTCCAGATCTCCTTCGGTGTGCGCTTTCCCTGCACAAACTCCAGCTGAGAGTCGTGGATTCGGGAAATGATGAGGGATTTGCATCTTCTTTCCTTCTTCAGTCGTTTTTCACGTTCCTTCTCCTTACGTTGCTTGATTTCCGCGGTATCTCCCGGTTCGTCTTTCAGCGCTGCAACATCACCAATCTCGGTCTCCACGCACTCCAGCAGTTCGTGCTCCTCCAAGAGCACCTCTATTTATGCGAAACTTCCAAATCGCGAAATTAGCACCATCGAACAGCGGCATGTGAAAACGTTCAACACGATCTTCCTCGGCCATCTCGACAATCACTTTCACTATTTATCCGTAAACCGTTCCGAAACTATCTGGGCCCATAATCTAAAATGATTTCGGATGGGCAAAAGTAAAGAGAAACACAAAAACACTCTTTAATGAAAAAAAAAACGTTTTAATTCTCGACCGATTGTTTTGATAATAACATGAGGAATGAAAAACAGTATAGCAAGAAAAATGGCGGTCACAGTAGAGTCCAAAAAGAAAGGTTACCACCTCACAGTAGAGTTGCCAGGGTTGCCATTCTAACAATTTTAGCCATATTTCTACTACTGCAAATGAGCGTGCTTCATATTAAAAGTAAAGTGCATGCACAGTCAATGAGAGTAGCTCAAAATAGAGCCCAATTTGAACCAAACATGCAAAAAGCGGGGTTACTAAACAGTGAATGAGAAACATTTTCCTCGATCTTCAAAAAAAAAAAAAAATACAAGGGACTGCCCTGTACGCACGTAGGACTACGTGGTCTTATATAATAAATGGTAATGTGTATCTTTAATGAGCCAGGTATTAATCTGAACCATATATTAATTATTTTCCTTACATCATTTTTATATTTTGATTTTCTGTTCTATTTACTATCGTACAGATTTGTCGTACAAGCATGATCGAAGGGAACTTGAAGTTCGTCGAGTTCATGAAGAAATATTTGCACGGGGACATGGATCGTGAGTGGACTTAATTTTCGTTCGCAACGTCCGCCTTGACAGTAAAAAGTATAACCCTTACACGTTAAACCATCGCCCAGTTTTGTCACTTTTCAAGCTTTAGGCTCTTAACTCTTTCTTCTTCTATACGGAAACCCAGTTTTTCTTCATGTCTTCCCAGATTTGACCACCTTGGGATGCTTCCGTAGTGCCTGCTTTATAATAGCCCAGTATTTTTCGATGGGCCTTAGTGACGTTTGAATAGTGGCACGAAGCTAGATCCGGTCAGAAGATCGTAGGACCCTCGTGTTGCTTCAACAGAGAAAGCAGACGCTTCTGTAGACACTCCTTGCGGTAGATCTCTCCGTTTACAGTCCCGGTTGTCACGAACGGCGCACTTCGTTTGCCACATGAGCAGATCGCTTGCCAAATCGTGTATTTCTTGGCAAACTTTGAAAGTTTCTGCTTCCTTATTTCCTCTGGAACATCAAACTTGTGCTGGGCGGTGAAGAACAGTAACCCTGCAAGCTGCCGTAAGTTCGCCTTGACGTAAGTCTCATCTTCCATGATGAGACAATGAGGCTTCGTCAGCATCTGGGTGTACAGTTTCCGGGCCTGTGGCTTTTCCACCGCATTTTGCCATTCGTCACGATTTGGAACCTTCTACACTTTGTACGTATGCAGTCTCTCCCGGTCTTTAGCTCTTTGAACGAAAAACTTGGACAGATTCAACTTTTTGGCCACATCCTTGACCAAAGCATTGGGATTCCGCTAAAACGCTTTCACGACACGCGTGTGATCCTGAAATCTAATAGAACATCCATTTTGACCGCATTTAAGTAACGTTTAATCACACGACTCACCGTTGACTGCACGATTCCGAGTTGTTTTCCGATGTCCCGATGAGAGAGTTGAGGATTTTCCAGGTGCTTGTGCAAAATCAATTCACGACGTTCAATTCGGGTGACGCCATTTTTCCAACTTTCGAAAAACTGACAGCGATAAAAATACACTGTAAACAATACACTCTAAACTACTTCTACACAAAATTTTCAAGAGAATATACCCAATGGGTAATTTTTAATAGCGTTTTTCCGTGATGCAATTTGATGTGGAACACTCTCTAACTGTCCAATTTTCTTATTGTAAAAGTATCCTTTCGACCTGTTGCTCTTCTCTACAAAATAATACAAAACTCAACCAAGAAACGGTTCATTCGGAAAACTTCTCCATCCCACCGGGTTTCAAGATCGTCATGCTCAGTTTCTCCCCTCATAACCACCGTGATCATCGTCACACTTACTAGAATTCAATAATACAGAGAAAACTTACTCCTGCAACTCTCAGACAAACCACCTGCACTTTCATATTTCTCTCCTGCTGCTGACCGACGAAGGCACTGTGTACGGACGATGAGGCCGACTCAAAATTGAGTTGAATTCGACTCAATTTGGTGTAAAGTGGATTTGCTCACAAAGTGAGTAAAATTTGCCGAGTTTTTTTTCAAGAAGAATCTGCTCGAAGATGAGGGAAATCGAGGAAAAATTTTCTCATATTTGGAGTAAAAACCTCTCTTGATTTTTCTCATATTCGAGAAGTTTTTTTTCCTGCTCGGAAAATTTAACTCAACTACACTTTTTAAAAATTGAGTAGAATTCAATTGAATTTTGAGTTGATTTCATCGTCCGTGTAGACACGCTTGCAGAGGGAAAAGTTTAAAATAATTGAATTATCCGAGTCCGAGTTCAACTTCCATCCGAGTGGTAGAAAGCAGTGGGTAAAGGGCGAATGAATTTGTTCACGTTAGTTGTAATTTGCGTAGTTTTGTGCTTGTTTGCGAGATTGCCCCTGTCCTGGCCGGTTGTTGAGGCGACGATGGGATGGCTCCATGAACAAGTTACGCGCAGTTTACAATTAGGATTTGTTAGCACTGCTGTTCCATTTCACTTCTAATGTGATTAGTTTGTGTGAGATATCCTTATAATGAGATAATTTGCCTTGAAATGCGTGTTTTGCAAAGTGAGTGGAGGTCGGTGGTGAACGAATTGTTTTCCGCAGGGGAACCTTATTATTATTCATTATTTCAACCAACTGAGCGCTCTCCAAAATCCGGCAGAGCCTAATTAGGATGTAAATGAAGAATTGAGGCCACCACCTGCTTGTATATTATTAGCGGATTTAATTCTACGCTGAACTTCAGATGCCCCTTATAATTATTGCTAATTTATTCACATCCGAAAAACACTTCACAAGCTTGTATGCCTAGTTTCGCATTAAATTAGAACACAAATCACCCCTTTTCCTTTGACTAGCTGTCACCTTCGTTCCGGAACCGATTAGCAGAATTGCTTGAGAGATGCCGACAGTTTAATTTCACCCATCGAAGCAGATCCTGTCGCCGACGAAGATGAGAGATCACTATGCGAGGGATTCGTTGAGCACAAAAGGGCTTCCCGGCTTTCTCGTCTTTAATCATAATCAACCTTCCCCAACCCAGGAGTCCTGTTTCGAGCTAAGAAGCTCAGCTTTAATCGGACGACAGTAGGTAGCAGCTCGCTGGACCCTAACTTGATTATCTTCAGGGCACATTTTCCGGTTCATCTGAAGGCTGTTGGTTGGTTTCTCGGACCCGGGACGATAGGCTTAAGAAATGAGCCTTTTGTGCTCCCTTCTCGGAGCCAGAAAAGGTAGATGTGCTCGGGTGTAAATGTGAAAAATTCAAGCGTTTATAGGAGTCGTAATCAAATTTACGACTTGCCTCTGTTCAACCCCTATGAAAGTGCTGTTTAGTGTTATAGGTTTATGTTTTCTTTTCGAGGCAGGGAAAACATATAAAATTACTTGACTAACATGTTTTTCGACAGGTCTGATTGCTTTATAGCTCATGAGGTTTTCACCAGTACAATTACTCACTCTTATTCATATTATTGAATGAAACCAAACCACAAATTGAAACTTTCATTCGTTTCCTAATTAGCTAATGAGTGAATCACTCATCCGGTAAACCACTTTCTGTCGCGCTGTTTTCCGAACTACAACGAGCTCTACATGATTAATAGAAAACAAAACATCCTAAACTACTGTACCGAGTCAGACTTCTGCGAAATGGGCTGTACTCGTTTCAGAAAAGCCACCGGCAATTTCCATCTCTCCTCTCGTAGAGAAAACAAAATAAGTTCACCTGCTTGTTCTCACGAAATGCTTCTGCTGTTCTGGAAGCCTTTGCTTCTATTGAAATTAGACATTTTTGTATGTGATAATGTTGAGCTGTGTTCACAGTACCGACCGCAGCTAAATATAAAGCAAGACCATGCTGGAGGCAACTGGGTTCACATCCCAGTTTGGTCTAGGAATTTTTAGGGTTGGAAAATTGCTCGGCCTCTCTGGACATAGAGTATTACTGTACATTAGGGTAGGGGCTACAAAATGGTGAGTTGACAACCTGGAAGGAGCGGAATACCTAGCCCTGGTTCTCACAAGTTCGTACTTCACGCCTCCTCGAGTCATATGATAACAAAAGATACCAGCTGAAACATGCACAGAAAAACAAAACTACCCACCGCTTGAGTTTTTTAAACTCAAATTTGAGTTATTTGACCTCTGCCCGTTTCATTTCCTCTCGCTATTGTTGTCAAAAATAGAACGAAAGATTCGACTCAACCGTCTAGTTCCGTACGAGAAGCCAAAATTGAGTAATATGCGATATACCCAAATTTGAGTTAATTGAACTTAATTTTGGGTAGAAAAAATTGAAAATAACCTAGCGATGGGTAATTTTTTTTGCCGTCCTTAAATGCAAACTACTTTGAGCCGGTTTACCCAAATTTGGCTTATCGTACGGAACATGGGAGATGAGTGAAAAGAACTTAATTTTGGGTTGTTTTGAATTTCTGTGTGGACACAGCTGGGTGGCGTAGCCTGGGCAATGTTGCCAGTCCGGCAATAGCAAAGTGAAGAGGTGCAACGCGAACACTGACGTGGTAACCATAGAACGTTGATAGAGGAAATGCTTCACCAAACCTGAGCGTCTGTTCACCATGGAGGTGCGGCTCAAAACGGCGTCTGTTCTCCATGTTAGGAGCGGCTGATCACCGTCCTAGTGCCAGCGTGGGATTCTAAACAGAGGTGCACGATGGTCCCCCGGCGAGACAGGGGGTTGGGGCAGGCCCAACAAGCCGCCCTGAAAAAAAAAACAAAGTTGCAAATACCGAAGAAAGAAATACGGATCGGAACAATCGGCACAGACCTACGCGACGAAATAAGGACTACGATTGGAAACTCGGAACATGGAACTGCAAATCGCTCGGCTTCCCGGGTTGCGATAGGTTAATCTATGACAAACTTCAACCACGCAACTTCGAAGTCGTAGCTCTACACTGGACGGGACAAAAGGTATGGAAAAGCGGGCATCGAGCGGCTACTTTCTACCAGAGCTGTGGCACCACCAACAAGCTGGGAACCGGCTTTGTAGTGCTGGGTAAGATGCGCCAACGCGTGATTGGTTGACAGCCGATCAACGCGAGGATGTGCAAGTTGAGGATTAAGGGCCGTTTCTTCAACTGCAGCATCATCAACGTGCACTGCCCACACGAAGGGAGACCCGACGACGAGAAAGAAGCGTTCTATGCGCAGCTGGAGCAGGTGTACGATGGCTGTTCGCAACGGGACGTCAAATTCGTCATCGGTGACATGAACGCTCAGGTAGGACGGGAGGCAATGTATAGACCGGCAATCGGGCCAAACAGCCTGCATGCCGTATCGAACGACAACGGCCAACGATGCGTGAACTTTGCAGCCTCCCGGGGTATGGTAGTTCGAAGTACCTTTTCCCCCCGCAAGGATATCCACAAAGCCACCTGGAGATCACCTGACCAACACACAGAAAACCAAATCGATCACGTTCTAATCGACGGAAAATTCTTCTCCGACATTATCAACGTCCGCACGTACCGTAATGTGAACATAGATTCGGACCACTACCTAGTTGCACGGGCGAGAATGCTGCAACACCGCACGAGATTGAATGTGGAGCGATAAAGACAAGCGCGGAACAGACAAAACTCGGTTTTCCGAAGGAAGAAGCGTCAACAAGAAGACCGAGATCGCGAGGCGATGGAAAATCTGTACCGCGTAAACGACACACGGAAGTTCTACGAGAAGTTAAATAGTTCGCGCAAAAGGCTACGTGCCGCAAGCCGATATGTGCAAGGACTTGGACGGTAACCTTCTCACGAACGAGTATGAGGTGATTGAGAGGTGGAAGCAGTACTATGACGAGCACCTCAACGGTGAAGCAGCAGAAAACGAAGGTGGCACGGCAACAGACCTTGGAGCACGCGCAGAAGACGACAGGCTACCGGCCCCTGATCTTCAAGAAGTTGAGGAGGAGATCGGTCGGCTGAAGAACAACAAAGCAACTGGTGTAGATCAACTACCAAGTGAGCTATTAAAATACGGTAGTGAATCACTGGCTAGAGCGCTGCACTGGGTAATTGCCAAGATTTGAGAGGAGGAGATATTACCGGAGGAGTGGATGGAAGGTATCGTATACCCAATCTACAAAAAGGGCGACAAGTTGGATTGTTGCTACTACCGCGCGATCACACTGCTGAGCGCTGCCTACAAGGTACTCTCCCAAATTCTATGCCGCCGTCTGTCACCATATGCAAGAGAGTTCGTGGGGCAATACCAGGCGGGATTCATGGGTGCCCGCGCTACCACGGACCAAATTTTCGCGATTCGGCAGGTTCTGCAGAAATACCGCGAATACAATGTGCCCACACATCATTTGTTCATCGATTTCAAATCCGCATACGACACAATCGATCCAGATCAGCTATGGCAGATTATGCACGAGTACGGACTTCCGGATAAACTGACGCGATTGGTCAAGGCGACGATGGATCGAGTGATGTGCGTTGTTCGAGTATCGGGGACACTCTCGAGTCCCTTTGAATCTCGAAGGGGGTTACGGCAGGGTGATGGACTTTCGTGTTTGCTGTTCAACATCGCGTTAGAAGGTGTGATCAGAAGAGCTGGGATAGACACGAGTGGCACGATATTCAGGAAGTCCATCCAGCTCCTTGGCTTCGCCGATGACATTGACATTATGGCAAGGAACTTTGAGATGATGGCGGAAACGTACATCAGACTGAAGCTAGACGGATTGGACTTGCCATCAACAATGTTAGCCTCCCACCCCGAGTTCGGATTGACGGTGACGAAATCGAGGTGGTCGATGAGTTCGTGTATTTGGGCTCACTGGTGACCGCCGAAAATGATACCAGCAGAGAAATTCAAAGACGCATTATGGCAGGGAATCGTGCCTACTTTGGACTCCGGAGGACGCTCCGGTCGAATAAAATTCGCCGCCGCACGAAGTTGACTGTCTACAAGACGCTGATTAGACACGAGACCTGGACTAAAGGGCGAACACGAAATTATTGCGACACCGAAAATGTCATGCCAATTTTCTTATAATGTTTAGAATCAAACCAAAATTTTAGGGTAGTTTTATACATATATTTACTTCAAAAATCAAAAGAAAAGTTAATCGATGGAGCCTTGAGTGTAAAATTGAACGCATTTTCGCTTGATGCCCTCCATCAAAGTCTTTACAGTGTCATCCGGTACCAGTTTCTCAGTTTTTTTTTTTCCATTTTCTTAACATGGCCTCCTCGTCTTTGACTGTCTTCTTGCTCTTCCGAAGTTCCCGCTTCATTATTGCCCAGTACTGCTCCACCGGGCGCAGCTCCGGACAGTTTGGCGGATTCATGTCCTTTGGAACAAAATGGACAGAATTGGCCTCATACCACTCCAGGACACTTTTAGAATAGTGGCATG
Source organism: Ochlerotatus camptorhynchus (assembly GCF_037179485.1). NCBI lineage: Eukaryota > Metazoa > Arthropoda > Insecta > Diptera > Culicidae > Ochlerotatus > Ochlerotatus camptorhynchus. Next base: position 4,540,479 of record NW_027040858.1, on the reverse strand, counting down.
ATGCCAACTCTGGCCAAAATAGCGGAGCTTCGTCGTGCTGCTGCAAGAACGGCAAAAGGCGCTTCTCGAGGCACTCAGATTTGTAGACCTCGCCATTTACTGTGCCCTTTGTCACGAAAGGCTCACTCCTCAGTCCGCAAGAGCAGATGGCCTGCCAAATGAGATATTTGGAGGCGAACTTCGACATTTTCTTCTTCTTAAATTTGTCGTCCACATCGAACTTGCTCTTGCCGGTGAAAAACTCCAACCCCGGAATTTGCTTAAAATCGGCTTTTATATACGTTTCGTCGTTCATCACACAGCAGCCATATTTTGTCAGCATCTTCTCGTAGAGCTTCCGTGCCCGAGTTTTAGCCGTCGATTGATTGTCGCGGTTTGGGAAGTTCTGTATCTTGTATGTATGTAGTCCAGCTCTCTTCTTTGCATTCTGGACGTAGCTCTGCGACATGCCGATCTTTTTAGCCAAATCACGGCTTGAGACGTTGGGATTTGCTTTAATCATCCGCTTCACCTTTCCCTTCGTCTTTTTGTTCTCCGGTCCCGGTTTTCTTCCAGCTCCTTTGCCGTGGTCCAACGTCAACCGCTCCTGGAACCGCTTCAACACTCTGGAGACGGTTGAATGGTGAATGTTCAACATTTTTCCCAACTGCCGGTGCGACAGGTCAGGAAAGTCCAGGTGTTTGGAAAGAATTTGTTCTCTCAACTCACGTTGGTTCACCTCCATTTTCGTTGAATCGAAAAACACGACTTCGAGTTTGACAGCATGTACACAATACACATCAATGAGAAAGTGTGCAAAATTTGGTTGATTTTTACCCAATGGTAAAAAAGTTATGCCCTGTTGAATGTGTCGCAATAATTTCGTGTTCGCCCTTTATGCTCGTGGAGGACCAACGCAGCTTCCTTTGCAGTGCTTGATAAGCGCGTTTGACGTTTGGTGATTGAGGTTTCTTCTTTCCCTTTGGAAGTACATCGTTGATCTGTGTCCAACTCGAAGCTGTTGTTGTTCACCCTCAATTTAATTTTCTCCGCAAATTTTTTCCGTAAATCTGCTTTGCGATTGATTTGGATTTGGTTGAAAATTTTCTTCACAGACCCAGATTTGAAATTTTGGCGGCAGCATGATATAATGGTCCTCTCGTTTACTCTTATTTGTTGATTTAGTGGCAACATCATGCGATCTAGTTGCAACTCCAAGTTGTCATCACGCTTTTTGACCTTGCAAATGTATTACACAACCACTCGTATTGTACAACTCAGCTAGCATCAAGATTCAATTTTTCTTGCTTTCCTCTTGCAGCAACCGAACCTCTACCTAAAAAAACACGGCAGGACAGTAATTCTAAGTAGTTACGCAGTAATGGAGCAATTTTTCATGGTTTATGGATCAAAATTAATAATTTAGTGTCCAAATCATGAATTATATTCGTCTAATTTATGGATCATGGCTCTTCGGGATATCGGGATAACCCTGTGGGAGATTCGGAGAGCTACGGTAACGGTCGCTGTCAGAAATGATAGACGTCAGGTTTGGTTCAACGGAACTGTGAATTTAGATAGGTCGGAGTAATAACGAGAAAAAAAAGAGGAAAAGAAGGTATAATTCCAATCCATCTAGAACACGTTTTACAGCTGAATTTAGTTGATTGCCTAAATTTGTTACTATACCTATCGTTTAATTAAATTGTAGTGATTTGTAGTGAACTAGCTACTGAAGTAGGTTAGTTGGAGGTGGAATTCGTGAAAATATTGAATTTAATAACCCTATATGTGCTTAATCTAGATATTATAATTTGATCTTAAAATCTGGTAACCTAGAATTTATTTCTAAACGCTATATACTTGATTTACCCTAAGTTACTTGTAAGTAGCTCATACTAAATCGTTTGCGTGCTTAACTAAAATAATAATTGAATCCCTAAATCCTAAATCTAGCCAAACTATTGTTGAAAGAGTGACGGAAGATAACTTTCGGTTTGAAAAATCTCCCGCTCAGCCTCCTATCGCTTTTCATGGAGGAATTTCTCTTCCTCCAGCGTTTTCTCCTGCTGCACATCTGCGGAACCTCCTTTACAGCTGTTGTCTTACCAGCACAATTAAAATAGGTCCAGAAATCGCAGACATCACACTGGACCAAAGCATCTAGGTAGCCTTCACAAAGCGTACATTTTCGATCGCTGTTCTGTTCTTCACTCACCGGTGGTGTTGATCCCTTTGACATTTTGAGGTTATATCCGATGTTGTTCTTCAAGAATGTTCGGATTAATGAAAGCAACTTCCTCATAGCAGTCTCGTTTTGAACAGCTTGAAGCTGAAATAGGTTTTATTATAAGCATTAAGATTGGTTTAGATTTTATATTAGTTTAATAAAACCTATTTCAGCTTCAAACTGTCCTAAACGAGACTGCTCTGAGGAAGTTGCTTTCATTAATCCGAACATGGCTACATATTTGAGTGCGCAAACTTGATTTTCTATGGACCACTTTCTTTAGTTTAAGGTTAACTGCTGAATGTGTTATGGATCAATTGCAGTATGTTTATGGGTAGTTCTTACAATTTCTATGCTCATTCTTTGGAAATTTAGCGGTACATTTTTTCCATTGTGTTGCTAAATTTTACATAAAGTTTGGATCATATTGATATTTTTTATGGATCATTCACAATATTTTTAAAGGATTTTCTCCGATGATTTATGGATCATTTGGATGTTTTTTATGGAACGTTTTTCAATATTTTATGGATCATTTATTGTTTTTTATATTCAAAAGTATGTTTGCCATTGGATGGATCGGAAGAGGGAGAAGAAGATTTAGAATATGATTTATGATTAAAAAATTTCATTATTTCTATAGTGATCCTATCCTATCAACGTTATATCAACTCTGTAATTATACAATTATTACAGAAACAAATATACAAAAAAAAGCAAACGCACACGCACAAAATACAAACTAAACACAAGGTTAATCAAACTTACAATCTATGGGTAATATTCTTAAACAAAACATATTTGAGCATGAGCATGAGCATGATTGACCGCCCACGGTTGCTGCTCTGTTATTGCCAGAAGAGCTGTAATTACACAGAGAACCAATAGACTAGCAATCATCCTCAATGTGTAAAAACTGGTGATCTAACTAGACAATACCAGCGCCGGCCGCGCCCGAACACAGGTCAAGAAAGGAAGGGGCAGGAATGTGTTGACGTGACACTCGCTTTGATGGAAGCCGAGAACACCTCTGCACTTCCACGAGGAATCACTGGGCTATTGGGTAATAGGATTGGGTTAGCAGCAGGGTTCGTTTTGGTAAACGATAAGCTGAATTGATGTCCTAACAATCATATAACGCGAAGGAGCTTGGGATTGAACCCACGGTCTTCTGCTCAGTAAGCAAAAACGTTTGCCACTAGGCAGACGAGCTCCTTTTTAATCATCGAGTTGCTGTTATTACCATGTAGTCATGTTAACAAATAAAACGATTGACGAATCTTGAATGTGGATGGGCTTGAGATTAGACTCATGATGTTCTGCTCAGTGAACAAAACCGGTTGTGCTAAGGCCACCGAGCCCCTCATATCACTCAAGTTTTTATGACTATTCAGACCCGGCACCGACGACAACGAAATTTTTTACGAAATACACGATAAACAAGCGATCTTACCATACATTTTTAATATGAAAGGATCTGGGACCGCGTTTTTCCGCTCAGTAAGCAAGCCACTGCAACCGACGATCTTTGAAATCCTTAAACTAAAAGCTATGAAAGAGGCTTTCATTAAGATTCATTTTCACGCGCTTTTGAACTACTGTTAATCAGCTTTTTTGCTGATTAACAGTAGCTCAAAATCTTCTCACTAGGTAGTGCTCGTATACATGTTAAGTTCTCGCATGTGATGATACATCACTAGATTCTGACGAGATAAAGAATAAATGTCTTTGGCAAAGTTTTTCAGGAAGTCAAGATCTTTTCGTTGGTGGACAGTTGTTCAGAATTTTCTCCCTACTCGGTGCTAGTATGCATATGCAATTCTCGCATACACAATAGCTCGAGATCCTGAGCAGATTGAAAGTTACTGTTTTCGGCAAACTTGTTCAGGGGGTTAAGACTTTTTGGCTGGTGGTCAGTAGCTAAGAAATTTTTCACCACATGGCGCTAGTAAACGTGTACAATTCTCGCGTATGCTAAGCTCGAGATTCTGAACAGGTAGAAAATTACTGTCTTCGAAAAAGTTGTTCATGAGGTCAATGTCTATTGCTTGGTGCACAATAGTTCGAGAAAATTTTCACACTACGTGGCATTAGTATACACGCGAAATTCTTGTTCAGGACTTCCTGAAAAATTTTGCCGAATACATTTATTTTCTATCTGGTCAGGATCTAGAGATATTTTATATGCAAGAGTTTCACATCTATAGTAGCGCCGCAAAGTGAGAAAACTCTCAACTACTGTCCACCTGCGAAAAAGCCTTGACATCCGGAACAACTATGCCGAAGACTTTAGTTGTTTAGAAGAGAATTTCACGTGTATACTAGCGTCGCGTAGTGAGCAAATTCTGAACTATTGAGCACCAAGCAATAGGTTTTGATCTCCTGAATATCTTAGTGAAACACAGTAACTTTTTATCTGGTCAGGATATCGAGATATATCACATGCGAGAATTTCACATGTATACTAGCGCTACGTAGTGAGAAAATTCTGAACTATTGTCCGCCAGCGACAAGGCTATGATCTTCTGAACAACTTTGTCAGAGACAGTAACTTTCTATCTTGTCAGAATCTTGATATATTTCATGTTGTAATCAATTAAGTCAAATCCCACGTAGTATGGTCACAGTTTTCGCGGTTTCCATTTACATATTTTCCCTATTATCCGAATTTTTTTAGGTGTTTACTGCAATCAAAGTTTAGCTTGTTTAGATGAAAACAAGTTTTTTGAGGAATACTCGTTGGTTTCAGATCGATTGGTAACTCAGTAACAAAATGCCAATGGAAAACTCATGTGTGTTGTACAAAGTACAACAGCGCGAGTAACGGAGGGTTAAGCTGGGTTTAGACTAGGCAAATCAAATGATCAACTCAGTTGAATTCAATTGGCCTGGTTCAATCTTTTTCAATTCAAGTGAGTTGATCAAGTCAGTTGAATGGCATGGTTTACACGTTCAATTCGCGTTGCCCTGTCTAAACCCAGCTCTACAGTACACGCATTTTGGTGCAGTGATTGTGCAGGCGCCATCCTCGTGCTTCTCCCCGCATTTGGAACAGCGTGCCTTGCTGCCACAGTGAGAGGCCGTATGTTCCAACTGCTCACAGTTTTGGCAGTTCATGACCCGGGGAACGAACAAACGCACAGGTAGTCGAAGTTTTCCCAGCTCGATGTAGTGAGGAAGGGTTGAACCAGAACGAGTCTGTGGGGGTAAAACTCTTTTTACCCTCGCTGACAGATACTGAGCCCAGTTTTTGGACATCCAGTATCTTCACCGGGGGAAGCAAGGGGTTCTTGAAACGGCCAACCGCCTGCTTCTCCAAAATCTCGCTTCGGTAACCATACCTTCAATCTCCACATCACGAGCTGGGATATACACTCTATACTCGAGCGTGAAGAGCTGGGAGGCAGCAAGCTCGTTAGCCTGCTTCAGGTTAGAGACGGAAACACGAAGCTTATTGTACCTCACCTTCGTGATTTCGGTCACGACCGAGTATCGCTTCGTCAGATCATTAGTAATTTGCATTACATTCAAAGGTTTGTCTTTGGGCTGAAAGTAGGCAACCCATGGGCCAGTCGAGTCATGCCAGACTGAGACGACGAATCAGGGATGGCATCATCTGTTTTCTGAGATGAAATACGTTTTCGACCCTTCTTGCCATCGCATCAAATATATCTCAATATACCTCCGAGATATTTTGAGCAATTTAAGTGCATTTGATGTACATTTTGAATAATTTATGACATATGGCGTTCACTGGCGCACTTTTTAGAAAATACATTCAGAAATTCATGTATATTTTTAAAATTTCATGTAATACATATTTTTTAGATCTCTAAAAATTGGCATTGATCTGGAAACGATTGGATTCAGAAGTACCGATCGAGGAAAACTGATAAAAGTATTATTTTGAACGATTGTACAATAAATAATACAAAACACGTGAATTTCAGGCAAATTTTATAAAACTTGATACGTCTCAGTTGATTGCAGATGTACAGCTTTTATTTACGTTCAACGACTTTATCCAAGACAACAAACCTCTATCTTGTGATATAAAAAGGTTTATATCGTTGCTCCATCTTTGCGGCCAAAACTTGAACTATTGTTATCCACCAAATTGTAGTCCTAATTAATCCAAGAAACTTCACGAAAGACATCAACTCAATTGAATGCAATCCCAGAATGTTATTACTGTTTTCCTTAGTTGAAGATGCTAATTTCAAAAAACAGACTAAAGTGGTAATTTTATACGATAGATGGAGTAGATGAAAGTATAGAGTTAATAGATCCGTTAGAGTACGGCAGTGTGAAAATTGCATATAGATAGTAGATAGCGAGCTAGGACAACTTTTAAGGAAGGTACAAATCGGTTTTTTCATCTCTCTTTACCAAACTCCCCCTTTGGAGAGGGATGGTGAGGAGTGTCCCCCTTCGCCACAAAATAAAAATAAAAAAAGGAAACGAAGTTGTTGCGGCACTTGGCAACACTGCGTGAATGAAACAGGGTTATGTTAATTTAGCGTGCGTAAGATCCACCCACCTTGTGCGGATCACCTTGTACGGATCACCTTGTGCGGATCACCTTGTGCGGATCACTTTGATCGCGCAAACGTCAAACGAAGGATGGAGAAAAATAATAGACGAAAACATTAGTGTGAGAAAAACTTTATTACGGCCATTGCCTTAAAAAATAGTTGTTACGCGGTGAATAATTGCTCTTGGTGAACCTGAAAATAGAATTAGAATTAGTGATCAACAGTTGAATTCGGGTTGAATAAAATAGTGAAGGTGAAATATAAATTGAATATCAAATAGAAAGAATATTAACATAAATTGCATTTACTTTGCAAATAGTTGAGTGAAAGAAAGTGCTTGAATAGCGATAGCTAGGAGTGAAAACTATTCATGTATGTAATGTGAAACAAAAGGTAACGATGAAATTTAAATAAACATTATATTTCAGTTTTGAGCTGCAACAACAAAAAGCTGCTTAAAAAAAATAGTTTGAGATCCGAAACAGAAGTCTTTTTTTAAGCAGTATTCAATTTACGTCCCTCTTTTTGCGAAGTAAATCCCAAATAACGAGGTTCTTTTTTACGAAGTAAATCCCAAACAACGAGTTTTTTTTTAACGATGTAAATTCCAAATAACCCAAGTAACAATTCAAGCTGAACATTAAGAACAGAAGCTGATTATTGGTTGATTCAAGGTGTACAAAGCTGATTAACATCAGGCTGAATATATAGTTGGTTAGTAGTGCATGAAGCAAATTGTATCCCCATAATCCAACCTCAATAGGTTAGCTGATCCAAAGCTTGAACAAACCTTATTTAAGCTTAACACAACTCCACAAATCAGCAATGCGTAACACATATTTTGATAGCTTGATTTGTTAAATTTCGTCAGTGTCTGTGTCACTCGTTGCATGTCCGGCATTTTAGTTCTACTAAATTCACTGCCTGCCTTTCTAATTACAGACAGTGGCAGCAGTTGAGACAAGAAACAGGAAATTTTTGGAATAGCTCCAGGTAGATGTAGGCTGCGACGACGTTGGAAGTATACATTTATAATCCTGTATTTTGTCTGTTATATTGCACTGAAGTTTCAGACCGCATTCCAAAAATATTACTCAATTATGGCACTAAATTAGCATCCAAATGACCATCGAAATAAATCACGCACTTCTGTCCACATTGTGTTAACTACACTTGAAAATGAGAGGAATGTTTAACTGTCACGAGTTGTTGCTTACAATTCTGCATTGCTGTATAATACTCTTCCAGTTGATGTTATTCAACTTAAATTTTACGTGCTTTAAGTTAATGATCAAACCTTTTACCACGAATATGCCTAAATGGTCCAGTAGGTATTGTTGACGCCTATGAATCAGCGACTGCGGGTTCGAATCCTGAAATGCAAAGGTAATTTTTAGACTTATGTTAACAATAGAAATATGTTAATCCAATTAGTCAGCAACAAGTTAAAGCAGTTCCATATAAATGCATAAGATAAGATATGAAGCGGTCCCCTATTATAAGTTTTGAAATAAAACTAGAAGGCTGAACAAGGGTTGGAAAAGACTGTTATTTAATTCCTTAAAAAGCTTATAATGTTTATTACTGTTAAGCTTTTGGCTGATTTAATTCACCAGATTTAGATGTTTAAAAGCTGGACAAATGTTAACGTGGTCTATGTACACTGCCGATACTCGCATAACTGTCCCATATGAATTTTCATCATTTTTGAGTTAACCTTGAGAAAGGTGTTTATTTTCATTTTCATTGATATTTAAGAAATCACACTGAAAATTACATCTTTATATGGGCAAAACGTAAAAAAATACCAAACTAGGAAAGTACCCGCATAACTGTCCCATTTGTCACATCAAAATAAATTGAAGTAAATTTTCATTTGTTAAGGATTGCACAGTCACGTATCGTGATTTTAATATTTTTTTATTGTTAATGAACTATAAAAAAAATATTCCGAGTTAGTATAAAGTGCATATATTTGATCAAATTTCACTTAACTATGCTTAATTTGCCTTAACGGGTAAACGTTCCCATAACAGCTTTTGCTCCTCTCCGATGAGATGCAACATTACTTTAAGGAACGTGTCCTTACGAGAGGCATCTAGTCCAGCAGGATTTTCTTGGATTTTTAAAGAGTTTTCCAAAATAAATCCTTCAGCGGTGGCCAGCTTAAGCATTTTCTTGGAAAACAAAGAACAGCTTTGGAGTTCTCTGTCGCCTGTAACAGAGCCGCTGTACTGCAATCCCAAGCTGCTCTTTTGAATTACGATCCGCCTGATTTTGTCAATGTATGGCCGCTTCTTACATTGGTTCAGGGTGTTTTGACTGACGATGAAGGTAGATTGAAAAAAATCAGTTACTTGCATATCCAATGCTTCGATACTTGTACAACGACATTGACAAACTCTGGATAGGAAACTGGCGGAGTTTGGCGCATAACTTTCTCCACAGCAGCGTGAAAAGAATCTGCCGCCATGAAAGTATGGCCAGCCTCAAAAAATTTGAGGACTATTTCGTTCGTCTGAATTGATGGGGAGTTGACCAACAATATCAAATGAAGAAATAGTCCCCAATTTTTGTTTTGAGCGGCGCAGTTATCAAGCCAAAATGTTATTTTCCGAAGATTGGCCAAATGGTTGATGACTCGATGAAAACAGCTGATAATGTCGTTTTCTGACCTGCCTGCTACAGCTTCATGCCACAGGCACGCTAATACTGCGTTGGACTTGGCATACACACTTAGAAATAACTAATTTTACACGTGACGGAATCCATCTTTGACAGAAAAGATGAGACGTAAACAAACATGTCATGTAAAATTAAGTGCTCCGAGACTGAAAAGTTCGAAAGTACGTTTGATTGAGCTGAATTTTGCGTTTATTATGACTCAATTTTATGTCAAAATTGACGCTCGTATATGTCAGTCTCAGAGCACCTAAATTTACATGATTTTTTCTAAGTGTGTAGTTCCCAACTGGAGCGAACGTTTCGTTGAACGCCAGAAGACGTTGGGAAAAAACGATCGTCTTGAAACCTTCAAGTCAGGGTAACTGAATGACCTAAAACGAATATTTTGGAAAAAAAAAAAATGCTTTTATGTTATTGGAAAATTTATCAAGCAACGCGAAAAGTACTAATCCAATGCTAATTTCGAAATGCACTTCTTACGTCTGAGGTAAACAACTCAAGCGATAGTGCGCAATGGGACTGGTATGCGAGTACTTTTGCGCTCGTCAACGAAACTACTCGCATACCAATCCCATATGATTTCGGCTCATTTTCACGTGATAAACAAAAGTGTTAATTATATTTTAGTTACACATGATATTGTTATGTTGTAATGCAACTAATTTCAGCAGTGGTGCTGTACTTGATAATTAGAATCAACGAGAAAACAACAAATTATATAAATGTGCAAAGTTGTCTTTGTCTCAACATGGCGATTTTTCAAATGGGACTGACATGCGGGTATGGGCAGTAACAGCAATTATTCAATCTAAGGCTGAATTGAAATCGATTAACCAACACTTGTTAAGCATCAAATTGTTACCTGGGAACGAGTTTTTTTTTGCGTTTTTGGGAATCTGGGAAAACCTGTGAAATACCACACAATATGGGTATCTTTGGAATCAGAGTGACATGTAGGAACCGGAAATCCATGCCTGACGCCATTTTGAAATCCAAGATGGCGGTATTGGGTTCATGAAAAACTGTTTTTAATGAACCGGATGCCACCATCTTGGATTTCAAAATAGCGTAAAACATCGATTTCCGGTCCCTACGCGTCACTTCGATTACAAAAATACCCATATTGTGGGGTATTGACCGCATTTTCCAGTTTTTCATGAACCGGATACCATCATCTTGGATTTCAAAATGGCATCAGGCATGTTTTTCCGGTTCCTACATGTCACTCCGATTCCAAAAATACCCACATTGTGGGGTATTTAACATTATTTTCCAGCTTTTCTGTACCCGGATGCCACCATGTTGGATTTCAAAATGGCGTCAGACATAGATTTACAGTTCCTGCACGTCACCCTGATTCCAAAAATACCAATATTGTGGGGTATTGACAGTATTTTCTAGTTTTTCATGAACCGGATACCGACATATTGGATTTCAAAATGTCGTCAAACATCGATTTCCGGTTCCTACACGTCACTCCGATTCCAAAAATACCCATTACGAACCCCCGGTTTGGTTCGTAAATGGAGGTGCCAGTGTATTTAATTTCTGACCGATTGTGGCGTGGAGTGATATACCGAACTGGCTGGGACAATACTTTGGTTGCTGTAAGATTTGCTGCATGCGTCCAACTAGCAATTAACTATCGCTGAATTATGTTAACCATTTAATCAACTTTGATGAAAATATGTCGATTGCTCTGTTGCAACCTGCTCCAACCGATGCAAAGAGTAAAAGCATCACGAACTTTACCACCGCACCGTCGCCATCGTCATTGTTCTTTACAACTCTCGGTAGATTATTGGGTTTGGAAACCGGTTGGCAGCTGGGTTACGAAATTGACTATTTTCTAATTTAGAGCTCACAACCCTTTTCTAAATATATACTTTGGTACCTACTCTCAGTTCAGTTCACCCAATGATGCTTGCCAACCTCAAATTCCAAACTTACACCGGATCGGAGGTTGGCAGCAACAACAACAACAACAGCTGTCGTCGTTGCCGTTCACTTATTCATTAAATATTTTCTGTTCTGCCCCAAAAAGCCGCTGCTGGGCTGGTGTGGCTTCCGACTTCGCTCTGCTCTGCTGCTCGGCAATGAAACATTCTGTTTCATCTCCTGAACCTACGCAGCAATAATGGGCTGCTTCTTTCGGTGTGGAGTTTGATGGTTCCTGTGCAGAGTTGCGCCGCAACCGGTTGAGAACCCTCAAAACGGCAACATTTTAATTGAAAATTATTTCCGTGCCAATAACTGTTCACCTCTCGCCGTAAAAGCCGGCTTGATGAGCCAACTGCAACTGGTGTAGCTAGCCTGTATTGTGGGGTTGGTATAAATTAATCTAATCTACACAAGCTATGCAGTGGATATTTGGGCCACGCATATGTCCAAGCTTGAACTGTTAATGGATTGAAGAATAATGTCCCGATTACCATATTAGGTGAAGAGAAGCAGAAACCCTCGTCACTTGAGCTACGCCACTGGTCCGAGTGTAAAAAGCAAACATGATGCGGAAAAGTTCGAACCAGAACGCTCCTGAACTAAGAACTTACACTTTGTAACAGTTTTGAAATGGTGTTGTTGGGTGTTGAAGCATATTCTAATTCCAATCTTTCTTCGCTTCTTTTTTTCCAGCGCCGGACGAACTCGAGCCGCTGAACAATGGCAACCACAGCAATGGAGCCGGCAGCAGCGTGGAGGGAGTTTGCGACACCTCGCGCTGCTGGAATCACGTCAAATGCCTATTCAATGGCATCATCTGTTCGCATAAATTTAAGAATGTTCAGGTGAGTAGCTCAAAATACGTGAACTTTCCCACACAGGTCCAGCAATTGCTTGGTAGACGGTAATTCCTTCGTTTGACAAACCTAATGGAAGGAAGCCGTTAATGGTGCTGATCCAAGAATAGATTCTTTCATGCCATACAACGCTACGTGTGGCGGCGACATCGTCCCTAACGCTTTCCAGGTTATTAAGGTATTAAGTCCCAAGTTTCGCATCGACCGTCACCGTAATAAACTTTCCCATAACGAATAAGAGATGGAAGTGATGCTGGAAAAAAAGAGAAAGGATTCCCCCCACCCCCAACGAGTGTCACTATGTGTCTTCTGTTCCTTTGACAGCACGCTGGCTGCTGACTGCCTGCCTTGCGAACCTAAGCTAAGAAGCTTTAGCTACCCTCCAACCGCGTCGTCACTCCTCCGTTGCTCGTAGATACCTACTTACCCTCCATTGGTTCCATTTCGCAATGGCAGTAGCATCCGACACAAAACGCAAGCCCAGCGTGTCGAGGAAAACAGATTAAGCCGTTTGTAACTTTTTTTTTCCGTGTGAGTCTTCCGTTCTCGGAACCCATTCGAACCAATTTAGGCAAACAGCGATCATAACCGTTTCTGGAAAATAAACAGGAGTTGGGAACATTTTCCGATAATGAAACTTTGTAAGCGGGTGGAAAATTCTTGGTTGCAATCTTTGCCTCTTGTTTGGAAAGGCTAAATAAGTAAATATGATCTAGTGCTTATGTTCCTGGCTGTCGACGATACAAGCCGGAACAAGTTTCGAAGGAACACTGGCAAAAAGTTATCTGCACAGCTCCGGGGTGCATATTTATGAAACATAGCTCGCAAATGAAATGATGGTGCTGATGCAGCCGAATGATGAAAATTGCAGGCGAAACGAATGTAAATGCGAGTCGGTGTTGGATGGCTAGTGCTTTTTGTTGAAGTTGGTGCTCCATGAAGTTACGATGTTTAACTTGGGAAAACTTTCCAACTATTCCCGAGAGGGGAAAGTTCACTCGGTGTTTGCTTTGTAAATTCTATTTTAGAGCATCACGGCTTCTTTGATTGTGCAGTGTTGCCATGGTGATGCGTACTTGCATGGGTTGTTCGACTGTGATGCTGTACTTAGGTGGGTTGGCTCAGCAGTGTCAGCAGAGATTGAAAATTAAATGCGGGTCGTTTGGCGTATCGGTTCCTCGAACAGGTATTTAGTAACTCAAACTATAGTACTTAGTAATTAAACATTGATTTAATTGAATACATCATTAGGTTTCTATTGGAATACACAGAGTAAAATTGTACTCTTAGTTTTGATATGTTGACCGTTAATTCTAAATAATGAGATCAACGGGACTTTATGGTGCTCATAAGAGTGACACGGAAAGTGGTAAATAGTCTGACAATGTCGATATCATTTCACTAATGGTTAACGTTATATTGTTTTACGTAAATTAGAAAACTTTGCTTCTGTTGACAGGTATGGTAAATAGTTTGTTTTACAAATAACTTCAGACTTATGCCTACTATTGGTCGGACTTGGCAAAATGAGGAACTTTACTTCTAGAACCTAACGTTTGCATTTTACGCTTATAGTGTCTTCGGATGATTTGTTTGCATGGATATGCCCCACAATATGGAAGTGACAAAAACTAGAGGAGTGCACCGCTGCCGCCGATCTTCAAGGAACTTGATAGAATTTGAAAAAAAAACATTATTTCTAGGAAACTGCGTAGAAGTTCTGCAAAATTTATAGTAGCGCACCTAATTGGAGTTAAGCTAACTTTGTAGAAGCTGATCGGACTTCGTAGATGTTCAGTGAACTTCATATAAGTGTAGAGATCTTTTAAGAACCGTTTGAGCAAACTTTTCTCGATGATCAGTGGAAGCTTTGTACAAGTTTGAAGAACTTCGTTGATGTTAAAGGAACACTGTCCTTTGCAAAAAATCAACTAAGCAAATTACGTAGCAACTCGTCAAACTTCGAAAAATTGCACAGTAGTGCAGGGAACTTTGTTTAAGTTCAAGGACCTTCGTAAGAGTTCGACAGTTTGCTTCAACGACATTTGTAGAAGCATACAGCAGAAGTTCAGCGAAATTTTTAGAAGTTCAGGGATTTTCGCATTAATTTCTTTTGCCGCCATTTCAATTGCCTTTTAATTCTGCATTTTATTTTACTGAGACTCAATTATAATAAAAAAATAACCGTCGAGAATCAGCAACCTTATAGATATTTTGCAGACCAAAAGAAAATACCGAGCTGATCAGCTGATGAAATTTTACCGAATTAGATTGAGTGTGTAGCAGATTGTCAAGAATTGAAAAAAAAAAACAATGATTGTTTTGAAACCATTGCAATCAGACGTTCTGGAAATATTTTAGAAACGGTTCATGTTCTTCTAGGTAGATTGAAGAAGTTCAAGAATGTTTTGAGATCTTGGTCAAATTATTGCAGTTCGGAAACATTAATATGGAACTTGGGAACTTCCCAGAATATCAAAATCATGCTTAAAAAATAATGGGACCTTTATTTGATTTTAAGTAAACATTGTATGAGATATAGGGAACTCGTACAAGTTCAGCAAACTTGGAAATTGTAGTTTAAATAAGCTATGGACAAATTTTTCTAGTGCAAAGAACTTCGTAAAAGTTGGCGAAACTTTCTAGGAGTTCATGAAACTTCTCAGGAGCTCAAGTAACCTCTCAGAAGTTCACGGACCTTCCCAGAAGTATCCCGCAGAAGTTCATGGAACTTCCTCCAGAAGTTCACGATACTTTCCCCAGAAGTTATCAAGATGTTTGTGGATCTTCCTCCCTAAGTTCCCCAAGAAGTTCACGGGACTTCCCCCAGATGTTGACGGAACTTCCCCCAGAATTTGACGGAACTTCCCCCAGAAGTTCATGGTCCTACCTAAGTTCCCCAAGAAGTTCACGGGACTTCACCCAGAAATTCACGGAACTTCCCCCAGAATTTGACGGAACTTCCCCCAGAAGTTCATGGAACTTCCTGCCTAAGTTCTCCAAGAAGTTCACGGGACTTCCCCCAGAAGTTCACGGGACTTCCCCCAGAAGTTCACGGAACTTCCCCCAGAATTTGAAGGAACTTCCCTCAGAAGTTCATGGAACTTCTCCCAGTAGTTTACGGAACTTCCCCCCAAGATCACGGAACTTCCCCCGAAGTTCACGGAACTTCCCTCAAATCTTCCCGCAGAACTTTCCCCAGAAGTTCGAGGAGCTAACCCCAGAAGTTCACTGTACTTCTCTTAGAAGTTCATAAAACTTCCTTCAAAAGTTCACGGAACTTCCCCCAGAAGTTCACGGATATCCCCCTAGAATTTCACGGAACTTCCCCAAGAAGTTCCACCAGAAGTTAACAAGATGTTCTTGGAACTTCTTCCCTAAGTTCCCCCAGTAGTTTACGGAACATCCCCTAGAAGTTCACGGAACTTCCTCCAGCAGTACACAAAACTTTCCCCAGAAGTTCTCGGAACTTCCCCCAGAAGTTCACGGAACTTCCCATAGAAGTTCACAGAGCTTTCCCCAGAAGTTTAGCTGAGGATATTTTGCAGAGATATTATCAAAACTAAATACCGAGCTAATCAGCTGATGAAGATTTTACTGAATTAGATTGAGTGTGTAGCAGAATGTCAGGGAACATATAAAAAAAAATCCAATGAATATTTTGGAATGATTGCTACCAGATGGAAATATTTTAGAAACATTCATTTTCTTCTAGGTGGTATGAAAAAGTTCAAGAATATGTTGAGATCTTGATCAAATTATTAAAGCTTAGAAACATAAATATGGAACATGTCAGCATTTTGCTTAAGAAAAAAATTTAGATCTTTTATGATGTATTGTAAAAGATGTAAAAGTTGGCCAAACTTCCCAGGACTTCACGGAACTTCACCCCAGAAGTTCACGAAAGTTCTCCCAGAAGTTCACGGAACTTCTCCCATTAGTACACGAAACATCTGTCAGAATTTCACGGAGCCTCTCCCAAAAGCTCACGGAACTTCTTCCAGAAGTTCACGCAACTTCCCAGAAGTTCACGCAACTTCCCAAAAGTTCGCGGAACTTCCCAGAAGTTCACGGAACTTATCCCATTAGCTCATGAAACATCTATCAGAATTTATCGGAGCTTCTCCCAAAAGCTCACGGAACTTCTCCCAGAAGTTAACGGAATTTCTCCCAGAAGTTCACGGAATGTCTCTCAGAAGTTCACGCAACTTCCCAGAAGTTCACGGAACTTCTCCCATTAGTACACGAAACATCTCTCAGAATTTTACGGAGCTTCTCCCAAAAGCTCACGGAACTTCCCAGAAGTTCAAGGAATTTCTCCCAGAAGTTCCGGAACGTCTCTCAGAAGTTCAAGCAACTTCCCAGAAGTTCACGCAACTTCCCAGAAGTTCACGCAACTTCACAAAAGTTCGCGGAACTTCCCAGAAGTTTACGGAACTTATCCCATTAGCTCATGAAACATCTCTCAGAATTTCTCGGAGCTTCTCCCAAAAGCTCACGGAACTTCCCAGAAGTTCAAGGAATTTCTCCCAGAAGTTCCGGAACGTCTCTCAGAAGCTCAAGCAACTTCCCAGAAGTTCACGCAACTTCCCAGAAGTTCACGCAACTTCACAAAAGTTCGCGGAACTTCCCAGAAGTTCACGGAACTTATCCCATTAGCTCATGAAACATCTATCAGAATTTATCGGAGCTTCTCCCAAAAGCTCACGGAACTTCTCCCAGAAGTTAACGGAATTTCTCCCAGAAGTTCACGGAATGTCTCTCAGAAGTTCACGCAACTTCCCAGAAGTTCACGGAACTTCTCCCATTAGTACACGAAACATCTCTCAGAATTTTACGGAGCTTCTCCCAAAAGCTCACGGAACTTCCCAGAAGTTCAAGGAATTTCTCCCAGAAGTTCCGGAACGTCTCTCAGAAGTTCAAGCAACTTCCCAGAAGTTCACGCAACTTCCCAGAAGTTCACGCAACTTCACAAAAGTTCGCGGAACTTCCCAGAAGTTCACGGAACTTATCCCATTGGCTCATGAAACATCTATCAGAATTTATCGGAGCTTCTCCCAAAAGCTCACGGAACTTCTCCCAGAAGTTAACGGAATTTCTCCCAGAAGTTCACGGAACGTCTCTCAGAAGTTCACGCAACTTCCCAGAAGTTCACGGAACTTCTCCCATTAGTACACGAAACATCTCTCAGAATTTTACGGAGCTTCTCCCAAAAGCTCATAGAACTTCTCCCAGAAGATCACGCAACTTCCCAGAACTTCACACAATTTCCCAGAAATTCACGCAACTTCCCAGAAGTTCAGAATTACAATGAGCTTCTTCCAAAAGCTCACGGAACTTCTCCCAGAAGTTCATGCAACTTCCCAGAAGTTCACGCAACTTCCCAAATGTTCACGTAACTTCCCAGAAGTTCACGGAACTTCTCCCATTAGCTCATGAATCATCTATCAGAATTTATCGGAGTTGCTCACAATTGCTCACGGAACTTCTCCCAGAAGTTCACGGAATTTCTCCCGGAAGTTTACGGAATTTCTCCCAGAAGTCCACGGAACGTCTCTCAGAAGTTCACGGAACTTCCCAGAAGTTCACGGAGCTTCTCCCATTAGTACACGAAACATCTGTCAGAATTTCACGAAGCTTCTCCCAAAAGCTCATGGAACTTCTCCCAGAAGTTCACGCAACTTCCCAGAAGTCCACGCAACTTCCCAGAACTTCACACAATTTCCCAGAAGTTCACCCAACTTCCCAGAAGTTCACGGAACTTTTTCCAGAAGTTCACGGAACTTCTCCCAAAAGTTCACGGAACTTCTCTCAGAAGTTCACGCAACTTCCCACAAGTTCACGGAACTTATCCCATTAGCTCATGAAACATCTATCAGAATTTATCGGAGCTTCTGCCAAAAGCTTACGGAACTTCTCCCAGAAGTTCACGGAATTTCTCCCAGAAGTTCACGGAACGTCTCTCGGAAGTTCACGGAACGTCTCTCAGAAGTTCACGCAAGTTCTTTTAGTACACGAAACATCTCTCAGAATTTCACGGAGCTTCTCCCAAAAGCTCACGGAACTTCTCCCAGAAGTTGACGCAACTTCCCAGAAGTTCAAGCAATTTCCCAGAACTTCACACAATTTCCCAGAAGTTCACGTAACTTCCTAGAAGTCCACGGAACTTCCTAGAAGTTAACGGAACTTCCCAGAAGATCATTAACCTTCCCAGAAGTTCACGGAACTGTTCTAGAGATTTATCAAATCGGTCAAAACACACGTGAGACCATAAATCGCTATAATTATTTCTTGTAAATTTATAGCAAAGTTTAGCTTTATTTTCTCATAGCTTCATGAACTAATAAGAGAGAATGGGGCAAAAGGTAACACAAAAACAACAAGTCTTCATGAAGCTTAGATCAAGTAGTATAAAATTATGAATTTACCGCCATTCGGCCTTTTGTCTCCCTTTGAATCATTTGACTTTCTGACCATTCGAACTTTTGTCATTCGACCTTTGATAATTCGAACTTTTGTCATTCGACCATTTTTCATTCGACCTTTTGTGATACAATCGCATCCGACATTGAATTTCCATTGAATTCACGGCCCATCGGAGAAGTTCAAGGAACTTCCGAAAATTTTACATCTGTTCCAAAAACTTAATGGAACTTATGAAAAGTTCACAGAACATGCGACAAGGTCTTGGAAATTCTGACAAGTTCATGGAGCTTCTGAAAAGTCCTAGGAATTTTCGGTGCTTCCAAATAGTTCACCGAGCTTCCGAAAAGTTCATGGAACTTCCGAAATGTTCCAGGAGTTTTCCAACAAGTTTATGTAACTTCTGACAAATTTTAAGAACATCCGTTAAGCTCACGGAATATTCGAGAAGCTCTCAGAACCTCTGAAAAGTTCACGGATTGAATGACAAGCTCACGGAACAGCCAACAAATCCAAGGAACTTTCGAAAATTTAGATAGAAAGAAGATTGATGACGATTCTGAAGATTTCCTGCAAAAAGATGATGCGTGATTTAAGTAGATGCGAGAAATGAAAAAAGATTGATTCGCTAGTGTGTGATTTGTTGAGTATCTTGAATTGAGATCTAGATGTATCGCTCCCCTTGGAGCTTCTGTCAATTTCAAGGAAGTTTAGGCAAATTCAAGAAATTCCGAAATTTTCACGGAGCTTCCAAAAACGTTCACGAATTTTCAATTAAGTATTGGCAAGGTACTTCTGGCAAATTCATAAAACTGTTGCCTAGTTCACGGAGCTTCGAACAAGCTTGCAGAACTTCTGACGTGTTCATCACAAATGCGACAAGCGGATCTTTCAACATTTTCATAGAACTTTTGATAAGTTCAAAGTTCTTCCAACAAGTTCAAGGAACTTCCGACATATTTAAGGAACTTCTGACAAGTTCAAGGAACTTCCAACAAGTTCGTGGAACTTTCGACAAGTTCGTGAAACTTTCGACATGTTCAACAAACTTCCGACAATTTCAAGGAACTTCCGACAAGTTCAGGGAACTTCCAACAAGTTAAAGGAACTTCCGACAATTTCAAAGAACTGCCGATAAGTTCGCAAAACTTTCGGCAATTTCAAGAAACTGCCGATAAGTTCGTGGAACTTCCGAAAAGTTCGTGGAACTTTCAACAAGTTCGCGGAACTTCCAACAAGTTCAAGGATCTTCCGATAGCTTCAAGGAATTTCCGACAAGTTCGCAGAACTTCCGACAAGTTCGTGAAACTTCCGACAAGTTCGCGAAACTTTCGACAATTTCAAGGAACTGCCGATAAGTTCGTGGAACTTCCGAAAAGTTCGCGGAACTTTCAACAAGTTTGTGGAACTTCCGACAAGTTCAAGGATCTTCCGATAACTTCAAGGAACTTCCGACAAGTTCGGGGAACTTCCGACAAGTTCGTGAAACTTCCGACAAGTTCGTGAAACTTTCGACAAGTTCAACGAACTTCCAACAAGTTCAAGGAACTTCCGAAAAGTTCAAGGAACTTCCGAAAAGATCAAGGATCTTCCGATAATTTCAAGGAATTTCCGACAAGTCCAGGGAACTTCCGACAAGTTCAAGGAACTTCCGACAAGTTCGCGGAACTTTCAACAAGTTCGCGGAACTTTCGACAAGTTCAAGGATCTTCCGATAACATCATGGAACTTCCGACAAGTTTAAGGAACTTCCAAAAAGTTCAAGTAATTTCCAAAAAGTTCAAGCAATTTCCGAAAAGATCGCGGAAATTCTGACAAGTTCGCGGAACTTCCGACAAGTTCGCGGAACTTCCTACAAGTTCGCGGAACTATCGACAAGTTTGCGAAACTTCCGATAGATCCGTGGAACTTCCGACTAGTTCGCGGAACTTCCGACAAGTTCGCGGAACTTCCGACAAGTTCGTGGAACTTCCGACAAGTTCAAAGATCTTCCAACAAGTTCAAGGAACTTCCGACATATTTAAGGAACTTCTGACAAGTTCAAGGAACTTCCAACAAGTTCGCGGAGCTTCTGACCAGTTTGCAAAACTTTCGACAAGTTCAACGAACTTTCGACAATTTCAAGGAACCTCCGACAATTTCAGGGAACTTCCAACAAGTTCAAGGAACTTCCGACAAGTTTGCGGAATTTACGACAAGTTCACAAAACATCCGAAAAGTTCGCGGAACTTCCGAAAAGTTCGCGGAGCTTCCAACAAGTTCGTGGAACTTCCGACAAGTTCATGGAATTTCCGACAAGTTTGAGGATCTTCCTACAAGTTTAAAGAACTTCCGACGAGTTCGCGGAATTTTCAACAAGTTTGCGGAACTTCCGACAAGTTCGCGGAACTTCCGAAAAGTTCGTGGAACTTTCAACAAGTTCGCGGAGCTTCCAACAGGTTCACGGAACTTCCGACAAGTTCAAGGATCTTCCGACAAGTTCAAGGAACTTCTGGCAAGTTTAAGGAACTTCAGACAAGTTCAGGCAACTTCCAACAAGTTCAGGGAACTTCCAACAAGTTCATTGAACTTCCGACAAGTTTGCGGAATTTACGACAAGTTCACGGAACTTCCAAAAAGTTCGCGGAACTTCCTAAAGGCTTGCGAAACTTCCAACAAGTTCTCGGAACTTTCGACAAGTTCGTGGAACTTCCGAAAAGTTCAAGGAACTTCCGACAAGTTCAAGGATCTTCCGACAAGTTTAAAGAACTTCAGACGAGTTCACGGAACTTCCAACAAGTTTGTGGAATTTCCGACAAGTTCGTGGAACTTCCGAAAAGTTCGCGGAGCTTTTGACAAGTTCGTGGAGCTTCCGACAAGTTCACGGAACTTCCAACAAGTTTGTGGAATTTCCGACAAGTTCGTGGAACTTCCGAAAAGTTCGCGGAGTTTTTGACAAGTTCGAGGAGCTTCCGACAAGTTCACGGAACTTTCTACAAGTTCACGGAACTTCCGACAAGTTCACGGAACTTCCGACAAGTTCGACAAAAATTTAAAGAAACTTCCGACAAGTTCGCGGATTTTCCGACAATTTCGTGGAAGTTTCGAAAATTTCACGGAACTCCGACAAGTTCGCGGAGCTTCTGGCAAGTTCAAGGTATTTCAGACATGTTTAAGGAACTTCCGACTATTTTGTGTAACTTCCGACAAGTTCAAGGATCTTCCGACAAGTTCAAGGAATTTCCAACAATTTCAAGAAACGTCCAACAAATTCAAGGAACTTCCGACAAGTTCTAGAAACTTTTAACAAGTTCAAGGAACTTCTGACAAGTTCAAGGAACTTCTGATAAGTTCAAGGAACTTCCGACGAGCTCAAGGAACTTCCAACAATTTTAAGAAACTTCCGACAAGTTCGCGGATCTTCCGACAAGTTCACGGAACTTTCGACAAGTTCTAGAAACTTTCGACAAACTCAAGGAATTTCTGACAATTTCGAGAAACTTCCAACAATTTCAAGAAACATCCAACAAGTTCAATTAATTTCCAACAAGTTCGCGGATCTTCCGACAATTTCGCGAAAGTTCCGAAAATTTCGCAGAACTTCCGACAAGTTCGCTGAGTTTCCGACAAGTTTAAGGATCTTCCGACAGTTTCGCGGATCTTTCAATAATTTCGTGGAACTTTCGACAATTTTGTGGAACTTCTGACAAGTTCACGGAACTTCCAACAAGTTTAAGGATCTTCCGACAAGTTCAAGGAATTTCCAACAATTTCAAGAAACGTCCAACAAGTTCAAGGAACTTCTGACAAGTTCAAAGAACTTCCGACGAGTTCATGGAACTTCCAACAATTTCAAGGAACTTCCGACAAGTTCAAGGAACTTCCGACAAGTGTTAGAAACTTCTGACAAGCTCAAGAAACTTCCGACAAGTTCGCGGCTTTTCCGACAATTTTGTGGAAGTTCCGACAATTTCGCGGAACTCCGACAAGTTCGCGGAGCTTCTGCAAAGTTCAAGGTACTTCAGACAAGTTTGAGAAACTTCCGACTATTTTGTGGAACTTCCGACAAATTTAAGGATCTTCCGACAAGTTCAAGGAATTTCCATTAATTTCAAGAAACGTTCAACAAGTTCAAGGAACTTCCGACAAGTTCTAGAAACTTCTAACAAGTTCAATGAACTTCTGACAAGTTCAAGGAACTTCAAACAATTTCAAGAAACTTCCAACAAGTTCAAGCAACTTCCGACAAGTTCGCGGATCTTCCGACAAGTTCACAGAACTTTTGACAAGTTCTAGAAACTTCTGACAAGCTCAAGGAACTTCCGAGAAGTTCGAGAAACTTCCAACAATTTCAAGAAACATCCAACAAGTTCAAGGAATTTCCGACAAGTTCGCAGATCTTCCGACAATTTCGCGAAAGTTCCGAAAATTTCGCGGAACTTCCGACAAGTTCAAGGAACTTCCGATAAGTTCAAGGAACTTACGACAAGTTCTAGAAACTTCTGACAAGCTCAAAGAACATGCAACAAGTTCTTGGAACGTCCGTCATTTTCACGATACTTCCAATAATATTTGACAAGAAACTTCTGGCAAGTGCACAGAACTACCAATAAGTTCATGGAACATCCGAAAAGTTAACGGAGCTTCTGACATGTTCATGAAATTTTCACTATGTTAACGAATCATCTGAGAAGTTCAAGGAACTTCCGGAAGGTTCACGGTACTTCCGGTAAGTTCAAGGAACTTCCGACTCACGGAACTTAAAAAAAATATAAGGTTTATAAAAGAATTTCAACGAGCAACAGGACCTTTGAAAATCTCATAGGGATACTAATGGAGCTTAAGAGAACGGCAGAGGAACATATCAATTTCAGGGAAAACTTAGAATGAAAAATAGTTACTCGTTTCCGTCTATAGTACTTATCCAGAAAATTCAAAGTCACTAACAAGTTAACTAACACCCCTTGGAAGATTTTCTAACTTCTCATAATATCCCGAAGGAATTCAGTGAGATCCAATTAAGCATTAAAATGAACAAAATTTTAATAAAAATACCCACTATGTTAAGTAGTAGTAGTATGTAGCATCTACGAAACATGTAGTGCAGTAATGTCAGTATACAAAAGTATACAAACCTTTTCAGGAAAGTTCCTTTAATTTCAGGGGTATACCAAGAATTTCTGAAGGATTGTGAGAACTTCGGGGTAGCTTTAAGAACATGCGAGATCCAAGAAAGTCAAGGTTCACAGTAACAGCAAAGTCCGATGAATCCAGAGAACTTCAGAGAAGTGGCATTTTTAGGCAGTTTAATTATTTTAGGGATGTTCCGATAACTTTAGAGCAGTTCCATCAAATAATTGTAGAAAGAAGCTCCTAGAAGTTATGGAAATTCCTAAGGAACTAACTTTAAAGAACTCAGTAAACGAAAAGTTAAGAAAAGTCCTGCGAGCTTGAAGGAAGTAAGAGATTGTAATGTAAATTC
Source organism: Ochlerotatus camptorhynchus (assembly GCF_037179485.1). NCBI lineage: Eukaryota > Metazoa > Arthropoda > Insecta > Diptera > Culicidae > Ochlerotatus > Ochlerotatus camptorhynchus. The sequence goes on along the minus strand of NW_027040858.1, from coordinate 4,516,368 downwards.
CATGAGCTTAAGAAACTTCAGAAAAATTAGGAGACCTTCAGGGAATATTAAAACAAACTTCATGGAATTCTGATAAGTTCAGAACATTGGGATTGGGATCTTCATTGGGACTAGTTTTAGCTTTAGATCGTTAGCTTTTTGCGCTGAACGGAAGACGGTACATCTTTATATACCCTGAAGAAGGCCAAGTTTAAATACCAATACGTCGGACATAAAAAATCGTAACGTTTTGATGCACCTTGAAACTCAAAAGCCACAAATTTGTATTTATTTTTTATTTTTATAGCGAACTGATTGCAGACCTGTACCCTAGTTTTAATTAGAGGGAGCGAGATTGTGTGTACATGCGAATATTACAATTATGTGTGAAGGTTTCGGGAATGCCGTTTTGTATGTTAAAATGTTATTCTAACAAACACACCTTCAAAAACTTTCGAACATCTGCCATAGCTATTAATTTCGAGTTATTCCAGCGCTTAGAGAACTCCTGAAGCTGCCGGTTCTCTAGAAACCAAATGTCGAATTAATAAATTTCTGAAGCATCTGCATATTTATCAAACCATCGAAATTGCAAGGACTCACAGAGTCTGGTAATTATCGAAGTATCATCTAAAAAAATGGGAAGCACCAAAAACTCCCTAGTAGTGGTGCTTCGCAAATTATAAATTCTATGTGCCCTTGAAGTATCGGGTGCATTTGATGTTTCGCATGTTCATAATATTTCTTGGAAATGCTTGGATTTCATGGAGTTCCTGATAGTTCATTTGGTTCAAGGAACTCCGGAAGTTTTCCTGGCGCTGAGAGTTGCCGATGTATCAGGACTTCCGAAACCTGTTGAAGTTTCTGGGCTCCGGAAGTTCCGAAAATCTCTAAAGCTCTCGTAATTTCAGATGTTTTAAAGTTTATGGAATTCCGATGTTCTCGAGGTTTCGTCTGTCAGCAGTTTTTAGAATTTTTACTATTCATAAACCAAACTTTCAACCCGTTACTTCCAGGATTCTCCTGCCCAGGAATTATGTTTGTTCTCTTTGTTATACATCAATGTAGGTTATCTGATTTAAAGCATCAAAGCTACTATCATATTCTCGCAATTTACTTCTCAGTTTGGATGCGATTGAACCAACGTTGAAGATTATATCCCTTGCTTTCCTCTTCCGTAAACGTACAGCATGGATACCCCATGGCAAGATCCAACAAAAGAGTTTCCAATTTCCAGATGCATCCCGGTGAAACTTCATCTCGTTCGAGAGAACAGAAGCGTCATCATTATTTCCTTCCTTGATGGGAAAAAAAAATAAGATCTATAGTAAAAAATAGGAAAACGGAAGCGGTATGCTAAATTATGCACACCCAGTCTTCGTCCTTTCTCCGATTCACCTTACCTTTCAAGTGAACAACCCATTATTTCCTGGAAAATACGATCCTGCTTTCTTCATCGAGCAGCTGGCTGATGCTGCAAAAGAGGAGCTTCTCACTTCCGGAAAAAGGAATTTAACATTTCACCCCATAATAGGTGCGTATCTCCAACAGTCAGCCAGTGCGCAGTGCCGCCGCACGTAAGGGGAACAATTACCGCAACCATTGTTAAGTGCCATTGAAGAGCATTCCTGCACCGCGTTCGTTGTCATTACCGTCATCGTTCCGGAGGACAATTAGTGCAACCTCGTCGTTCCCTTTTTTTCCACTAAATTTCCAATTATAGTGCTTCGCCCGTCGTCGTCGTCGTCGTCGTCATCATCACCCTGGTTGGTAGGAAAAAGGACGATGCTTTCTGTTTTCTTTTTTCTTTTTGCAGTACAACTGTGTGGTGTTGATTTGCGCCTTTGTGGAATTGAAATCTACTTGAGGAAATAGTGCTATCTGTATTTTGTGTTAGAGTCGTTTGCTTATTAAGCTCCAGAGTTTTAAACGATTGTTTGAAAATAAAATCCGAATCGGAATTAATGCAAAAAATTGATCTAAAATGTATGAATCAGCTACAGGAAAACAATTTAATATTGCCTTCCGCACTTGTACCATAGAGGTAACTCTAAGACCAGAATGTCCCGAAGAAACGTTCTAAACTTTTTGGCTCAGCTCTGGTACTATCTTCGGTCCCAAGCTAATCGATGCACCCCTCGAAACATAGGAAAATCCACGAACCCCTCATATCGTCTGTCAAACTTTCATGGTGAATCAAAACAAACATAGGGTAGTACTAGAATTTCGACTAGAATGGGGTACGCTTATAGATGAACTTGAGGTCAATAGGACAGTCAAGTAGTGAGCCAATTTAAAATCGTTAGTTTGCACCGGTTGCTTGTACCTTGACTGTCTTCTTTTTTTTTTTCTTTATTAGGGAGATTTTTAGCCTTTGGCTAGTTCATCTCTGTATTGACTACCTTCCAATCCGCATAATGGAAAATTAATTTACCACATTTTTTAATTGAGAGCTATCGATACCTGTACCACAGACAAACAAACATAACACATTGAATATTCCTCACTGTAAAACATCGTCGCTAAAACACTACCGCCATCTGTTGAGCCCACTTTGGTGGGCAGTACAGATGGTGGTAGTGTGTAAATGTTAAACGCAAGGGATTTGACTATGCGCGCCACAGGTGGCGATACTGCCAACCAGAGATGCCAGATTTACAGACATGTCTGTGAATTAACAGACTTTTATTTTTTCACAGACATTTTTTTCCTTACAGACATTTACAGACGTTTTAGTATTTTCATAGATATTTACAGACTTATGTTATCAAAGGAAAAGGTTTATATTTATTTGGTTACACTGTTTTAAATCTTTAATCAAATTACACGTGCGATGCATTTTGCAACACGCATTAGAAATTCACGCGTTTTCAAATCAACCACACCGCCACTGTTATAGACGATCATAGTTATATTCGTTGAAATTTATGCCCGGAATTCAGCTGCTGGAGTGCTAATTTTTGACAGTATAGCTAAATCACCAATGCATGGGTCTTCCCCATAGAAAATATACAAACAAGTCCATAAATTCTAGATTAATCATTCAAGATTCCATCAGATTCAATTAGATGAAAAACTTTTGAATATTTCATGAAAAACCTACAGTTGAAGATCCTCAGGACTTGATCCATCTGAAGTCTTGAAAAACATCAAGAGAACTTTACTAATATCTTCGTCTATATGGAGATCTTTCGGATATTTGCTGCTGTCTAGTAAGGATGGCTGAAAGAATATCCTATAACTTCCCTGAATTTATCCAAATCTATATTTTTCCATCTTTCTTAATTCTACGAAGATCTCTGCACATCTTTGCACTTCTCGAAAGACGCCTATCATCTAAAAATATTCTTGGACATCTGGAAAGTTTCTTGAAATTTAACGTAGTTCCCAAAACATCCAAGAAGTTTGTGGTACTTTTTTGAAGCAAGATCTATGACAAACTGCAACGAAGTTCTCTTAACTGAAGTGAAGATCCCTGAAGTTCTTATAAGTTTATCGAACTAGTTATAGATCTTCTACAGAATTCCCTGAACTTTATCAAAATTCCTTACACTTATATGATACTTTTCGCAGCTCCTCAAAATGCTACGCTATTCGAAAAACTTCTACAAAGATTTCAACGTTTCTCGTTGATTTTCCACGAAGTTCCACGACTGAAAATTCTTGAATTTGTATGTAATTTCAATAACTATGCCAAGTCCATTAGGCTTCAAAAAAGTGTCCCAAAACTATATAGGGATTCCCGATCAATAATGAGCTTCCCTGAAAGAAAATAATGGTGCCATATCCTCTACGAAGCTCCTCAAACGTAAATAAATTTTCCACTTCTACGCAGTTTTCAGAACTTTTCCAAGTTCCTTGTTTCCTCGAAGTTTTCTCAAGAGTTATTAAGCTTCCAAAATTTTTACTAAGTTTCCTCAATTTTAATTATGTTTCCCGAGCTTCTAAGAAGTCTTTGAAGTTTTTCGAAGTTCTCAGAAATTTTTTGAAAAATCCTTAGGCTCATGGCCAATCTGTAGAGCATCTAAACGTCTTAATTTGCTATCGATTAAATATCGATATGATATTATTTCTCAAAATTGTCCAGAAAATAAGAAAAGTAGTCTACATAAAGGACTTTATACCGTGCCGATTCAAATTTCGGACACTTAAACTCGAATTTCGGACACTTTTAAAAGTTGATTATCTCGGTCGAATATGATCCACATGTCTTGTAAATTTTAAATTTTTTTGACTAGTGCCCTCCACGATCATCTAACATTATTACTTTGTTTCTAACTGGATGTAATATTTAATTAAAAATGAAAGTGTCCGAAATTTGAATCGTCCGAAATTTGAATCGAAACGGTAAATAAACTTTGTTTGTCGTCCAATTTTATAAATCGCTGTTAAATAGTAACATCGAACTTGACAAGCTTAACAAAATACCGGTGGGTCAAAAAATAAATACCAAAAATTCTGGGGAGGCCTAGATAATTCTGGAGGGGGCTGGCTTCCTTGGCACCCCATTAGCTACGCCAATGTACAGTGGTCTAAAAGTGCCAAAACGTGCGTTTTTTAGTTTATGCGAAAACGATCCATTAGTGTCTTGGGAGAAGTTAATGCAATTAAAAAGTTCCTTCTTTTGAGCTTTGCCATTCATGATTAATCCACCTAGCAGGGAGATGAAAAATTTACTTTTTTTTTGTTTGTTGAGATAGCAACATGGTTTCTTGAGCTTTAAGTTTTAGACAATATTAAAACAAACATTTTTGCTGAATACGTCAATCCTCTATCTCTTATGTTTACAGAGATACGGCATTTTTTTGCAAATAACTTTTTAGGAAGTAATTTTATGACATTAGTTTGTTCCACACAAATGTTTGTTTTTTAAATACGCCATTTTGTCTTGGGAAACAATTCCCTATCTTCAATATTTCTTAAGATATTTAAGGTTTTGATCCAACATTAGCACTATTTCCAAGCTCAATGGCTCCAAGTTGGGCAAAATTGGGCAAACCAGATTGATTACATTTGAAAGTATACTCAAAATGCTGCCCAATGCATACCAAATCATTAGTCTTTTTTAGTATTGTCTGCTGATCTGCTTATTACCAAACTGTAGTAAACCGTGTACAGATAATCGTTTACTTGCATTTGTACATAGAGGCTCCTTCATACGTCACTTACTCTTGGTGTTGAAGGATGAAAATTCTAACTCGGTTAAATCGAAGTAGGCATGTAAAAATAGAGTAGGCGTTACAAAGCCGCGTATGGTAAAAGTTTTGATTCCAAATTCTAAATTGTAGTGACCGGTTGACTGGACAAGAAGGTGATTCGAAGTGTCTATTGTCTCGTGGCAGGTGAGTCCCGGTGTCTATTCTTCGATGCAATCGATGTAAATATTTAAATTATTTGACAAATCTCAGGAAATCATGACAGCAGTTGGTCTCTTTTCTTCATTCATATTGTTTTCAAAAATCAAACGTCATGATTACCTGGGTTTTGTCAAAAAGGTAAATATTTACAATGTTTGCACCAAAGAATAGTAGTATTAAAAATGACTGAACTACGGTAGGAGTCTGTTCCCCCGGCAGGTGATTCAAATGTGTCGGTAGTAGTGACCGATTGATTGAACGAACATTGGTCCTTGATTAATTTCACCCGTTAATTTCAACAATAAGACCCCTAACCAAAACAAGCACAACTGCTTTTGTCTGAAGATGCTCAAACTCTTCTAGTTCCCTCTACCATCATGCGTGAAACAGAAGTAAAGGCCCAAGCGCAATGACAGCGGAAGCGGAACGACAGCGGCACCGGAAAAGCCTGATCTGAGTAAGCCTACTTGTCGGATTGAAAACTAGTTAGAACCAAATCGACTTCGGTTAGACATCTTGATGACAACTGTCAAACTTTCGGTTCCGCTTCCGCCCACATTGCGCTTGGGCCTTAAGCGACAATTCTGAAAGTGGCAAAGAAATGGGTAGCAATGAATATTTTTTTTTCTTTGATATTGTATGAAACGGTTGATGAAACATAACTTTAAATATCTCAATATGGAGATATAGGTAGTAACCGTTTGAGGTAGTAATGTTGTTTTTAATGTTCATGAAAAAAAACAACAGTAACATTATTATAAGGGGAGTTGTGAACCTATAGTTTGGTAATAAGCAGATCAGCAGAGTATACCAAAGAAGACTAATGATTTGGTATGCAATGGGCAGCATTTTAAGTATACTTTCAAATGTAATCAACCTGGTTTGCCTAATTTTGCCCAACTTGGAGCTATTGACCTTGGAAATAGTGCTAATTTTGGATCAAAACCTAGAATATCTCAAGAAATATTGAAGATAGGGACTTGCTTCCCAAGACAAAATGGCGTATTTAAAAAAAAAACAAACATTTGTGTGGAACAAACTAATGTCAAAAAATTACTTCCTGAAAAGTTATTTGCAAAAAATTGAACATATCTCTGTAAACATAAGAGATAGAAGGTTGACGTACTGAGCAAAAATGTTTGTTTTAATATTTTCTAAAACTTTGCTCGAGAAACCATTTTGCTATTTCAACAAACAAAAAAAGTAAATTTTTCATCTCCCTGCTAGGTGGATTAGTCATAAAATGGCTAAGCTCAAAAGATGGAACTTTTTAATTGCATAAACTTCTCCGAAGACCGCGGCCTAAGAGTCGTAAAAATGTAGAAAAAATCGAGAAAAATCAAAGTGAACGCGAGAGGAAACCCCATAACGAACTAAGTCTCAGTGTTATATTTGTGTAGGCACAGCTGGTCCAAATCGTTCCGATACTTTATCCAAAACCGCTGGTCTGAATCAATCCGTCGATGATCCGATTTGAGCAACCATTCCTTCCTCTATTTCAGCCGTTACGCACTTTTTCTCGTCCATAAATAAATTTCAATGAGGTTTTATGGAAAATCAATATAAATAGCCAACAAACAATTTGAACTGATTAAGAGCTGAAAAGGCAAATTTTTAGCTGAAGAAGCATATTTTTGCATGAATAAGCTCTTATTCAGCTTTCAATGTTTGTTGGGTACTTGCACTAATCATTATGTTGACTTCCGTGTGATTTGTGGTATCGCCCGATGCATTTCGGCGCATGTCAAAATCTGTCCACTTCCCGAGGTATCCGTTACATCTGAAATAGACCATTGTGATCATTGGGTCTGAAAATGTCCACCATTGATCTTGTAGTAAAATTCTAATGTGATTTGAGGTGTCGCATGATGAGTTTTTGATACATCAATCTTTAGCGGATTCTCCAGTGAAATATGGAATTTTACGTGCATCTACGGAACCATAATTCCGATCGAAGTGTGCTATGCTTCAAAACGGATGCGAAAACATTCTGCTGTCAAATTGATCGTATAGTATGTTTTCGTCGCGGTTTTCCAAATTTTATCTGAATGTTATTTGCCAGTTTTGAAAATCGATAAGTTTTTTGAAGAATAGGTTTTCTTTTTATGGCAGAAAGAAGGTTTTTTTTCCAAGTACATTTATGACCGGTATTCCGATTACAAGTAGAGTCAAATTCGAAAAACAAATTAGAATCCAATTTTGTGTAAGCTTAGCTTGTGAGACCACCGAAGTTCCGCTTTATTCAACCAGTTTTACCACTATTTGATGCGCAAGTACCAGCGGGCTCTGAATAAAGCGATGCGGGATTTTTTTTCCTTTGGTTTGTTTTTTCTGTCGATCTTGTTTTCCTGAGCACCAATGCTACCGCCGTGCCAAGAAGGCAGCTTCCACACCTGGACCCTACCTATCGACCCATCAACTCATGAACCGGGGACCAACGGCTTTACTTCCCATCCGAAGGAAGGCGTGATCAGAGATGAAGATGCGAAGATGAAAATGGAACAGCAGGAAAAGAAGATCATCGCCGACATCAAAAAGCTGGCCAAAGAAAATCAGATGGATCTTCTTCTTTTTATTATTCACATTTCAAGCTTATTACTTAGTGCATATTAGCTTATTGCGTGCTCTCAACTTAGTGTTCTAAATGCACTTCCACAGTTATTAATTGAGAGCTTTCGATGCCAATACCAATGCATGAATTTGTATATGTATTGTGTGGCAAGCACAATGATACTCTATGCCCAGGGAAGTCGAGAAAATTTTCGACCTGAACCGAGAATCGAACCCGCCGCCTCCGCCTTGTTAATACCGTGCCTTTACTGACTAGGCTATGAGGCCCCAGATGGATGCGGTCAAGATTATGGCTAAGGATCTGGTCCGGACGTGACGGACTAAACATAACCACGAGCAATAACGAGGAACTGCATCCCAAACCCCATTACCAACCCAAAAGAATCATTACCAACATAGGAGAAAATTCGGTAAGATCCTTCCATTGCATTATTTTATGATTCTTCAATATTGTACTGTAGATCCAAGAAATGTTCCCATTCATTTCCAAGAATCATATTTGCGGCAAATACAACACAGTAGGCCTGGCCGCATTGATGTTTATATCATATCTGGAGTGATTTGAGATTCGGGCGTAATTGTATTTGTAAACAAACACGTCAATCCCGATTTCTCGTGAATAAAAGCTCAATTTTGAAAACTAATAACACTATGAGGTAGAGGTATGATTCCTCTATAATTTGGCATAGTTTGATTATAAGATTGAGCTTTTATTCACCAGAAATCGGCGATTGACGTGTTTGTTTACAAATACAATTACGCCCAAATCTCAAATCACTCCAGATATATCAGATATGCTGTAAACATCAATTAGACAAGATAAATGATTAGACTTCATCTAACCTAAGCATTTTCCAGGATGCTTTCTTGTACTGGCTGCATTTGTATTAGATTCGATTAGATTAGATCAGATATCTACGGAACCATAATTCCGATTGAGAAATAAATCAATAGCGATCTATGGGGATCTGAAACACATCTTCTGGAACTTGTTACATTCAAATTGGTCCAGCCATCTCTGCGAAAATTGAGTGAATTACTCTCATACAAACTTACATACATACATACATACATACATACATACATATAAACACACATACAGAAACATTTTCTGATCCCGTTGAGAAGAATCTATTGGTATATGCCATTTTTGGAACGAAATTGTGCTTTTCAAGTGATACCATAGCCTTTCGGTACACCTTGGTGTACGAGAAAGGCAAAAAGGTTGGTATCAGCAAATTGTGTTATGAGTTGTGTTGCCAAGTTTTTCTCCCTCATGTGTGTAATTATTTTGCAAAATGTAATGCATATCTTGTGTGATAAATCTTATTTTAAAACTGTATTGATAAAATCGTTACAACAGTGTTAGTGTGTAACATCAATTCATCGTACTTGGCTTCGTTGTACAGTACTCTCCATTTCTCGATGATCTTAACTTCGATATTTCTTCGTAGTTGAATCATTTCAGCAACTCTGATCCTGATTTATCAACACTTTTTTTAGCACGAAGTGTTTAGAATCGTATTAATAAGCTCTTTTGATTGTCGATTTCTCCATATTTAGGTGGTGGGAAGTTGAATCTCTTACTAAGATGTGCTCGTTCCCTCGCAGTACTAAGTAACTAACGGATTTCCACACTACATGGCATTTAAGATCGACTCAAATTTAAGTTTAAATTACTCAAACTCTAGAAAACGTTGTTTACTTGTAGACTGAGTGAAATTTTCCGAGTCTCATAAATCTTTTCGGATATGACAAATAGGGGAATTTACGTATTCTCGTCAATCTAAGCAGCGTCCGAACTTCTATTAGCGATTTCTCAGCGTCGCACACATACATGACAGGTTTGTTTGTTGACATTTATCTGCTGCTTGCTATTCTACCAATTCCAATCGACAGAATTGATCAAAACGGGTTGAACATGTTTTTACAACGCTCCAAACTTCTCAGGTGAGAGTGACTATTGTCGGCAGTCTCTTTTTCTTCGGCACCCTTTCCATTTGAACTGCGTGTTAACCAGCTGTTCTATTATCGGCAACTCGAAATCAGCCGTATTTTGTAGTATGTATATTTCATTTAAAGAAAAATATGGTATAATAGGAATTCACAGTCGTAAAAATGTAATCAGATTGATGCTGAAAAGGTAAGGAATCGGCTTAATAAAGTCAGCGAAGAGTTTTGATGGGAAAATACAGTGAAATAAACGTTTCAATTTCGGTTGCCGAAAACAGTCAATGGGTGCCGAAGCCATAATTTACCCTATCAACGAAAAATTTCCTCATTCTAGAAGTATACACTATCATAATTGGGAATTGCAGCACAAAATCACATGAACCTTATATTTCAAATGAAATTTAAGTGATTAATCATATAGAACTCATGTGATCACATGAATGTTATGTGAAATTCAGATAGATATAATTGGTTTTGTTAATGGAAAAATATTATGTGCATTGCCAATGGAAACTACTTCCGTGTACTAATTTCATATGTACATCGAGATGTTGCTCATATTAGAAAACAAATTTCTGTACAAGTTCGGAAAATTTTACTCTGCCTATGAGTTAACTACGTTTTCAAGATTATGAGTGAACTAATCGCAACTTTGAGTCGACCTAATTTGCCGTGTAATCGCAATTTATCGTTTTATTAAGGTGATTCCTTATAGAATCAACAAATGGTCACCACGTAGACTATACACACTCTTTCACTTAGAATTTTCAATTACACACATCTCGTAAATTAATGCCCCATTTCACCTGAAATTGCTACTTCAAGTAACAGTTTCATTGTGGTGCATATCGTAGAAGCTGATATTTGTGATCTTAAAGTTTCGAAGTGGTTACGAGAATAATGATCTCTCAGCGAAACACCTTAATTGCTTAGCGTATACGGCGTAAATGTATGCATTCCCGTCACACACAAAACTTCTGCTTATTTTATGCAACTTATGCAGCCCAATTACAGACATTTCTGAAATTCACAGACATTTTTCGCAGACTTCTGAAAAAGAAATCTGGCATCTCTGCTACCAACTACAATACTTTTGACCGTTAAATGCTTGTTCGATGAACAACTTGCGAGTGTCTGTCTTTTTGTCTGTGCCTGTACCATTTTTGCATAAGTATAATAAGTGGCAAGTACAATCATACTCTATGTCTAGATAAGTCGAGAAATTTTGCAACCCGACAAGTTACTACAGCAAGTTATATTCATCAAGTTTATAGAAAATAAATATAAAGTAAAAACTTTTTGTCAGGGTTTTTCCACGAAAAACAACCCATATTTCAGTGAAATGAAGAAATTTGCACCTACTGTAGAACAAAGCTTCTTGTTTTGATATATTCTAAAACTTGAAATGGTCTCTGAACTGTGAAAAACACACAATTTCCCATGCCGACGGCAAGGTTTCTCATAAATCAGAGAGGATCGAGCTAAGCCGTTTGCTCATTTGGCACAGCTTTGCCCTGCCAGCTTAGAGAGGGGGAAACACCGTGAATGGTTGACCCAGATCCAACGAATAAAATCTGTATTTGCTGAGATTACATCTCAATCGAAAAATTCCACTGGGATAATCCAGTCAAAAAAGGAGACTGAGCTGGCTTTTCTGCATGGAAGCACCTTTTCTGTTCCCAGAAGCATCCTCCTCGAGCTGGGTGATGACAGCCAGATAGTCTGTTCGTTTACATCTGATTCGCCAAAAGCCAGTTCAAAGGCGTCCGTCCATCCGACCACCCTCAATGGCCTCTCGAATCGAACGAACGAAAAGACCAAAAAGTCATCATCCCTTCGCTATCGAAAAAAAAAAATCAAACGAAGGTTAGCAATCAATACTGTGCCCGTCGCTAGTGGTGTGGGGGAAGAGGAAATCTGAAAACAACTTTCATCCCGGGCACATCTGTGATGATGCAGTTCAGATTCTCTATTGACCCTCCACGTATCCGAGATCCGGGATTAGGTCGTGGGAAAATTTTCCAAAGTCTACCCCAGTCCACCGATGCCCAAAGCAATCAGCCTCGATGGGGTGAGGTGTTGGCAAAAGTTGTTTGATCGAGTTGTTAGCTTTGGGTTCTGGGTGCTTGTTGCTTTCGTATGAATATATTATATTTATTATCGTATTTTTATTGGAACTCGGTTGGGGAGCGGAAGTTGGAGCTGTTTGTGTTTCGGTTATGCGAGAGCCAATTGACTTTGTTTGCTCGAGAGGAAGTTGGGACTTGGCAGATGCTCTTTTTTTTTACGTATGAAATGGGAATTGACCGTTAGACTGGAGAAACCAATCGACTGCATATTTTGATTGTCCGTCTGTCGGTGGTTCTAAAAATATTTATTTTCTCTCGGTCCAATTCTTCTAGAATTTAATTACTTTGCAGTAACACACCCCAAATCATCCGTTGATTGTGTGGTTCAGATAGTGCCTTTCACCTGTAACCGCAGTAACTGATCCTGAAATCCTCATTATTCAAATATACGATGTTAATCAAAGCTTCTCCGTCCTCAATTATGACTCTGTGCGTACGGGTGAATCCATTCCCATGTTTCATTCATTTCAGTTCCACAATCTCGGTTGCAGCTCACCATTGCAGTACTTCTGCAATAACGAATCTTTCCGTAGACTCAAATCACGCTTCATGTACCTCCCTCTATTCACTTGCCGCCTGTTTCAACACCAGTGTATTTGCAGTTTTCTGAGCTACGATGCGAGGATGCCAAGGAAAACGGAAGAACTGCATCCTAGATTGTACGTACATACGGAATGCCACCAACGGAACGACGCTCCTCTGGCTGCTGATGGATACGGGAATGCACGATGTGGCGTGGCCGTTGAGTCGAACGATGGAAAATGGCAATTTCCATCCGATACTGTTAAAGTCATTCAACAAGTCTGCCTTCGCCGGCAAGAAGCATGGTACGTTCGTTCACAGGGTGGGTTAAATAATTAGGGTGACCAGGAAAATGATTCGATTTGATTATTTAATGTTGATTGGGAACGGGACCGATTTCTTGAAGATCTATATTTTCAATTACATTTAATCAAGCAAATTTGATCGGCATCACCCTAATGGTTGCAGTTTCTACAATATGATCCTAGCTCGGCAACGATGGACCCAGTCGTTCTCGGGACCTGTTGATGGAATGGTGATGATGATGATGATGATGAAATTTCAAATAGCATTTCGATTCCGGCTAGAGTCAATCGGATTTCGGTCAATCAGTGATTGGAAGTGAAGCTAGTGAAAAGTCATATTCGATTTAAGGCTTCAGTTTGTTCAGTATGATGTTTGAATTTATTGCTTCGAGAATTTTCTTATGCTCAATTTTCTATATTCGAGTGTATGTTTTTGACTGCAGCATTGGAAAAGTTCTGTAGCCATTGTCCATGATTTTTAAAGCGCTACAAGTATCTGCTTAGTTCTTCAATTGATCTTTGGTTTCAATAACAGATTCTTAAAAGTCTGTGACAAGCAGGCCCAGAAAACTAAACTGATGGCAAGAGTCTTCCAAATTCGCTGACTTATGCCTTCTCGGTCGCTCACAGAGGATTTGCAGTGCCTATTCTAGTGCCTACCTCAACTCCACTACGGCGTGTGGCTACAGCGATGTGGAGAATCTGGCGAGACTCCAGCGTGCTTTGCATGCGTGCTTGTATGAAGCAGTCAAGAGTCGGATGCTTCTACCGGCATGCGTTCCTCATGTGTTGTCCACTTTGTATATGCTATTTGGACGCCCTGAGCTTATTATTCACAATTTGCTAAATAAAGTGCTAGAGGTGCCGGCTCCAAAGCCAGATAGGTTAGAAACATTGATTACGGTCGGGATGGCTGTACAGAATCTCTGCAACCACCTCGAAGCGGCGGGCCAAGTGGGACATATGTGCAATCCAGTGTTATTGCAAGAACTGATGGAGACGGTCCCGGGGCTGCTTCACCTGGACTGGGCTTTGTACAAGTGGCATTTTCCAGCAGTAGACCTTCGTACGTATTCGGAGTACTTGTCTACACTCGTCGTGGTAGCATCTGATGTCACCGTTATTGCTGATACCAAGTCGGCAAAGTCGAACAAGAGTGAGAAGACGCGGGAAAGGAACTACCTAAACGCTCATTCGGCGGAAGATTCAACGAAGAAAAATCAATCGTCGAAGCAGGAGTTACCTTCGTCGGTCTTGTGTTTGGCGTGTACAATCTACAAGAAGATGGATGCGGAACGTCGCTGGAAGCTCGTGCTGGACAATCACCTCTGCCGTACGTGCCTTGGTAAGCATTGTCGTAGACCGTGTAAAACACAAACAATCTGTGGAACGGAGGAATGCCAGATGCGTCATCATCCACTGCTTCATGAAATTCTTCATAAGCAGAACAAGATCACTAAAGAAGAATCGAAATCAACAGGCACTGCAGGTGAAACCAGTGAGCGGGTGAATGCACACCACAACCCAAAGCAATCCGTTCTGTTCAAATTTCTTCCCGTGCGGTTATTCTGGAAGGGAAAGTCGGTTGAAACATTCGCGTTTTTGGACGATGGTTGGAACGTGACTCTGATAGAGCTGTGTATGAGCTGGACAAGCAACGTCACTCGCTAAGAAAGAAAATCTCAACGAGTTTCGGTCGAGGAAAGTGGTGTCTCACAACCTGGGAAGTTCGTGCTAAATGACACCCGCACGATGGAGAATCTCAGTCTACCTCGGCAGTCGTTGAACTACGAGGAGTTGGTTCTGACGGCAAAGTCAGGGTCACCGAAGTGGAAAAACAGCGTATGGGATTCGGAGTGAACAGCAGAAATAATGCACACGCGAGAACTACGGTTTAAAACTCGGAAACGTTTTATTGCGGTCAAAAATAGAAAACGAACTTGTCGCGAGAAGCGCTTGGTTTGAACTGATAAATTGTTTACACTTTACACTCTCTCTTGTGCTGTGGTCGGTACAAGGTCTGTAGTGTACGAAGGTATGCGCTGCTGCAAGGGGTGTGTATAATGGTAGCCGTTGCAACCTTCCACAGGTTCAACAACACCCACACTTGAAGGGATTGCCTCTTAGTAGCTACGAATCAGTTTCCCCTGGAATACTAAGGCTTGTACTCGAAAAAAATGCACAATTGTTATCCGTGTGTAACTTTTTTTATCCGTGGGTAAAAATTTATGAAATCTGGGTATAACTAGTTTGGAGTGAATTGTTTACATGTTCAAAATTTCATAACAATCGGTTCAGTGTTTATTGAGATGTCATCGAAACAAGAAGAAAATCGCCGGAGAATTTTGCGCGCCGTCATGGAAAATCCGACTGAGACCATGAGATGGATCGGAAGACAACTGGGAATCACCCATACAACTGTGTCTCGGGTGGTAAAATCGTTTAAGGAGTCCCAGACGACCGAGCGGCGGGCTGGAAGTGGAAGAAATTCGAAGACAGCTGACCCTGTGAAGGCCCGCAAGGTGTTGCATTATTTCAAGCGTAATCCGAACCTTTCGATTCGTGACGCGGCTCTGAAGGCAAAGTGTTCCGCCTGGTTCGTTCAGCAAACCATGAAACGAGCTAGGCTTCGTGTATCGGAAGGCACCGAACCGGCGTGATCAACAAAATACGGCGGCCAAATCCCGCGCAAGGAAGCTGTATCGAGAGTGGTTAACGAAACCGATGTGTGTGGTTATGGATGACGAAACCTACATCAAGGCAGACGCAAAGCAGATACCAGGGCTGGAGTTCTACGTTGCCAAATCACGATTTGATGTTCCGAAAGACATAAGGAAGAAGAAAGTGGACAAATTCGCCAAAAAATACTTGCTCTGGCAGGCCATATGCCAATGCGGTAAACTGAGTAAACTGTACATCACAATGGGTACCATCAACAGCGAAATTTACCGCACCGAGTGCCTCCAAAAGCGTCTGTTGCCCTTCCTGCGGTCCCACGGAGGCGAGACATTATTTTGGCCGGACCTGGCATCATGCCGTTACGCGCGATCGACGTTGGATTGGTACAGAGACAATAACGTTGTTTTTGTACCAAAAACCGCCAACCCCCCAAATTCACCGGAGATTCGCCCAGTGGAAATATGTTGGGCCATAATGAAGGCCAAAGTTCGAAAATCGTCCAAGCTGTTTAAGAACGAGCTGGAGTTGAAGAAAGAATGGATGAAAGTGACCAAAAAGGTCAGCTCCACCATTAAGGGAAAGGTGCGGGCTTTCAGCGATGGAAAGGAAATTGAATAAAGTAATTATGCCGAAACATAATCCATATGTATTAGTTCATTCCCTGAAAGTTTCAAGAAAATCCGACTTAAAATAAATTTTTGGCGAACACTTTTGTCTGGTGCATATTTTTTTTCGAGTACAGGCCTTAATCGGTTCCAACAATGCCAGTTTGATAGCGACCCTATCGCCAGCAAAACTCGGCTGGGTTGGACGCTGTCAGGGATGGCAGAGAAAGGCGACAGCTTGGTCAAGGTGAACCTTCACATCTGTGCGCGTTCGCAAGACGACGAGCTACACGATATGGTGAAAGAATTCTTCTCTGTCGATAGCGTAGGTTTTGCGGCTGCACGTTCTATTTTGGAGCGGACAACCAGGCGCGTCGATAGGCAGTACGAAACAAGCCTTCCCAATAGCCGATAGCTTCGGTATGGCGAAGCGGCGCTTGGAATGCTTAGAGAGGCGCATGAAAGCTGATCCAGAACTTCGTGAAAGCGTTCATCGACAGATCGACGAATATTTGCAGAGCGGCTATATACACATGACGACCCCGGAAGAGTTGAATTCAGCGAATTCCGATAGAGTTTGGTATCTACCATTAGGAGCAGTTCGAAACCCGAAGAAACCAGGGAAAATTCGTCTCATCTGGGACGCTGCGGCGAAGGCAGGAGGTGTCTCCTTCAACAGTATGCTTCTAAAAGGTCTTGATCTCCTAACACCGTTATTTACTGTCCTATTCGGGTTCCGTGTGCGAAAGGTTGCGGTCTGTGGCGATCTGAAGCAAATGTTTCACCAATTTCGCAGTTTGCTTGGCAATATCCACTCACAGAGGTTCCTGTTCCGGAAGTGTACATAATGGATGTAGGGACTTTTGGATCTACCTATTCACCGAGCCAGGCCCAGTTAATTAAAAACTTGAATGCCGAGGAACACAAGGAAACCTTCCTCAGAGCGGCCGCAGCAATAGTATCCAACCACTACGTTGATGACTATTTGGATAGTTTCGACAGTGAGAACGAAGCCATCGAAGTGCCTTTAGAGGTAAAGCAGGATTCACCATAAGGAACTGGCTATCTAATTCTCCGGGATCTCAAGATGCAAAGGCTATTGAAACCAGCAAGGAGAGAGCAATTGAGCGAGTTCTGGGAATGTCCTGGGTCCCAATCGATGACCAGTTCACGTACGAGGTGGATCTTAACGTAGACGAAGTGACGCCGACAAAACGTAACTTGCTACGGTGCGTCATGAGCGTTTTTGACCCACTGGGACTGCTGCCACATTTTCATGTTCACGGCCGGATCATTAAGCAAGATCTTTGGAAATCCCAGGCAGGCTGGAATGAAGAAGTTTCAGGCGAAATCCAGGAAAAATGGCATCGTTGGATTGTTGAGTTTGGAGAGCTTTCAAAGATGCGTATCAGCCGCTCGTATTTTCCTGGTTTCTCATCGATCGAGGTTGGTCCGCTACAGCTTCATATATTCACGGATGCGAGTGAGGATGCATACGCCTGCGTAGCATATCTACAGGCAGAGATTAAGGGGAGAGTTCACTGCGCCCTTGTGATGGCAAAAGCGAAGGTGGCGCCGCTCATGGCTTTGTCCATTTTATGCCTCGAACTTCAAGATGCTCTCTTGGGTGCCAGGATGGCGAGGACCATTACCGAAGCTCATTCACTACCAATTGTTCGCCGGGTACTGTGAACCGATTCGGAAACTGTGCTAGCCTGGATAAGATCCGACCATAGACGTTATCGGCAGTTCGTTGTTTGCCTAATGGGGGAGATTTTGGACAAAACGGACTGTGAAGACTGGCGCTGGATCTCCTCGAAGCAAAACGTGGCCGATGAAGCGACTAAGTGGAGAAAGGGTCCCTACCTTAGCTCCGAAGCCAGATGGGCCCGAGTTTCTACGTCATCCGGAAGCAAAGTGGCCGAAGAAGAATGCAGCAGAACCGTCTAAAACCACTGAAGAGTTACGTGCTTGCCTTGTTCGTCGAAAGGTTGTGATGGAACAGTTGGTGCATTTCAGTCGCTTCTCTAAGTGGGAACGTCTGTTAAGAACCGTGGCATACGTCATTCGAGTCCTGGACAATGCCCGTCGTCGCAGATCGGGGCAACCCAAGAAAACATGAAGCTTGTGGCAAGACAAAATTCAGCGGTCAGAAGCAGCTATTTGGCGTCTAGTACAAGCCGGGTAGGCTTCGGATGAAGTCGTCGTACTGCTCAGCAAGAACTCGGCGATCAAAAATATTGATAAATCCAGCAAGATCTACAAGCTTACCGACGAGAGAAAGGTCCAGAGCGTCGACAGCCGAATTGGAGCGGCATCGGGTGTGTCGTATGATTTCAAGTTTCCCATCTGTTCGCGCGACACTAACTTCTTTAGGTTCCTTCGGACACACTTTAAAATAACGCGGCGGACTTCAATTTATAAAACTATTTTACTACGCGAACAGAGTACATATATTTTTACGGTATTTAAATACGTGTTGTACACGCGACGGTTTATTAACTTCTATCTTATTTTCTATCTACACTATCAGCTGACCGGCTACAGCTGCTGACGATCGAGAAGCGTTCGGGATAAAGGGCCTGTTCGCACACTACTGTTATCTATCGATCGTTTCTTAAAGTGAAACAGACCGAGAGCCTACGTGAAGATAACAAAGATAACAGTAGTGGCGAACTGTGTGGAACCCGTTTGATCACTCATTTACCAATTAACCCTGTCCTGCTTGACCATAAGCCGGCCGCCTTGAAATCCTATCGATTTCAATCTATCCTACTCTTACTACTGTGTGTTTTCAAAATTCAATGTGTGGTGTGATATAGTTACAATAGAATTCATTTTCATCACATATACTACTGCTGCCGCTGTTGCTGCTGACTATCGAACAGTTGACCCACATACGATAATTGCTGCTGACCGTGATGACCTTGGCCTACATTCGAACTTCTGGATTCCACTGCTGTAACTGCCTATTGTTCGATCAGCTGCTGCCGTGCGATCCATCTCGTTGGATGTTTGATGTTGATTTGCCAGTGTACCTCGGTAAACATGGAACGGATGTAGTGTCGTGCAGTTTTGTTGTGTAAAATCGGAACAACATACCTGGCAGAAATATTTCTGCTTCTGCAATTGTCCGATTGGCTCGACATTGGTTATCTATCCAGGTTTGATTTCGGTTGCTCTGTTGTGAATCTTCGATCATGCTTCTGACGTTGGTGGTGTTTTCCTTCTAGGATTGGAACTATGCTTTCGTCCGATCGACGGCTCAACAGGAACGATGCCTTCCGTGGTTTGGTACGTGTGGTTTCGGTGATTGATGTTGTAGCTGATGCGATACTGACGTGATCCGTGCGGTGCGTGACGATGTTCACGGCCGATCCGCACGGTGCGTGCGATGTGATCTCTGAATAAAATAAGAGGGTGCTTTTTCAATTGAACTACTGAAAAACAAAACGACTTGCCTGGACGGAGGCCCTAAGGCCTCCGGTGGACGCCCTGTGGCGTCGACCATCCCTCTGCGTAAGATTCGATTCGAGACGACGTTCTGACATTCGACGATTGAACTACGGTGACTGCGATGTTGGACCCACATTGCTGAGAAAGTACAAGCAGGTTGGCCATACCTGTTGGCGATCGCAGCGTAGAACCAGGAGGACGAATTGCGCACTTCTTCCTCAGGATTGCTGTCACTGTTTGGTCGTACCTCGAAATATCAAACGTGTTTGGGAGTGTGAATTTCGAATCGAGCTGAACATAAATTTGACGGTTAGCACCATTGCTAAACACCGTCTTGACTGGACCTCAACAAGACTGGAAGCACATGCAAATACCACCACCGAAAACGACACATATTACCTCGAAATTGGACGCTAGACAACTCAAATTTGGCGAAGCAGTGTCGGGTGTTTTGGGTTGACCAAAAACACTGAGGTTTGACTGGAGAAAAATGAGCGATTACTTTTTAGAAAATTGAAATAATGCATAACTTAACTGGGTGTGCGGAGGCCTCTCGACCTCCGCCGTTGGAGGAGTCCTAGTTCTCCTCTTCTGACATAGGAAGATTGTCTCTGATTGGCAGTACACAGATCTTTGAGATCGCTCGTCTGTAACTGCCATCCTTGGTCCGGACGGTTGCAACTCGGATGTTTCCGTCAGATCCTGGGTGAACCTCTGTCACCCGTGCCAACTGCCACTTCAACGGTGGGAGATTCTCCTCCTTGAGAACAATCATAGTTCCAATTGCTATGTTGTTCCTCTGACGCGTCCATTTTGTCCTGTTGTGGAGATTTGACAAATACTGCTCCGACCATTTCTTCCACAGTTTCTGGGTCGCCTACGTAGACGTAGACTACGTAAAACGGTCCGCAGTAGTCGACACCAACCTTCTGGAAGGGAAAGCATGGCGTTACTCGCTCGGGAGGTAGGTCTGCCATTAATTGCTCCTGGATTTTAGGTTTCGCGCGGAAGCACTTGACGCATTCGTGGATGACTTGTCTAGTCAGTTTCCTGATGCTTGTAGGCCAGAACTGCTCTCGGACGTTGGAAACTACTTGTTGCTGACCGGCATGGAAATGCTTCTGATGATAGTAAGCTACAACTGCTCGTGCGAAGGGATGCCGATGATCCAGGATGTAGGGATGTTTCCGACGGTCCGATACAGCAGCGTTCTTCAGCCGGCCGCCAACGCAGAGTAAGCCTTCAGCAAGTTGCGGATTGAGCGGAGATATTCTGGACGAATCTTGCACCTGACCACTCTTGGAAAGGTCTGCTAGTTCCTGGGGAAAACTTTCTTGCTGTGACAATTTCACGAGAGCCTTGATCGCATCTCTGAGGTGTTTTTCAGCCCTGCCGACAGGTAAAGAAGGAGATCTACAAGATCAACGAAAGCTGTGCAGCTACGTTCACCAACGTCCGCTCTAAATGGATTTTCAATCCACCTGCAGTGCCACATATGGGTGGTCTGTGGTAATGGATGGTACGCTCGGTGAAAACGGCAATGCTTGCCATCGGAGACGGATTGAGGAATCCTAAAAAGGAAACTTTTGAAACCATTGTTCTCGAAGCCGAAGCGATTGTCAATTCGCGCCCTTTAACAAACGTCGGCCTCGATTCATCGGATCAGGAGGCGCTTACCCCTAATCATTTTTTGTTGTACGGAACACAGGGCGTCAACCAGCCTGCTGTTCACCCGGTAGAGTACCATAGCGCACTCAGAGACAGTTGGAAGTTGGCTCAGTGGATGATTGACCAGTTTTGGAGACGCTGGATAGGAGAGTATCTTCCGGTGTTGACATGGCGATCCAAGTGGTTTGAGCCAGCAAAGCCAATCCAGGTCGGCGATGTAGTGGTGGTAGTAGATGACTCCATCAGGAACCAGTGGCCTAAAGGAACGATCATCGAAGTATATACTGCATCAGATGGACAAGTTAGGCAGGCCAAGGTGCAGACAGTCAAAGGTATTATCGTACGACCAACAGTGAAGTTAGCAGTTTTGGATGTTCTCGGAAGATCCAGTTCACACGGGTCGGGGAATGTTGCGATGACCACTGGGTCGTCCCAGAATATTGTGCAACCGTGCACTCCCTCGACGAAGTGACAACTTACATGAACGTCAACAGAATAGACATATTTGTATAACTATTATATAATACCAGGGATTGTTTACAAGCGAACAACAATAGCTACAGATAACGTGCAGGTTTTCGATAAACTGAAATTTAATCTAAGTATTGCCAAAGTTATTAATTACGTACATGTATATATTTATATTTACTGCATCGTGAAGGTAAATTTACGTCATCGATAGCGGAATTATATATTAGTTGGTAAATTGTATCGTACATGTACATGTACATGTATTCCACTGTACAACCTCTATACAGATTTAGAACGAGTTACACAGTGCTAGTTAAAACACCATAACCAGTTGAATTTCCGTATACAACACTGAAATGTCAGTCTCAAATTATTATTGTTTAGTACTAGAGATAACGAGAAATAAATTTACAGCTTTGAAGCGAACTCCTAGTTGACTGGTATCACCGGAAGTTTCTGCACGCTAACAACGAGACAATCGTTAACGAGATCCGGCAGCGTTTCCAGATACCGAACCTCCGCACCGTGGTACGCCAGGTCTCTAGGAATTGCCAGACCTGTGAGGTCCGGAAGGCGTCGCCCGTAACACCGAAGATGGGTCCTTTGCAGCGCGCTCGAACCAGTGTGGTTGACCGTTTACCTACGTAGGCATCGATCACTTTGGGCCAATATCGGTCAAGAGCGGTCGCAGCAACGTGAAAAGATGGGTGGCCTAGTTCACTTGCCTTTCCGTCAGAGCCATCCACCTAGAGATCGTACATTCTCTCACGACCGAATCATGCAAAATGGCCATCCGTCACTTCGTGGCCTATCGAGGTGCACCCAGTGAGATCTAGCTAGTCGCGAGCTGCTGCAGGAAATCCAAGCCATTTACAACGGTCTAGCTGACACTTTCACCGACGCCAATACGAAGTGGGTCTTCAACCCGCCCTCCACTCCACACTTTGGGGGAGTGTGGGAGTTACTAAAGGGTGTCCACGATGAAATTGTCACAATATGAAATTGCTCTAACTTTTTAACCGTTGGGTAGAATTTAATGAAAATTTGGGTGGATTTAGTTCATAGTGCATTATTTACATCCTGCAAGTTTTAAAGTCCTGTGATCAAAACTCGCGGAAATGGAGTCGAAAGAACAGCTCGTGCGTAATAAAATCTTGCGCATTCATCACGAGAACAAGGATCTCTCGCATCGTTCCATCGCTAAAACGTTGGGAATCATGAATTCCACGGTGTCGCGAGTGATTAAGCGGTTCGAGGAACGGTTGACCACCGATCGGAAGCCCAGAAGTGAAGGAAAAAGTATTCCGTACAACACCAAAAATCACAACCGCGTAGTTGGGGCCTTCAACCGAAATCCGAACGCCTCCGTTAGGGATGTGGCTAAGAAGCTGCACCTAAGTCGAAGTTTTGTCCAGAAGGCCAAAACTAAGGCTGGGCTTCGAACGTTCAAGGTACAAAAGGCCGCTAATCGCGACGAGAAGCAGAACAAGTCCGCCAAAACCCGTGCCAGGAAGTTGTACCTCAACATGCTAACGAAAGTTGAATGTTGCATCATGGACGACGAAACATATGTGAAGGCTGACTTCAAACAGATCCCCGGCAACCTGTTTTTCACGGCCAAGGATAAGTTCAGCGTTCCGGAGCATGTCCGCACTCAGAAGATGTCCAAATTTGCGAAGAAATTCCTGGTTTGGCAAGCCATCTGCACGTGCGGGAAGCGGAGTGCACCTTTCGTGACCCAGGACACGATGAACGGACAGGTGTACATAAAAGAGTGCCTCCAGAAGCGGCTGTTTCCTCTCCTGAAGGCCCACAACGTCCCAACAATCTTCTGGCCGGATTTGGCCTCATGCCACTACTCCAAGGACGTGCTGAAGTGGTATGCGGACAATAAGGTCAATTTCGTGCCGAAAATGTTCAACCCTCCCAACACTCCGGAGCTCCGCCCCATCGAGAAGTACTGGGCGATTATGAAGCAGCACCTTCTTAAACGACCTAAGGTAGTGAAGACAGTCGAGGAACTGAAGAAAGTATGGGTTTACATGCAAAAAACGGTTGATTCACAGGTTGTGCAGAATCTTATGGCCGGGGTTAAGGCCAAGGTGCGGGCATTTGCGTATTGACTGTAAATAAAATACGAGTAAAATGGTAAAATGAAGTTTAATAGTTATTTTTCAATCCCTGAAAATTTGATGGCAATCGGATGAAAACTCGAATTTTGCGAATCAATTTTGTGTGTGGCAATTTCATCGTGGACACCCTTTAGTACGTTCCGTTAAGGTTGCTCTTCCGTCGCTGTCACGCTTGGGGAACCCGGACGACGAAACCCTACGCACGATTATTGCTGAAGTCAGTGCCATTATCAACTCACGGCCACTGACGTTAATTCCTCTAGAATCAGCGGAACAAGAGGCTCTGACGCCGGACCACTTTATTCACCTTAGTTCTGATGGGGTTTTCCGAGCAAGGAAACCACTGGTACCAACTGGTATATGGCTAGACAAATGATTGACCAGTTCTGGAAGAGGTGGACACAAGAATACTTGCCAAGCATCTAGACGCGGACAAAGTGGTTTGAAGAGGCGAAGGCTTCGGAAGTGGGTAATCTAGTAGTCGTGGTGGATAAAAACTTACGTAACGGGTCGACCCGAGGTCGCATCATCTCGGAGACAACCAATGGAGTTCTTCGTCGTCCTGTGTGCAAGATTGCTGTGCTGGATGTAGAACCAAAGAGTAAAGCTGAGCCGGAAGCAGACCTGCAGCTTTACGAGCTGGGGAGTGTTGCGGGCACTGGCAGCACTGCCACATCTACTCCTCCGTTGCAGTTGGTTTCCTCGGCATTAGAAGATCTCGCCTCTGCCTGACAGCTTACGTCAACACGATGGCAGTCCACTTGGGAGCAAACGTTATGACAAGGTCCCGTTTCCAAGTAAAACGTATAATACTCACAAGTTTATTAAATCTTTATTGAATTGGTTTTTAGTTGGATAATAATTAAATAAATATGCTTTGCAGCTTAAAAAAGGGTAAACAACGTCTTTTTCTGAGAAGGATCCGAACGAAACTCAACGATCCAACACTCGCCTTCGGCTTTGGTCCGGAAGACCATCACGTAGCAGAGTTCATAGTCCAGTTCCAGGTTAAGACTTATTCATGTTTTGGCAGTACAGATGATTTAAAAGATACCAAGTTAGATACAGTTAGTTTTATGAATTGAGCGCTGCTACGGATGGTAAATTAATCATGAATTAATTATTGAGTGGTCAAGTAAAAAAATTTGCTTATAGTTGTTGTTGAGTAAAAAAAAATTGAATATCACAAAAGATTGCATTTTCATTAAGATTTAACAAATGGATATGGAATTTTTTTTGTTATTCAATTTTTATCACTCCATTGGATTCTCAAAATTAATTAATAAAATTAAGTGTGTATATTTTCATAGAGCGACTTTATTTCTCCATACAACTTTGTCTCAGACTTCACTTCGACGTTTTCGTGTTATGATTTATTGAAAAGTGTCGAATACGACATTTCAAGAAATATTGCAAGATTCAAAATAGACGATTTTTAGCAGAAATAAGAATGATTGCCTAAAACAAACAATCGTGCAAAACCTCATGCAAACGACATACTCACCAGCACTAGTGAAAAAGCACAAGCGTACACCAGGCAATAGCAACCCGCGGTACGATAGCTGCGATATGATCGAGGTTGCTAAAATAGCTTTAACAATGCACCGTTACGGTTGCTCTAAGGACATTCATGACTTTTTTGGAGATGAAATTTGAACTCGTTGTCTTTAGCGTAGGAGGCTTGGATGCTAATCACCAAGCCGGACCCGTCCCCAATTGAACAGTTGAAAATAAAAGAAATTGAGAGCTGAAGAGTGGACGATTGAACAGTCAAAAATTTAAATTTGAGAAGCGTATCGAGATAGTTCGAGAAAAATTAGACCACCATCGATTGTCGTCAGGGGATACACGGTACCGAGTAGGTAATTCAATTTAATTACTCCCACGAATAAAGGGAAAAGCGCATTTCGCAGGAACCGAATAAGGTACATCGGGGCAAATGGCAGTGCCGGGTAAGTGGGAACGGCCATTTTCAAATGGGTAGCCTGAAGTGTGGGCGCGATTAGTAGTACGACGCCATTAACTCTATGGAGTTGTTATTTGGGTCGTTTTATTGCACCCACATTTCAGCATTCAGATTTGTAAATGGCCATTCCCACTTGCCCGGTGTGTACCTTATTCATCCCACGAACAAATGCGGCAAAAGGTCTCCTCGATGAACAGCTCTTTTCCCCTTTGTCCACGTTCGACGAAAAATTCTTTCATGAAACATTAATTCCATTCAAAAACAAAGCCGAGTGGGCAGCGAGTTGTCTTTTTATATTTTCCAGAAAGGTATGTACAGTTGATTTATCTCTTTTTTCTTCCTTGATGACCAACCAGCTGTCGTTTTCAGAAGAGGGACAGTGAACCATTATTTGTCTTGCGGAGGATGTCTTTGATGTTTGGTACTCCGGAGAACTTGAACCGGCGACCGTAATTAGATCGGTGTTTTCCACTTGGTGGAGATCACATCTAATTAGGTTTGCGGATGGGGCGATGGCTACAAGTATTTCTTGGTAAAAAATAGTTGTGTTTTGCTTCTAGCTAATAATTAATTTGGGAGAATTGCTTTTCACATCGTTAGAAATTATTGCACTGCATGCCGAATGATTAAGGTGAGACGGAAAATGGGTTAATTAATGACACAATTTCAAGCAAACTAGGCAAACATAGAAAGCAATTTCCCTTACAATGACATCGCACAGCATGTCTCATTCGATTCCATACACTGAGGCAAATAAACTTAAGGGTTCCATTAGAATCACTTACAATTTTTTGCCACAAGGAATTATGAAATCATAGGAAATCATCAGTTTGATCGAGGAAACACAATTCATAAGTTAAAACAATGAGATTCGTTAGATAGCTTATCAAACTAATAGAAGAATTATAAAATGGAGCGTTTAAATGCGTTCACGTCAATCAACGCTTGTTAAATCGGATAGGCTAAAGGCGTATAAGAACCACTTGATGTACTACGATAATCATTAATAAGTCGTGTTTATACAATTCATAAGTGTCTTATGAAATCAAAATCGTCATTCTCATGGAATTCTTAAGCTTATTTGTCTCAGTGTTCGTCAATTCCCTTCAATAGAAAACGACTTTCTGTCTCCGAAGGGAAGTCCATCATTAAGTCTTCCTATTTCAATGCCCATTGGAGGGCCGAGCTCCATCCATCCATGGGCAACAACTAGGCCAACAAGTCGAAATTGGCACGGAACCATCACTTCCATCGGTTCCGGTCCGATATAGCCAACTACTCCACGTCGCTCCACCCTCCGTCCCCTGTCATGTGTGATGTAAGTACGCAAAATTCAATCTTCTTATGACAACCTACAGGCGAGAGAACGTTTCCATGTTCACCACATGACGACAAGGGAAACGAAGACGAGAACGATTTTGTTTGCGTTTGAAAGCAGAACAACTTGGGTAAATGTTGCACAACACAATGACATCTTCATATCCTGTCCTACTATGCTTTCGAGCGCTACTGCATCTGTCGTCTGTCGGCATAAAGGGATCTGTCTTTGCATTACTTTTCCCGGAAAATTCCCTTCTCTTGCAAAATGCATACGTTATGTATGCATTTAATTTTTCTCGTATCGCTTCAGAAGCTCCTGGCTCTGGGGCAGGTAGGAGATCCGAGATCCAAAGCTACGGATGCTACAAATAGTATAAAGACGAAACGCAACTAATCTTGTCACCGACCGAGACTCGTTTCTAACATGAGAAGGACCGTAACTCACTTTACATTCAAAGTACGAAAATAAAAAAAATCTTATTTGATGAGGAAACGAAAATGTCATAACTTCAATTGGGACCGGAGGGGGTGGACCGTATGAATATGGATGCAGCGTGGGAAAAAAATTGCTGGGAATAATCAACTAACCGGTGTTCACTCAATTTTGTCATCTCGTTTCTGTTGTCCTTGGAGCTCCTAGTCAGTGAAAGGTAGCATCAGGTACATGTAGCTCTGCATGAATCATAAGTAATGCGATCGTAGGGAAACCCACGGACCTTTGCTGCGCACCGTAAGAGGGAGCTTTTCTGAGCGTAAATGTGATAAATGGAATATTTTCCAAGGGGGAAGCAATTCAAAAGATGGAGCTCCATGGCAGAAAATTCTTGATGTATTTGAAGAATTACCACAGCTTTAAATGAAATCACGGTTGTTGAGCATGGAATGTCGATTTCATTGAGAATTTGTACTTTCTAAAATTTCCATCTTCAACTTGCGTATTGTAGTTTCTTATTTCAAATTTATCATTTGACATTCACCTTTTGTTTACTTTTTATCGCTCTCTTCTCAGTTCTTTTGTCGATGTCTCAAAGTCTAGAATCCACATGTTTCCACGGACCAATTATCTTGATTGCCAATAAACAACGAGTACACCCTTTGCCCAATGAATCCAGACAATCACCTTAAGTCGAACCCTACAAAATCATCAATTATTCATCTGCCAAGCAGCTAGAATTTACTACTTCAATCTGATCCGACAATAGGCACCAAGCGCACCCTGCTCATACAAAATTCATCAGACGGCATTGTTAACACCCCATCTTCTTCATCGTTGAGCCATGTCCCAGAATAAGTACTCGTAGACTTGCCACCAGCGAGCAGTGCTACGGCCACAGTAACCATCTCAACCCTACTAATGGCACAGGGTTGTGACACGTGACCATCAGCGGGGCAAGGCTTTCTGCGAATCCTCTGCTCCGTGGGCCAAGGATTACGTTCAATTCCATTCACGTTCAATCCTGCGGGGGTGCTGAGCGGAGTCCATTACTGTCCATTAGCGGCATTTCTCTGTTCCCCCTGGTCATAGAGGCCTTCGCGGAAATTGCCATAACACATAATGGAGTTGTCAAACTGGGCATCGGAATGGCTGAACCAGCTAATTGATTTCAATTATCATAGGTTCCGAAATTATCAGACCCCTTTTCGGTGAATATCCAATACCAACAAAACGATGACATTAATTTCGGTTCAACCAAACCGCAATCACGTCGGAAACTTTTGAGAAGATAAAATCAGGGTCATTGAAAAAAACGCTGTCCGCTGATGATGATGGCGGTCGATTTTGATGCAGAAGATAAAGATGAGTTGGGGCCAAACTCAGTTTAGGGGAATGATTAATATTTATTCAGTGACGGGTTGGTTGAAGCGAGATTGGGCTGGAAACAGAGTTTTTCTAATCTCAAGTCAAGCGAGATTGAGGATGGGGGTAAGTTAAACTTAATCGTGGGTGCTTACTTTTGAGTATATTATTTCAAGGTATTGTCTATGTAATACAGTTAAATTTTGATTTAATTACTATGCTAACTATGGTAGATATCTAGTAAAGATGTCAAGTCATGCAAATCATACGCTGCGCAATAGTGGTGCGGCTCTTCCTCCTTCTATGGATGCTCATGTCAACTGCAGCTCGCTGCTCGCAGACAGCCTTTCGTTGCGTACTGGAGAACAATTTTCAACGCCATGCGTCAAAAGCACTGCTGTTGCTGCTGCTGATGCCACGTTCCGGACACCACCACACACAGTGATTGGAACTGAATCCGATCAACGGTTGCGGGCACCCTTGAAAGCTAGCTGCTTGCGAAGAGCCTTTCGTTGTGTAGTGGAGAACACCACCACTCAGCACGCAGTGATTGAATAAACACCGTTTGGTGAGACCGTATGGAATTCAACTTTAAAATCTGTGTTAGGGAAATCGCGTTTCGCAGGCAATCGGTGATAATTTTAATTATCATTGTAACAGTTGCACATTCGTGAAATTAGCGTAGAAATGTTTCTGATCGATTGGTGATAAAATTATTGAAATCGATCCAGGGGCAGCTGAGTTATTAACGTTCAAAATCTTTCATAATGTTGTTACATGTTCCATTTTCGGGTTTCATAAAGTGTATTCCCGTATAGAAATCACAGACGTAGTCCTACGTCAAAAAATCGGCCAATGTCCCTAATATTGGACCTATGCAAAAAAATCGAATGAAAATATTTATTGACAGTTCTCACTGGGCGTTGCCCGATGTTTGAAATTTCTTTTTTTTTTATAGCTCATATAAAATTCAAGTTTTGAAATGTTTCAAATTATCGACTCTTAATAGCCCAGTAACACCTGGTATATTACCTTTTTGTGGTGTGCTACTTGCATTAGGATCTACCCCCGAACTACTTCAAACTAGGGGAACATTTTTTACTTTTTATGAATTGTTGATAGTGTCAAGACTCGGCTTTGTCCATCGAAGATGATCTTGAAGCCAAGAAAAAATGAGTTCTGTAGTTATTTTTTGTTCCCGTTCTTCCTAATCTTGTAACGCTGTTCTCTAGTTTGCAATGCTTAAGACTAGGATTTTGATCATTTGTTGCGCGGAGGAATGCAGCGGTGCAGAGACGTGTCGTAAATTCCTCAACATGGACATCGGAGCCCGTTGGACAGTTGTAAAAGAGCATTAGGCATGAGCATGAGGAAGCATTTCGGCGCCTGTCAGGTTAAAACACCATGCGGAAAGAACGGTTACAACAAGCCCGCATCATCACAGAGCTGTAACACTCATTCAAATACGGTAGAGAAGGTTCTGTTTCGATACGTGCCTGCAGTGATGCAAAATATCATGACACTCACGTGACACTCGTCTCCGCATCAACCGACTATCGCTGACAGATCGTTTTGTCACACAGTGAGAGTTAGAGCCATGGCAAACAACAATCACCAGTAATGGTTGCTGCTCACAAGCAAAACGTTACACTCGCTGCTGATGATGAAAAGCACAACGAATACAGTGAAGAATTCTGCAGTACGATCATGAGAAAAAGCGAAACGACAGAAGAAAATGAAAACAATGCCTACGCATTCCTCGGCAGGCGCGATTGTGTGAGTTACAAACAAAGCAGGCAACATTAAACGGAAGCTGTTGGGCTCACTCACCAACACACTCAAATAAGCAAGCAAAGCAGCAACTGCTTCAAAACGAGCACAGCTGAGTGTCGTGATTGTCGGGAATGACCAGATCGGTGATGGATCACAACAGAAGACGACATTCACCAGTTGCTTTTTACTTCTAGCTTCGACGAGCACATTGATAGGAATGTACAAAGCGTTACTACCATCAGCTGTTTGGCGATCGTGATTGTGATAGGTCGCAAACTCTGTGTGGCTGTGATCATCTACGGAAAAGGGAAGTCTGTGAAAACCTTTGCCTTTCTTGACGATGGGTCGTCGGCCACGTTTATGGAACACAATTTGGCGAAAGAACTGGATCTCAAAGGAGCATCGCATCCATTCCCTAGCAGCACACTTGTCATTTAACAGTTGTGGTTACTTGTATGTACCTTATTTCAGTCACAATTAAGTTGCAGCAACCTATTTTGATGAATGTGTGTTGCCTGGGTTGTGCCTTAACTGGACGGGAGGTCAACAAAGGGAGTAAAAGGAATCGGTGAAGGTTTCCGGAACACACGACGCCAGAAGGGGTCTAAGAACTCCCGAAGGTTCACACGGTACGGAACCTTTCTCTGCCGAAGCAGTCGATGTCAGTCCAACAATTGGCAGCCAAATACAACTACCTGAAAGGAATGCCAGTGGAATCCTACGAAAGTGTGTCTCCAAGAATCCTGATAGGGATGGACAATTGCCGCCTCGGTCACGTGTTGAGAAGCACCGAAGGAAACGAAGACCCGTCACGGTTGGCTCGTGTGCGGGCGGTGTTCGATGATATCTGGAGCAGCAAATACCACAGTTTTCACATTTGCCCGTGTAGTACGGAAATGCATAAGGATCTGAACGGTGCTTTGAAGGAGTCTTTCTCGATTGAGTCGCTGAGAATCTCTGGATCGTCCAAACCAATAATTTCGAAACACAAAGAACGAGCGCTGAAAATTATATCCACCAAAACACGCCTGAAAGGGATCCGCTATGAGACCGGACTATTGTGGCGGTACGATCAAGTAAAGTTGCCAAACAATAAGGCAATGGCACTGAAGCGGTTGGACTGTCTGCAGAAGCGGATGAAGCAAGACCCCGAGCTGGGTGCGGCAGTGCGAATGAAGATGACTGACTATGAAGAGAAGGGCTACATTCGGCGGCTTACAACGGCGGACAAATCGGAGACGTATTCGAATGACTTATTTACCTTACCAATCAGGCTAAGGTCTTGTTCTCTGCTGTCCGAAGAAGTCGTCTCCACTCTACTCAATCCATGGCCACAGGTCACCTTCTACTTGGTCGATCCACCTTGCCCGCTGCGCGCCTCTTCTTCTTGTTCCTGTTGGGTCGCTTTCTAGAACCATTTTCACTGGGTCGTCGTGCGGCATTCTTACGACATGCCCAGCCCACCGTAGTCGCCCAATTTTTGCAATGTTAGCGATGGATGGTTCTCCCAGCAGCTGGTGCAATTCGTGGTTCATTCGCCTCCTCAACGTTCCGTCATCCATCTGCACTCCACCGTAGATGGTACGCAACACCTTCCGTTCGAAAACACCAAGGGCGGGTTGGTCCTCCACGAGCATTGTCCAGTTCTCGTGGCCGTAGAGGACCACCGGTCTAATCAGCGTCTTGTAGACAGTAAACTTCGTGCGGCGGCGAATTTCATTCGACCGGACCGTCGTCCGGAGTCCAAAGTATTTGCGTTTTGAATTTCTCTGCTGGTATCATTTTCGGCGGTCACCAGTAAGCCCAAATACACGAACTCATCGACCACCTCGATTTCGTCACCGTCAAACGGAACTCGGGGTGGGAGGCTAACATTGTCTTCCCTAGAACCTCTTCCTTCCATGTATTTTGTCTTTGATGCGTTGATGGCAAGTCCAATCCATCTAGCTTCAGCCTTCAGTCTGATGTACGTTTCCGCCATCATCTCAAAGTTCCATGCCATAATGTCAATGTCATCGGCGAAGCCAAGGAGCTGGATGGACTTCCTAAATATCGTACCAACCGTGTCTATCCCAGCTCTTCTGATCACACCTTCTAACACGATGTTGAACAGCAGACACGAAAGTCCATCACCTTGCCGTAACCCCCTTTGAGATCCAAAAGGACTCGAGGGTGTCCCCGATACTCGAACAACGCACAACACTCGATCCATCGTCACCTTGACCAGTCGCGTCAGTTTATCCGGAAATCCGTACTCGTGCATAATCTGCCATAGCTGATCTCGATCGATTGTGTCGTATGCGGATTTGAAATCGATGAACAAATGATGTGTGGGCACGTTGTATTCGCGGCATTTCTGCAGAACCTGCCGAATCGCGAAAGTATGGTCCGTGGTAGCGCAGGCACCCATGAATCCCGCCTGGTATTGCCCCACGAACTCTCTTGCAAATGGTGACAGGCGGCGGCATAGAATTTGGGAGAGTACCTAGTAGGCGGCGCTCAGCAGTGTGATCGCGCGGTAGTTGCAGCAATCCAACTTGTCGCCCTTTTTGTAGATTGGGCATACGACGCCTTCCATCGACTCCTCCGGTAATATCTCTTTCTCCCAAATATTGGCAATTATCCAGTGCAGCGCTCTAGCCAGTGCTTCACCACCGTATTTTAATAGCTCACTTGGCAGTTGGTCTACACCAGTTGCTTTGTTGTTCTTCAGCCGACCGATCTCCTCCTCAACTTCTTGAAGATCAGGGGCCGGTAGCCTGTCGTCTTCTGCGCGTGCTCCAAGGTCTGTTGTCGTGGCATCTTCATTTTCTGCTGCTTCACTGTAGAGGTGCTCGTCACTCGTTCGTGAGAAGGTTACCATCCAAGTCCTTGCACATATCGGCTTGCGGCACATAGCCTTTGCGCGAACTATTTATCTTCTCGTAGAACTTCCGTGTGTAGTTTACGCGGCACAGATTTTCCATTGCCTCGCGATCTTGGTCGCTTGACGCTTTTTCCTTCGGAATACCGAGTTTTGTCTGTTCCGCGCTTGTCTGTATCGCTCCACATTCACAGTTTGCATTCACCGTCAAACCAGTCATTTCTTCGGTCCGGGATTGCAGTACCTAGTGCCGCTGCAGCAGTACTACCTATGGCGGAACGGATGTCCCTCCAGCCATCTTCAAGAGAAGCTGCGCCAAGCTGCTTTTCCGTGGGTAGTGCAACTTCCAGCTGCTGCGCGTAGTCCTGGGCAACTCCGGCGTCCCGTAGTTGCTCAATGTTGGGTCGCGCCGTTCGACTTCGACGTGTGTTATGCACCGTCGAGAGTTTTGAGCGCATGCATACTGCAACTAATAGCGAATTTGTTTATTATCCAGGTTGGAACCAGTTCCAACCCGTGCGAACCTGAGCTTATTGTGAGTGCAAACCTCAACCTGAGCCAGGTTACAAAAACAAACGTTTACACTGACGTTTGACAGTCAACAAGTAGACCCAATCTTGATACCCGATCCAGGTTGCAACTGAATCAAAAACAAATTCGCTATAAGTAGTGGTCCGAATCTATGTTCGCACTGCGGTACGTGCGGATGTTGATAGTGTCGAAGAATAATTTCCCGTCGATTAGAACGTGATCGATTTGGTTTTCTGTGTGTTGGTCAGGTGATCTCCAGGTGGTTTTGTGGATATTCTTGCGGGGGAAGAAGATACTTCGAGCTACCATACCCCGAGAGGCTGTAAAGTTCACGCATCGTTGGCCGTTGTCGTTCGATACGGCATGCAGGCTGTTTAGCCCGATTGCCGGTCTATACATTGCCTCCCGTCCTACCTGAGCGTTCATGTCGCCGATGACGATTTTGACGTCCCGTTGCAAACAGCCATCGTACACCTGCTCCAGCTGGGCATAGAACGCTTCTTTCTCGTCGTCGGGTCTACCTTCGTGTGCGCAGTGCACGTTGATCGGCTGCCAACCAATCACGCGTTGGCGCATCTTACCCAGCACTACAAAGCCG
Organism: Ochlerotatus camptorhynchus; assembly: GCF_037179485.1. Lineage (NCBI taxonomy): Eukaryota > Metazoa > Arthropoda > Insecta > Diptera > Culicidae > Ochlerotatus > Ochlerotatus camptorhynchus. Next base: position 4,481,692 of record NW_027040858.1, on the reverse strand, counting down.
GTTTCCAGCTTGTTGGTGGTGCCACAGCTCTGGTAGAAAATAGCCGCTCGATGCCCGCTTGTCCATACCTTTTGTCCCGTCCAGTGCAGTGCTACGACTTCAAAGTTGCGTGGTTGAAGTTCGTCATAGATTAACCTATCGCAGCCCGGGAAGCCAAGCGATTTGCAGTTCCATGTTCCGAGTTTTCAATCCTAGTCCTTATTTCGTCGCGTGGGTCTGTGCCGATTGTTCCGATCCGGATTTCTTTCTTCAGTATTTGCAACTTTGTTTTTTTTTTTGTTTGGCCTGCCCCAACCCCCGTCTCGCCGGGGGACCATCGTACACAGCTCTGTTTAGAGTCCCACGCTGGTACTAGGACGGTGATTAGCCGCTCCTAACATGGAGAACAGACGCCGTTGTGAGCCGCACATCCATGGTGAACAGACGCTCAGGTTTGGTGAAGCATTTCCTCTATCACCGTACTATGGTTACCGCGTCAGTGTTCGCGTCGCACCTCTTCACTTTGCTATTGCCGGACTGGCAACATTGCCCAGGCTACGCCACCCAACTGTGCCCATGTTTCAGCTGGGAGTCTTTTGTTATCATATGACTCGAGGAGGCGTGAAGTAGGGACTTGTGAGGACCAGGGCTAGGTATTCCGCTCCTTCCAGGTTGTCAACTCACCATTTTGTAGCCCAAACTGGTACTTGACTGGTACTTGCCAATTTTCCCGGTAATCAACCAAAACAAGCCAGGGAAGATACGTATCGTGTTCGATGCGGCAGCGAGAGTTAACGGTGTCTCTTTGAACTAATTTCTCCTAACGAGACTGGATCAGTTGGTGTCGTTGCTTAGCGTGCTCTTCAAGTTGGATCAACGGAGATCCTGGTGAAGAACCGAAGGTGTACGTGGTGCAAGTAATGACGTTTGGTGCAGCATGTTCACCGAGCTGCGCGCACTACGTTAAGAACCAGAATGCGGACAGATTCGTTGAAGATTATCCAAGGGCAGTCGAGTGCATCAAACACGAACACTACGTCGATGACATGTTGGCCAGCGTTTAGACTGAAGAGGAAGCGGTGAAATTAGCGTGCGAAGTCCGATCCATTCACTCACAGGGTGGCTTCGAAATACGTAACTGGTTGTCGAATTCATCAGTAGTCGTCAAACGTCTACACGAAACCAGTATCACAGAGAAGGACATGAGCCTTTGGGCGGACATGGCAACGGAAAAGGTGCTGGGCATGTGGTGGGATACTGCCACCGATTCGTTTACGTTCCGAATGTCACCGAAGCACAACGTGGAGTTGCTTTCCGGAAGCAGGATGCCTACCAAACGGACTCATCTCCAACTTCCTCATCTACCTGAAGATCCTACTGCAGGAAATCTGGCGTGCTGGATACGGCTGGGATGATGAAATCAACGGGAAGCTAGCCGCAAGATGGATAACCTGGGTGGAAGCGTTGCCGAACGTCCGACAAGTGAGCGTACCTCGCTGTTACCGCAATGCAACGTCTGCCGAATCTACGAATACCGTGGAATTGCATATTTTCTGCGATGCGAGCGAAAACGGAATGGCTGCCGTGGCTTACTTCAGGTTCGAAGAAGAAGGAAATACGGAGTGCGCGCTCGAGATATTTTTATGACAGGTGGGCAGGAACTCACGGTCTCCCAGTGTTGGTGAGTTCTTTGCCGTTAATGTTCATATTTTGCCATACAGAAATTCAAAACAAATTTTTTTATGGGCGGATTTGGACAGTTTTCGACCAGTTTCATATGGCCGGAAGGTGTATGCTGGTCACAAATGCCGTGCCAAACTGATTTCCTACGCAATTAATCAATCTTTGATGTGAATTTCGCTAATGAACACGAGGAGCATTTCTTATAGCAAACTTGCCATAACAAAATGGGCATGGTTTATTTAATGAAAACAAACTAACACTTCTTCCTATTGTGTCACCTATGTATTAGGCGCCTAGGTGCGCGCTGGTTGGCTCAAAAACAAAGGTTGCCCCTTTGAAATTCCTCTCGGTCCCGCGACGTGAATTGCAAGCGGTACTCAGGTAACTCAGGTAATCATGATAGATATTGACACAGTAGATCTCTTTTTTATTTCATTCGCGTTGTTTTCAAAAATCAAAACGTCATGATTACCTGAGATTTGTCAATGTTATATATTTGATAACGGCACAAAAGCATTTGTAAACAAACTTTCTAAGGCCCTTTACACGCGAACCAAAGTACGCCCACGCAAACCAATACCACTTTCGGAAAGGTGATAGTTGCCCGATATCCGATGATGTTGTTGGTTTGCGTGTAAAGGGCGTTAGAAAGTTTGTTTACAAATGCTTTTGTGCCGTTATCAAATGTTATGCTTGATATGTTATATATAAATATTTACACGTCGTGCGGTGAAGAATAACACTTGACCCTTCAGGCTTTAGATCAAAGATCCGTTTTTCATGTGGTGTACGAAAAATGTAAAAGGTGAAACTAATAGAATCAACTCTGTGATCGAAGACAACCCGTTTAACGGGTAATTTCCAATTCAGTCCATACTATTTGATGCAGTACCATACTATGACAGAAAGATCTAAATAATTATAAAACTTGGACTCCTTTTTTACCCACAGGTTGCTTAGACTAGTTAATGTACAATATTCGACACCCAGTAGACCAGTAGGCCATTTTATGTTTATGAAAGATTCATCCGGCTGAATTGGCAATCAAAGCTTCACTTCGTGGCACTCCAGCACAGTTTACCTAAGCTACGAGTAACTCTAATATACACATGACCACTACGGGAAGATAATCAAGATTAATGCACGATGCCAAAACATGCTTTAATTATGTCACTCAAATAAAATTTTTAATGCGTCACTTTTTTAAGCCATAGGATACTGGAATCCATATTTTTCCTGTGTCGCACATCATGAACATTTGTCTGCAAACAGGTTGCCAGCTAAAACAGCAATGACCAAAGTAGTCAAAAGAGCAGCCCGAATAGTAATGCACCGTTACGGTTGCTCTTGAAAATGTGTTAAAGTGACTATGATAAAACAAATCCTGTTCAATTGTTCAATTTAAACATTACTGTTTCTCTTTGCGTACCTCAACGGTAAATTATCAATATTTCCCATTTCTTATTTTCCAGGTGGAGATGCTGTATCAGCGTTACTTTCTCCGGATGAACCAGAACAATGCGGTGCACATCGTATGGCTACTCCTAGGATTAATCTTCATCTTAGCGTTAATACATCTCGTGTTCACCTTTATCCTGCAGCAGTCGCTGGACAGTTGCCCCGGTTACGCCATCGATCCACTAGGTGAGTCCATCTTGAATGCGGAATGTGCTGATAATTTAGGGCACGCCCGAGTAAATTCAATGAGATTCGTGTAGTTCCCTCCTGTTCAGAATTATTCCTATGGATGATTAAAAACATCTCTTTTAACATAAATCACTTACTAACTATAAATGGTAGAATTTCGAATAGGAAAATTGTGTCAAGATAAATGAGACGAGTGTCACTTATAATATGAAATTTATTAAACTGCCCTGTTGACGAAATTCCACATGCCCTCATCCCGACACATGTCAAATAACAATTTTAGTTTTAAGAACAATCTGTATACATGACTTAGACTTGCTTTGTTTTAAATTGAAGTATTTTAAATTAATTTGATTGTTACTGTGGGGGAAAATAATTGAAATCTACCTATATGATTCAGAATTGATGGATAAGCGTTTTAGTAGAATAAGTGCATACCTTATTACGAAATAAGGTATATATGAACCACTTGCATCAAATATTTTGAAAATCTTATAATATTTAGGCATAGACCAGGTTGCAAGTGGATTGCTTTGAGATTCCATCTCAGTATTACCGGATATACCGATTTATCTGTATATGTACCGATTTTTGAACTTGGTACCGATATACAGGTAAGCTTCTTGGGTTTATGAGATTTTGTACCAATTTATTTATGTATTTATTTATTTATTCAGTTATCGACGATTTTGCACAGACTAATCTTAATCGATCCTATTGACTCTAAACATATTTTTAAAACACAGCCTAGTAATATTAAAATCGAAGTCGTTACAATCAGCATTACCCAACAAACAATGTTAGCTGCAGACTAGCTTAATAAGCCAAGGCTGTATAAACTAATCTTTAGCTAAATTTTTTTATTTGGGTAAAAGCTCTAAGGCAGGAACGTAGCGGATTATTAAGCCTATGACTGGGCATGACGATAAGGACAGAGTAACGTAATTGGCGATGAGGTGCGTTGAGCAAAACTTCTTGTACAAGCACTGGGCAGTCGGTGTTGTTCATCAGGATGTCGAATACACGGCTGGTTTCTCCTCGGACACCAAGCCTAAGCAGAATAAAACCGAAATACAAACTGTCGTAGATGAAAACAAGTTGAAGCAGCAGTTGTCAAATCAACACATTCATCACGCTGGAGCATCAATCCCAGACCACCAAAAGTCAGCCGATCCCGGTGGTTTTAGCTTCGGGAAATTCTTCTGGAAAGGGAAAGCAACCACCCCTGGTGGTCAAGAACATCGATTTCGCAATCCTTGTTGAAAAAATGTGTTTGTGCTACGTCACGCCGACGTACAAATTCACCCGATTTGGTACCAAAATCAATTCAACCAGGTTGAAGCGGTGTGGTTATGAATATTACACGCACGATAAGCCAAATGAACGGCCCTACCGGGTTGTTCTTCGTGGTCTTCTACTAGTTGAACCAAAAGAGCTCCTGGAACGTTTGAAGAAGGAATACAACCTCTTCGTCAGGCGGCTCACATCATCAAAAAGAAGGGGGAGTGAAATCTTCGAAGAATCTTTCTACTTAGTGCACTTTGCCAAGGGGTACACCAACCTCAAGAACATGAGAGACGTGAAACACGTTGCGCACATCATCGTGCGGTGAGAAGCCTACCGCAACAAGCGAGCCGACGTAACGCAGTGTTTGAACTGCCTTTATCACGGCCACGGACCTCGAAACTACCACCTGAAGAACAGATGTAGCAACTGTGGTGAAACCCACGCTGACAAAAAGTTCACCAACGAAACGATGCGCCAACTGTGACGGCACTCATCTGGCTACAGATCGTAGCCGACTACACATAGACAACAAGCAACAACCTCGAACCACCCGGGTCGGAAGGAGGTCAGAAAAGGTTCAGCTGCACCTGCGCTGACCATGAAGGATTTTTCTGCGCTACCGAATAGCTCGGTACCCGCCGGAGCATCACATTTTGTGGGCTCACAGTCCGCAGTCGACGCTGGGATCAACCAAGAAAAGCATGAACGTAGTATCCATTCTCGCACCAGAGCGGGTATAAATGCTACATCAACGGGTTCACCTCCCGAGGAAAGCGAAGAGGAGCCCTACAGTTCTGGCCAGCTATGGTCCATCTTTACCGAGTTCTGCAATCGTTTGAAGCAATGCTAAACCCGTTCGGATCAGGTCAAGACCATAGGCTACATGGTCTGCCAATATGGGGTCAACTGAGTCGAGCGAAAAAGATTGAGTTGAGCAACTTCCTTACACCACAAAACATCGGCGTAGGAGTTATCTCCAAAACCCGACTTAACCATCATCTGGCTAGATCGCCCCAACTCAAGCGGTGGCGGTGTGGCTATGTAACTCGGCAATGTGTAGAAAGTAATGGCAAATCCAAACTCTTCGCGGAAGATCTCCAAAATCTCACCGACAACAGAACCGGCTTTGTGGGGGCAGGTGACCTCCACGCGCGCCATACCCTGTGGGGAAATCATAACTGCAACAAAAACTGTGTCCTCCTGGCAGACCACCTCAGTTCAGGTACGTGTACCATCCACTTTCCAGACGAATCCACGTGCCTCTCCCCAGCTGGAATAAAATCCACCCTGGACATATTCCTGTCTGACCTGGCACTTTCGAAACCAGTCACCTCCCACGAAGTGAGCCTCGATAACTATCCGACCCAACATTTTTGATTTTCGAAGCGACCACTCGAGACCGTTCGGGAAGGTGGCCAAAATCATGGAGAAAATGCCAACAGTATTCATAACGGAGCCCCCGTCGGAGAAGGTCAACGCAATCGCCAACAAACTCATCGAACTACACAACCACGAACGGTGCAGGCATGGTGAGTCCCCACGAAGATGCAGTGCAACGAACAATCAACCAACTTGACGAACATGCCGACGTGTAGCAGTAATGCAGCACACTATTCGAACGACTTATTCTCCAGCATCTGATGGAACACGTCGAAGAACACCACGTCATCATACCGGAGCAATTCGACTTTCGGGAGGGGCATTCTACCGTACATCGAGTACATCTTTCAGGTGCCACCTCAGAACTCCACGAGGTTTCAGCGGGTGTGCCTCAAGGTAGCCTCCTGGGCCCCATGCTATACAACATTTACACCTCCGACATTCCACAGCTCCCTGTTGACTGCAGCCTGGTGCTGTACGCAGATGACAGTGCCATCATGGCCAACGGTCAGACTCCTATGCACTACCGGTCTCGGCTTCAACAAGATGTAACGGTGTGTACGTCTCGTACCTGACCAGTTGGAAAAGCAAAGTGAACGAAACCTAGAGTCAAGCCATCCTTTTCCGACATCGACCATCACCAAAGCTACTACCTCCAACTGACTGCTTCATCCGAGTGAACGGCAGCCCCGTTGTTGACTGGTCAAAGGAAGTCAACTACCTTGACTTTACCATCGACGACAAGCGACTCTATCGTGCCCAGAACAGGTGAATTGGGCTACTGAAATCGTTATACCCGTTGATATCCCGACGGTCCCGGTTGTCACGACGGAACAAATTGGCAGTTTACAACGTGATTATCGCCCTGGAAGTCAATTATGCTATGCCGGAGTGAGGTACGTGTGCCGAGACCCACAAGAAAAAGCTGCAAGTGGTCCAAAATCGACTGCTGTGGGCTATCCTGGATGCCCCATTCGACAAGAGGATAAGCGAGCTGCATCGCACAGAATGCTACATGGCGAACGAGGACTCAGTATAGGAGTAATATCAATAGACTGAGTGAATCCAATTTTTACTTTCGGGCAGTTTGGGCAGTTTTTCCTGGACAAACACGGAAAAACATGAGGGTAATTTATTCATCGCTGAGTTCCTGCACTTTTTGCTTGATCGGAGTGATAGAATGTAAGAAACGGCTAGCTCACCGGTACTCTTACCTGTCTCTAGGGCGGCTCATCCACTTATTCGGAGGACTCACAACCCAACACTAAAGCGAAGTGGACAACACAGTTTCCTAAGTCGACATGCATGGGCTCGTGTAGTTTCAAAAGAATAACATACAAAATAGATATCATTTTCTTAAATTTTATTGAGGGACAGATCACACAAAGGGGATGGTACCGGTGCGGCCGATCTGCAACGTTGGGGCCCTTGGTTACATGCGGAGAGATAGGAAGGAGGGTTCTGTTTCATACCTGTTGCCCTGCAGGGGCTTGGAAGGAAGAGTAGAGCTGTTCGAGGTTAGGTGCTGTCCACGAAAATCGATCGCAGCGATTAAGCGGGGGCGAACCCTCCGGACCTCACTGTACTTCTGCCTCAGAAACGTCCGTTTCACCAAACCGAACGCGTGTGGCACAACGATAGTAAGGGGGTCTCGTTGGCCACTGGCTAGCCCGTCTCGTACGTCGGAGATCAGGATGATGGAAGGGTCTTCGTCGTGTTGTTGTACCGTTCTCCTGCACTTCTCACGCGGCCGGGATGTGGTTCTCCGTCCTCAAAAATCCTTGGGACACTTGATCTTGGCCGGCGGAGCCGGAGACGTGTCGTAGTCACGTGTTCACCCAACCTACGACGCGGGGATGCTTCTGTTCTGTCCTGCCGCATGCTCTAAACTTGACTGGCGTGGCTGGGAACGGGTTCAATGTTCCGGAATACGTGGGGTAGCCGCACTGTCTGACCCGGAACCACGAGGATACTCAGAAGTCGTCCGTTCGTTCAAAAACATGAAGCAGTGGCTTCTGCCGGTAAAACGTGGCTACCTCGCAGCGGGTAAAAAGTGGCAACTGCTGGCCTTGTAACACGACTGGTTCGGTAACAGGAGAAACTCGCTGATCGTGTTCTTCACCGAGGTCACAAACGCGGTGGAATACACTCGCGGTCGGTCTCAAGAGAGAAAAATACTCGATATTTTACACAGTTACTTCTTGACGTCTTCACTGGTCGGGCATCCAAAATCCACTGGCTGGTCTCCCTCTTTCCTTCCTCCTCTTTCCTTTCTCATTATCCATTATCTCGATCTCGATGCGGCGAAATCGCTTTTCGCCCGAAGCGGTGGATTAGCGATTATCCATATCCTCTCAAATTCGGCAATGATGAGGTAGAGATGCGAACAGTCCAGGCGTTAGTAAATTTTAATAGGGTTGTAAAATTTAGTTGCGGAGCTTTGCCGTCTTCTTTGTTATTTACATAAGTGAACGATGGAACAAACTAAGAACACGTGCTTTATATTCGTGTGTTTGTTTCATCGTTTTATTTTCTTTTGGTGGTTATATGTTGTCCTACATGCAAAGGTTCACAAATGTTTTTATTTTTGGTGCTGGTTGACTATTTGTAAGGATATTTATTTAGATTTTAGTTCAGTTTGTGTTAAGTGTCCTTTCACCATTTTTTTTTTGTATAGCCATGGGCGCCCTACACATAGTTATTTTTTTAATAATTTGGTGCCTCCTCGATTGTCACGCTAACTCGAGGAGATGCCAAATCCCATGATGGAAAAAGACACATAACTCTTAACACTAATTTACAAAGCATTTCATTATTTTGTTTCCATTAATTCATCGTGATACTTTTATTGTTGTTTTAAATAATTCAATAATAATTTTAAAACGAGCCATGAACAAAGCGTAACGAATGTAATCAAATAGTCTATATATAAGATGAATAAAAAAACCAAGAAGAATATTAACATGCATGTGGACTTCGTAACTGGAATGACATGTTACCAGAGCAATTGGTAACAAGAAGGCTAATAATATATTGCCTGCCTGCTTTGTTGCAATATACACGGTTGAGGATTTAGCTTGATCGGAATCGAGAAAAAAACATAGCACTGAAATTCCCATTAGCACACGTGTATCATCTTCGGCTTTACTTCGTGAAGCAGCTTGCAGCACCTGCCCGAGCGAGCTGTGTTTCAGGGACTGTTGGTCATGAAAAAAAGGAAGAAACTTATATCCGTTTTGCTTTCCATTTCTGACAAAGCGTTATCGTTCGACTCGTTGATTGCTTTGTCAGTTTGTCATTTGGAGATATTTTTGGGTCACCCCGCCTCTCCAGGAAGTTCCAAAGGGCAAGACAACTGTACTCAGAGTTAATATATTTGCTGTGAGAAAATTTGAGTTACTCACATTTGCTCAAAAATAAACAAAGTAGTTTGAAAATGTTCATCAAATGATGTTCAAACAATCGCCGCCTGGCAGAATGTTGTGATTTCATGATTTAGTTTTCATTCATTAAACGATCCAAGTTAGATGGCTCTTGTGCAGGCCAGGGGATGCTTAGGCCTCTTTTGCTTTGTAGGGATCGATGGCTAAAGTGTAATGTCTTTGAAGTTTTTGATGATGTGGTGGGGTTAGTGCTTCCATTTCCTGGCCATTTCTGGTTACCCATGAACAGGCTTGCAATTGCTCGTTACAGCTAAAATGCTATTTTTCGTTATTATGAAACAATGGGATACTATAATGATAATTTTTATTTATAAGATTCAAGAAACCACCTCTTGTGACCTTCTGAAAGCAAAATTGACAAATTTTATAAGTCATATACAATCTTCACCTTCTTGCATCTCACAAATACAAATTATCATTATAGTATCCTATTGTTTCATAATAACGAAAAATAGCATTTTATCTGTAATTAGCAATTGCAAGCCTGCCCATGGATCAGGAAATAGGTGAAGACTCTTCTTGGGAATTCCCGATAATCGATATTTTTATCCAGTGACAATTTATAATTTTCGGTAGTTATTTATTAAAATTTGAACTTCGCAAGGATTTCCCCGGAAGATTTTTCCGACATTTTCAGGAAGTTTCTTCCAATTTTCCTATCTTTTCGGAAGGATTCTTAGGATTTATCTGCGAGGTTTTGTCCGACTTTGCATGTAAGTTTCTTACAACATCTTCCGGAAGTTTTACTAAACTTACCCTGGAAGAATCTTGCACCTTCTCCCGGAAATGTCTTACATTGTTCAACGGAAGTTTCATCAGCTTTCCGTTCCAACATTATCTTCAGATCACCAGGAAGCTCTCCTGACTTCGCACTATTGTTTAATCGAAATTTGTCCGGAAATTTCAATCAATTTTCGCCAAAAGTTATTCCAACTTTCCGTACTTCGTATTCTTCTGACATCCCCCGAAAAACACTTCCGACTTCACCACTAAGATTCTTCATACCTCCTTCCATACCTGGAAGCGTGAACAGGAACGGGTTGAATTTTCACTGTCTGGTGTTGTTGTGATGATGCATATTTTGCACAAAAGAAACATTATTGAATGCGATTTTTTATGTAGCTGTGCATCCCAGATCAAAATAGGTTAGCTATGGCCTACTTCATAGATGTTTCTATTCTGAAACTTATATGAAATTATACTTCATCTCATTTTTTTCATACTGAGATTGTCCAGAATCCCCCTTTGGATTGACTGAAATTCTTCCTGTTATTGTCCGGAATCTCTTCTGGGATTGTTTGATATCCCCCCTGGACTGTCATGAATCCCCCTCAATATTGACTTTAAACCTCACTTGGATTGTTCGGATTCTCCCCTTGGGATTGTCTGAAGCTCGCTTTGATATTGTTGGGAAGCCACGCTATGTTTGTCTGATATCTCCCTAGGTTTTTTTCGGAATCTCTCCTGAGACTGTCATAAATCCCCTTTTTGATTGACTGGAATCCTGTGCTGGAATCCCTCTGGGACTGTCATTAATCCTCCTTGAGAGTGTCCATCAGAATTCGTACTGTGCGGTTGCTAATGTTTGCAGTAATCGAACGTCATAGGCATGGCAGTAAAGTAAAACATTTCTGGCTGTTCCACATGGTCACTAGAAAAATCTTCCATCGATTTTGAGGGGGCAGCTTGCAGTTCCTTTTGTCAAAATATCTTCCCGGTTAAGCATTGCAAGCTTACCGTTTACAATTTTGTTGAAATACGAAAATTTGCTATGTGTATTTGATGTTGAGCAACGCGAGTTACTCAGATTTACTCAAAATTAACTCCGATGAGTAAATGATCAAAAGCTGTCTTGCCCCAAGGGAAGTTCCTTTCGAATTCTCTCAGAAGTTCCTTACGGAACTCCTCTGGAAGTTTCTCTATGAGGTTCTTCCCGAGGTTTTTTTTTCCAACGTCTATTGGAAGGTGTTTTTGAACTTCTTCTTGCTTCCCCTGGAAATGACTACTCCTGGAATATTTTTCCTATTCCCGAAAGCTATCTGACTTCCTCATGGTGTCTTTTTTTTCCGAAAGTTTATTTTAATTTTTTTTCTTGGAAGATCTCCGGACTTCGACTTTTTTATAACCGTCACCCAGATTATTTCCTCTCTTTTTGGATGTTTTTTATTTGCATGCTTCAGAAGCTAATTAAAACATTCCTCGGACATTTCTTCCAATTTTCCATGAAAGGCCGTTCTTAGTTCAAAAGTTTAAATGTCCAACTTTAACAACAGAAAAAAGTTGGAAGAGGTGTATACTAGATACGACCGCAGGGTTGGCGTTGGATAACGTCTGTTATGTGTTGTACTTAATTGTGTATATTATATTTTAGGAATATATCTTAATAACTCTTTTGCGGAAGTTTGGTGGCCCTGAAAAGGGCCGTTTTGTTGGGCTGATGTTGTTGACAATGATGGAACTGGCGACCTTGTTGGACGCCTATATAGTAGGACGGAAAATATCAGAGGTGTCAGATACTCGCATCTCATGTCTCGGTTGGAGAAAGTATAAGAATATAAAAAAATCAATTGATTTTCACCATCTTTAGACAATGGTTTACTTTTTACCATTTTTCAATAGTTTACAGAATGAAATCAATAGTTTTGAAACATTCAGCAAATTGCTAGAAATATTTCCAATCGATTGATGCCATTATCTCGTAAATCTATCGAGAAACGGTTGAGTTATTATCGTTCAAAATCTTTTAATTTTTCGTAACACTTCCAAAATGACTGTTTTCAATTTTGTACCCCCGTATGTTGCCGAAAGACATTATACAACGTCAAAAATTAAAATTAAATAAACTAGTAAATACCGATAAATACAGATTTGTTTAAAACCTTTGATACCGATAGGCTTGAAAACAATATGGCAACGCTGTTCCATCAACACCTTGCCGGCTGTTTTTAATGCATCATTAAAAAGGAACTCATCTGTTCGTTTCACAACACTTTACCGTATTAAAGGGGAAACCATTTAAAATTGTTACAAAAAAAATGTAAAGGGAATTAAAAAAATCTTTCACTGGACTAAACCCGGACGACGGTGGGTTTTTAGTCGGGGAAAAAGCATAGGTACTTCAATATACTGGCACTACGCTCTCTTTTTTATTTCTTTTTTAAGCAAACAAAGTCCTCATTTCCAAACGAAGGGAGCTGTGATTTATCCTCAGAAACTATAGCGGCAGCATCCATCCTCACTTGGAATATGACAATAGCGAGAATGACGACAGCGTTGATGAAGTTGATAATCACTACGGAGCCCGGGAATTTCAGTAATGACCAGGAAAAAACGGGTAAATTTATCCCTGCATAAATTTGCACTAGTTTCACGATATTTCTACCGGATCTATTCAGCTGGTTTTGCATTCGAATTCATCATCATCAAATTCGACAACTCGTATTCATTAGTTTTTCATATGTCAAGAGCAAATTTTCATTATGTCGTAAGTAACATTCGCACCGATCCGAGAAAAATAAAGTTTTGTTTTGATGACCGAAAAGTTATTCCTATTTCCAATTAAACACATATGATCTCATAGTGATAGCAATGTTTAACATATTTAGCCGGGTTTTAATCATACAAAGGCAAATCGCTAGCTTTCATGCTAAGAAATACTTGTTTTTGAGTCAAAAGTTATTATTAATCGTCGTTTGGTGGCCCCTATTGTTACTTAAGTCAAAGTGTATTTACCAGGATATTCGGGAGAATTATCAATTACGTCTCCTTACGTGCAGCCCATTCATCATTTTAGGACCACCGAAATCATCTTAGCAACAAACAGTTCGATTTATTCACTTTAATAATGAGAAAGCGAAACGACGAAAGTACACTTTTCACGGGTTTCTCAGTGCTGTTACTTAAGGCAAACGGCATCTCCATAGAAATCGGGTGACTTAAGTAACATCGAAAACTATTTTGATCGGAAGGTGATTACGTCAAAAATCAATTCGACTGGTAAATAAATTTAAAAATGGGATGTGATCCTATATTCGAACAGTATATAGTGTAATAGCAGGAGCATCGATTGACACTGATAGCTCGACTTTGTTTACCTTTGTTACATTCGACGTAATGAAAATTTGCTCTTGATTGTAAACTAATCGCATAATAGGGTTAATGTCCCTAGTGTCGGCCTAAGTATGCCTAATATTGGGTCCGTACATAAATTTCAAAGTAGACCAGTTAGGATAAACCTTCTTCGATTTGCATGTAACTTTGCATAATTATGTGTTATGGGAAATCATTCAGAATTTTTCAAAAATTAGCTTATTTTGGATGGTGTATTTTTTTTCAACACACAATTATGAAAACTTTCATGCAAATCGGAGAAGGTCAAGTTTTTCCGATTCGTCCTTTGGCGTGGAAAATAGATCACTAGCAATCAAAAATGTCCATTTGTTTCGTCCGCATTGTTCTACGAGATTTTACAGGCGATTTGCATCGATGGGCCTAGTGTTTACATCCGTAGGTCAACATTAGAGCCATTTCCCCTATATCAAAAGTATAAAAAGGAAAGCACTGAGGCTCTGTGAGTGAATTATAAAAAAAAAATGGAAAAGTAGACAAAGGACATCATGAAACACACGTTGTCATCCTACCGAAGGGTCACCACTCGTCGTCGCACGGCCAATGAGATCAACCCAAATTTGAGTTCAGTTTATTCATAAATCGTGAGAAATGCAGGAACTCAGCTATGAGTAAATTTGTCTCATGTTTTTCCACGAAAAAATTCCCGAATATTAGAAAAGTAAAGATTGGACTCTCAGTCTATTGGTACTACTCCTAGACTAAGTAAAAATTTCGACAATTTTTCTAATTTTCATGCAGATTTCTGAGGTTTTCCATAAGGAAACTATAAGGAAAATTTACATCGCATAGATACTGCTCTTTTTGCAATTTATGAGTAAACTGAACTCAAATTTGGCTTGATCTCATTGGCCGTGCACACGTGAGGAAAAGCAAACTAGGAAAATGCTCCTCTTCACCGAAAGCAACCTGTTGGACGTGTTGCTCGTTTGACTGGCTCGGCACGGTTCCCACGATATGAATGAGTGAATGTTTGCTTTTTGCCGTCGACCGCACACCGTCAAGGTTTCATTTTTCATTCCCGGATGATGGTTCCTGCGATTTGCTTTTCGTTTTTCGGTCGTCCGCTGTTTTCCTACACGGCCGATGAGATCGACTCAAAATCGCAAAAACGTAGGTCACTCATAGACTGAGTAAAATTTTCCTCCAAAATGTGCTCGAATTTGAGGGAAATCGATGAAAATTTTATTTGAAACCTCTCTCGATTTTCCTTTAATCCGAAATGTTTTTCCCGGAAAATTGAGGAAAATGTTACTCAGTCTATAACCTACGAATTAACGAATTTGAGTGTACGAATCTCAAAAATGAGTTAGATTCAACGGTCGTGTACCTACACACAATTTTAGACAACGAACGACAACGACGACTTACCGCGACATCGGGACACCCATGCCACATGGCATAGGTATCAGGTTGATGATGGTTTCAGCTTGAAAGTAAATTTCGCCTCCATTTACTAGTAGCTCTCGAGTATCCCAGGTGCCATGCCAGTGCTATTTGACCACCAACTAAAAAAAAAAGATGGCACACTGACAAACAAGCAGGTAGGATTTTGATACGGGAAAAAGCGAACGGTGACCCGCATTGTCCGGTTCCGGAGCTTGATTGTGTGCCTCAAATACCGATTTATGTACACGAAAAAAGTTGGAACCCCTTTTTTTTAATTTGCTACCGTAAGTTTGTGAGCTCAAAAAATAGTTCCAAAAATTAACAAATTTTTGAGCTAAGAAACTTTTTTTTTGTTGTTTATTAATTTATTTGATAAGACTTAAACGAATTAACTTTACAGAGCCGAGGATTCTTGTTCACTATACAATACATCTTAAAATTATAGTCAAAAGGTACAACACAATTAACACTTTATCTTCCGCTATCCAAAAAGCCTCCTCCTCCATCAGAACTGGAGTCGCTTCCAGTGGTTTCATTGTATGGCAGTTACGCCATCGAGGGGCAGAGCGCTTCCATTGTAGCAATGGACGCAAAACGTGGTCAGCACTCACACACTCATCACGAAATGGTTGCTTTCCAAAGTCGATGACGCATCGACCGAAAGAACTGATGATGAAGAACAATGAAGAGGACCA
This sequence comes from Ochlerotatus camptorhynchus, assembly GCF_037179485.1. Taxonomy (NCBI): domain Eukaryota; kingdom Metazoa; phylum Arthropoda; class Insecta; order Diptera; family Culicidae; genus Ochlerotatus; species Ochlerotatus camptorhynchus. The sequence continues at coordinate 4,466,061 of NW_027040858.1, read as the reverse complement.
CACAATGGTTGCTGCCGAGAAAACAGACGATCGCATGACACACATCGAGAGTGGCCTGCTTCTGTCGACAGCCGAGTGAACACTCCAAGCTAAGAAACTTGTGGCAGTACCTTACGGTATCAAAATAAACAAGGGAGTGCCAACTTTTGTCGTGTGCAAAAATCGGTAATTGTGGCATCGGTGCACATGGACCTTTATGAGGTGTTCACACTTGTGCTGATTCACGTGCTGCAGAGCCGGTCGTTCCCATGACCCATAATGTAAACAGGCTTCAGCAAGCCAGTTTCAGGTGCTGCTGAATTTGCATGATGACTGACATTTTGGTTGACAGCATGATACGCTTGTTCGCATTGTGTCGACACTTTCTTCATGCTGATGGGGATTTTCGTCAGCAGAAAGTGTAAACCGGGCATTAATGAAGAGCTTCTCATCGTCGTCGTCGTTTGCTGGATCAAACATAACGACTTTCGATGTTTGTGGACGGAATGGTGTAGGCATGGGTGTGCGAAAATCACATCCCAGAGTCTGAATTTAATAGACTGATAAATGAGGGAGGCTTTTATCACTGGTTGGAAGCTGCTTCAATTTAGTTCCTTCGTAATTCTGGGAAATGCTTTCTGCTGGATCAAGGGGCTTTGCCTACGGTGTGGAGTGGAATAAGCAAATGGAAGCTTTCAGGTTCGGAAACGGTCCTTAACTGATGCCTGAATGTGGGTTACATGCGTTTTATGGTGTGAAATGTGCTCAATGTAAGATGCTTGTTAGATGAGTAATGCTGATGTTCGTTGGTGGAAATTTTACGACCCAAATTTGCATTACAGCAAGAAATGATTTGATAACTGTCCGAAGCTAGACTTTGACCCCAATATTTCAGCACAAGATCGAGAAACTTCTTCAATTAAATTTCTGTTAAAAATCAGTTTGCTTGACTGAAAGTAATGTAAGCTGACACGTTTGTAGGGCAGGGACGCCATGTACTTGAAAGAATCCTGAAACATGATAGAAGTACAAACACCTATAATTTTTCATGTCATTATTAATGCTTGCCGCATTTGGCACACGGGCCAGAAAAAAACTGTGTTCACTTCGCTAGTGGATAAAAAATTATATTCTCAAAATATATCTACAGGGTTTATGTACAGAGGCTGGGAGTCCGGTCAATGCCTTTTGGCTAATATAGAAAACAATTTCCTTTAGAAAACTGGTGCAGAAGGCAAAATAAAGGGTTATTGTTTAAATTTATTGCTACCGATCGGGTACGAGATGGTGCACCGTCGATTAATGATGTCGCATCGATGATGCGACGTTGATGATGCTACAGTACTCCCCTGCTAGACTAGGCGTTGTTACATATTTGCAATGTCCCAAAGATAATCAAAAATTAATTATCAAAATTGTTTAGTATTGCTTGTAGGAGTTAGGTTTATAAATTTAAAATAAAATTGCATTCCGGCTTGCCGCAAAACGCCAACACCCACTCCGACACAAGGAGGCGTCCAAAACGCAAAGAACGATCGGTGGGCAGCTTCCGCCGAAACGAGCGTCGCTCGAACAACGACGCGCAAAAAACGAACTTGGGAGGTGGAGGAGGATCGGAAAAAAAAGAGACGTCGGTCTCTTGCGTACCAACCTCCCAACGATAAGGTCGAAAATCTAGTCCGTGGTGAAAAATTATAAACCGTCGTGTGAATATCACTTGCGTCGCATCCAGTTCACAGTGAGACCAAGTGTCGACTCTCGTTCCGGAACCAAGATAGTGCAGTGTAATTTGAAGACCGACTCCCGATCTCGTTCCGCGAGCGGATCCGATTTGTCCCGTGGTCCAAAAGTGCGTGAGGAATAATAATCGCCGTTTTCTGGTCCGGGGCGAAAACTAAGGAAAAACTATGGTTCGAGTGGACGCTTCGCGTTGAATTGGTGTCGTTCGTGAAGGTGGTGTTCTTTGGCGTGACAGCGGAACGGAGAGTCCCCTCTCCCAACGTAGAAATTAACCTTTTAGACGGAAGCTAGGCTCCCCCTGAGATGAGTCATTAAGGTAAGTCGCATGCTCCCAATTGTAGGAAAACCCTTTCTTACAGCGTCCATCTAGTGATAGCAAAGTGGAATGACGACTCGTCGACCAAAACGAGTGAGCCTAGTCGGTGGAGTTGTAGCAGTGGATGTAGCTGCGGGACTGGATCTACTGTTTGGCGGCTGTTGCTCCTGAGTTGTGTAAGTGGGTTTCAATCGGTCGATCGAAACATTCACCATCCGCCCTTTGACATCGATCTTGAAGTGTTTGCTGCTTCGACTCAACACCTCAAATGGACCATCGTAGGGGGACGATAACGACGGTCGCCTGGAATCGTTGCGGATGAAAACGTGCTTGCAAGTCTGCAGATCCTGATGCATGAAAACGTTTCGATTTCCATGCCATGCCGTGTGTTTGGGTTCGCAGATCACGCATAGCTTCTCGCAGCTTAACGACAAAATCTGCATCTGTGCGAATGGTGGTGTTATCCACGAAGAACTCGGATGGTATGCGGAGAGTCGTTCCGTACACCATCTCAGCTGGTGATGCTCGGATGTATTCTTTGTAGGTTATCCGCAAATCAAGCAAGATTACCGGCAGGTGTTCAGTCCAGTGGTCTGGGTCGTGGCAAAGAATTGACGCTTTTAACGTTCTATGCCACCGTTCGATGATGCCATTCGATTGGGGATGGTACGCCGTTGTTCGCAGATGGCTGATTCCAAGACTGCGAACCAACTCGGAAAACAGCGACAATTCGAACTGGCGTCCTTGGTCCGTCGTGATGTAACTCGGAACGCCAAAGTGAGAAATCCACCCGGTGACAAGTGCTTGAGCGATCGTCGGTGCAGTCAGTCATGCCACCGAGAGTACCTGTCAATGACGGTTAGGCAGTCGATCGAGTAACAGGTGATTGTGTGTGGCACGTCACCTTTGACCGTTGACACTGCAAGCAGCTCCTGACGAAAGCGATGCTGTCTTTCCGTATGCTCGGCCAAACGAATCTTTGAGTCATCAATCTAGCCGTTGCACGTGTACCAGGATGAGACAGATTGTGTGTTGTTTGCAGAGCAACGTTACGAAAGCCTTTCGTAATGAACGGTCGAATGCGATCGTCAGAGCAATCACAAAACAATTGTTTTGAATTGCCTGGAATAGTAAAAAGTTTTAGCTTTAACGATGTGTTAGATTTACCTTGCACAATATGCTGGAGCTCCTCATTGGTTTGTTGATCAGTAGCAAGGGCGTCGAAGTCGAGCGAAGGGAAAGCTTCAACTGCGACGATGCGAGAAAATAAATTGGCTACGATGTTTTCCTCTCAAACTATGTGCCGGATGTCCGTCGTGATTTGCCCAATGTAGTCCAACTGGCGAGCTTGACGATTGGTGGCTTTGTCGAGCTTTTGACGGAAGGCAAAGATAATCGGCTTGTGGTCAGTATAGATGTGGCAGCTTCGTCCTTCTAGCATGAACTTGAAGTGCCGCGTTGCGAGGTAAATCGCGGTTAGTTTGCGATCGTATGTGCTGTACCGGAGCTGAGCTTTGTCGATTTTTTTGGAGAAGAATCCCAGTAGCTGAACGTTTCCGTCCACGACTTGATGTAGGACTGGCTGATTTGGCAGGATGTTCCAGTAATGCTGCCAGGGCGAGTTGCTGTTTGCACCGATCAAACGCTGTAGTGGTTTCGTCGGTCCAGACCAACGGTGATCGATCGTTGCGTTTATTGCCGGGGGTCATCGACGGCAATGGTATTTGTGCTTCGATCGCGTTTGGGACAAACCTCCGATAGAACTTGATCATGGCCAGGAAAGTTTTCAACTCCTTCACTGTCGATGGTTTCTTGAAGTTTTGGACTGCTTCCACAAGTTCTGGCAAAGGACGAATTCCTTCGGCGGATACAGAATGTCCCAGAAAGGTTATTTCCGCACGGCCAAACTCGCATTTGGCAACGTTTATTGCCAAATTGTGTTGCTTCAGTCTCTCGAAGAGTTGGCGCAAATGATCACGATGTTCTTCAGGCGACGAAGAGGCGATGAACAAGTCGTCAATGTATGGAAATATGAAGTCCAATCCCCGAACGACCTCGTGGATAAGCCGTTGGAATGTCTGGGCCGCATTTCGTAATCCGAACGTCTTATACGAAAACCCAAAGAGTCCCAACGGTGTCGTAATGGCTGTCTTGGGGAATGGATTGGTACTTGGTGGATAATTGATGATTTGCTTACCGTACCTGGTGGAGCTAGTCGTGTGATGCTTAGAAATTCAGCTAATATTTCAGCGTATGGCGATACTGCAATGAACGTCTTGATGGAATACTCACTAGTTCGTGCAAGAATTCCTGCCGATTCAAGTCTTGTGGTGTTGTCGATGAGGCGATTGCGTTTCAAATCGATCAACAAATCGAAATTGCAAATAAAATCTGCACCGATGATTCCCGATGTGACGTCAGCAATCAAGAACGTCCACAAAAACTGTCGACGAAGACCAAGATTCACTTTAAGTAGTGCTTCTCCATAGACCTTGATGCAAGGTTAGAGCATATATTTTGCAAATAAAACCACAACATTTTACTTCAAATTTGAGGCAGACCCTAATCTAATCTAATCTCTAATCTAACACCAACACAGCCAGTTCTTGAAAGCATCCTGGAAAATGATTAAAATGATTAGTTTAAAGTTGTCACGACTACGGTTCGGTGGTAGATTTTATACCGGTAACGCACCACAAAAAGGTGATCTCCCAACGTTACTGGTTTAAAAAGATAAAAATTTACAAACTGGAACGAACTCACCAAGTTTAGCCAATTGAACCTGAACCTGTCTGACATGTTTTTTGATGTAGAAGACCAAATTGTTGACGAAGCTTGATGAAGATCAACATGAACTAGTCCGGTTTATGGTAGTTGCACCGAATGTCTTTCTTCGATTTGAGATAAAAAAAAATGTTCGGATGTAGGGGAAATGGCTTTAATGTTGGCCTATGGATCTAAGATTGGGCCCATTGCTAAAAATCTGCTATTTATCAATTGTATCTAGATGAACGCGTCATTGAGACGGTACTTATGGATATTTTTGGTTGCTTATGAAAATGTACTCGTTTGCTGAATTTATGTATGGGCCCAAATTAGGGACACTTAGGCCAACATTACATACATTTCCCCTATGTAGTCGATTTTTGATGTGCATTGGCAAGCCTTTTCGTGGCCAATAGTCAGGTTCTACGCTGCGACTCAACGAATGATGGAACTAATGATGGGACGAATAATGGGACGCCTCGTGGAGGATCTACTTGGCTTCGGAACAGCTTCTCAGCGGCAAATAATAGGGACCTAGAATGAGGGACTAGAAATTGTCTCCTGGGCCTGGTTATGGCCAGATCAGCAACCGATTATAGATAAAAAAAAAACTCCACGGAAAAAAACAAACGTCTGGTTCGAACACACGCACAGTATGTTTATCTATCAAATTTGAGGCAGGCCCTAAAGACAAAAACAGGCAAATCAGAGAAGAAGAAAAAACGTCCTCGCGCAACGAAATCAAATTGACAACTGTATTGGTATCACTCCTTGACTCAGTTAAATATTTTCGTCAATTTTCCTCATTTTCCGTCATATTTTTGAGGTTTTCCACTGGAAAGCATGAGCCAAATTTACTCAACGCTGAGTTCCTGCACTTTTGCCAATATCCTATCCACCCATTGTATCTTCTATGACCCCATGAACATTGGGAAATATAGATCTCAGCATAACTGTCAGGGGGCGTGGCTAATTTTTACTCAGTTTCGCAAAACATAATAAATGCATGACCCCTCATATCCCACCGAGGATAAAGGTTGTAAGCGGTCACCTTAGTCGACGCATTTGCTGTGATAATCGACCGCCTTTGCTTCCGACACAAAACAAAGCAAAACAAGCTATCAAATTACAGTACCACACTAAAATGTCATATAACAGGCTCTGTCATACGACACTGTCACCGAAGATCGTCACGAATGTAAGTTTTTTATTAGTTTTTCTCATAATAAGAGCTGCTGATGTTGTGCCTGTGTGAATTCTGAAAAAAAGCAAGCAATGATGTCCTAGTAATAACATTTCTGATCAGAAATGGTTTAATTTATACCAAATTGAGGCATTAGAACGAAATCACACATGTCATATGACAGTTATTTGATAATTTTCTTTTTGATCAAATGTTGTTCTATCGTTTGTGTTGTGTGAGAGAGACTACGGTCGAGCATGAGAGTACGAATACAAACAGACTGTCGCGCACGTACGTTATCACGAGTGTAGTAAAAATTGTCAACCGTTTCAACCCATGATCCAGACACATTAAGGTGAAATTTAATGCTTTTCAGTTGATACTGAATCCACATCCGAATTCAAAATGCACCAATACCAAAAAGCATTGCAAATTAGGAAAACGAGAAGTATCGAAATTTTGACCGTATTCGTAAGCAAAATATTCTTGTATAATTATAATAATTCTACTGCTGAAATGACAACTTCAATTCAAAGATTCCAAGTTCAGGGAAGTCCTACTTATACTCAGAGAAGTCTTGCCGTAGTGTAGGGAAGGCCTGCCAAACTTCAGCTCAGGAAAGCCCTGCCGAAGTTCAGGAAAGTCCTTCCGAAGTTCAGGGAAGTCTTGCCCTAGTTCAGGGAAGGCCAGTTAAAGTTCAGGGAACTCCTGCTGAAGATCAGCGAAGTCTTGCCAAAGTTCAGGGAAATTCTGCCGAAGTTCATGGAATTATCTGATAATCTTTAAAAATACCAAGATATATCAGAACATCCCGGTGGCGTCAACTGGGATTGAACCTAGGCCTGCTGGGGTGAGAGATGATCACGTTTACCACTAGACAACTGGCGCCACTCAGGATCAATTTGATTTATAATTTATCTAATTATCTTTAAAAATATCCGGATATATCAGAATAACTTCATCAAAAAGGCTGAAATTTTTACAAAACATACTCAAATACTTGTGAAACAACTTGTTAAATTTGAAGATCAAATTGGTTTCAAAAATATTGTATGATCAATGGCAAAGGTGGATGACTTCTAAAATATTTGAAGATATAGTGGAATTTACGTATTCTCGGCAATCTAAGTAGCGACCATCTTTCTATAGTCTTTTTCTCTAAGGAACGCACACAATTGCAGTATTGGTTTGCTTACAATCTTTTGCTGCTAGCTGCTCCAACAATTTCAGCCTAAAGAATTGTCAAAAACTGTATTGTAACGCTTTTACAAAGCTCCAATATTCTCTAGTGAGAGCGACTATTGTGGGCAACATCTTTTTATTCGGCAACCTTTCTATTTGAGTTGCGTGTTAAACAGCTGTGCTTTCATCGGCAACTCGAAATCAGAAGCATTTTGTAGAGCGTGTGTTTCATTTCAAGAAAACCTTGCTAGATTGTTTTTCTCAGTGGTAAAAATATAATCAAATTGAAGTTAAAAGCCTAAAGAATCGTTTAAATGCATTCAGCGAAGTGTTTTCGCAAGAAGATCCAGTGAAATTAGCGTTTCAATTTGGGTTGCCGAAAATAGTCTGTCATGCCGAAGCCGTCATTTCCCCTAGGTCAATTTATCTAGTTATCTTTAAAAATGCTAAGATATAACAGAATACCTTCATCATTGTGTGTGAACTTGTGAAACAACATGTAAAAGTTGAGGAACCTTTTGATTTGAAAAATATTTCATTTAGCAATGGCAAAGGTGGGTGATTTCTAAAATAGTTCCATTTATCATTGAAAATATCCAGATGTATCAGAAAATCTCCATCAAATAGGCTGAAACTTACACAGAGTATTCTTAAATTAGCTTACACATACAGACACACTTGAATTGTTTTTATTATTTCACAAATACACGCGTTTCCAACACGACTTATAAATACTCTCAATTTAGAAATATTTCTACTATTTATTTTCAAGCACTTTCATAATGGAGTCCTTGCGATAACGCATAGATGACATTGCCGAAAAGCGTCCGTTTTCAATTATCGATCATTTTCGCAAAATATTTCGAATTGAAATACCAAAAGATATCTTACATTATACATCAATTATTGCGAATGAAAAACGTCACGTGCGAGCTTGATCCTGCTGACGGTGCTGATGGTTGTTCTTGCTAATTCATTCATGGATCGCAACGTCGTGCACTCAATAAATAAATCACACAGCCAGTGGAAAATATCCATGTGAATTTCACATAACTTTAATGTGATGCAATAATTGGAAATTGCACCACATGAATCTTATGTGTCAAATTAAATCTAAATGATTTCTCATATCGAATTTCTTACGCCTTGTGATATTCAGATAACAATCATTATTTTTGCTATTGAAAAAATACTATGTGCGTTTCTAATAAAAACTAAGTGAAATCTTTTTTCAGTGTGTGGCTTTTTTCGCTTATCTGTTTTGTGCGAGCGTTCCAAATCACATTGTTCTTCAACCTGGAGCATGCTTACGCACCGATTCATGTAAACGCCAGTTGATTGCTTAGGAAAACGAAATCGAATGCTTGGAATTGCTTTACCAAAAAGTGGTTTACAGGTAGGGTAGAGCACTACTTTGTCGTAATCGCCCATTTCCGTTCTATCGATCAGAAAAGATCAATAATATCAATGATTGCACCATGCACAAATCAATAATAGGTTTGTTCTGATGCGTAGGTTCATTAGCTACAACATAAATCCAGTTAGAGCGCATTATATGAATATTTACGCTCATTGTTCTCAAAACAAAAGAAGCACTCCTAGCGAATCCTCTTTTTCTACGTTTATCCGTAGGACGAAGAAAATCTAATGGCGTTTCAATGCGTTAGGACGGAATTGAAACTCGTAGAACGAATTTAGAATCAAGAAGCAGTGTTAGATTTTAAACAATATCTCAACAATTTGTGACTCTTTATTAAATCCGACGGTACGCATGGAAAGGTGAATGAATTTAGAAGTCATCTTTGACAAAAATATTCCGACAGTGAGCATGCATAAGGGCCTATACGCGATGATCGATTCTCTTCGTCGATTTTCTCTTTTGTTAATAACTCGCTAGATTTAACGTTTCTCGGTGCGTTTGCTGTTGCTTTTGATAGCCAATTCAACCTGTTATTACTCTGCATTGATAAAATTCCAGAAAACTGTTTCGCTTAGCTGTAGCAATGCAAAGAGAAAATCGATGAAGAGAATTAATCATCGCGTATTCGCCCTTATGCATGCTCACTGTCGAAGTTAGTCTTTCTAATCCGATTCGCTTTCACCTTGAAGACGCAGCCATTAAGGCGTTTTTTGAGCAAAAAATTTCAAAATTTCACTAAGTCAAGTTAAGAGTGTATCGACTCACAATAGGCATAGGTTGTCAGGATAAGATCATTTGTTTACATCATGGCTTCACCGGAGCAAGCACGTCACGATTCGATCATGTACGCTCGAAACGAAAATCCCGGTCTATCCGGTCCTGGCAGTTTTCGATCAAATTCCTTTGCAGGAATGTTGTACCTCGGTTGACCGGAAGAGTACCCAGGAAGAAGGTAAAATTAAAAAATTGTTGAAATTCCCCAGAAAGTTCCTTGCCTGGCAAGCAATCTGCAGTGGGCTGAAAAGCGAAATAGAGACCATGAATTAGCAAATTTACCAGAAGGAGAGCCTACGGAAGAGGCTATTGCCTTTTCAGGAGCAGCATGAGCAAGCTACCACTACTCGAATTCCACCAAACAGTGGTGCAGCGAAAATGGCACCACAGTGGTTCCCAAGGAGATGAATCCAGACAATACTCCGATACTAAAACCAATTGAGGAATACTACACATTTAGATAAAATTGTGTAAATTTAGGTGCTCTGAGAGTGACATTTACGAGCGTCAATTTTGACATAAATTTGAGTCATAACAGACACGAAATATAGCTCAATCAAATGTAACTTTCGTCGAGCAACGAAATTTTAAGTCTCGGAGCACTTAAAATCTGGGACGGGACTTGACAATCCAGCTTCTCACTCTTCTTAATGTTTTTGATTAATGCCCATCGAAAATAAGTGCATGAGGTTTGACAGGGTTGACCAATGATGCCAGGATTGCAAAATGAATTTTCTATTTTAATCTTAATTTGATTCGGATTTTGTTTTACACAATAAAAACAACCATAAACAAACAAGAATATCTATCGCACAAAGCACGCCGTGGACCCTATTTTCCAACTTTCCTTTCGCAAATATAAACAATTAACAACGCCATTGACGCCAACATTGATTCCGGCATCACTGCCAGGCAGATTGATATGATCCCTCTGTCCTTTTTATTCCACGATTGCTACTGTCAAATCGACCAATCAGCAACTGGCTCGGATTTGACAGCAAATTGGCTCAAAATCGCTACCCAATTGTCAAGTCCCGTCCCAGCTTAAAATTACATGACATGTTTGTTAACGTCTCATATTTTATGTCAAAGATAGATTCCGTTACGTGTAAAAATAAATTATGACGGCAATCGAATGTGCAGGAAGGCAGCTTGCATACCTGCGTAGGATATCGCACCCATTTAAACACAACATGGGCCGGGAGCAACACTTCCCTTCCGAAGGAAGACGTGACCAGAGAATTTTATGCCTCTGAAAAAGCCCACCGATCTAGGCTGGGATTGAATCCAGACCCATTGGGGTGAGAAAGCAGTCACGCTTACCACTACACCACCGGTATTAGTTTTTCATTACTTTTATGTATTATTGCTGAATGAATGAATTATTTGCTTGATAGGCCGAAGTGAGGGGTTAGGCTGACCCGTAACCCTATTATGAGAAAAGATCATCTCTTTTGCTCTCCAAAATAAAAGAATATAATTCTGATTTAGGTGAGGATACTTGATCCCCTCTTTTGAGTCAGTAATGAGCATTAGCATGAGCATGATTGACCGCCTATTCTAAAGACTGGACTCGAAAAAAATGAGACACACAAAAATGATCACCAAAAATTCATTTGAAATCGGATACTTCTCAAATTTTCAGGGATTAAATAACTATATATTGGCTATATTTGACATAATTTATTTATTGAATTTCCTCCCCCAAGCTGAATGCTCGTACATTTCTCTTAACACTGCTCATGAGATCTTGGACGAGGCTTTGTCCATCTTCCTAACACAATTTCTCCCAGTTTTTCTTCAAAGCTTCATCGGTTTGGAATGTTTTTCCGCTTTTCTTCAACTTCTTCATCATTTTCGCCCAAAACTTTTCGATCGGACGAAGTTCTGGTGTATTTGGCGGGTTCGCCTCCTTCGGGACCACATTAACGCCCTTCGCTTCGTACCGATCCATTACAGGCTTGGCGTAATGGCACGAAGCGAGATCCGGCCAGAACAGCGTGGGACCACGGTGAGAGCGGAGGAAGGGCAGTAAGCGCTTCTGCAAGCATTCCTCTCGATAAATCTGCCCGTTTGTGGTGCCGGTTGTAACGAACGGCTTGCTATACCGTCCGCACTCGCAGATCGCCTGCCACAACCGGTACTTCTTCACGAATTTGTCCATCTTTCTCTTGCGGAACTTTTCCGGAACCTCCATGCGGGACGTACCGACAAAAAACTCGAGGCCGGAGATTTATTTGGTGTCCGCCTTGATGTATGTCTCGTCGTCCGTGACGAGACACCCTGGCTTGACGAGCCACTCACGGTACAGCTTCCGCGCACGCAATTTGGCCACCGTGTTTTGCTTGTCAGCCCGCTTCATGGTCTGCTGGACGAACCACTTCGACGAATTGACCTTTTTGGCCACGTCTCGGGTGGAAAGGTTCGGGTTATTCTTAAAGTACTGCCTTATCTTCCACGCCTTCTCTGGGTATTCCGTTTTCGGTTTTCGGCGCGCCGCTCGATGGTCTTCGTCTCCTGGAACATCTTCACAACGCGGGATACGGTGGAATGGTTGATTCCAAGCCTTTTGCCGATCCTTCTGTGCGACTGACCAGGATTATCGATCACCGCGCCCAAGATTTGCTGGCGTAGCTCTTCTTGTTTCGAATGCATCTTGAAAGCTACTTGACCCACGCGATAAAAAGTTACACCCAAAACAAAGTGTCGCATTTTTTCCGAGTCCAGTCTTTATTCTGCTATTCTGTTATTGCCAGATCAGCTGTAATTACACAGATAACTAATAGACGATGTTTGGGACCAGCAATCATACACAAAGTGTAAAAACTGGTGATCTCAAACTAGGCAATACCAGCGCCGGCTGTACCCGAACGCAGGTCATTAAAGTGATGGGTAGGAATGTGTTCACGTGACACTCGCTTTGAAGCCTATAATGCCTCTGCCTACAACACACCCATGAAGAATTACTGTGATATTGGGTAAGAGGGTTGGGGTTTCAGCATGGTTGAGCTGAATTGATGTCCCAACGATCATATAACTCGAAGGAGCTTGCGATTGAACCCACGGTCTTCTGTTCAGTAAGCAAAAACGTGTGCCACTAGGCAAACGAGCTCCTTTTTAATCATCGAGCTACTGTTATTACCAAGAAGTCATATTAACAAATACAACGTTTGACGAATCTTGAATGTGGATTGACCTAAGATTAGACTCATGATGCTCTGCTCAGTAAGCAAAAACGGTCGGTCTAAGGCCACTGAGTCCCTCGTATCACACCATACCGTTACTCGAGTTGTTCTAACCATTCAAACCCGGCATCGAAGACAACGACAAAGATAAGTTTCGTAAAATACACGATAATCAAGCGATTTGACAATTAACCTCTTTAATGTGAAAGGACCTGGGACCGCGTTTTCTGCTCAGTAAGCAAACCACTGCAATTGTAAGTTGCGGCTTACCTGCCAGCCTATAACTGGCCCGATTTACCCCGGCGGGCGGCTACGAGCAGAGTACTTCCCCCAAAGACGTTCGGATTTGGATGGATTGATGAACAAAAAAAGAAAGAAATTTGAAATTTAAGACGTCTATTGATAATTTAACCTTCCCTTTCTCCTCGCTGATTCTCGGTGACACACGGTAGGGCCCTTAGACGATAGCGGTGGCGGTTGCGGCTTGTTCACGTCGGCTCCAGACACGGTCTGCGCCGAGCGTCTCCTATTTCACTTTAGCTGCGTAGCAGCGGTCCTTGGCGTTTAGCGGGGGGATGAGCAAGGCTCCTTTATCGGAACCCCCCCCCCCCCGGCGACGATGGTGACGAATCACCGGACCAACTACTCGCCTAGATGGTCCCGGTAGTCTCCGCAGTGCACTACCCTGGCGAACCCTCTTTGGTTCGGCCTGCTTCGTCTCTCCTTGACTCTTAACTGCGGTGGCGAGACTGGCTCTACCGGCTGAGCCACCGCAGTGAGGACGGTGGGTGTTCGGGGATCCTTGGTGGTTAGCCGGGAAGCGAAAGAATCCTTTGCGCTTAGCTTCCCTTGGCGGCGATCCGACACCCTTCACTATTGCAGCTCACGAACCACGGCACTTTTCGCGGAGACGACGTCACTTCCACGCGACAATGCTGGGAATTATCCCTCCAGCGGACACACGCCATGAAAACGGCACTTCAACTTCACGTTTTCACTTAAACGGACGGGGCAAATAAAACGAGTCGTATTCCAACCGTGGTTCGTAACTTGCTCGTTCATACTCCCTGACAATCTCGTTCAATCCAACAACCGCCATCGTTCTCCTGCAACCGCGCTCGAATGTCATGCTGCTTATGTTTTTCGCCTCCTATTGCAGCGCGGGAGGAGAAACGGGACCTAATTTTATACTTAACGCGAGACAATTTAAATCGATAATTTTTTCACTACATTTTAATCCTAAAAACATGCCTACGCGAATAAAATCTACTAAGAAAACAACAAATTAAAATATTTACAAATAAAGCAGTGGTGAGTTTGTTCCTGAGCGTGCGACCAAAACAAAAACAAATCATAACAGACAAGGCACACGCTCGTGGTAAACACGTTAAAAGGGTGGGTTATTAATTGTCACCCTAGACGAGGGTTACACAATCGACAATCTTTCAAATCCGAAAACTAAAAGCTGCGAAAAAGCTCTTAGGCCTTCATTAAGTTCCACTTTCACTCGAAGTTCGATGTTTCAATGTGCTCTTTACGCATTGTTCAGGCTATCATTACAAATCTTGACCGACGTGACGATTGTTTAAGCCCTGGTTAAACAAGCTATTCAAATGAAATTACGTTCTCGAAAGCAGTCTCCCAAACTGGATCAAACGTGCGCCCAAGGGTAATCAACTCTGCACACTGTGCCGAAACACAGCATGGCAAACTGTCCGGCACGTAAGGACACACATTATTAACTATAGCACAAACAATTTAATATAAAACAGCAACACTGCCGTAGCCGATTTCGTAGCTATACCTATATCTATAGTTGTTTAATTATATAGTCTGATCAGGCAGGTACAGAAATCGCAACATTCAGTCGGCTGAAAACGATACTCGCAATCGGTGTTGATCTACATAAGTAGCAGCAGCAAGAGGAACAAAATACCAATAAGGCGAAGTTGCCTCTTCAAGTAATCTACAACCATGTCACGATTCCCTTTGTGCTAGATATTGCTCCGTTAAGCGCTGCATGAAATTAAGGTATATTCGAGCAGTACGCAGAGTGGGAGTTTCTCCAAAGGTAATCTAACTGAACCAGAAGAACGACGAAGCCGAAGTTTTAAAGCGCAAGTAATTGAATATTGGATCCAAGTTTTTTGACAGCGGTCAGATAAAGGGTTAATGAAGATACATATAAATAAATGTTTTGTTAACTTGACGCTTAAAAACTTTCGATTATTCATCTTGATAATAATTCTTCTACTGTTGCTCGAATTCCGATTACTTGTCGGTCTTACTTGGCATCCTTTATGAACTTGACTGCTCCCGTTCCGACCTTCTCTGATCATTTGTGACCTTCTACGATGCATGTGTCTTAACACTCCTAGAGTAATAATTTCCAGTCGACGAGCTTCCGGGTAAACCCCTTTGACTGGAAGATGACCGCCAACATTCGAGAGAATGCAGAGACGATTCAATTGAGTTCTGAATTATAAATCAAAAATACTTACCTCAGCATTTTATTAACTCCTCCAACCAGAAAACCGATATAATCATAAACAATCACAAAAATTATAATAAATTTAGGGTTGCCAACCTCATGGCTTACTTCAGCACGTTCTGCACAGCGCTTGGCTAAGCATCCGGCACTGCTAAAACACTCGGCACAAAATATGATGTGTAGAGTTGAATATTCCTTGGCGTGCGCCCCATTTTTTTCCAAAACATTCCAAAGCGTTCCATCTAATTTATATCAGCTATGATTTTCTACAATAGTAGCCTGGGATAAATCGTAATTTTACAAAAATAGCTCGACTTAATAGTCGATAAACCGTATAGTAATTTATTCATAAGGAAATCGAAGAAGCAACAACACAGCAAAAAATAAATTTGGAGAACTTCAAAGTATAAGAACTCTACTAAAATTCACTGATTTCATTCCAACCGATAGCACTGTTCCAAATAATGCGATTCCCAGTTTTACTAAAGGCCATCGTAAACCCGAAAGAGTTTATTTAATAAAGTTACTTAAAAACCCACATGGAACTTTATCCATTTCCCTGTAATCACGTTATAAACTTTTACAATCCACGCCTAATTCAATAACCAGCGCCATATCGAATCAGCTTTATCTCATCAATTATTCTATTCTTTTTAACCCCCCTCGCAGATGGCTGGAATTTGTCATCATCATCGCCATCGACGTCGACGACATCATCATCATCGTCATCAGCGGCAGCATCGTCCTTGGGATTATCACCTACGGCAGAGCGGTTTCCGCTTGGTCTCCTAACGGGAGCCGTATTCAACGAGTCATTTCCCGACAAAGACAGCAGCAGTTATGCCACCGGCGACGATAATAGGTTCAATGTGAGTGACTCCGGTGGAGGTGGGGAAAGCAGAAGTACAAGGACAGCGCCGTCGGTTGCAGTGAGTGAAAGTGGGATCAGTGAAAGGGTTGGGAGAAAAGTTCGAGCAAGTGAAAGTTTCTGGAGCAAATTGCTTCCTGCTGCCGTTGGAAGTGCTGCTCTCAAAGGTGCCGGCCATAATGATAATGTTAACTCTGGTGTGATTAATCATTCGATCGGCCGGTTGTGGAAGGAACGAAGGAGCCATTCCGGCAGTGATAACGATGGCAATCAGGTGGAAAGCAGTAAGAGGCAGGAAGAGCTGAAAAATTATCCCCGGCAAGGTGACGGCAAAGGAAGGAAAGGACCAAGGTGAGTAGTTGATAACTGCTTGTTGTATTGCAATCTAGAATCTATGAGTTGTCGTTGTCGAGGAAGGAGCAAGTCATCCTATCGGTGATGGAGAAAGGTTGAAGAAGGGTGCGTCTAATGAGCAGGAAAGTCATGCGGGTGTGAACATTAAGATAAAAGCTCTTCTTGTGCCGTTCGACGATGGGTTGCAAGCAACAGGTAATTCAATTAAACTCAATTGACATTGTGTGATGTTATCTTATCGCTGCGGAGTAAATTTCCCCTGGGAGCACGTACATGTCAGTCGGGATTGATGGCAGTTCAATTAATTACTGCTCTTAGCACGAGCGACCTGTTGGATGGAGTGTGGTAAGATTAGATGAGAATGTATGATTTGGATACATGGAAGTGAGCTGGTTCATCTAAGAATAGTGATTCAGATTTCAAGTAATCAACAACTGACTTGGGGCTCGATTTTTTTGTTTATGTTTTGACTTAGTTTTGAACATACCAACTTTACTCCTAAGTAACATTGGAAATTTTATTTAAAGCATTCCAGAAGCCTAAATCGTAGTCTACAGAATCTTCACAAAATCGAAATTTTTACTTGGGTAACTTTATATAAATGGGGTCCTTAGCTCAGTCGGTTAAGACGCAGCTATAAAGAAAGACCATTCTGGAGGCGGCTGCGTACGATTCCCGGTCCGATGTAGGAATTTTTCGGGTTCAAAGCTTCCTCGACTTCCCTGTGCATATACAGTATGATTGTACTTGCCACACAATAATACTCATTCATAAATGGTAATGGCTACATAGGCGTAGTAAAAGGTGGGTAGGGGAGGGGAGTTTAACAATGCCTTCCTGAATTAGCGACAACATAAATTTTTATTTTGCTGGTAAGTGTTCCAAATTATCTCACGAGTTAAATATTTTTTTAACTTATCAAGTTTATCAATACTCCTATGCGACTAGACTACCATGCGTCTCCATAGATTTATAGCGACTGTAACATGGTCACAACGCATGGTAGTCTAGTCGCATAGGAGTAAAGGCTGACTAAAAGTAATTTTGTTACGCCCCTCACGCGCCGTGCTAGGAATCAAAAATCTTTGATAGTGGTTTGTTTACACTTGAATAGAGTAAAGTTTAAAACGAGTGACCATCAGAGGATCTCATTTAATTTTTCTGGGCATTGGCACACATCTCACTCGGAGCTGCTTTTGGAACCTTAGACCAAAGTAGTTGTTTGCCAGTGGTGGCTATTAAGAAAAGAAAAGTGCTTCACGTGTTAATCAGTGTAAGCAAAAACGTTTGCCACTAGGCAGACGAGCACCTTTTTAATCACCGAGTTTCTGTTATTACCATGTAGTCATACTAACAAATAAAACGATTGACGAATCTTGAATGTGGATGGGCCTGAGATTAGACTCATGATGTTCTGCTCAGTAAGCAAAAACGGTTGCTCTAAGGCCACCGAGCCCCTCCTATCACATAATACCGTTGCTCAAATTTGTGTATCCATTCAAACCCGGAACCAACGACAACAACGAGTTTCGTAAAATACACGATACACAAACGATTTTACCATAAATCTCTTTGATATGTAAGGACCTGGGACCGCGTTTTTCTGCTCAGTAAGCAGGCCACTGTAACCGACGATCTTTCAAATCCGAAAACTAAAAACTACGAAAAAGTACTTAGGTTCCACATTCACGCGACGTACAATGTTTCAATTTGCTCTTTACGTATTGTTCAGGCTAGGCCCTTTTCAAAAGTTACGCGAGAAATACGCACAATCGTCGTCTACCTCGCAAAACTGGTTCCAAACGACAACAAAGGCATAAGCAACGATGGATTGTTGAACTTTGCTGGCTCCGGTGGTGTAGTGCACATCAAAAAAAAAATGTAATATCGATCAACGTAATTTAAGCTGATGTATGAAATAATGATGTAATTGTAATTTTGTAATTTATCAGCACCCTGGTCGACCACTGTAAACCAATCTTCCGTTCAGCGTTATCGGTTTTTGTTTCTGGATCTTTAGTTGCCTCTGTGATATACTTACTTGCGGCATACTATTTTGGGAGTGTATATGAGCGTGTACCATGTACGGTAGCTCATCTCTCATCGTGATGGTGGGACATAGTATACGAATTAGAGAGAAAACAAGGAGATATTAGTATTAGTTATATGTAAACAAACAAAACAAAAGAAGAGAAGAGGAAAGAAGAGCAGAAAAATAAAAAGGGGATACAGTAGATAACAAAGAAAAGAAACGTAGGCAGATTATTAGAAAAGGCATTATCCGAGACCTCAATAAAATGTCACTCCCGCCGAGATCCAAGCGGAACCCTCCCCGCCGAGACCCGCACAACCGAGCTCGGTAGTAAAAACTGAGTGTGTAGATAGATTAGTAGGAAAATAAATAAAACTACTTTATGACTCAAAGTGCAATGAATGAGCGTTAGTTTCGGGATCATTTCAGTGTTAGAGTTATGTTGGTTTTGATCCGTAATCAGCCCTGCCGACCCCTCCAACATTAGTTTCAGGCAGTGGTTGTTAGATAATGCGGCACTGTAACTACTACTATTTAAGAGGTATGATTCGTCAAGTTTATACAAGTCAATGTTTCAATTGAGGCAAACTATCTATCTTACAATTACAATAGCAAACCTAAACTTACAATTATATGCAAATGCAAAATGAAACTTGACAAATCATCGTCAATCCCCTTATTCCAGGGCAGGGCCTGACGATTTGAATCTAATTTTGTTCAGTGAACGGGCACCATATGGTACATTTTCTCACCATGAACCTATCATTTCCAGCCTATCTGAACTATTTAATAAATGGAAGCCATAACATGGGTTACGCTCCCCCTAAGCGGGCCCTCCGCATCCTGTCTCTGTCTTATCTCAAATACAAAATGCCAATGGTATGAATGTATCTATATATAACTTGGAAATGACGTACAATCAAATAAACCCGTAACCCACTCACTTGGTCAGGTTTCAGAATCGTCCAGTGGGCAGTGCGCTCTACACTCCATGTTCCCTTTTTTCAAATTTACCGCAAATTTGATATTTTAACCATTGAGTGTTGATTAGTCACAATGAAACATTGTGACAGAAGTTGAGGTTACTAGTGTATTAAATAATCTAGGTCCTATTTAGGATTATATCTGAAAAATCCAAATCTGGCCAACGCCCACCCTAAACCTAAACCTGTTCTAATCCACCTGAAATGACTAACAAATGGAAGACTTTGACTACCCAGCCATGCAATAGTCTCATTCCGTGCCTTATGGCAACTTGATGATTCTATTGCGCTCATCTTCTTGCACCACCCAGGGGAGACTTGGTTCTGTACCCAATGCTTAACTTATCTCCATTCCACTCAGCTACTCGCAATTTCTTGTGATATGGTGGGCGGAATATTATTATATGAGACAATTCAATGCAGATGTCTTTCCAAATTTGGCAGATCGACAGGTAATCGGTGAGTTACCACGATAGTTGCTATTCAACAACTCGACAACGTCCCATCGTCAACGCCTGCTATGAGAATTTCCCATTGCAGACGCCAACGAAATGACGTCATCGAGCTATCGATCAACTACCCTGGTTATCACCTGGTACCTTATAGCACGATGCTAGGAGGCAAACCGGAAGAATCGATGAGCTACCTCCCCCTTTACGTGTTAATCAGCACTTAAAGTGAGCTTAACTAAAAGTCCATTATTGATACTTTTGACCAATAATTTAGTCTTTAAATTAGGCCAAAATATCGCAGATATTACAAGTATTCTGCCCACTTCACCCTTAGGAAGGCTAAAGTGTAATAAAGTAGCCTTTAGGTAAGCCACCATACTTAAAATTAGGTTTGGTTTGTAATGATGGTAATTTTGTTCCGTTGAACAGCACATTCCACTGCTCGACGTGAGAGTTTATGCGGAGCCGCATTTCCGTGGTGAGTGTACTACTTGGACGGAACACGTGCGAAATTGGATCTTTTCCGGCTGGAAAAGCGGTTCACGGGTCGATCGTTAGTTATCCCCGATTCACCCTAGGAACGTTCGCCCACCTCCCACCAAGGGGGCCAGAAAAAGCTACTATCGGAAGCTAACGCCTCAGCCGAGACAGTCCGTTCCACCAACGAGTGCAGCTCCCCCACGTGACCGTGATTAGAAACCACGACTCGCCGTTACGTTACAATAAAAACATCGCACTCAGACTGTGTGCGCCATCTACCAGTTTTAGTGAAGAATCGTCGGCGGTGCCGTTGGACTGTGTGCGTGTCCTCGCTGCGTGTGAAAGGGATCGGCGTAATCACACGCGCATGTAGCCTCACTGTGTTAGCAGCATGATTCGTTGAAGCTTGCATCCTTCGCCTATCACCGTTGGAGTATTCTGCCACCCACCGAAGAGAGTATGTCGCCGAACCAATAAGGTCAGACCAAACCATTGTCTCTTTTTTAGAATACCTAGGATTAATAACGAAGATTATAAAGTGCTCCAGGAGCCTAAGGAGTTAGAGTAGGCTAGTAAATGTTGAACGAAAATGTTCAAACCAGTGTAAATTTTGAATACAAATGCTCCAATGCTCTCTAACACAAATCTAGCCTTGATTATTTTGGTTGATGATTCCACAGAGATTGTTGATCGGTTTTCGCATAGTTTTTTTGATCTGATTGCATCATGATTGCATCTCCACTTTTTCGGGTTTGAATTCAAGATTGTTGTGAAGAATTTTGGGATTGAATGCCGCTTGTTTGGGAAAGTTAAAATGAGATCGGATGTTTGAAAAACCTACCAACTCGCCCTAGATTACGAGTCTCAGCCGTGTGTAAGAAACGCCTCAGCAGCCTCTCCCTCGGAGAGGGGCGCGTAAGCTGCTGTTGGTTGCGAGGACAAAAGCATTCGTTACAAATGGAACTCGAAAGAAGAAAAAATATTGTGCACAAACATCTGGAAAATCCGGAGTGGCCCGGTTCCAAGCTGGCTAAAGTAGGTACTGAAGATGCCGAAAACAACAGTTTGTCGAGTGCTCAAAAATTACAAGGAAACCCTGAGTGTGGAACGGAATCAGCAGAGTTACGAAAAAACTGGAACCAGGGATCGTCAGCTGCGCAGCAAGGTGTTGAGGTGTGTTAATGCCAACCCCGATCTTTCGATCCGAAATGTGGCCAGAAGGTACAACGCCAACTTTCAAATGGTGCGGAACATCTTTTCCAGGGAAGGATACAAGTCGTACAAAGCCAGTAAACATCTGAACCGAAGCAGAATTCCGTGGCCAAAAAGCGAGCAAAGCTCTTGTACGACCGTGTTTTGACGAAACACAAGGGCTGCACGTTTATCGATGACGAAACATACGTCAAACTCGATTTTAAGCAGCTTCCCGGTCAAAAGTTTTACGTCGCTACTGGACGTGGGGATGTGTCGGGAAGGTTCAAGTTCGTGTTTGCCGAAAAGTTCGCGAAGAAGGCCATGATTTGGAAATCGATTTGCAGTTGCGGCCTGAGAACGGAACCATTTGTCACATCCTCGACGATGATGACATCCCAAGTTTACATCGAAGAATGCGCAATGTGGAAAACTACCGTGGGATTACCTCGGTGGGGTTGAATCTAAGTTTTTTGAGTCGCTGATAAGATTGTTTGCTACCTGCTTCAAGAGAAAATACCCAATGGGTAATTCTCTGCAACGTTTTTTTCGTGATGCAATTTGATGTGGCACACCCTTTAATTGCCTTTTGAACTTATCGAATTTCGAATTACAGGTCTTTTTGTGCGTACCAATTTACTTTTAGTCAGCCTTTATTAGCATTAGCGTTGTTATGATAACTACAGGGTGCGTGACGAATTTTTGCAGTAAATGGCATATTTGAGAAAAAATACACCAGTTAGTTATTCTAGCAATGAATTTTGTGCGATTTATTTTCTTTCGCAACATATGGAAGTTGTAAGTAAATTTATTCAAAAAAATTGCCTTCCCTTTCGACGACTGTAGTTAGACGCTTCCGGAAACTGCAGTATGTACGTTTTAAAATGTTTCGATCCATAGATGTCATCACTGCCTTGGTTTTAGCTTTTAGCGACTTAAGTGTGGTGTGAGGGGTTCTATTGGTATCCCGTTGGACGACGTCCTATACAACATAATCCAACGGATTGATATCGGGACTGCTTGGGGGCCAAATTTCTTCCTCCCAAATTTACGAAATATTTTCCGTAAGTCATTTCTGTGCTTTATTAGCAGTATGAGCAGGTGCTCCGTCTTATCACTTTCCCAAGCCTTTTTTTAATATTATACACTGTTCTTTCAGACACATTTACCGACCGAATTATTTCTTTCATGCATACTCCGGCGCGCAACAAAGCGACAACGGCTGACAGATTGCTCTCTTGTTTCGACATCTTTACGTTTACTCAACATTGTTTGTTTAAATCTTACAACTAACAGTATAAGCTATCCAGTGCTGCCAAATATATCTAAATCAAGATGCACAAGCATGAGAAATTACTATTTGAAATTTACTGCAAAAATTCGTCACGCACCCTGTACTTCGTAGATTGGGTACTAGTGACACTCACGGCTCTTTTGAAATTCTCAGTCAGACTAGTTTCAGGAATAATGCTGGGGAGTAAACATTGATTCCAATCTAAACAAGAATTTCAGAAGCATGGCTGTCACTATTCCTGGCCACACCCATCTTTACCATAACTAGGGATAGGGATGGAAATGTTGATGTATTACTTGCTTCACGAGAGGCCACCGACTTAGCGACACCCTCATAAGTGCTACGTACACACTAAGATTTTTTTGCCGAGATGGGCACCACCGAGCAGCTCGGCATTTTATTTTGCTGGAAACCCAGCAAAAAATATGTTTGTTAGCTGAGATCTCGGCAAAATTCCCGTTTGTTGGCTGAATCTCGGCAAGTTGTTCACTGAGATCCAGCAAAATTAAATGCCGAGCTGCTCGGTGGTGCCCATCTCGGCGAAAAAAATATAAGTGTGTAGTTGGAGGTCCGGGTGGGGTATTCGGTTAGGATTCGCCTCAAGTTGACGATGCAAACCAAAATATATATATTGTTTATGTGTTGCTCATTTAACAGTCGACTTTGGAAAGAAAATCTGCATTTTGTTTAGTGATTATGCATTTTAAAAGTCATGATGGAGAGCTTGGGATTGAAGCCCATGATTTTTTGCTCAGTAAGCAAAAACGATTCCTCCAGAATACGATCATCTCAGAACTATAACGCTCTGCGACAAAGCCTGACTATGTTTTCGTTTGGTATGTAACGAACGACTGAAACATGCGATAATGTAAATAGTTTCCGAGGTTGATGGTAAATCTCAAATAAAAAAAATAACGGCGGCGATATATTGTGCTGTGGAAAAGCTTGGGGTTAAAATCATGATTTTCTGCTCAGTAAGCAAAAACGATCCAGTACGATTCAGTTCTCTTTAGGTAAATATATGGCTGAATTAGCTATTATTGAATAATTATTATTTACGATAATTGCATGAAAGAAATAAAATATAAAGTACAGTCAAAATGTGACTACCAGCGTAGCTTTGGTGGTGTGCTTATAGCTGTTGCCACACGGCATGGTAGCGCACGCATTGACATGCACAACAGCAGAAGGCTAGAGCAGGTGTGTGTTTCTGCTAAGATTCGAGGCCGTCGACTTCTGATGTGTAATCTACATTCCACCGGATAGCCGTAAAATCGATCTGATTGAAGAACACATTGCCACCGTTAGGGAACTCTGTGAAAATGCTTCTTAGGATGACACTTTCTTCATGTGTGGCGATTACAATCAGCCTCGTTTGGATTGGTCAACAGATGAAAATGCCATTTGGCTACAAAATTCGACACTTTTGACTCCGGTGGGTATAGCTTTAATGGATGGTATGGACTTCTTGAACCTGAATCAAGTTAACGTACAGCTGAATAATTTAGGTCTCGATTTGGTTTTCGCACCTGAGACCAGTTGTGCTGTGCTTTATGATGTCGAGGAATCTGTGCTGCCAATAGATCTTCATCACCCCCCACTCAGCATTCGCATTAATGTTCCAGCCGAATGCATTCAACTACCGCAAAATCGATTTCGACGGACTTTTTGTTCATCTGTCTGACTGGAATTGTGTCTACGACAGTGTGGATATCCATGAAAAGGTCTCAGATTTCTGCCAAATCATCCGTCAATGGTTGAACACAAACGTACCTTTAAAGAGAAAACCAGTCTCGCCAAAACTTGAACGTGTTTGCGGGCCCATAAATCCTCATTTACAAAAGCTAACTTCAAACGAGCGAGTGATGACTACCGAAAGTTGAATGCAGTTTGGTTTACTCCAGGATCCAAAATCCGTCAATTCCGCCCAATGTGGTCTATGACGGCAGAGACTCCAAGAGTGAAGCAGAAGCATGCGATTTCTTCGCGACTCTTTTAGCATCCGTCTTCCAATCCGAGTCATCATCCGACGCCGAGGCCGAACTGGCTGCGTCAAACATATCGCGGGATGCAGTTGATCTGGACACGTTCGAAATGTTGCCTGCAATGATTATCGGTGCGTCAAAAAAGTTGACGAGTTCATTTGCTTCTGGCCCGGATGGAATTCCTGCTGTTGCTCTCCGTCGCTCTGCAAATGCAGTAGCTGAGCCGTTAGCCTTCATTTTCAACCACTCGTTCGAGCAAGGACAATTTCCCATGAGCTGGAAACTGTCTTACATGTCCTGTGCACAAAAGCGGTGACCGGCCAGATGTCAGAAACTACCGTGGGATAACCAGCCTTTCTGCCGCTTCGAAGATATTCGAGATCATCGTCAGCGATCATATTCTGCGTGCTACAATGACCCACATCTCGACCGATCAACACGGATTCATTCCCGGCAGGTCCGTAGCTACAGGTTTGTTGGATCTAACTACCACCTGTTTTACGGCTAGGGAACGGACCTGAGGCCGGCTTTCGACAAAATCGATCACACAATGTTACTTAGGAAATTATCACGATTGGGAGCCTCGAATAGACTGGTGTCATGGTTTTCATCGCATCTGACTGGCAGGGTGCTGTGTATTAAGAATGGATCTTGTGTTTCATCGCCATTTGCTAGCATGTCAGGGGTCCCACAAGGAAGCAATTTGGGGCCGTTACTATTTGTCATATTTTTAAATGACGTTGCATCTTCACTTGGCTATAGATGCAAGCTCATATATGCTGATGATCTAAAGATATATGTGGTGGTACGCTACATCGAGGATTGTACCTGCAAATTTTGCTCAACGTGTTTGTTCACTGGTGTCGCTTTAATAAACTTGTCATCAGCATCGCAAAATGAATACTTACTTATCAATACTACATCGATGATACTGTGCTTGATAGGGTGAAACATGTGACCGATCTGGTGTTATGTTAGATTCGAAGCTCTCCTGTCATTCCCATTACGCATCGATTATTTCCAAGGTAAACCGTCAACTAGGCATTATCTCCTAAATTGCCAAGGACTTCACGGATCCACACTGTCTCAAAGCGCTATATAGAAAACACTTTACTCGTATGGGCTCCAAACGACGCTACATGGAACCGAAGAATTGAACGAGTCCAAAATAGGTTCATACGGCTTGCCCTCAGGAATCCTTCATGGCGTGGTCCGTCTAACCTTTCAGTGTATCTCGCTAGATGCCGTATGCTTGGTCTTGAAACGCTTGATCGAAGACGAAAATTATAACAAGCTACGATTGTCGTTAAATTACTCAACGGTGACGTCGATTGCTCCTATCTTCTATCGCTCTTTGACTTCCGTGCTTCAGGTAGGATATTACGACAGCGGTCCCTGATGCAGCCGGGATTTCATCGTGCTCTGTATGGTCATAACCAGCCTATATCTGCAATGATTTGTTTGTTTGCTTTTGTTTTCAATTTTGGTATGTCAACGCCTCAATCTGTAAATAGAGTAAGAAGATTGAACATAATTGAGATATTCAGTCTGTTTGTCACTAAACAATAAATAAATCTCTGAAATATTGCAACTGATTAGCAGTTTCACTACGAGATATATCTAGAGATCTGAAAATAATGTCATGTTTGGAAAAAGCAGGTGCAGATATCTGTTTGAAATTCAAGATCAAATTGGTATTATTTATCTCCAAGGCCTTCAACCGCACGTGGACGCCAGCCGTCCTGGAAAAAAAATACAAACTGGGGCTTGAAGGGACATATGATGTATTTCATACGAAGCTTCTTGACCTTCCGGTCATTCCGTGTATTGGTGGGGAACACGCGGTCGAAAAGTTTCAGCGAGGAGACCGGAGTCCTTCAAGGCTCCGTTATGGCAGTCACGCTGTTTCTGGTGGCAATGAACGGGATATTTGACTGGCTACCTGTGCGCATTTACATATGTGTTTACACTGATGATATGCTGATTGTGGCCACCGGTCCCACACAGATCCGAACCCTATGGCAAGCGCAAGCGGCAGTCTCTGCCGTCGTCAAATGGACCGACTCGATGGGTTTCCAGTTGTCCACCAGGAAGAGCATCCGATGCCACGTATGTCCGTCTCATCACCGAGTCAATAGCATAGCACCCTATTTACGATCCACGACCAAGCCATTCGGACCAGCAAAACAGTTCGCGTCCTTGGCGTACTGATCGACCGAACGCTCTCCTTCGACCAGCATTTCCAACAGGTCAAAAAGGACTGCCGCAGTAGACTCAACCTCGTTAAAACGATCTCTCGGATCATCGACAGTAGGTTGCTTTACGAGACGGAAATTACTTGTATCGCCTCAGAGAAGCTGGTTAGAACCCTAGCTCCGGTCTACAACAGCTACATCAGCATCATATCTGGTCTCCTGCCATCCACTCCAGCAGACGCCGCATGCATCGAAGTGGGTCTTCTTCCTTTCCGGTTCTGCTTAAACGCAAATATTGCCACAAAAGCCGCTGCCTTTTCCGCCAAGACCTCCGGAAACAATAGAATCTTTCTCCTCGACGAGGGGAACAGAATCCTCCGAACGGCCGACGACATCGAGTTCGCTGAGTAACTTGGGTCCAACTATGCTGATCACGTACACCGGTACACTGACTGCTCCCGATCGATAAACGGAGTAGGTATCGGGATTTTTGGAGACGGTACTGCTGAAAGCAGCAGTCTTCCTCCACAGTGCTCGGGTTTCTCGGTCGAGGCTGCACCGATACTTCCCAAGCAACCTAAAGTTCGGATTTTACTTGATAAACAAACTCAAAAGTTCACATCTGGTTCAAATTTAGTTTCGTGGAACTTTCTTGCTGACTAACAAGGCACTACACGTACAAACAGAACTTAATGCTCTTTAAAGTACCGTCAATATTTATTGGAACCTTGAAAGTTCCACAAAAGTTTCTTGTTCCCGTTCATTTGAACTGTGAAGTTCACAAAAAGTGAATAAAGAACTTGTTTCGAACCTCTAACATAAAGTTCAATCTTAGTACTAACCGTACTTTTAAGCAGCGCGAAAGTTCACAATTAATCTATGTTGAACTTCTTTCAGACTTTAAAGTACGCGTAAAGTTCTAGATAAGTTCGAAGGAAGTTCGACTTGAACCTTGACTTGAACTTGTAAGCAACTTTAGAAATGTCAATTTCTAGCAGCTTTTTTCGTCACGGATCAATTTATTTTGTTCTGCGAAACTGTTTGCATTTGGCCAGAACAAAATGTGTCCACTTTTTGATTTCCGCAGCCATTGATCTGGAACGGCCGAAAGCTCCTTACAGCCTTGAGCGTTCAATGTTTCTACTACGGCGAATGGCATTTCTGTAAGTAAAAATATGTTAAATTTTAATAAATTTCATTGAGGTTTGCGTTCCACTACCATACCTTGATGATTTTCTGAATAAAACAAGTCTCATAACAGTTAAATTTACTACAATTAAGTCAAATTGTTTCGTACTTTTCGATGTTACAAAACAAGCTGTCAAATGTCAAACGGTGCAAGTTCACAGTAAGTTCCGTATTAACTTTTTAGCAACTTTCAAGTTCAGATAAGGTTCTACATGAACTAATAAGAGACTTTGAAGTTCAAAAAAAGTTCTTACGGAACTTGAAAGTAGATTTGGCTACTCTGAAAACAATTTTTATGAATGAAATCAATACATCGAGTAAAATCATATGATATTCCACTTCGTTCACATAGAACAGTGGTATGTATCTCGGTTTCAAAGAGGAGGACTCGAGTTCGAGGCTTGCGGTAAGTAATTTAAAAACATGTAATTTAAAGTAAGTATTTGACCATATTTCAAACATTTATCTTCCGACGACGCAGCAGCGCATAATAAATTAGAAGAGAACGTGGTAAGCAGCAAAATAATAGATATATTTGCTGTCTATTTTGGTTTGTAGATTTCATTCAAGTTTTCTTTTTGGGCTGAATAGCATTCCCTCCAACGGTTAAACGAACCTTTTGTGAACTTTCAAGTTCTTTTTAAAAGTGAAACAGCATTCTGTTAGAAGCTTAAACATCGAATGTGAACTTGGAAGTTCGGTTAATTACTTAAAAAGTAAGTTGAATAGAATTCTCTTCATAATCTTTCGATTAGCTGATTAAGCCAAAAAAGGGCTTTTATCCGAACTTTTGGTTGCTTGGGTTATCTTAACCGATTCACACAGCGTCGTTCAAGCGATCACCTCGGAAGCACCAAAACACCCATGGATCCAGACGATTATCAAGTACGCCCCACCGAACACCCTGTATACATGGATTAACGGTCACTGCGGAGTGTCAGGTAAAGAGTCTGCTGATCACCTTGCCAGAGCCGGGCCATCGGGTCCCAGACTCACCAACAAGGTACCGCTACAGGACGTCAAGTGGTGGATCATGCTGACCATTCGAGCGACATGGGAGGCCGAGTGGTTCCGCAACAGAACTGCCTTCATCCGCAAAGTCAAAGGGTCAGCTGAAGCATGGAGCGAACAGGACAACCTGAGGGATCAACGCGTGATTTCGCTACTTCGGACCGGACACACCAAACTCTACTATAAATATGGTGGCCTGCCGTTCCGCAGAAGCTGCATTATCACCGTCAAACACATCCTGTGCAACTGCCAGGAGTTCCAAAATCTTCGGGAGTTGCACTATCTAACTTCCAGCATCAGCGATCTGCTCGGGAATGATACTCCGGCTTCGGCAGCACTAGTAGCCTTCTTAAAGAAAGCCAAAATCTACCACTTGGTATAGCAGGAATTTCTTTCGGTCGTCTCAACATCTCAACTGGATGGATTTCCCCTATTGGACCCATGCCAGCTGAGCTCTGTTTTGTTCGGATTATTCGTATGTAGCTTGTTTTAAATCATTTTGTTTTCTGTTGCTTCTCTGTTCCACTATTTTATATATTTTAATTTTTTTCTATATAAGTTGAAAAGCTAGCAACCAAAGTTATTTACAAACTTTTAATATAACATGTATTAAGGCCTCTCCTTTCTCCGGAGATGAACTAGCCATAGGCTAAAAATTTCCTTAATAAATAATTAAAAGAAAAAATATATTATATATTGACTTGTTAAGTCAATCAACGAGCATCCTTCCGAATAGAGATGTATCGAATCAAAATTGGCACAAGTTAAACCTAAATAATTTAACGTAACGATTAGAATGTCCCATCTCTTGATTTATCAAGTTTCGTAAGTTAGTATTGAAACCTCAAACCACAACAATGTTCGTATAAGATATTGAAAAAAAACAATAAGCTGGTTGGATATTGTTTCAGTCATTATGAGGAGGACTCTAAACAGTACCTAGTAAAAATATTAGGTTTAAGAATTATAAATTCTGTTCGGTTTATAATTTCAACACCAACAAAAAATTCAGAATAGTATAGAATTTTGCATTTCAGGCATTTTCTGTTATAGAAACAGAGACCACCACTTTGACTGTATTAAAAATCATTCCTAATCAAGTTGAAACCACCAATAGGAATCACATCATCCAGTACACTATCAGAAAGCCATCTTTCGGAAATACATATTAAAAAACAAATTACGGAATGTTTCATACAAATCGGAGAAGATCGATTCAAAAAATTGTTTTCACTATTTTTCCTGGAATTCCTCACTTTCGGTATACCTCGGTGCACGCGAATGCCATAAAGTGAAAACTGAAAATTGAATCAGAGGACAGAAAACAGTCTCCATTTTTGGGAAGGCACCTTTTTGAGTTCAAATATCGCGAATTAAAACAAATATATAACATCCCAACTGACAACAGCAGCATGATATTAAAGTTGTGGTTGTCAAAAATTAGAACTGACAATATCATTCATTCACTCTATCGCTTTGAAGCCAGAATCAATATAAACTATTTTATTCGAACCCGCAGGACAACCTTCATATTTGCTGCGCATTCAGAATGTATTTGATGTTCGATTTATTTGAATAAACATTGCCTGTCCATCAAAAAGAAGTAATAAAACCGATCCATAGAAGCCAAGCCATGACCATAAAAATTCATTCAAACTCAATCCATAGCAACAATATTGACCTAAGCGAAAAATGATTATCGCTGACCAGTGTCGGTACCACTGTTGAAATCCATTGGGCGGAAGTTCCCATGTGAATAAAGGAATAAAAGTCATACGCTGAGCTCTTCCCATCAGATCAGCACACTCGTCATCACCCGCTATTACGAAAGAGACATGTAGCTAGATGAGGACGGATTCCGGCTCGGAGTTTAGTGGGTGTGTAAACAGAAGCGAACGAAGCGCCTCGCTAATCCGGATCCGGAACCACTCGAATGTGAAATAGAACTGCATTCATGAAGCGACGCTAGACGATATGCAAATGCAAACGATGCTCGATCGGTAAACAAGACTCGAGTGAGTTCCACTTGGCTGGATGCTGTTGATGGGTGCGTGGTTTCATTTCGGTTCGGAATAAGTTTTGTGAGCAATGCCGAGTGGCAGTTATAATTTGCTCTTTTGTTGAGAAGAGTATTTGAAACTCGGAAATCGCGTTTGAATGCGTTTGATTCGAAATGGCTGATCAGATGGAAAAAAATATGAATCACACACATACACTGGATTAGCTTTTCCCGGTGATGAAATCGATCGTTATTAATCTATTGGATAGGTTTATTTGAAACGGGAATCGCTATATTCCTCTGTAGAATGCACCATTTCCAAACAATAACAATGTCGGCAAACAGTGGAAAATGCAAATGAGATTATATATCAAGCTCGTTGCTCTTGTCGACGGATTAGTGCCAAGCTGAGTTGGGGGGAAGTTCGTTTTGCAGTGCTGTCGAACAAACGGATGAATGGATATGGCTGTGAGTAAAGCAGCCAAATATGGTTAGGAAATAAGCCCGAGAGGATGATGTGCATTTATTTTCACTGCATATTGCATTGACCGGGTGCTTCCGGTGGCCATGCGCGCACTATACCGTGGCAACTTTCTATGTCCGGTAGAGTATTGTTCCCGAAAAGTGATTGAAAACTACTGTCGATTGCATGCAGATTTTCTGTATGCAATTTTTGAAAAATGATTTCCGACTCCTGTGGGTCAGTTTTGCATTGCCCACCCAACTAACATTGAAAGCTGCAGATGCTTAACGTCAAAAATCAGACTTAGAGTGGACATTTTATACAAAATATGAGTAGATGAAAGTAAGTATAGAGTTGATTGTTCTGGTGTAAAATTGTATATAGAAAGTAGAAAGCGAGCAGAGGAAAATTTTAAGGAAGTTATGAATCGGGTCGATCATCCCCTTTACTAAACTTATCCGTTGATACGGGATAGCACATAACAGATGTGGAACCAGTACTGTGTTCCTAAAATTTCGTTTAGTGGTAAGCGTGATTGCCTCTCACCCCAAAAGGCCTGGGTTCAATCCCAGTCGGCGCAGCCGGAATTTTCTCAGGCATAACATCTCTTAAGCGCTGGCCAAACTGAGCAGTTATAACATGTTATAATGGTTGTCAAATAATTGCAACACAGAAACCACCATCAAGATAGCGCTATAACATGTTATAACTCTGTAGTCTGAACGTACTATTACTTTACTTACTTGAAACTTAATTCAAGTATCTATGAATGTCACGGTAGCCTAGGATCAGAAATTGAAATAAGTAAGTAATGTAACCATGTAACATTCGATATGTATCAATGGAGACGCAGGGTAATCTAGTCCTATTGGAGTAATGAGCGAAATTTCTAAACATGTTAATTTCAAAAAATTGTTACCCGAAAATGAGAAAAATACATCGCTGATGTTTTGATATGCTGTGTAGAAAAGCCTAAATTTTCAAGAAAAAATATAAAAACGTGTAACGTTCATTGCACACTGGGCCAGATATGCAATTTAGCGGATCAAAATTAATAACTCCAAAATGAAGCATTTCCGCGACTTGGTGTCTTGGGCCATGTTTCTCTTCATAATAAGAAGAACCATATATATATATTTTTTTTTACTTGTAAAATTTGTTTATTCTTCAGAAAGTTTAAAAAGTAATTACAGCATAATTATTCAAACTTCGATATTTAATTCGAATTCTAATGAGGCTACGTCAATAACATTATTACACAACATAACAAAGGTGACATATTTTATGAACAATTTGAGTATTCTATGTTTTTTGGTTCTTTCTGTATTCCCCAGTTGAGGCCTTAATAGTTCTTCTACCGAGAGTGTACGCCATCCATTGAGTATAATCGTTATCTTCCGCTGCAGCAGCCTCCAAGCTGGCTCCACGCGTACGCATTCACTGAACTTGTGCTGCAGTGTTTTACAGGCAGCGTTACAGTGTAGGCAGTTTTCACCATCGGTTCTGTTCATTCGGTACATCAGTTTTCGGTGCTCAATTTTTCCGTTGACTAACAAGAATAAGGCACTTCGTTCACTTGAATTCAGCTGTCGCATGGTTATATTTGTCCAGATTTGCCGCCAATTTGCTGCTGGATACTCACGAGTAACTTTGGGTGTTTCCGTTTGTTCGATGAAATGGTTATGAATACTATCGGCGGTAAGGTTTTGTTGGACTTGCGGAGGGAGTGTTGGGAGATTTAAAAGGATAAGTTTGAGGCAAGGACAATCTGCGGGAGGGGTGGGATTTTGCTGAGTGAGAAAGGACCTATAGAAGGGAAGGGAAGCGATATCATTCACATGTCGATTAAGTAGCAGCGCCTTGCACTTTAAAGCTGGCAAGTGCAGTTTCAAACCACCTGCTTATCTGCTACGCGCGAGCTGTTGCATTGGAACTCTTGCTGCGATGCCTCGCCACAGAAAGGTTCCCATCGTAGAAGTCAGTTTTGCCGTATGAGCGGCAGTTAGTGTGAGAATGGATGCGAGATACCATATCTTTGACGTGGTGAATGTGTTGAGCAGGATCACTTTTTGGTGCAAGGTGAGAGTACGGAGAGAGTGGCGATAAATCTGCCGAGATAATTTACCGACAAGCTCA
This sequence comes from Ochlerotatus camptorhynchus, assembly GCF_037179485.1. Classification (NCBI taxonomy): domain Eukaryota; kingdom Metazoa; phylum Arthropoda; class Insecta; order Diptera; family Culicidae; genus Ochlerotatus; species Ochlerotatus camptorhynchus. The sequence continues at coordinate 4,432,394 of NW_027040858.1, read as the reverse complement.
TCCCAGTTTTACTTGTTCATCAGCCGTTTCGAGTTAGCGAAAGTCACCCCCAAAATACAAACGGTGTTTTCGTTCCGAAGCCACGGCACTCTGAGTGGCAAGACGTCAGTGTAGCCCACTGATATCGACGCAGATTTCTCTAGGCTCAGCCTTGCACCGGAGGCACGTTCGAAATGTTGAAATGTCTCGCGTATCAAGGGGACCTTACACGATTGCTTTTATTGACAATAATCGTATTGTCAATACATTCTATATTGTCGTCAATACATCGAGATTGACAATATTTCTAGATTCACATCATCAATATTATTGTCAATAATTCCCCTTCGCGTCAATATATTGATGCGTGTGGGGTTTGCTTCAGTTCCATTCTTGCCAGGCATGTGCTGATCACCGACACATCATCGGCATATGCAACAACGAGATCAGGTCCACATATCTCCTCGAGCCGCTTCATCAATGGGTGTAGATAGAGGACGAATAGATGCATGAAGAGAGGGTCCCCCTGGCGAACCGATCGCTCGTTGGGGAATGCTTCCGAGAGATGCCCGTTTATCAACAGGCGAGAGGACGACAAATCTCCGATTTTGCTTAGTAGACGAACGAGATTAGGATTGAACCCGAGCGAGAACATGTTACGAAAAAGAAACGACCGGTCCACTACGTCGAAAGCGTGACGGAGATCGAATGATGCCAGTAGACCACGTTGTTTACATTTGGTCAGTCGTGCGATTCGATCTTTCAAAGCAAGGATAGCTTGAAATATATTCCGGCCGAAGTTAGAGCATTTTTGACTCTCGCTGACCACTCGGTGGGTACTCATCACGCTCTCCAGACGCTGTTTAAGAATACGAGAGAGTATTTTATAATCAAAGTTGAGTAATGAGATCGGTCTGTAAGTGTGCACTGAATGATCGTTTCCCTTCTTCTTCACAAGTACGATCACACCGTCAACAAAATAAGCTGGGAAGTTACCTGAAAGTGTCTCGTTTATGACGAGTGTGATTTCTCTCCAGATGACATCGAATGTTTTGAGATAGAACTGTCGTGGCAAAGAGTCTCCTCCGGGAGACTTGTTCGAGCTGCTAGTCTTGATGGCTGTGTATATATCAGCCGGAGTTATCTCATTCATGCAGGACTCACTTACCGGGTCGTTTTCAGGGATCATTCTCTCGCATTCGAATGTGTCTGCTGCTGCTCTTTCCGTCTCACCCGCAGCGTATAGCGATTGGTAGAAGCCAAGCATGTGTCGTTCGATCGCACCAGGATCATCGATGAGTTGGTTATCGTTGTCTCGCAGTTGTGTGATGGTTGTTTTTTTCCTACGCCTATCGCCCAGCTGGAACATTGAGATCCGTTCTCCAGAGATGAGGGATTATTATTATTATTATTTATCTTTATTAGGGAGGCTTTCAGCCTTGGGCTGGTTCGCCTCCAAGTAGAGATGAAGGACTCGTTTACGCGCATGAATGCTTGCGTGAAGCTGCGCTGAAGAGTCAACATTTTTGCTTTTACGCGATTTATTGTTGACAACATCGCAGGGTTTTGGTAGTAGCCATCGTACGCTCGCCGTTATTCTCCGTATAGGCGTTGGTGTTCCTGATGAAAATCGTCGAAAGCAGCCTGTGATTTCCAACGGAAAAATGATTTTATTTTAGGCTTAGCGCACGACAGCCACCACTGCATCCATGAGGGGTAATTTCGACGCTGGCGGGTCCAGTATTGCCAGCGTACCTGGAACTCGTGAATGTTGTCTGTTGTCAACAGGTGTGGACGTAGCGACCAAAAACCACGACCAGGTTCGCGGCTTGATTGAAGAAGACAAATTCGGGGCTTGATTGAAGAAGACAAATTCGCGGCTTGATTGAAGAAGACAAATTCGCATTATTACGGCTTTATGGTCAGAAAAACAGCAAACATACGCATCAGCTGCTCTCAACTGACTTCGTAGACCCTGGCTAACGTACATACGGTCTAGGCGAGAAGATGAGTTGTGTGTAATGTACGTGTAGCCCGGTATATTTGGACAGAGTTGTTCCCAAACATCGAGGAGCTGCAGCTGCTGTACGGTTGCGAGGAGAGCGGGGCTGTGATTGTATCCCGTTGCATCACGTTGCCGTAGAACACAGTTGAAATCGCCAGCTATCAATGTGTGCTCTGTGCGATGTCGGAGATAGTAAGCGAGAGTATTGATGAAGAAACGCTCCCTCTCCGCTCTAAGGGTCGTACCAGGTAAAGGTGAATTCAGATCTAAGCGTACATTAGCGGAGCGGAGCAAAATTTGCGTTGGAAGGAGAGAGACAACTAGTACTCTTCTCCCTCTCGTACTTTCGCAAAATCTCTCTCCGCGCGTGAAATATCGCTCAGATCTGAATACACCTTAAACGTTACATATTGTAGTGTTCTGCACCCGTAGTGCAATCAGCCGTCCGTCTAAGCTCTTCTCGACGTTTGAGAATTTCAGGTGCTCTTTCAGCGCTATTGCCGTCCCCCTTCGTGAGTGATCTACATTGCACACGACGTTGTAGCCAGGCAAGCTGAGTTCCTCGTTCTCTACTTCCTGCAATAATAGTGCGATGTCTATATCCATCGTTCGTAGAAAAGTTCGTAGTGCGTTGAGTTTTGTTGAGTTGGTGATGGTGTTGATATTAATTGAGGGGATATTATAGCTGCTGAGATCCATTATAGTTCGTTGTCTACCTCCTCGTTCGAATCGTCATGTCGTTGCTTTTTGCCTGGAGGACGACCACCTCGGCGCTTGTAGCTTCCCGAAGTCGATGACCCATCTGTTTCGTTTCCATCGCTGGTTTGACGTGTGACCATTCTGCTGATTGAACCTATCAAAGCCGGCAGTGCCATGAGAGTAGCACTTTGTTCGGCAAGGTTTGTTTTCGACAGCTTCGGCTCGACAGGGTTGTGTGTGGACAGCATCGGTACAGTTAGCGCAGGTTGAGTTGCACTTGGTCTTTGGGTCAGTGGATTGATTCGTTGCTTTCCCCCCTCACCGGGCTTCGGTCCAAACGGTTTGACGAATGGTGTTTTCTGCGTCGTTGCAGAGGCTTTCGGGGCGGTTGGTTTCGGTCCCGGTTGTTTTGCCACATTGGCATACGTGTACGTATTTTGCACAAGCAATTTTTTTGTTTTGTACACAAGAGATGCCATTGTGTAAAAATTCGCTGCAATGGCAGCACGTTTGCAGCTGTCCGATATATGTCACACTCGTTGAATGACCGTCGATAGTGATGTAGCTTTCGATGTTGCGCTTCACCATCATGCGCGCGATGCGAGCGCCAGTCGGACGCCCAGCAAAGCGATATTTGCTATCCCATACATGATCGGTGACCGAGAGCACTTCACCGTAGACGCAGAGAAATTCAGTAATTTGTTCGTTTGTGATACTTTCGGACAGGTCCGTCAGCTTCACCTCAACCGCCCCGTCCTCCATTGTGATCCGAAGCTTATAGGTTTTGCCGTCTACTTCGGTCTCGTGCTTGTTGTCGTGCTCTGCTACAATTCTCTTCGCTAGCTCTAGGTTGACGACCTTCACAAAGGCGCATCCAAATACCTTACTTGGCTGGAGACGAAAAACTTCTTCGTATTGTAGACCCAATTCGGTAGCAACAAAGTCATGAAGCTCATCATAGGATGGCTTCTTCGGCACGTTCGAATAATCGATGCGAAACGTGTTTTCACGTCGAACACTCATCGCGGCGATAATCGCGACAAAACAGAACACGCGAAAACAACCACTAAAACGAGGTGAACCGAAAATTGAAAAAAATATAGCTTGCGTGTGGCTTCCAGGGAAATAAAACGTCTGCTCCGCTTGGAAGTTGAGCGCTAACTGATCTATTGGCATAAACAAATAATTCAAAACTCTTCCGCAAAGATGGCGCCACAATATAACTTCTTTTTCTGACGTTTTGGAGACTTGACGTCTCGGGCAAAGTTGTTTATCTTGACAAAATAAACAACTCTTTTGAAGACGTTAAATTTCCACAGCCGAGATTTAGGGAGTTAAAAAAAATGGCAAAAATATGGTTTTCTCCTTCTGTTTCTGTTTTTGTTTTGCTTACAACCATATAATGTTATATTTTTATCTTATGCAAATGCATTAAATAAAGAACTTTTGTGAAGAAACATGCTGGTTCAAGCTCCAAATTGAAGAAAAAAAAAACAAAAAGATTGCAATTTTTGAATTTTAATATCTTTCAAAGCGCAAAAAATCGCAGCTTGACATTTTCAGCAACAAATAAGCAATACTGGATAAACAAATATCAACTTTTTTAAATGCATTGAAATGGCGTTTTGAAGACTTGACGTCTTTGGTAAAGTTGTTTATCTTGGTAAAATAAAAAAAACTCGTTCCAAGACGTCAAAACTCCACAGCCTACTTGTTGCCGCAAGTCTGCCGATCCTCCATCGGGTGCATCTTGCCATCGGCTAAGACTGCACGGATCTCTCCAAAATCCAGCAAAGCAATCTTCGTTACCGGTCGTCGCATAGTACCTCCTTTGGTCCGCACGATAGCTTGACGTACTCTTCCATCAGGTCCTCGAATCGCTTGCCCCACTTGTCCCCTGATCCACTCGCTTCGTCTGCCATCATCGGTGATGAGGACCAAATCACCAACCCTGATCTCCCTCGTTACTTCTTCGAACCACTTCGGCTGCCGTCGAATGACTGGCAGATATTCTTTCAGCTTCCATTTCCAGAAGATATCCAGTTGCTGCTCGATATCCACCCACGTTTTCTGTAGATTCTGCTGCTGATAGCGAATGTTCCGGCTTGGTTCCGTGACTCCGCTTGAACTCCCGAGTAAGAAATGGTTCGGAGTCAGGGATTCGGATTCGTCCGAGTCTAACGGCAAGTACGTCAAAGGCCTAGAATTCACTGCGCTCTCAGCCTCCACACTCAAAGTCCCAAGTCCTTCCTCGTCAAGTTTCCCATCGCGGCCTTTACTGACTGTACCATCCTTTCCCAGGCGCCGCCCATGTGTGGGGCACCTGGTGGTATGAAGATCCATTAACACTTCGAGCTGGTGAATGTTGTGGACAGCCCCTGCTCGATTTGTTCCCGCAGAAGTCGTTCGGCGCCTTGAAAGTTGGTCCCATTATCGCTGTGTATCTCTACTGGTGCTCCTCGACGACCGATGAACCTTCGTACGGCGGAAACGCATGACGAAGTAGTCAGGCTGTGCACGACTTCAAGATAGATCGCGCGCACGATGAGACAAGTGAAAAGTGCGATCCACCTCTTCACGCTCGCTCTTCCTTGCTTCACCAACAACGGACCGAAAGAGTCCAATCCGACGAAACATCGGAGGAATGTACGGCCAAGCTCTGCGAAGTTTGCAGTACCAACACTCACGGCTGCATTTTCGCACCATGGTTCGCAGTCGAGGAATTTCAGAATTCCTCATGTTTATATTTCCGGTGGTACATATCTACCACGAGTGTAGTTACTTCACTCCTTCTGGGAAGAATCACAGGATGCCGGAGATTGTAAGACGCATGTTTGGCTGCTCCAATGCACCCACTCTGCCGCATAACTCCGTATTCATCCAGCGTTGGTACCAGTTGATACGCCGAACTGCTTTTTGGAATCGGTTGCGCATCACCTTCCCCAGCAGACTTGTTCTTTGTGAGAATCGACACCTCGTCCGGAAACGTTTTCCACTGCACCTGCTTTATGATTACCCCTTCCACCACTTCCTGATGCAACTCGCCAGAAATGTTGCGTCGCTTTCTGCTGATGTTGTTAGTGAAACGCAGCAAATAAGCTACGGTGCGATGTAGCCTTTCCCATTTCGCGAACCTTTCGAATCGAATGACAGACTCATACGGAAAGTGGAATAGAACAGAAGGTCGTATTTCCTCCGTCTCGACGGTAGATAACACTGGAGGAGTCGGCCAGTGGTATTCCGGACTCTTCAGAAACTCTGGTCCAGAAAACCAGTGGCTATCGGTACTAAAATAGGGTCCTTTACCCCACTTGGTCCCTTTATCGGCACGTATCTCCACTAATCTACACTGGTAGTTTCCAGGATCTCTCCTACTCTGTGGGCTACGAACGGTCGGTTGTTGCGTGGATCTGACCTGATCCATGAAAGCGCCGTAGTGTTGTCTGTCCAAAGACAGCGTTTAGTGATTGGTATGGTATGGTTTTCTTGAGCAAATTTCAGCATCCGTGTACCGAGTACGCACACAGCGCAACACTTGCCGTTTCGTAGGTCGAGTAGATGTCTCGATAAGCGTGCGTACCTTCTCGCTCATGTGCGTTGAGAAGCATAATTCGTCGGTTGCGGGCATCCACAGCATTCCGAGCACCCTCTCAGTGTGCTCCTTGTCAACCAGGTTGATGTTCTTGTTTCTATCGGTCCCTGGCTCTCCCAGAAACTCTAGCACTGCATCGCTATTGGCATTCCAATTCCTCAGAACGAAGCCACCATTGCGATGAACTAAGCGCACTTCTGCAGCAATCTGCTTGGCTTTCTCTTCATCCCCGAAGCTGTCGAGATAGTCGTCGACGTAGTGGTTGTCTACTATCCGTTGAGCTGCACGGGGATACTGCTGCGAGTGCTCCTTGGCGTTTAAGTTCTTTAAGAACTGCGCTGAAGCCGGTGAGCAGGTTGCTCCAAACGTAGCTACGTCCATAACGTAGACTACGGGAGGCAGTGTGGGATCGAAGCGAAATATATACCGTAACGACTGCTTATCGTTTGCTATCATCAAGATTTGATGGAACATCTCTCGTATGTCTGCGCTGACTGCAGTGTGGAACTGCCGGAATCAGAATAGAATGGCAGGAAGAGCGGTCAATCTGTTGGGTCCCTTCAGTAGATGACTGTTCAACGACGATCCATCCACCTTTGCAGCAGCGTTCCAGATGATACGCACCTTTTCTGGCTTCCTCGGGCTCGTGACTGCTCCCAACGGAAGATACCACACTCTTCTTTGATCTGCGCTCTCCAGCTCTTCGTCCGTCGCTACGTGCGCGTAGCCCTTCGTCACGTAATCCCGAACTTGCTGTTGAACTTTCTGCTTCAAAATCGAATCTCGCTCCATACGACGTTCCAAACATTTTGTGCGGCTCAGCGTCATAGGTTAGCTTTCCGGTAGCTCGACGTAATCCTTCCGCCACAACAGTCCAGTTTCGTATCGGTCTCCAACTCGCCTGGCCGTATGTTCCAGCAGCTCCTGTGCACGTTGATCCTCGACCGAAAGAATAGGATTGGTCGATCCTACTTCTTCCACAGCAAAAAATTGCTTCACTGTTTCGTGGAGTTCTTCGTTTAGCGTGCAGTCGCACATGTGAAAACTGTATGCTCTCTGCTCCATCTGCTGCTGCTGGCCGTAGACGCACCAACCAAGCTTGGTTTTAGCTCCAACTGGTCCGGATCCATCTCCTTCTCTAATCTTCAGCGGTAGGGCCAAATGCAGATTGTCGAGCCCAATAAGAATCCTAGGAGTAGCGTCCTGGTAGCTCTTCAAAGGTAGATACTTCAAGTAATCAAAGCGCTTTGCTGTATCCTCCAGATGAAAGCTTTGTGACGGTAGATTCAAACTCTCAACCATTCGCGCTCCAACTATTCTGTACTACCGATCTTTACCTTCACCAGAGATCGAAATGGAAACACTCTGGGAAGATTTTTCTGTACGGGAAGGGTTTGCCGTCCATCTCAGGCAGAGAGGTTGTGGACTGCCGGATATTCCCAGCTGGTTCATCAATCCCCCTTCGACCAGCGTTAATGAGGACCCTTCATCTAGAAAGGCGAAAGTATTCACCTGACCGCTATTCCCATAAAGAGACACGGGAACTATCCTGAAGAGTACGCTCGAACTCATTAGACGATGAGTGTGATTATCCGCTACCTGCGTCACGCCATTCGATGATCTTAGCGTTGAATGTAAGAGAGGATGGTGCCTATACTGACAACCGTCGATGCCTAAGCGTGTAATGATTGGGCATGATCGCCTGCCATGCCTAAACAGGCAGTTTTGGCAGACACCCAGTGAACGAATTTTCCTCCAACGATTCTTTGAATTCTCCACAGTCTCTGATGCGATGCCCAGCTTTGCTGCAGTTCATGAATTCGATTTTTTCAACTTGCTTCTGTAAAGGTACTTCGGATGATCTTTGGCCGGTGGACGCGTGTTGGTTGATGAATCCTTTTTGCTTCACTTTGTCCTTTCCTTGCTCTCTTCCATGGTATCTTTTCCAGTCCGACTCGAATGAAAGTACACTTGTAGCATCTTCGACGACCTGCTGCATATAAGCACAGAACGTTCTCAGGTCTACGAGGCCGACACCTCGTCAGCACCCAGCCCACATCATCTTCTGGTCCAGTGGAAGTTTAGTTACCAGTTCCTGCAACAGTGTAGGATTAGACAGGTGACTGAGTTCGTTCGCTGCCTCGATATGTTTCGCACAGTGACTGTATTGCGGTCCCATAATCGATTAACCCCTCTAGCCGATCCGATTTTGGGGCTGGAATCGATTGAACTTTCTGGAGAAGGGTGTTGATTAGGAGTTCCGGACGTCCGTAGCGCATTTGTAGTGCCTCGATGACCTGTGGGACAGTGGAAGGTATCACAAGTCGACTCCTTACACTCTCGAGTGCACTGCCCTTCAGACAACGTTGTAGCCGGATCATGTTTTTCCCCATTCGTATAACCGCAAGCTTCAGTCGTGTAGTTGTAGCTGGAGATGAATATGGGCCATTCTGCTGGGTCCCCGGTGAAAGCAGGGAGATCCCTAGCTAAGGACTGTCGAAGTACAAGCTGCTGCGATGTTGGACCTAATTGTGAACTTGCGGAGGGAACTATAGGGGGATTTCTGGAGGGGAAGGCTTGACTGTCGAACTGGGACCGATTCACATCAGGAAAGTGGTCGTTAATATTCGAGCGTGAGTTTGTGTTTAGCAGTAGCACAAACTGATAAAGTGGGTGGTTGTTTTGGTTGATTGTGGGAGGACTTATATCAAATAAACCGGGTTTGCTTTTATTTTGAGCGTGAAAAGGGGCCTGAAGCTTACCTGTTTGTTCTAGGTTCTGGTTGGGGTACCTGGTTCAATTTTAAGGTTAGTAACCTTCACAACATCAGCTTTGTCAACGAACAGTGGGTTTCAAATTCTAGAATAACAAATTATAGTTAGCTCCGCACTCTTAGGTAGAAATCAATTAATTTAATAAATTTACAGTCACTCCACTAAATACCAAGTCACGGTGGATGCTCATACAAGTTGTGCTGATGTGTCCGTTTGACAGATCGATCGTCACTCAGCCTGGCTGATCATCGGTGACAGCGGGTGACGTTTTTGTTGGACGCGTCGCTTCAGCGACCGGGTTCCCAGTTTCACCATCCCTGTGGTACATCGGCAGACTTGCGGCAACACTACTGTTTTCGAGTGTAATGCATTTAAACAATATATTTAAAATGCTTATTTTCACATTTTTTTCTGATATTCCATCTACCTCGAAAAGAGTAGGCTATGAAGTTTTGACGTCTTGAAAAGAGTTGTTTATTGTATCAAGATTAACAACTTTGCCATTTCAATGCATTAAAAAAGTTATAGGAAAAAAACAAGTTCAACTAAAATGAAGAAATCTCAAAAACACCAAAATATACCTCTCTCAAATTTTTTTGCTGAAAATGTCAAGTTGCGATTTTTTGCGCTTTGGAAGATATTAAAATTCAAAAATTGAAGTTTTTTCCGTTTTTTCAACAATATCTTTAAAATTTGAAGCTTGAACCAATTTGTTTCTTCACAAAAGTTCTTTATTTAATGCATTTGCTTAGCTCCCTAAATCTCGGAACCAGTAGGCTGTGTAAATTTTACGTCTTCAAAAGAGTTGTTTGTTTTGTCAAGATAAACAAGTTTGCCGGAGACATCAAGTTTTTTTTTTGTCTTTATTATAGAGATTTTTAGCCATATGGCTAGTTCATCTCTTAAGTGGACCCTACACGATTACTGTTATTGACAATATACATTCTATATTGACGTCAATACATCGATACATTCTATATAGACGTCAATACATCGAGATTGAAAATATTTCTGAATTCACATCATCAATATTATTGTCAATAATTCTCCTTCGAGTCAATATATTGATACGTGTGGGGTTCGCTTTAGGATAGTAAAAAAAATTGGGTTCTCAGAAGGAGATTCCCAATCTTGGCTGTGGGACATTTATCTTGCTAGAATGAAAAGGTGTAGAGAACTACCAAAAGGGCCAACAAACTGGAAATACAAACAAGGAACACTCAGATATTGTTGTAAAGGTTCGCCTCTTTTAGGAAGGTGATGAGGGCAACTGCTGCCGGGGACTCGTCGTCCAACAGGTTCCGAATGCTGATTGACTCCAAGCCGAAGGCAACCCGAAGGTCCTCCAGCTCCGCGCAGTTCACGAGGATGTGCTCCACAGTGACTGGCACTCCGCAGGTTTTGCAGGTCCCCCGGAACGGCGTTCCTCCGAAGTTGTGGTAGACTCTGCTGTGCCCGGTGCGTGGCCTTGACACCACAACTTCATAACCTTGGTAGTGCGCCCCGAGAGTTTTGACAACTGTCGGGCGTAAAGTCAGTGAGTTGTCTCCTGCCCTGAAGCGGTCCTTGATTCGGCTGTCAATGTTGTTCTTGTGCGATTGCCAACTTCTGTCTCCGTGCCAGTGGACCCTGGCCACTGGAGGGAGATCTACGTCGGCATCCGTGTGGAGGAGTTGGTTTGCCTCGTCGAGAAGAACGATGCTGTTGTTTACCGACGTTTTAGCGAGAAAGGCAGCGGCTTCAACGCATGCAGCGTCGGCCGGGGTAGAGGGCAGGATACCGGAGAGTGTTCGAACGTAGCCGTTGTACGCCGGTTCCAGAATCTGGACAGTAGGCGACTGTCGATGATGGATCGAGTTACGCGGAAGCGGATTTCGCGATTGTTGGATCGGTGAGGGCGGGAGATGGTCTTAATCAGGTTGGACCGACTGCGGCAGTCCTTCTTTACTTGTTGGAAGTGCGGCTCAAAGGATACATTCCGATCGAGGAGCACTCCCAAGACCCTAACGGTGTTTTTGGTCGGTATTGCTTGTTGTTCAATCATGATGGGCTGTCCGCTTGCGCTTTCAGTTTCGTCCACTGCATGTCACCGTTACAATGAGGACGTCATCCGCGTAGACGAAGATGTGGAAGTTCTTGGGTAGTTGGTCAAAGACCCCATTCATGGCCATCAGGAAGAGGGTGACCGCGATCACCGGCCCCTGTGGCACTCCGGTTTCCTCACTGAAACTTCCGAAACCCGAAAAGATCGGATACTTCTTCAATACAGCTGGTATCCATGTTCGGTTGAACGCTTTGGAGATGTCCAGCGAGACGATCTCCGCGTGATGACCTTGGTCCTGTGCCTCCTTCAGGACTTCCCCAAGAGTGGCGAAGTAGGTGGAGGTGCCATACCCTTGCCTGAAGGCGTGCTGCCGATGGTCAAGCAGCTTCTTGGCCTCAAGATATTGCTTCAGCCTCCTGTTGACCATCCGTTCCAGGACTTTGGCCATGCAGCAGGTCAGTGCAATGGGACGGAACCCAGTGATGTCCTTGGTCCCGACATTGGTTTTCGGTAACGGTATAACAAGGCTTTCTCTCCAGTTTTCCGGGTATTCTTCAGCGGTACAGAGTTGGTTGCAAAGGTCGAGAAGTTTCGTTTTGCCTTCGGGTGGAAGGTGCTTTGGCAACGGGTAGCCGATTTCGTCCGGTCCGGCCGAGTTCCCGTTGCTCCAACTGAGAGCGAACACGAGTTCTTCGCAAGAGAGTGGGCTGTTGATTGGTAGGTCGTCGTTGTCTGCAGGAATTCCGAAGGCAGACACAGTGGACATAGAGGGGCCGACTCGCTGTCGGAAGCTTTCGCTGTACTCCGAGATGCCGGATAGTTTGGCGAAGTATTTGCCCAGTTCGTCTGCTACGACGGTTGGAGCAGTGATGGTGACGGTGCCTGTTCGAATCTGGAGCGGAGATGATCGCTGCTTGCCGCTAAGGGCTCCATAGCTCCGCTGACGATTGTTCGGCGTTGATACTCTCCAGGAAGTCCGACCAGCAATTTTGCTTCGCCGTCCGGATCTCCTGTCGGCATTTCATGCCACGACCGACTTTGGTTTTTGAAATTGCACCCCCAATGTAGCCTTCAAGGAGATGGTATGTTAGATATAAGTTTATCTAGATAGAGCTGGAATTAGGTTTAGCAGCTTTTGTAAACAATGAAGTCATGAAGTCTCGATGATTTTTAGGTATTCAAGGCACGCCCACGCAAACTAACATTAGCGTCGGGTAGGGGAAGTTTTACCCTACCTGATGGTGATGTTGATTAGTGTGGGCGAGCCTTGACTTTCAAGATATCACCGAAAAAAGTCTTTGTTTACAAAAGCTGTTACGCCTTAATTCCAGCTCTATCTTGACATGGGAACTGACATCCGATTTGACCTTGACGAATGTCCAAAAAATACTCTTTTTCAAATTTATGGTGGTCCTTAAAAGGACTGTTTTGTCGTGATGGTTGAGTAATGCTGAGCTATTAGGGTGTTAAAAACAAATAAGGCTGGTGAGCTGTGTGTTGTTTGGAATAAGGGTGACGCGCTTGACATAGATAGCCCATAGCGACACACGAAGAGCTACTGATTCCGATCAATAGCGGTGCGGCTTCTTCCTCCTTCTATGAATGCTCAAGTGGGCTGCAGCTCGCTGCTTGCAGGCAGCCTTTCGTTGTGTACTGGAGACCAATGTTCAACGCCACGCGCCGAAAGCACTGCTGCTGCTGCTGCTGCTGCTGCTGATGCCGACGACCAGACACCACTACACACGGTAATTGGAACTGAATCCGATCAGCGGTTGAGGTCAGCCTTGATAGCTAGCTGCTTGCGAGGAGCCTTTCGTTGTGTACTGGAGTACACCACCACTCACCACGCGGTGATTGAATAAACACCGTTTTGTGTGACCAGATAGAATTCAACTTTGAAATCTGTGTTAGGGAAATCCTTGTTCAACAGTGCAATTTTTAAATAGTGACATTTTGAAAAACGATAAATCCTTAAATTAAACAGATGCGTAGACATATTCCTGATCGATTGGTGATAACATTATTTAAATTGGTCCAGAGGCAGCTGAGTTATTAACGTTCAAAATCTTTCATAATTTTGTTACATGTTCCATTTTCGGTTTTCACAAAGTGTACCCCCATATAGAGTGGTCCTACATCCAAAAATGTTTTTTTGGACCACCCTAACGTGGAAATGGTCACCCTCATGAGAAATAAAAAAAACAATTGTTACGAAATTCTGAGAACCACTATATCGTTTGGCTATGGAATGGTTGTATGTCTAGATTCTGTTTCATACTTCTTGTATGCGTTCTCAGCTTTATTTTGCTCTGTCGTCACTGGTTTCTGCTCCATTTTATGTAAAGATTGATCCATCGATGCTGTTATTCGACCCTCGAAAAATTAAAATCACCTTTCATCCTTATCGCAGTGAAAAAACCAGCGAACACCATCCTTGGTGGGATGATAAATTACCTCGAACGGTTAATCTGTGGTTAAGCATTTACCATCATAATGACTGCTGTCTCCCTAATCGTGGCTTTTATGGGTGATGTCGCGTCTGCATGTCACGACACTTAGAGGGAACCCTTCATCATGACGTGACGGGTTGAGAAAGCATGTATTTATGGGCTTAATTAGTAACAAAAGTGTCGTCAGTGAGGTGTCACTCTAGATAAAGGATCGTCTGCCACTTATTTCGTTTTTATAGAGACCATTTGCGGGTTACCATACAGGGCAAGATCCGAGGTTATTTATAAATTATGATAAACGACGCTTAGTTTGCGCTTTCCTGGATGATAGAACAAATGGCTGATTGGTACAAAAGTCAACATCCATTCTTGTGCTATTAAAGCTATCTTCTACCCATCCAATCCCTATCTAGGACCTGTCAACAAACATTTCAGCAGCACACTTTTACTGCTTTTACTTACATCCAAAGTACTTAAGACAGACAAACGACCGAATCGTTAGACGTGAGACACAATGAGATCCGCCTGCCTGCCTGCTGCCTCTCAGCCAGTACTCATAAATGTGCTCCTCCACAGTTAACTACATTAGCTTCATTAGTGTAACTCGACTTCTGGCACAGGGCAGGAAAATGAAAGGGCAATAAACTTCCACCCGTGGTTCCACATTTTGGCACCTCCGTTTGCCGGCGGTCGGTCGTTGGAGTCCAAATCAACATCGTGTCCTTTGTGTGTCCTGGATGGTCGTCATAAGTAATCATTGCTTACGGAACATTGAAGTGTCATTTTGCTTCTTTTTCGCGGGAGAATTTTTCCGTTCTTGGGAAGCTCACAGAAAGCTTCATGATAGAATTGAGTTGCTGTTTGATGCATGTATTGAAAGCTACCTTGGAGTTCACCCTGGAAAGGCTTCATCTAACATCACCGTGAAGGGGGAAAGTTTGCAGCACTTTATTAACACATCAACTTGTACTCCAAAAACGACCGCCCACCTTTCTTCTGATGTCGCAATAAAGTCCTTCGTTTGTTCCATACCCGTCCAAAAATAACACAACAAGCCGCTTCAGCTTACATCTGCTAATCTAATCACCTTTCCCTCCGAACGCAACGACAACAACCACTATCCCTCCTTTCGAACTCGAACCAGAAGGACTCGTACAATTTCCGTGAGCTTTTGTTTCATTACCATCGTTTTATTTGCCTATTTTCAGCTCCATTAATGGCCACCATAACGGCGGTGATAACGACGTTATCAACGCAGTCTACGACGACACCGAGCTATACGTCGAGGAGGACAATAACGACACCGTCATCAACGTCGCCACCCCAGCGGTTCCGGAATTTGATTTGACTTTCGAAAACCACTCGACGACGACGGCTTCGGAGGTGCTGGTGGACGAGGGGCTCGCACTGTGCAGCCGGGACTACTTCACCCTTCTCAAGGACAACATGACCCAGCTGATCGTGATCGGCGTGTGTGCCGTCGTGTACGCCCTGCTGCTGGCCTGCCTGTACAAGCAGCGCATCAACGAAATCTACCTATTTCAGGTGTCGTACGTCGTGATGGTGACGCTGCTGGCGCTGGACGTCTGCTTCAGCTTTACCACCTCCGCCAAGTGAGTACTATTAACACTGCAAACCATACGGAGCTGAATGTTGCATCTGAGCAGTTCCACGCACTGGTGTAGCCCCCCTTCCCCTCCAGGAATTGTGGGTGTGTTTTTTGTTTGTTTATTACTTCATTTGATAAGGCTCAACCGAATTAACTTTACAGAGCCGAGGATTCATGTTCGCAATACAATACATCTTAAAACTATAGTCAAAAGGTACAACACAATAAACATTTTATCTTCCGCTATCCAATAAGCCTCCTCCAACAGAACGGGAGCCGCTTCCAGTGGTTTCATTGTATGGCAGTATTGCCAACGGGGGTAAGAGCACTTCCAGTGCAATAATGGACGCAAAACGAGGTCTGCACTCACACATTCATCACGAAACGGTTGCTTTCCAAAGTCGGCGACGCATCGACTGAAAGAACTGCTGATGAAGAACAATGAGGAGGACCACACAATCAGCGTTGCCAGACATACCGATTAATCGGTATTTATACCGATCTTCGAACTAGATACCGACACACAGATAAGATCCCTTTAATACCGGTTTTTGAAATTGTATACCGATTTGTAGCGATTTTTTTAAATGATCAAAATTATTATTGCCTACCTGCGTTTGAATTTTGGAGAAAATTACTTTCAGAGACTTGTATCTTTTTGCCCTCAAAATTCTTAAAAAAAAATCATTTTTGAAAATGTCATATGCGTGATACTCTTTTGACTAATGTTTCCATTTCTTCACCGTTTTTGGCTACCCATGAATCGATGTCAATGGCTCTTTCCGGTTATTCCTAGGGAATCGCGAAATACTTTTTAAACATTATTTAACCTCCTAAAGTTTTTGTTCATTTTTTGCTTCTTGAATTTTCTTCCAACTTTCGCCTGGAATTTTCTTACAACATAACTTATTTTTCGATTCCTCCCGAGAACTTATTTCAACTTCCCTTGGAAGCTTCTTCAGCCATCACTCTGAACACTGTCGGTCTGTATGAATGCTAATAAAATGTCTATCATACATTTTGAATATTGAGAGTAGGTATAGGTTGCAAATGTATATTCGCGTAACCTTTTTTCGTAATTTCGTGATAATAACATTACAGTCATATTCAACGAGAGAGTCACCAAAAAATCTGAAACCTGCGTTGGTCAATTGCTGAGTTACGAGAAATTTTAAATTTAATCAATCCAATCCAAATCCACTCGAACCATAATTCAAAGGTTTGTAGCAAACTTTGATATAAGAAATTTTCAACCTGAAATATCCCAATGGGTATTGGATGTTCTGTGAACCTCTTTGAGCCTATCTTGAACCTTTTCAAAAAATTTTGAACTTTCATAAATGGAACCTATAATATACTTCAATCTGATTTCCATTTTTATCTATAAATTAGGAATTTGGGGAACATTGGAGGCATTTGGTGAGATCCTTCAATTATACTATATTATATAAACCATTCATTACATCACAAATGATTGTTAAATTCACTCTTACATAACTCGGAGCGTTTGGTACGGTATGTCCACGCATCCTTCAACTACTGTAGATTCACGAAATGCATCGCTGTTTAAATATATTTATTTAAACGCACAGAATCATCTTTGCGGCAAATGCAACGCAGTAGGCCTGGCCATTTTGATGTTCGTGTCATATCTCAGATATGCTGCAAACATCAATGTTGACAAGAAAAATGATTAGGCGTTATCTAACCTAATCATTTTCCAGGATGCTTTCTCGTTATGGCTGCGTTTGTATTAGATTAGATTAGATTTGATTATAATATACTTCAATTTGATTCCTTTAATTTGTGAAAGGTTTCCTGAACTTATTTTTTATGTTTTAAAGCATTTTTGAAGATCCTTGATTTTTTATAGGTTTTCTGGACGTCTTAAAAGTACTTTAGTTCCCTAAATCTCCTGAATTTATTTTTAGATTTTAATAGAGGTTTCCAAAGCAATTTCAAGGATTCCTAAACTTTGTTAAAATTCCCTAAACTTCTTTGAAAACCCTCAACTACTTGAACTAAGGCTACTTTGAACGTCTTCGAGTAACCTTTCTACGGTTTCTAAGCTTCTCTGAAGTCCTCTCAAACTTGTCTGATGTGTTTCCTGTATATTTTTTATATTTCCTTCACTTCATTGAGGAAGCGATCAAATTTATCTGAATTTCTCTTAAGTCCATTGATTTTATTTCAATTCAAGACTTGTGTAGAGTTCACTAAGCTTCTCTGAAATTCATCCAAATATCTTAAAAGTTATCTCTGAGCCTTTTTTAGATTTCTGCTTCTCTAAATGTTTGGAGTCCTTCTTTCAAATTCAGGACATTTATCTAGCATTTTCTAGACCTCCCTGGAGTGCTTTTAACTTCTATGAAGCTCTCTGAGCTGTTATGAAATTCTCTGAATTTCTCAGAGAAAATCCTAGATAATCAGGAATAATGAAAAAAAAAAGAAGCAGCGAAACTTAAAGAGCTGTAACTGCCTGTAGATTTGAAGACATACTTCAAATCTCCGCGTACATCGTACGGGTTAGGCAAAAAGGTGTGCGCTTGACTTTGTACTGTCGCATCATTTTCAACTTCTATTCAATTTTCATACTGCCGTACTCTAACGGAACTATCCACCTACCCTCTTCCAAAAGATCATTCTCTAGTTAATAAATTATCACACTAAAGCTTCATATGTTAGCATTTCACACCAACTCTTAAAGAGCTTCTTATAAATGTGTAGAACTATTGATAGGTTCAGTGAACTTCGGAGAGGCTCAGAGATCTTCGGAGAATATTCAAGGAACTGATAAGGTCATGGCAGTTCTGAGAGGTTTTAGAGATTTCAGAGTTATGAAGGGCTAAAAATACTCAAATTCGGAAATACAAATTCAAGAAGTCGTAGCAGCTCTGTATTTGGCAAATATCTACTGGAAAAAAGCATGCTTTAAGCAAGTCAATTCTTTACTGATATCCTTTTTTGATTGTCCGTTGCTGGTTAATGTCCGTATAAATCTGCAACGTTTTACCAATGTCTGTATAATGTATGTACTCTGTATGAAGTCTGCATGCATCATTAAATGTATGTGTAAATACATACTTGTCTGTATATTTGGCATCCCTGGTTTTTATACACCGGTATTTTGTCAAGCAGTTTCGAGGTTACTTTTATTTTTATTGAAATATTTCAATTGTATAATTCCCGTGCAAACCCAAATAAATCTATCTGCGTAAAAATAAATAAAATAAGAGTGATTTGCGGAAAAACCCGCCAGTATCGCACCCAACGTCAGTGCCTATACGTAAGCGTTCTCTCGACGCGGGTCTCAAATAAAGGAGTAACAAGTGTGATACTATCACTGCAAGACTAGAATTTTGGTTCTCTTATGTAATGGTTCATGAGAGAGGGGAAGCTCAGTAATCCTTTACGCATGCTCATGACGCTATTCTGCCACGGCATGAACCAACGATGCCGGACCTAAACCAACCGTCTCCAACGCTCCACTATGAAGCATAAGATTAGGCCCGCTCACCAATGTTCAGGTTAAAAACTAGCCGATGAAATCAACTCACAGAGTGTAAACAATACACATTGAACTATGTCTGTGTGTGTTTGTGTGTGTATTCAATCTAACCCCCACTGGCCGGCAGTGTTATTATGGAAGAACTTTCTCTACAATGTCGCATTTATGGTCATTGTAGACAGCTTTAGTCCGAGAGTTAGAAGGTGATAGCTCTATTGCAGATCCAGCAACCCATTTCAGCATGTCTGGAGAGTCACACCCATTCCGAGGTTACTTTCACTTACAATAAGCCCCGCATGTATGCATCACTGTTATCAAATGGATATTGGTATGACATACACGCTTCCAGGTTCGAAAATATTCGTTTCAAACCAGGTACGTATTTAGTTTATGTTTTTTTTAAATTATAAAATGTATTTGGACTGGTCTTACCATGTTCACTTGATCCTCCAATCCATGCGTTCCGTAGTTTTGACTTTCTCTAAGCTTTGCAGCTCATTTCGTGATGCACCTTTATCATAGTACTTCCTTCAACGAACACAAATTATCTTGCATTGCCATGGTCATCTGGGAGGTGGTTCGCGGCCACCAGCTACCACCCGTCCAGTCTTGGGCGTATCCAGCGAGGCATCTTTCATATTGCTCGCAATCTCCGGAACCGGCGAGAGACCAGCAGCCGAGCACCTTTGCAAGTGGAAAACCTGCTGATTCACGGCTGAATCACGACCAAAACTCACGACGGACACATTATCAACACGTTCCCGGGCGAATTCACCAACCGGACCGGGTTCAAAATCGCCCACGGTGACGAATCTCTCAATAGAACTACACTCCGAAAGTGTGCCATCCGAACTCGAAGAATCGGGCACCCGGGAGGCAATGAGAACCTTCACCGAACAATAGAATTGAAGCTGCGTCATAGATTCTGGAGGTTAGATTCAAGATCAACCGAGTCACTCAAGGCAATCACAGGCAAAACACGATACATCACTAAGTGATAACTTTCTGAACACTTGAAACTAAATTTTAGCACACAAATTAACAAATTTTTAATTCGCTGTCGAAAAATAAACAGCAAAAGAAAAACAGGTCAGCTTTCAAGCGCAGCCTACTGTGTCATTCAATACACATTAAACTATGTCTACGCAAAAATTAAAGTTTAAAGATCAAAAGTTAGAGCAATTTGAGTGTGCGCGGATTTTAAACGGTACACCCTTTAGGCCCATAGTTCAAGGAATTACGTACAAGCTGTTTCTGACGGGCCAGAAGGGCTAGTCTAAAGGTTCCTCTGACCTTTGGTCTAACCACGGAGGTCGTCTGTGATGGGCTACATGCGCCTCTTTTTGCTGGCTAGCTCGAGCTTGAGGCCTCTCGCTCTGAGGGTCGGCTTCGATCATGGGAATGGCTATTCAAGAGTCCAATCTTTCATTTATTAAGTGAGATGGGAAATGGCTGTAATGTCGGCCTTAATGCCCCTAATTTGGGTCCATACATAAAATCAGCAATCGAATAAATTTTCAATAGCGACCAAAAATATCCATTAGTACCGTCCCAATGACCCGTTCATCTAGATAAAATTGATAAATAGAAGATTTTTAACGATGGGCCTAAATCCATAGACCAAAATTAGAGCCATTTCCCCTACTATGCACAAATTCACTTCAACTTCTTTTATCTTTGACTATATGTTTTTAGTATTACTTCTACGTGAAGTCAACGATTTACATAGTTGAACATGCTAATTTCAAATAACAGACTGTAGTGGTAATTTTTATACGATAGATGGAGTAGATGAAAGCATAGAGTTGATAGTTCCGTTAGAGTACGGCAGTGTGAAGATTGTATATAGATATTAGAAAAGCGAGCTAGGACAACTTTTAAGGAAGGTACAAATCGGTTATTTCATCTCTCTTTACCAAACACCCCTGAGGGGACACCCCTCACCATCCCTCTCCAAAGGGGGAGTTTGGTAAAGAGAGATGAAAAAACCGATTTGTACCTTCCTTAAAAGTTGTCCTAGCTCGCTTTTCTAATATCTATATACAATCTTCACACTGCCGTACTCTAACGGAACTATCAACTCTATGCTTTCATCTACTCCATCTATCGTATAAAAATTACCACTACAGTCTGTTATTTGAAATTAGCATCTTCAACTATTCTTTTATCTTCTAACACTTACAGTGGGTTGCCCGGCCGGCTGCTGAGGGGACACATGGTCGCGGGCGAATGGTCGGGGGACCGTGATGATACTGGGCGCTCTCGTCTGGTTGGATTCACCCAGGGAACCAGCGTGATTGGCCGTGGTTCGGGATACGGTAAGGGATGCTGTCGGGCGTGGCTCGCACAGGGAACCAGAAGTAGAAGTTTGGGAATTTCGTAGCAGAGCTGCATATAACTTCATATAAGTGCAAGGGATATTGTAGAAGATCTAAAAATATTTCAGCAAACTTCTTTGATCACCTGGGATCCTCGCTTCAGTTTAAAGAACATCGTTAAATTTCAAGGAACTTTTCAGATGTTCAAGAATATTTCTAGATGATTGGCATCTTTCCAGAAGTAATCGTGGAATTAAGAGAGTCGGAAAGAATATGGAATAAATTCAGGGAACTTCGTGAAAGTTGAGGAAACTTAAGCGAGTTTTGTAGGTTTTGAGGGTACGTTGCATAGGTTACAGAATATTCTTTCAGGCATTCTTCCTAAGTAACAATTTTGGTTTTATGAGGGTTCTGGAGACCATGATTTTGACTTGTAGCAGGCTTTAAAACCTCGATAAAATATGCAATGTTACTTCGGTTTCTAAACAACAGGTAATATTCAAAAGATCTCCAGATAGACGAAGCTATAAGTAAAGTTTTTTTGATATTTTTTCAAGACCTCAAGTTGATCAAGGTCTTAGAAAATACAAATGAAGTCTCTTATATATTCTTTCAAGACTGCAGGCTGATCAGATAGAACTCAAAAGTAGTCCAGCTAATAGAAACTGACGAAAACTTGAATGATGAATCTGGATTTTATGGACATGTTTGTACCTAGGAAGACTGGTGATTTGGCTTTTTTGTCACGAGTTAACACTCCTGGATACTATGACGGTCCACCCAATAAATCGACGGCCTATGCCCAATACTAACTATCGTGACCAACTGCTTCTGGTCCACTTCACGAAGGGATCCACCACCCTTGCTGAGCTGAAGAGCAACATACGTGACCTGTTTCAGGTCATTATCTACTGGGAATCCAACAAACCACAACACCGTGATGTGATCCAATGCACAAGTTGCCTCTCCTTCGGCCATGGCACGAAGAACTGTCATATGAAA
Organism: Ochlerotatus camptorhynchus; assembly: GCF_037179485.1. Classification (NCBI taxonomy): domain Eukaryota; kingdom Metazoa; phylum Arthropoda; class Insecta; order Diptera; family Culicidae; genus Ochlerotatus; species Ochlerotatus camptorhynchus. The sequence continues at coordinate 4,410,414 of NW_027040858.1, read as the reverse complement.
CCACGCTTCGACAAGTGTGCTAGGGCCCACTCGACGGCGACCTGTACTCAAGCTGATGACACCGAGCCGAAGTGCGTGAATTGCGGCGGTACTCACCGTGCCACTACTCGGGACTGCCCCAAATGAACGGAATACATCAACAGGAAGAAGGTGGCTACTAGCAACCAGCCAGGCCGGCATCGAAACAAACGCACACGACCAGCCATCACGGATGAACAATACCCGGCAATCCAGCCTCGTCGCCTGGCCTGGTCCCAAATCTCCCAACGCTACCTCTCAACAATCTAAGAGCCGCCCCCTCAGCTCAGCATCGCCTCACTGCCATCAAGTTTCTGCCTCGGCGCCTGGACTATCGTATGTCCGTGTTGCCTCAGGCGGTTCAGTTGACGAATCTCCGTTTACATCGGAGGAACTAGTAACGCTGATTGCAGAGGTGATCGTCATCCTGCACACCTGTAAGACTCGATCTAAACAGCTTCATGCTGTCTTATCACTCGTCACCTAGTATGGATCGTGAAGCTAGAAAAATAGCAAATTGGAACGCTTGCTCGCAGATGAACAAGCATAGAGAGCTACTCGATTACCTCAACGCCAAGGAGCAGAGTAACGACCTACCACAATCACGATCGTCAAACAGCTGATGGTAGTAACGCTTTGTACATTCCTATCGATGTGCTCATCGAAGCTCTCTCCATGACCATCCATCAAGTTGACGAAAGAAGTAAAAAGCAACTGGTGAATGTCGTCTTCGGTTGTGATACATCACCGATCTGGTCATTCCCGACAATCACGACACTCATTTCTCGCGTCACTTTTCAAATAGACCAATGTAACAAATGTAAACAAATCGAGTTAAGCGATACAAACTATTGCTCTTCTATCATTGTATGTGATACAAAAACATCCATCCAAATTTACTTTCATTTATTTAAGATAATCATTGATCAAAAAATGTCCAATGTACAGTTTTAAATGATGGGTATATGATTGTTACTTCGGTCATTCGGACTGCCTAACATGATTGGTGCTCTTTTTTCAAAGGCGGGGCCAATCTAAAGTAAGATACTATACTCTTAAATCTGTGAAAGGGAATCTAGTATCATGTAGACAAAACGTCCAATGTAACACTCATTGATTATATCATTGAGAAAAATCGTCCAATATAACATGTCCGATGTACAACTCGAGTTGTCAAAACGTCCAATGTGGTTTTTTCTATGTTGTAGCATGAACTTCAAAGTAAAATTGTGATTTTACCGTTTCATCTGAATTTGCACACTGACTACATTAAAAATAGTATTGCAAAATATATTGTTTTAAACAGTTAAAATAATAATCTGTCGAACTTTAACTTCAATTTTCTCAAAATGGTGGATATGTTACATTGTCTATTTGAAAAATGACGCGAGATTTGTACTCGTTTTGAAGCAATTGCTGCTTTGCTTGCTTATGTGAGTGTGTTGGTGAGTGAGTCCAACAGCTTCTGTTCAATGTTGCTTGCTTTGTTTGTAACTCACACAGTCGCACCTGTCGAGACAAACTTGAAATGTGTAGGCATTGTTTTCATTTTCTTCTGTCGTTTAGCTTTTTCTCATGATCGTACTGCAGAAGTCTTCACAGTTTTCGTTGTGCTTTTCATCATCAACAGCGAGTATGACATTTTGCTTGTAAGCAGCGACTATTACTGGTGATTGTTGTTTGCCATGGCTCTGCCTTTCACTGCGTGACAAAACGTTCTGTCAGCGATAGTCGGTTGATGCGTACATGAGTGTCACGTGAGAGTCATGATATTTTGCATCACTGCCAAGGAGATCGACATTGCTATCATCACAGAGACGCGCTTGAAGCCCGAACTGATCGTATTTATTCCCGATTTCCGGCTCGTCAGACGTGACCACACCTGCTCCGGGGGTGGAGGACTGGCCATCGCTTCAAGACGGAACATCAGTTGTCGGCTGCTACCAAACTTCCAGCTGAAAGCAATCGAAGCCATTGGAGTGTAGGTGAGCACATCACATGGCCCAATTACCATCATCGTGGCCTACTGCCCCAAGCAAAGTAGCCCTCCGGAAATACATCATAAAACTCACCCGGAGGTGCGGGAACTTCATCATCGCTGGCGACCTGAACGCAAAACACCAAGCTTGGGGCAACGGTCGGAGCAATAGAAACGGCATCATCCTAAATGAAGACCTGCAAGAGGGCCACTATACCATCTTGGCTCCCTTGGTACACTCCCACCCGATTGAATCGGTCTGGGGTCCATGCGACCATCGACATCTTCGTCAGCAACCGGTGGTGGCCGTTTGGGTTTTATGAGGGTACTGTAAACCATGATTCAGACTTGTAGAGTGCTTGCAAACATCAATAAAACTTGCAATGTTACTTGGGCTGGGATGTGCAATACGTGCTTGTGAACAATTTCCCACCGGAGGTATCCCACTGCGATCAAGCGTTTGGTTAAACGTGTTATCCATAACAAATGTTCAACAGAGATGGGATGGGCATTGAAGTGTGCACGGGGAATATATTTTATAACGGAGGATTAAAGACAAGTGTTTCATATGCGGAAATATCCCGAACGGAAAGTCTATAGTCAGATAAATAAGGGTGAGGAAATTGCCATGTCAAGGAGAGGAAATGGAGTAAATTGAGGAAATAAGTTACTTCTACTGTATTTTAAATCAATATCAAGAAAAATGCACGAGAAGTTCACTTAACATCTCAACGCAGTCTATGTCAATCATGTGGTAGTGTCTTGTACATAAGCCCACCATTTTTTTTTATTTCTTTGATTTGTTTTCCGTCGATATTGTTTTCCGTACTGAGTACCAATGCTACCGACGCCAGGGAGGCAGCTCCCACACCTAGACCCTACCTATCAACCCATGGTGTTTGGGTCTTACTTCTTCTCAATAGGACAAGTATGACCCAAACAGAGCTCTTTCCGAACTTGTGATCAAAATTTTACCACCTTCTTCAAGCACTGGAATAAGCTTTTGAGGTTTTTTAAAATTTTTGTAAGCTTCAAAAAGGGTTTAGAACTCGGGTGTAATGTCGGCACATTTTCAAACGTTTTGTTCCTCAGGGCAAAGAATCGTTTTTTAATTTGTTTTTGCAAATCCCTCCAGATAACTATCATGACGCGTGTTCTTTGATATTGCCGCCTACGGACATTTTTCAGACGGATCAAGAGCTGCAGATCGTTGTTTATTATAATGGAATCGAATTCAACCTCGCATTTTGGACTGAGGCAGCTCTTGCTTCAACTATAGAAGTAGTCAGAGATTCAAGAGCATAATTAACATCAAGGAATGTTTGGATCAAAGCTATATTCCATAAATGATCGATATTGCTTCCAATCAGCTCTATGGTAATTGAAAGTAGAGCTGTTGGGATTAGAAACTATTTCTTGGGATATTTCAAAAGCTACGGGAAGGTGATCAGAACCGAAATCAGCATTGGCCAATTGGCTACAAATTTGACGGATTTCTTGCTGAAAAAAGCATATTGGGCTGATAGGATATTGAATAGTGTAATAACCTGCAGAAATTGCTCCACAGTTGATTCGGTTTAAATCCTCATCACAAGCTCTGGAAAGTCACCTCAAAGTTTCGTCCTTTTCCACAGCCGTAGTAGCACATGAGCGAGCGGGATTGTGTGTTAGTGTGTAATAATTAAATTAAACTTTCAACTGGAATAATGTTTTTACACACACACACACACACACGTACATACCGGTGGTGAACGCAGCGTGGCACAAACAAGCGTGGGTACCGTCGTGTCTTCTTCACCTGCGATGGGACGCAAAACATGCTGCAGAATTGGATTTTAATTAACGCTCGATTAAGCAAAGCCACTTGACACATTGCTCGATTATTACCGGAGTTTGTCAACGGGAGAGGGGACACGAACGGAGCAGAGCAGCAGTGTCATCAGGTGGTAGGTTTTTTTTTTGTTTCGTTCGGTTTGGTTTGACAATTTGTTGCTTTGATTACCGACCGGAACCGCAAATTGCAGTTTGATTAATTGAAATGGGATTGCTTGTTGTCATTTAAACAACTAGACCTCAACATATGTGTAATTAATTCACGCTGGAACTTTAATATTCAAAACAGGCAACGAGATGCTGTTTTCCAATGCAGTTGTGGTTTGTTGATGTGGCCACAGATTGACGATGTTTATCGTTGAAGGATAAACTTTGGATAAGGGTTGGGGCCTTGGGGGGCGTTGTGATGAAAGTTTTATAATTCCTTTTAGCAAAGTTTTGCATTGCTGAGAGCGAGAGCAAAATCTTGCTAAAGTGTACTCTTATAGCTTTTACAAGATGTCGGTATAGTTGGCTTGGGTTTTTCTGTGAATCGGATGTCTTTATGTAAAGGCTATAAAGCTGTTAAACGTATAAAGAGGTATAATCAAGTATTCAAAGCAATAAAATACGTAACATTATTCAAGAGTGAATACCTCCATACAATTCCGACCTATTCGCATATATAGGACTTATAGAATACGAAAAAGAGGCAGCAATATAATCAACACTCTGATCAAATGCTTAGAGAGGAGTCTCGTCTCAAAATATAGTTCTATAATCTACTTAAACATAATTATGAATTTCAACCATTTTTGTTTAAGGAGCAAGTTTCTTAATATTTTGCTCATGATTTTTTTTTAGAAGTCCCTATATATCCCTAATTTGCATCAACTGCCTCGATTTGTTGACAAAAATCATCACCTTTAACTTTTCTCTTAATGATGATGATGATGATGATGAGATGGAACTTCCACTCAATATAGTAAGACACCTATCCATAGCTGCGGGCATGCTTGGCATACACAGTTTTGGTCACAAACATAGTTCTTTTTGAAGTTGTAGATTGAACTGAGTTTAAGCTTGTTGTACATACGTAAGAAAGGTAGATTTTAATTCTAGTAATATGCTGTATTTGTTTTTGCGTTGTAAAAATGAATTGAGAAATGCTTGCTGCACATCTCGGACTTTAAGGGTAAACATTCATTGGTGTTGATCCAAATGTTAAGCTTTACCTACTCTTTGCATATCTTCAGTAAACTAATGATCCTAATCTATCAATTACTTTAAAGAAAAACAAATTTCAACAAATGAATGAAAAGTTATTAACAAATGAGCAGTTGGTGTGTACAACTGTGCATGCCAAGCATGGCTGCGGGCTGTCTTCGCTGTTTGATTTGATTAAGCAAACAAACCTCTAATTGTTCTCAACCTGCCATTGTTTGAAGGGGGTAGATAGATCCGCATCCACGGGATAGTTGAAAATCTTTAATAAAGCTTTAATGTGAAAAATTATTAGCTAGAGAATGGTCTTAGAAGAGGGTAGGTAAATAGTTCCGCTAGAGTACGGCAGTATGAAAATTGAATAGAAATTGAAAATGGGCGAATGGCAATTAATGCGACAGTACTAGCCAAACGTGCACTCCTTTACCTATCTTGAAAAATATACGAGGAGATCTGAAGTATTACATTTTATGTTCATTACATGTTTTTATTTATTTTTGTTTATTTACTTATTTATTTATTTATTTAGTTATTAATTTATTATTTTTATTATTTTTTCATTTATTTTGTTGATTTATGAAATAATTTATTAAGTAATTAATTTATTAATTTATTATTTTATTCATTTATTTTATTTTTTTTTTATTTTTGTGTTTTTATTTATCAATTTCTTTTAATTCATCATTTACTCATTTATTTATGAATTTATTAATTTGTTGATTTATACGCTAAATTATTTATTTATTTACTCATTGATATATTTGTTGGTTTAATTTATTGATTGATTAATTTATTTGTTTATTGATTTACTTATATATTTGTTTAGCTTTTTAGCTTTTTAATCGTTTATTTATTAATTAATTAATTTATTTATTTATTTATTTATTTATTTGTTTATTTATTTATTTATTTATTTATTTATTTATTTATTTATTTATTTATTTATTTATTTATTTATTTATTTATTTATTTATTTATTTATTTATTTACTCATTCATTTATTTATTTATTTATTCATTTATTTATTCATTTATTTATTTATTTATTTATTCATTTATTTAGTTATTTATTTATATATTTAATAATTTTATTGTTTCTATATCTTTTTATTAATAAATTAATTAATTTATTTATTTCTTTACTATTTTATTGTTTTTTATTATTTTATTTTTTTTTTCATTAATTGACATATTTTTAAATATATTTCTTAAAATTTATTTTAATTAATTTGTTTATCCATTTATTTATTTTTTTCATGTTTTCATTTATTTTTTTTATTTTTTTGTTATGTATCCATTTATTGATTTATTAATCCATTGATTTATTTATTTGTTTGAGGATTTATTTATTTGTTAATTTATTTATTTACTATCTTACTTACCTACTTACTTACTTACTTACTTACTTACTTACCTACTAACTTACTTACTTACTTACTTACTTACTTACTTACTTACTTACATACTTACTAACTTACTTACTTACTTACTTACTTTCTTACTTACTTACTTACTTACTTACTTACTTACTTACTTACTTACTTACTTACTTACTTACTTACTTACTTACTTATTTACTTACTTACTTACTTACTTTCTTACTTAATTACTTATTTACTTACTTACTTACTTACTTATTTACCTACTTACTTACCTACTTATTTACTTACTTACTTTTTAATTAATTAATTAATTAATTTATGTATATCTTTACTTTTTTATTGTTTTTTTTTTATAATATTATGTTTTTAGTTATTGACATATTTTTAGATATATTTCTTAAAATTGATTTTAATTTATTTGTTTATCCATTTATTAATTTTAATCATGTTTTCATTTTTATTTATTTTTTTTGTGATTTATTCATTTATTGATTTATTTATCCATTGATTTGTTTATTTCTTTGAGGATTAATTAATTAATTTATTTATTTATTAATTATTTCATTTATTTATTTATTTATTTATTTATTTATTTATTTATTTATTTACTGTCTTACTTACTTACTTACTTACTTACTTCCTTACTTACTAACTAACTTACTTACTTACTTACTTACTTACATACTAACTTACTTACCTACTTACTTACTTACTTACTTACTTACTTACTTACTTACTTACTTACTTACTTACTTACTTACTTACTTACTTACTGACTTACTTACTTACTTACCTACTTACTTACTTACTTACTTACTTACTTACTTACTTACTTACTTACTTACTTACTTACTTACTTACTTACTTACTTACTTACTTACTTACTTACTTACTTACTTACTGACTTACTGACTGACTTACTGACTTACTTACTTTCTTGCTTACTTACTTACTTACTTACTTACTTACTTGCTTACTTACTTACTTACGTACTTACTTACTTACTTGCTTATTTAGTTAATTACTTACTTACTTTCTAACTTATTTACTTACTTACTTACTTACTTACTTACTTTTTTTCTTATTTACTTACTTACTTACCTACTTACTTACTAACTAACTTACTTATTTATTAATAAAATAATTTATTTATTTATTTCTTTCCTTTTTTTATTGTTTTTCATTATTTTATTAATTAATTTATTGACATATTTTTAAATATATTTCTTAAAATTGATTTTAATTTATTTGTTCATCCATTTATTTATTTTTTTCATGTTTTCATTTTTTTTAATTTATTTGTTGGATGATTCATTTATTTATTTATTAATTATTTAACAAATTAATTCATTGATTTTTAAATACTTACTTACTTCCTTACTTACTTACTTTCTTACTTACCTACTAACTTACTTACTTACTTACTTACTTACTTACTTACTTACTAACTTACTTACTTACTTACTTACTTACTTACTCACTTACTTACTTACTTAGTTACTTACTTACTTACTTACTTACTTACTAACTTACTTACTTACTTACTTACTTACTTACTTACTTACTTACTTACTTACTTACTTACTATCTTACTTACTTACTTACTTACTTACTTACTTACTTACTTACTTACTTACTTACTTACTTACTTTCGTACTTACTTACATACTTGCTTATTTACTTATTACTTACTTACTTTCTTACTTATTAACTTACTTTATTACTTACTTACTTACTTTCTTACTTATTTACTTACTTACTTACCTACTTACTTACTAACTAACTTACTTATTTATTTATTAATTAATTTATTTATTTATTTCTTTACTTTTTATTGCTTTTCATTATTTTATTTTTTAATTTATTGACATATTTTTAAATATTTTTCTTAAAATTGATTTTAATTTATTTGTTTATCAATTTATTTATTTTTTTCATGTTGTCATTTTTTTTTAAATTTATTTGTTTGATGATTCATTTATTTATTTATTTATTTATTAATTATTTAACAAATTAAATCACTGATTTTTATTTGTTTTTATTTATTGATAAATTAATTAACTTATTTATTTATTAATTTATTTATTTATTCATTTATTTTTTTATTAATTTATTTATTTCTTTATTTATTTACTATCTTACTTACTTACTTACTAACTTACTTACTTACTTACTTACTTACTTACTTACTTACTTACTTACTTACTTACTTACTTACTTATTTACTTACTTACTTACTTGCTTACTTACTTACTTACTTACTTGCTTACTTACCTACTTACCTTCTTTCTTACTCACTTTTTTATTTATTCATTTAGTTACTTACTTACTTACTTACATACTTACTTACTTACTTATTTACTGTCTTACTTACATACTTACTTACTTACTTACTTGCTTACTTACTTACTTACTTACTTACTTGCTTACTTACCTACTTACCTTCTTTCTTACTCACTTTTTTATTTATTCATTTAGTTACTTACTTACTTACTTACATACTTACTTACTTACTTACTTACTGTCTTACATACATACTTACTTACTTACTTACTTGCTTACTTACTTTCTTACTCACTTTTTTATTTATTTATTTATTGATTTTTTATTTATTTATTTAGTTGTTTATTTATTTATTTATTTATTATTTATTTATTTATTTATTTATTTATTTATTTATCTAGTTATTTACTTATTTTTTTTTTGTATTCATTTATTTATTTTTTTAATTTTTATTTATTGATTTATTTATTCATTCATTGTATTTTTTAAAAAATAATTTATTTAGGAATTTATTCATTTATTTTTTATTTATTCATTTATTTTTAATTTGATCATTTGTTTATTATGTAATTAATTTATTTATCTTTATTTTAATCATATTTCTTTTGTTATTTATTTATTTATTAATTTATGTATTAATTTATTTATTCATTTTTTCTTTACTTATTTATTTATTCACTTACTTTATAATTTATTTATTTATTTGTGTTTTATTTAAAACATGATATTATTTGAGTAATGCACTTAAACACTAATTCATTTATTTATTTGTCGTCAAACAATGTAGACGAGAGAAAGTCTTTTGAAATCATGATGATGATGATGATAATAATAATGATGATGATAATTATATGGAACTACCACTCATTGTAGTCAGACACCTTTCAGTAGCTGTGGACTGTCTGTTCGACTTGATCAAGCTTAATAACCTCTAATTGTACTCAATCTACCTTTTTATGAAGGGCCATAAACGGATTGGGTAGATCCGTGGGCAACATCACCCACGTGCATCTACGGGATGATTGAGAATCTCCTTCCAACAGCAGAATCATACAACCGGTCAAAAAGCAAGCCATCCTACAAGCGGATGCCCTAATGAGTGGGGATAAGAGCCCACCCTCTATTCACGAAATGTTAAAGACAGGGAGTTGCCATTCCCACTCGTCCCATTCATTTCGCTTCAATTCCCAGCAGTTATGCTTATCATCAGAAAACGAGGCGTTTACGTGATGGGAAAAAGTGGTTTCCCTAACACACTCGCCGAATATTGATACCAAGCACGTAATCCTACGTCAAATCTACGGTCGTGTCTTGGATGCAACCTCTTACTTTTTCTTAGTGTGTAGTATTTAGAAGCACTGTAAAAAGTGTAATGAGTTTCGACTCAGTAAAGCTTCCGCATTTGAGCTTTGATAAAACAAAATGAACTCTTACTGGAACTAACTAACTGAACTGTTCAGGAAGACCACTTCACCTACGGTAATCCTAATAAACCCCGGGCGTAATCCTGATAACATTGTTTGATAATCCAGAGCACATGAAGTACGATTTCGGAAAACTTAAACCGAACTTTAAATTGTTCAGAAGACCTCGCTGCAATTTTAAAGGATTTTGTAGTGGATGTTTTAACGTGGGCATGGGATCATGAAAGGAATTAGATTGGATTGAATCCAATTGGAAACTGTGTGGTTCACCATTGTGAGAAGAACCAAATATAAAGTGCGATAAAGCCAGATGTATCTCTTTGTAGCAATGTTCCGGTATGCAATATTAAAGTCAATTCATCTCAACAAACAGATGGGGATATATGTTTCCTTTCGGCATAGCTTCTCAGCTCCGCTTAAATGATTCCAATGTTCCTTTTATCATAATCGTCCTTCCAGCTTCCATCCCACTTGCAGCTGCAGGCAAGCACAAAACCAACGAAGACTGGCAGACGCTGAAGGCAAACGTTAAACAAACGATGCGAATTGCAGTGACAGACCGTCTCTCAACCATTCAAACAATCAAACAACCAACCAACCACCACGCTCTCCCGCTGTTGGCAGTGTCCAGCAGCCTGAGGAAGGAATACGCGGATGTCTCTTCGGAGAGAGTACCTTCATAGTAGCTTATGATACTACTGAAGAAGTTGTTTACACAGTCCTCTTAAGAAATATGTACAGGGAAAAAAGCCGGGGGGATAGAAGCGTGGATCACCACCAGAAGAGGAGCCTGTTGCATTCATCTCATATCTACCTACATAGGGGAAATAATGGCTTCGGCAGTCTTAGAGTGTTCATTTTATGCAAAATAATGCTCTGCAATATGAAGCACCTTCGAAAAAAAAATCAACGCCCACCTGACGATAATAGGTGCCGAAATGCGGAAGCCGTAATTTCCTCTACACATATCTCTCCTCGACTCGTTCGGCCACAACAAAAGATTGGCTGCAATAATATACTGACTGTCTCGTTGTTGGCTTCCCGGACTGCGTGGAGTGTGTCACAGACATGGAACGGGACATGTATGACGGGAGACTGTGTTGACAGTCCAGAAATGGAATGAAAACAACCGTGTGGATATATTTATCATCGTGGAATTTTACACCCTTTTGTGAGAATCCCCGGGGGGTTCTTTAGACTAGTTCAATTTTTGTTTTTACTTTTATAAACTATTCGAAATCAGTAGTGACAACAACTATTTATTTCTCTATAAATCGTTTCGGTCTTGGTTGGATTCGAAATTTATGGTACGACTGCAGAGCCAAGGCCCAAGAACATTATAAATTTAATAACTAAGATTGCAAAACATATTTTCCCATAACAATTGATAAACATTCATCGTTTTATTCATGTACTTTCTTTTTTTTAATGTTATTTAGGTGAAACTTCTATGATTTTCCCCCATTGAACCAATCTAATGACTCCGTTCGTGATTCATGATTATGATGACTGGCTTCTCTGGGGTTACTCTCCAGTGAAAAGAGTGGGAAATGGTTGATGAAACCCGAGTAAATATACACGCGTTGCACATGCACATTCCCATACACAGCAGCCAGTCAGCCACCCATTGAGCTTTAACAATGTATGTTTAAACAACCCTTCCCCATGGCATGGACTTTTCACTGCTGAGCTGCACAGTCAACCAACTAACGAACAAATGTTTTCCAACCATTTTTGTTCTAATTTTCGCCTTCACTTTCTCTCTTCTTCTTCTTTTTTTTCTCATGGGGGCTTAGGAAATTCACATCGTCCGGCGGGTGCACCGTGATTGCCATCTACATCATCTACACCATGCTGCCCATCCGGCTGCGGGAGGCGATCGTCGGCGGGACGCTGCTATCCCTGTCGCACATACTGCTGACGTTCTACATGAACGAATCCGACGACGACCGAGAGGTGGTAAGTGAGGATGCACGGGGTTGTAGTTTTTGTATTCCTGTTTTTAGCGGAAGCAGTGCAATTTAATACCGCACGGGTCAGTGGAGTCCATTCCGAAAATGGATTTCGGTTGTAAAACGAAGTGTGTTTTTAACTAATGAATTGCACAATTTGCTGGAAGTACACCTGCTGCTTTTTTGGAGATGGAGAGAGAGAGAAACAATTTAATTGGAGATATGCTAATAGTTCGTTACAATAATGATTTGCATTTTACATCGAAAGGTTATAGCCTTGACGACCGATGATATCCATTCCAAATCTATTCTTATCTTATCAAATCTCAACACAGTTACTTACTTTTCCTGGTGCGACGTCCCTCAGGATTGCACCTGCGTCACAATGTTACGCCAACTAGCTCGGTTCGTGGCTGTATGTCTCCAATTTCTTGACCGTCCCACACTGCCAAGATCTCTAACCACCTTGCTCGCTGTGCATTGCGGGATTGTTGTCCGGCATTCTTACAACGTGTCCCACCCATCGTACCCGTCCAGCTTTCGCGACTTTTTGGATACTGGGTTCGCCATAGAGTTGCGCCCAGTTTTGAAAACTGTCACTGTAGAAGTCACGAACTGACTGATCATAGTCGCCCTTTTTTATTTTATCACTCTCGAATCGGACACTCACTCAAGCAACGTACCTAGTTGCTTTTGACAGTTGACAATGAAAGCTGGTCACTTACCGCTCCACTCAATCAGTCGTGTTATTTACACTCTTCTTCAAAGTGAGTGTCATCTCAGCAGCAATTTTTCTATTGTTGACATTCGTTTACATATCATTGATGATAATCGTGACATTCATTATCCGGATAGAAAAAAAAAATGGTGGGGTTGTGTACAAGACACGACCGCTGGGTTGACGCTGGGTAACGAAGAAGTCTGCACATTGTAGACGAAATACGCGTATCTGTCAAGGATAAGCAAATAAAGTAGTGGAATTAAACGTGAAGTTCTAGTTTCTTTGTTATAAGTTTTGTGAGAGCTGATATTTGTACTCTTGAAATTTTTCTACGGTAATGAGATTGATCCTCAGCGATTCAACTTCAAATGCACACACAAAAACGGAGTGCACAATTTTGCATAAATGTTATGCAACATTTCATAGCTGATCGAGATGATATCAATTAGCCATGAATCCCTCCAATAAGTTTTCGGTACATCTTTTATCTACCGATTGAACAAATAAAAAAAAAATGGCTGTGTTCCATTTGTCAAATTAGATTTGACACTTTGAAAATAAATTAACATGTTCGAAAATCCCTCTGTTGTAGATCGGCCGATTTTCGAGAAAGCGTCTGTAAAATTGATTCCTTGTCTGTCAGAACCTAGCACTGAAAATAAACTTTTTTTTTTGACTTTAAATGATCTTTATTTCTTGTGTTTGTGTGGTTTACATGTATGAATTTTCAAGTGACACAGATGCGTCTTTTCAACTTTAGTACATTTGAGATTTTAATTATTATTTACAGTTCCTAGTCCTATCAGGCCTGTTTTTAAAGTATGACCACCTTGGTGGGATTGGTTTGATTTGAATTGGAAAAAGGAGACTACTTATAACTACTATTTACAACTACAACTAATCTACAACTACTATATACACCTAATATAGTACACGGATAGAAATCTCCTTATACCTTTTGGCAAAATTCTATTACTGATTATTCATAAAATGTATAAGTCAACTAATAAGCAGACACCTTGCCAAAAGTTAATGAAGATCATGTGTCAAATGAAATGTATAAGCGGTCACACATACCTTTTATGCATTCTTATAGGATCTATGTGGTTTGTCTTATGGAATGTATAAGGCTGATGTTTGGCAAAAATGTATAAGTGAAACACATGAATAAAATAATTGATTTTCGTTTCGTGTACATACAAATTGCTTATCAAAGCATGTTCAGATAAATTACATTTTTGTGCAAATTTAATTTTACTTTCGTTAATTCTGGAATCTATTTTGGCAATGCCTGCCTCTTCGTGTAAATTTGTTATTCTAGTGTCGAAAGGACGATCAAGAACCATCCTTAGCACTCTGTTCTGAGCAACCTGGATTTTGTTCCTGTGAGTTTGAGCACATGATTCTCACACCGAAGCTGCGTAGAGGATCGCAGGTGCTATGATTTGTTTGTAGACAGCCAGTTTGTTCACCCTTGAGAGGCGGGATCTACGGCATATCAGCGGATACAGACACCTAACCAAGGCGGAACACTTTATTACGGTTTTCTCCACATGCGAGCGGAATAGGAGCTTTTCGTCAAACAACATCCCGAGATAGGTTACTTCGGCGGACCACTCAACCCTTGTGCCATCCATGATTACAGTACAAGAGGGAGTTGGTTTTAGTTTAGGAGATTGCCGGTGGAGGAACATTATTGTTTGGGTTTTGGAAGCATTGATTTTGATTTTCCACGTGGTGGCATAATCAGCAAAGGCGTCAAGGCATCGTTGGAGCTTGTTTGTTATTTCGCGAGGCATCCTTCCTTTGACGGCTTTTGCGGTATCATCTGCGAACAGGAAGAACACGCAACCGTCTCCGAGGGGAGGAATGTCTGAAGTGTAGAGATGCTGTAAAGCAAGGGGCCCAACAGACTTCCTTGCGGAACTCCTGCTGGGACGGAGAACGTGTTTGAAAGGCAGCCATTCAACGATACCTTAAACGACCTTTGCTGAAGGTAGTTACGGGTGATTTTAACAAGATGCAAAGGAAAGTTGAAGTTACAAAGCTTGTATACAAGCCCATTGTGCCAGACATTGTCAAACGCTTTCTCAACGTCTAACAATGCCATGGCTGTGGACTTGGATACAGCCTTGTTACTTCGGATGTTATTCATCACCCGTACTAGCTGGTGATTGGTGGAGTGCCCCTTTCTGAACCCAAACTGTTCCGGAAGGAGAATGTTATTTTCCTCGACAAACTTGAGCAAACGATTGAGAATAAATTTCTCGAACAATTTGCTCAGCGCTGAAAGAAGGCTGATTGGTCTGTAGCTTGAAGCTAGCGTTGGGTCCTTCCCGGGTTTGCGGATAGGTATGATTTTCGCTGTCTTCCAGATACTTGGAAAGTAGTGCAGTTCCAAGCATCTGTTGAAGACAGCAGCCAGCAGAGAGTGAACCTTCATGCTGAGATTTTTCAACACTAGGTTGAATATTCCGTCAAACCCGGGGGCCTTCATGTTTTTGGTGCATTGCAGCGTTGAGCAAATCTATTCCACTGTGATTCTATCCTCCGGAGGGATGGCACAAGGGGAGGAATCAAGGTTGAGTACGCATTGCTCAACCTGAACCTCAAGCGGACTTTGGATGTTGGAGCCAAGCAAGTGCGATTTGGCAATATGCTCACCAATCGCATTTGCTTTCTCCTGAGGGGTGATTATGAGCCGATCGTCATCATTTTCATCTTTGAGTGGTGGAATGGGTTTAGGGTGCGTCTTTAAGACCTTGGCAACTTTCCAGAATGGTCTGGAGCGGTCGTCCAGATTCTGGACAAGCCGCCCGAAACTTTCGTTCCGGAGTGAGACCATTCTAGAAGGAATCTCCTTGTTCAGATCGGCCATTTCATGTTTCCTCGCTAGATCTCCAGTCCTCTGAAACTGGCGTCTACGAACATTTCTCAGGCGAATCAAAAGTTGGGTGTGGGAATCAATGGCAATAAACATACCCCTCACAGGAACTCGTCGGACGCACGCCTCGTCAGCCACGGTTATGGCTTGGTGGAGTCCTTCCAACGCTCGGTCGATGTCCTCCACGTTGTCAAGCGGCGGGTTGTCGATGATGTGCCTGTCTACCACGCGTCCAAACTGGGCCCAGTTTACGCGATGGTAGTCCTTGCGCAGGCTTGAAGCAGGAGCACCGTTGCAGCCCAGTTCAGCCACCACCGGTTGGTGGTCGGAGCTGAGTTCGTTCAATGCTACCGGCTTGGACAAGCCGATATTTGTCAGGAACAGGTCTAGCGTCGATGGGTTGCCCGCCGGTGAGATAAATTTTGGCTCATCCGAAAACCAAACAAAGTACAGCCCATGCTGTGAGTGGTCGAACAGCAGACGACCGTTCTGGTTCTGCTGGTAGTTCCGCCAGGCCTCATGGCGAGCGGTTAGATCTCCTCCTATTACGAAGCGGGAACCGTTACGGGTGATGGTGGACAGGTCCTTCTTGAATTTAGCCGCTAGTCCACTGCTGGCCGCACACTGTCGAGGGCAGTAGATGGTGATGAACTGGACGTATCCAGTCGACGACTCCACCTCCACACCAAGGGCCTCGATGATAGAGGTGCGGATATGGGACAGAGTGTGGTATTTTATTCCTTTCTTGACGACGATCGCAACACCACCCCCTGGAGCTGGTGCGATCAAGCCGAATAATGTTGTGGTCAGGCAACCAGAAGCTGTCTCTGAAAATAAACTCTACGGTACCTCTATTTATGCTAAGAGATAAGCATTGCAAGTCCCTCCTACTTGAAGAATTATGCAATCGAACGGCTGGCTATGCCTCGCCCCCATCAGCAAAAAAAAACTGGAGTTGTACAAACCGTTCTATAGCATAATTTTCCAAGTAGGAGGGACTTTCATAGCTAATCAAAAAGCGTAAATAAAGGTACCGTCTGATAATTTCAGTGCTTGGTGCAGAAAAGTGTAATCTGTGTAGGAAAATCCTTTTTATCACCACAGAAACACCCCGTTCCCGTTTTCTTATGCAAAATAATGAAAACGCACGAAATCTTAAAAAAAAAACTATATTAAGATTTTTTTTAAATTTATTTAATAGATTAAAGATGTACCGAGAACTAAATGGAAGAATTTCAAGTTAAAATGTTCAGATCGTGAAATATTGACTATCAATACCAAAATTTCGCAAAAATGTCCAACCCATTTAGTGTGGTGTGTGCTGCTGTCTTTCAGTGTTGCCCAATGATTAGGGAACTTTCATAAATAACGTAGTAGTTGAGGGAGGACAGGGGTTTCAGAAGTTGGGACCGGCCATGTATTAGGTGTATTGCAAAACACGCTCCGAAGGGGAAGGGGGGTTATGAATGGCCCTAATTTTACTTCCAAGGCTGTGTCGTGTTGAATTTAACTCGTGGTTAAAAGTGACAGATGAGTTATCGAATAACCCTGCTATACGAGCGTGGTTATTTCGGACCGACTAGAAGTTAAATTTTGGTAACCGTGGCTGAGTTCTGTCTGACAACTGATCAATTTCCGGCATTTTCGAAATGTCACGTTTAACCACGAGTTAAATTTAATTCGGCAATTGGTACACTCAAAAATATTACAAAACGAATATAGATTAAATTTTATGCATTTTATGGTTTTTTCAAAATTTATACATTGGTTCGATTAAAATTTTCGTCAAAATTATACTAAGTCCGAATAACGGAGTGAAATTCGATCAGTGTTTACTAAAATGACAGGAATAAGAACATCTGGATTCCCTTCGGAGCTTCGTGCTGGTGAAGGGCTTTGTCCCAGCATATTTCTACTGCGCCTGTAATCTGCTGGGCAGCATCGAAATTGTAAGTATTTTTTTAAATATTATTAATAAAAAATAAACTAATTGAAAAAGCTTCCTGAGACAATTTTTATTTTCATTTGAAAACAATATTTACCATAAATGAAATAAAGAAGGCGAAAAATACATTCTCTTGAATAAACCGTATCTATGCATTGTGAGTATATTTCGATTTTATACTATGGCACGCATACACCATTTTTATACTAAGTTTGCATTCTCTCCCTTTATACCGACCTTTGCGTCGGTACGGAGAGTTGCTATTTAGCGTAACTTTTATACTATTTAGATTTTAATATTTTTTGAGTGTACACAGTCCAAGAAGTATTTCTCGATAACTTTTTCGAAGGAACGTATCAGCTTTTGTAAACAACGCATTTGATCGTCGATTTAGCGTAACTGGTAGCTCGCCCACGCATGCTAGTACTACCATCAGATAGGGGAAACTTTTCCCAACCTGTTAGCGGTGCTAGTATGTGGGGCGAGCTATTAGTTATGCCAAACCTACGATAAAATGCGTTATTTACAAGAGCTTCATTCATTATCATTCAGGCAAGGAGCGCTTGCGCCATCGAGGCGACGCCGCTACCAGCAGCCAATGATCTCAACGGGAACGACGCGCAAAGTTCGAGGTGCAAAACTCGAACTCTGCGCACTTGACAGGAACCGCCTTCCTACTGCTTCTGCTGTTGCTGCTGCTGCTACCTGCTTACCCGCCGTCCGAAGCGAAAATGAGTTGAGGCACATTAGCAGCGCTTTTTTTTTAACTTTTCTGATTCAAGCAGCACGATGTGCAACCAAATTGTACTTGATTATGAGGACTGGGTTTGGGGAGAACGTTTATTTCATGAAAACAGTGATAAAATTATCACTATTTATTTGTCCATTTTTAAAACAGTTTTTTATGTAAATTGAAAAAAAAAAGTTTATTGCAACAGCTTACAAAACGTATTTCCTATCGATTGGTGTATTCGGATTTTAATTTCATCTATAAATGACAAAGCTTATAGCGTTCAAAAAATTACACCTTTTCGTGACGGTCGCAATTTTAGATTTTCGATTTACCCTCAGTACCTTCCCGTAAGACGTAGTCTACGTCAAAAAAAGTGGATAGGGATAATATCCATTATTTTTCTATCCGGATAGTATCTGGAGTACTCCGAACAGCTTATGTTTAGAATAGGGATGTTTGATTTCAGAAAAAGTGGTATATCCTACAATATGGGTATTTTCTAGTCGACAGATTCCGAAAATCCTTGTCCGACATCATTTTTGGATCCACTATGGCGGCCATCGGTTTCAAAAAAAGTGGCAAATACCTTACAATATGGGTATTTCCGGAACGGGGACGACGTGTAGATATCGAAAAGCAATGTCTGACGCTGCTTTGTAATCCAATATGGCAGCCATTAGTTTCAAAAAATTCAAACACCTTATAATATGGATATTTTCGGATAAGAGACGACGTGTAGAGGCTGAAAATCGATGTCCGATTGAAGTCCAAGATGGCGGCCATTGGTTTTTTAAACCCTGTGAAATACCCTACATTATGGGTATTATCGGAACGGGAACGACGCGTGAAGGCCGAAAATCGATGTTCGACGCCATTTTGGAATGCAAGATAGTGCCAACTTTTTAAGAAAAAAAATTAAAATACAATATGATATGGTCGCCATCCTGGATTTCAAATAAGCGTGTGGCATCAACTTTCGACATCTTCCCGTCGTCCCCGTTCCAAAAATACCCATATTTTAGGGTATTTACCACTTTTTTTTGAACCCAATGACCGCCATATTGGATTTTAAAAGGGCGTTAGACATCAAACTTCGGCATCTACACGTCGTACCCGTTCCGAAAACACCCGTATTGTAAGGTATTTGCCAGGTTTTCTGAACCCAATCGCTGCCATATTGGATTCCACTCAGAAAAAAAATCTGAATTTTAACTATCGCGTAAAATCTCCCTTCGTTTAATTTTGAGCTATACTTGCCATAAACAGTGAAATCGTTTGCAAGCTTGCATACAATATTGCTAATTTATGCGATATTGCGCTTAAATTTACACGAAATAACGCGTAAATTTATGCCAAATTTAGCGTTAATTTTATGTGCGCGATGTATTGCAGAAATTAACATGAATTTTTCACACGGTGCATCATGGATTTCAAGATGGCGTCGGATATCAATTTCCGGACTCTAGACATCACCCCGAGTCCAAAAATATTCATTTTTTACTTGGATAAAAAGTCGGAAGGAAAGAAATGTGCATAGGAATAGATTTCGTTTATTTTTATAAACTGGATAGGTCTATCCGGATAATTATATGATCTATGTCGATCCGGATAGTTTTGAAGCCTGGTTCGTTTTTGTGTCAATAAATCTGTAGAACTTTGTGATTTGGACGTTGTTTGCATGCGAGATGCAAATTGCTTCAGAATACCACTGCATGATCGACGCAACACTTGGTTCAGTTCGTTATCAGTTTGATTGTACCGACTACACACATTCCTACTACCGAGTGGGAGAATCAACCACAGCTTAACCGTTGATCGCAATACATTCGCGTGGGGATACTCTCGAGAAACTCATTCCTAGGGGCATTTGCATGAGAGCGGGAGATATGAGCACCGATCGATGGCTACCTACTAGATAAGGCGACGATCTACAACGAGGGAGATTGACCGACCAGTGTTGCTTCACCATCTCGTCGAGACCGGTCACTAACCCGGTACAATATATTGCTTGTTTTGTAACTATAGTCTATTAAGTTCAATGTAGTGTTTTAAGAATAAAAAGTGACTTTTAATGTTAATATCGTGTAAATAGATGTTCGGTGCAAGTGTTTCAAAATAAACTAAGTGATTGTGAGAAGAAACCAAAATCTATTACGGTTCCAAACAATTAGTCCCTGCATGCACTAGAACGCCATCGTGGGCGAGGAAGATGAGCAACGAGCGTTGGTAAATTGAGGTGAGAAGTCTTCCGCTGTTCTCCACTGCTACAGACGTATTTGATTTGGTAACCTAACACGCGAATCACCGATTTCTCGGAAATTAAAGCTCGATCTCGCAAGGAGACAATACCAAATGATATAGGAATCATTCCTCTCGCGAAGCTCACGATCATCAAAACAACAACAATCCTTACTTGATGTCTGTGTCACACTCAGTCTTGACGTCTCATCATCTAGTCACTCAGTCGACACTCAGGTTCCGAATGTCAGATATGAACGTCATTCTTTCGAAGGATTGCCAGATAGCTCATTAAGTCAGTCGGGGTTTGGTGTGGTGAGTGTCATCGGTGAGATTCGTTTAATTATGCTTTGGTTTTTTCCTTTGGCTACATACCTACGCTCTCGTGAGATTTTGCAACTCTGGATGCGCCAGCTCGTGGTTCATCCTTCTCCTCCACACATCGTTCTCACATACTCCGCAAAGGTGGTCCTAGGCACTCGTCGTTCGAAAACACCCAGTGCTTGCAGGTCCTCCTCGAGCATCGTCCACGTCTCGTGCCCGTAGAGAACCACCGGTCTTATCAGCGTCTTGTACATGGTACATTTAGTACGAGGCTGAACTTTACCCGACCTCGGGGTCTTGTGGAGTCCGTAGTAAGCACGACTTCCGGCAATTATGCGTCTACGAATTTCTCCGCTGCAGTTTTTTCCGACGTCACTAATGATCCAAGGTACACAAATTCATCCACCACCTCGAACTCATCTCCGTCGATTGTCACGCTTCTGCCTATGCGAGCCCTATCACGTTCGGTTCCTCCAGCTAACAGATTGTTTGTGCTTCACGTTTCAGCCTGGTGTATTGTTCCGCCACGGCCCGAAATGTTCCACGTCGTCAGCGAAGCAGATGAACTGGCTGGACTTATTGAATATTGTGCCCCGTATGTTAAAGCCCGGACGTTTCATAACACCTTCTAGCGCTGTCGAAGTCCTTTGCGAGTTTCAAACGGGTGCGATAACGCAATCGATATCTTCACACAGCACTGTACACCATCCATCGTAGCCCTGAGCAGTCTGGTCAGCTTCCCGGAAAAATCTTTATCGTCCATAATCTTCCATAGCTCTTCACGGTCAATAGTATCATAAGCGGCCTTGAAATCGATGAGAAGGTGAGCGTAGGGACATGATATTCACTACACTTTTGGAGGATCTACCAAGGGAAGTAGCCAAGCACCAAACACCTATTCGAGACCGCTGAAAGGTGTTCGAAGAAGTCAACATTCAAGTTTTTCAACTCAAAGTTGAACACTCCATTGACACCAGCGGCCTTCATGTTTTGAGTTGATTTAATAGCTGCTATTACCTCATCAGCCGATATTCTACATTCGTCAGGGACAACTACGGGGGTGGCAGCGACTCTAGACATTGCCTCCGATACTGCAGGCTTGAGACTCACCATGGCTTGACCAAGGTTAAGTGAATTTACACAGTATTGACCAAGCCCATTGGCCTTCAACCGAGTAGAGATGGATCCGAATTCTGATTAAAAGGAGGAAGAGGAGGGATGGGCCATGGCTTACTTTTTTAATTTTTTGCCATTTTCCAGAATGGCTTAGCACAATCTGGGAGAGAGTGAATCTTGTTTGCAAAATCGTTATTTCTGAAATCCCCCATCTTGGCTTGGTTGATTTTGTTCAAACGGTTGCAGTTGGTCTTCAGGTTAGGCAGCTCAGAACGCTAGTAATGCCTACGTCTAAAGCTGTTAAGGTTCAGATTGTTACTCACCTGTCTGGATACTGGCACATGCTGCTCTCTGGCCAGGGAAATCGCCAGCGCAGACACCGGTCGGTGTCGTCAATTCGTCGAAACTGGTGTCAACGCAGCGTTGTAACTGCGTTGCGTTGGGAAACTTCGAATTGGTTCACGGAGGAACCTACTTCGGCTACCACCGGATAGTGGTCCGAGCTGAGCTCCTGGTAGGTGATAGGTAGAGCGATGTTGTTGCTCAACCGGTTGGAAGTGTCTCAATACGTTGTACTGTGCTTCCTACAGTTTGTAACGGTAGACATTTTCGTTAGATTATATTTTTGTTACTTGTTCTTATTTATTTTCAAATATCCATTCTTAGATTAATCGTCGTTCAATTTGTAATATTAACTTAAATGGACTGAAAGTAAACTAAATGAAACGAATTGTAGTTTGCAACTTGTATGCAAGTCAGTTGCCTACGCGTAAAGAGGTTAGCGAAACGTATTGCTTACGTAGCTTCTCCGAAGAGTTTCACCATTCGTGTTTTTTTTTACTCGGATAGAGAAAACCGAATGGGATAGTTCTGAGAGTTGTTAGCAGTAGAAGGGAACAAGATAGACAGACCGAGTTCAATTGAAGAGGGAAAGAGATACTTCATTTGATCTCTCACGATCGTAACTAATGAAATCCGTTGAACTTCCATTTCCGGTAATCATGCCTTGGGACTTTTCTGAGGAAATTCAGTAATCGCCTCTTTCACTTTGATCCTGACTGGGATAGAAGAAGGGCGCGATTCTGTAGTTTTTTCCGCGGTGTGATTGGTTAGTAGTAGAAAACGTGAAGTGTCCTCAGATGTATTTTAATCGATTCTATGTTCCCCGTATAGGCTAAAGCTAGATAGCATTATAGTGTTGTAATTGTTGTGCGAGAGTTGTGTAAGCGTTCCAGATAACGGCAAGGTAAAACCAATTTACGAAATTTGTGTGTGCCGATAATAGGTTAATTGTGTCGTTTGCACGGTCAACGACTTTCCGCGTGTTCGCTTTCTATAGGATTCAACAGCCAACAAAGCGACCGTTGATCAATAGCGCTGCCTCGCACCGCGGCTTTGCTTATTGTCGTCAACCCTTACCAGGCTCGGGTATCAAAGCTTCCCGGTTGCCTATCCGAAGGGAGTTGCCTACGTTACCATCCGCTGACTGAGCTCGGCAACTAAGAAACTTCAAGCGCAGTAGGAGGACATCAGCCGTCGTTGCAACGGCGGCATCGGTCGGGCGAAAGTCCGTTAAGCTCGCCAACGTAAGCTTCAAATCCTGTAAGTAGCGAACCCACACTTGCATGCAAGGCCGTTAGCACGGACACAGAATGATAGCGCGCTAGTCCATCGACCGCACTAGTCAGATAGAAAGATAGAGGAGAACAGTAGTTAGGCCGGCCAGAACCAAGATTGTAGATATGTGAATAAAAAACCCTATAGATAAACTAAATGAAAGTAGAATGTTCACTCCCAAAATAAATCAGTGTTCAGTGTTAGAAAGTTTTGATTGAGAGAGTCTAAAGGTTATTTCACGTTTCGTTCATCATGTTTAGTCTTTTTCCGTTGAATTTGTTGTGTTACTCGTCTTCTAAATCAAGCTCGAGTTGATGGGTCAGAGGGATTGCTTCCTGTGATGATACCCCTGTTCGGATTGGTTTTCGGGATTGGAAGTTTTTCGGACTCGGTTGTTAGGGTCTTGGGATTTCGGTGGGTATGTTCTCTCCTTTCTTGAGTCACTCGGCCCAGTTGGTCTTGTTCCCGACACTGTTGACGAATTTGAGAACTGGCTCATTTGGCCAGTATCTAGCCGGGCATCGTGAAACACGACAGGTGGTCCTCTTCGGAGGTGGCGCTTAAGCCATCCGTTTATGAAACCTATCGGGAACAAACAACAGCACCGTAGCTGCCTCGGGTCCGCTACATATTGGCGCCCAACGTGATGTTTGATGTTTTTTTTTTGGTAAATTTTTTTCAAATGAAAATTAGTGTAGATCGTGTAAATATGAATACAGCCCATTTTTTAATTAGGTTACATGTTTAGGTTACGAAAATTTAGTATGAGATAGAATTTTCTTTCGGATTTCAGTGAATTCAGGCAAGAACTTGGTAATTTTTTCGGAAATCGTTGTGAACTTGGTTGTGAATGAACTCAGGTTGAACTGAACTCACTGTATACATATTTATCTTAAGTTTGGTGTTTTTCATTTATATATTTTACTGCTAAGTTGTGATAGAATTGAGTTTTGCTATTTTTTTTCTAAGGCTTACGTGTTTGGGTTGATTTGTGGAAATGGCTACGAAATTCCCACGCGCAGCACATTTGCTAAACGATGAGGTAAATTATGAGTTGAAGTTGAGAAATTATGGGGAGGAGTGTAGTAAAAGTCTTGAATCAAAACAAAGACTGCTGAGAAGGTTGTTTCGTAAGGATGCTAAAGAGAACAGAGAGTATCGCTCAAGATACTCCATTGTTCAGGAATGTGAAGTGATCGCTCAGCGAATTGAGGAGATTAGTATAGCTTTAGCTCAAACTCATGATGTGAAACTAATTTCCCGTCTAAAACATTATTATTCAAGAACAAAACGAAGCAATGCTCAGACTGAGGAAGCAGAAACAATGAAGAATGGGTTGTCGAATAGGATAAACGCTCTACTGATCGCGAATAGTTCGCTAACCGGCGAGAATCACGAACACGAGTCGGGTTCCGAGTCAACAAGCAATGAATGCACTGACTTTGAAATTTCGGATACGGAAATAGGCGCGACAGCATCGAAAAATAAAAAGAAAGTTAAGAAATCAAAGAAAAAAACACAAGAGAATGAGGATGACTGCGCCAAACTCGAACGTAAGGTTCTAGGTCTCGAAGTTCAAATGGTGGAGCTTAAGACCATGCTTCAACAGGTATTGAGTCTCAGTCAGTCATCGCAGAGAAACCAATTACCACAGCAGCCGAGCAGGACAGTTCAGGAAAACCGAACGGGAACGGTACCCAAAGGTGGACGACCGCAGGATCTACAACCGGAAAATGCGTATTCAGAAGCAAACCCAGTAGGACAGTTAGGAGGGGTTCAAACTCAGTACGAAGGCTTGTTCTCAGTGAATGATCTGGGAAACAATTCCGGACGAAACATTGTGGGACAGCAGAATAATGGTTGGTTTCAGGGATACAACCATGGAAATGACTTAGCAGGATTTTCTCCCCAGGGACCTCCGGAAAATAGGGATCATAGGAGCCTCATTCAGAGGGACACCCGAGGGTCAAATCCAGGAGGAAATTTCCATCAGGGGGTTCAGGAACAACAAACGCGATACAACACGATCGAAAACCAAAGGGGACCATTTACCGGGATTAGTCAGCAAAGGTGGCCAGACGGACTTCAAAGAGATGAACGCGTTAGTGACGGAAGTGAGCGAACTCAGGGTTTTCCTAATGCTTCGGATGTTCCGATATGGAACAGGAACCAATACCGAGAGAACCGAATGCAGTATGATAGGAAAATAGAAAAATGGAACATTTTCTTTTCGGGTGCGGCTAGGTCACCAACTCTAGAGGACTTCATTTACAAAGTGAAGGTTCTGGCTAGCATGAATGGAATTCCTATGGACTGCTTAATTAGCCACATTCACCTACTTTTGCGTGATGAGGCATCAAACTGGTTCTTTACCTATTACGATGCAAACTGGAATTGGAACATTTTCGAAACCAGAATAAGATACAGGTTTGGCAACCCAAACCAAGACCAAGGAAATCGCCAGCAAATTTACGAGCGAAAACAGCTGAAAGGTGAGACCTTTATTGCCTTTGCTACAGATATCGAAAGATTGAACAAGTTGGTGACCAAACCTTTGATGTCGCAACGAAAGTTTGAAATAATCTGGGAGAATATGCGCCAGCATTATCGGTCTAAATTGGCATGTTTTCAAGTAAATATTTGGAGGAGCTAATCCAGTTAAACTACCGGATTGATGCTAGTGATCCAAGCTTGCACCCAGTTGGTTCAAGACACGGAGTTCACAACATTGAAGCGGAGTCGGAAGGGGAGATTTCAGACGAGGAAGAGGTCAATGTTCTGAGCAGGAGGCAACAGAGAGCGATCGGGTTTTCGAATCAGCAAGACAGATCAACACCAGGGGTGGAAGGATTTTCGAGATCACCGCTGTGCTGGAATTGTCGGCAAAACGGGCACTTTTGGAGAGAATGTAAGGAAGCCAAAACAACGTTCTGCTATGTGTGTGGAAATCCTGGAAAAATTTCAAGTTCGTGCAAAGCGCAAAAAGAAATTCGGGAAACTGAGTACGGAGTGCGTAGATGGGAACCCTAGCATTCCTCAGAAACCCTCTGTTCCCACCAAATTAGAACCGTTTGTCGACCCAATGCAAAGTCTGCTAGAAGTCAAGATCCAAACAAGTCAGTGTCCCCATGTTAAAGTCAAGATTTTCGGTATAGAAACGGACGCTTTACTTGACTCAGGAGCCAGTATTAGTGTGGCTAATTCACCTGAACTGGTTGACCGTCATGGATTAAAGCTTTTACCATCGCCGATTAAAATTTGCACTGCAGACCACACACAGTACTCTTGCGCAGGGTACGTTAACGTTCCTATTAAATTTAAAAATGTTACGAAAGTAATATCCCTTGTTATTGTTCCTGAAATATCGAGGAACTTAATATTGGAATTTGGTGTTTTACCCTTGTGCGCCCATCGATGCAGCTATTTGGTGTTTTGTTTCTACTATTTGGCCCTGCAGTGCAAGGCCACCCGGTAAGTAATTCGAGTCAGCAAAAACATGTGCACATCGTAAATGTTTTACTGTCCGTTGAAAATGTATCTCAAGAGGGTATGATAATGAATTGCATTGATGGTTGCGTATGCTATCTTGAAATGGAAATGCTCTTTCTAGCAGGCCTGGGTTCAATCCCAGTCGGCGCCGCCGGGATGTTCTGAGGCATAACATTTCTGATCACGCCTTCCTTTGGAAGGGAAGTAAAGCCGTTCGTCCCCGGTTCATGAGTTGATGGGTCGATAGGAAGAGTCCAGGTGTGGGAGCTGTTTCCCTGGCGTCGGTAATAAATAAATAAATAAAACAGTTACAGCATCTCAAAGTGGCCTGGCTTCAAATTGACCCTCAGGTTCAGACAAAGCATTTGCTTCAAATGTCACTTCTCTTTAGCCGAAAGTTCCCCCGAATTAACTATTTCCCTTGCTGCCACCTCTTCCAGCTCTACTCGGACCTCATCACGCTGGCCTGTACCAACGCAACCGGCATCCTGCTGCACTGGCCCAAGGAGAAATCCCAGCGGAACGCCTTCATGGAAACGCGCCAATGTGTGGAGGCCCGCCTGCGGATTCAACGGGAGAACCAGAAGCAGGAGCAACTGCTTCTGTCGGTTCTTCCCCGACACGTGGCGATGGAAATGAAGAACGACATTGCCGGTCAACCACGGGAGGAAGCGCAATTCCACAAGATCTACATCCAACGGCACGAGAACGTCAGTATTCTGTTTGCGGACATCTGTGGCTTCACGAGCTTATCGGACCAATGCACGGCGGAGGAGTTGGTGCGGCTGTTGAACGAGCTGTTTGCTCGGTTCGATCGGCTGGCTCAGGAGCATCACTGTTTGAGAATTAAGCTACTGGGAGATTGCTACTATTGCGTGTCTGGGCTACCGGAAGCTAGACCGGATCATGCAATTTGCTCGGTGGAGATGGGGCTGGATATGATCGATGCCATCGCCCTGGTACGGGAAGTGATGGCAGTCAATGTCAACATGAGAGTTGGAATCCATACGGGGCGGGTCCACTGCGGAGTGCTGGGATCGAGGAAATGGCAGTTTGACGTGTGGTCCAACGATGTAACGCTGGCGAACTACATGGAAAGCGGTGGAGTCCCCGGGAGGGTGCACATTACGAAGGAAACGCTCAAAAGTCTCGGCGATCACTACGAGGTCGAGGAGGGAAAGGGAGCCGATCGCAACAATTACCTGAAAGATCATCAAATCCAAACGTTTCTGATAGTTCCTAAGGAGTCGTATCGAGCGGTGAGTTTTGGTTGGGAAGCTTGATTAGGCGCTGCATTTGATCACTCATTTCATTCCACAGCACACCATGTCCAAACAGTCGTCTTCCGTGAACGGGAACATTTCCAAGGAGCTCCGGATGATGGGCCACTGGTCCAAGATGGGCTTCAACGACAAGCAGGAACCCAAGAGCACGGAGGAGGAGGTCAACGAGTATCTGATCAAGGCGATCGATGCGCGTTCGATCGATCGGCTCCGGTTGGATCACTGCAAGCGCTTCCATCTGACCTTCATCAAGGACGACATCGAGCGGAAGTACTGCCGGGAGCCGGACCCGATGCTGAATGTGTACTTCTACAGCAGTATCATCATATTCTTCGGGATCATGTCGATCCAGGTGCTTGTTTTTCCTATGTAAGATCAACTCCAATTGGCGAGCAATGATTCAATGGACTAAACTCTGTGTGTTTTCTCTTCCAGGGACCAGTACTCCTATTGGGTGTACGGTGTTTTAACTGTGATGCTTATGGTTTCCTGTGTTCCTGTCTTCTCCAGAGAAGATACGGTTTGTGAAACTTTTTTTTTTTTAAGCGACCTCTAACAAATACAACATTTTTCTTCCGCAGAAAATTTCCAACTTCTTCCGGGTGATTTCGCAAAAGATCCATGGCCGTCGAGAGATAGCCCAAGTGATATCGTTATGCGTTGTCGTTACTGTGATATGTTTGTCTTACTATAAACTGGTAACTGAGTTGAAACGTGAAAATATCCTAATCAATTAACTAGTTCTTTGTCGTAGACTTTCATCTTCTATCGATCTCTATCGGATGAATATTTTCTGCAGTGGCCTAATCAGTGTAATGAATCGAAAACTTTTAATGTAAGTCCATCTGTTCACATTGATCGATTGGTCAAAATGTTCATTCTTTTGTTTCTCGCCCAGATTCTACTACTACTGACCTTGCTTGCCTTACTAACCTGTGCGGTGCATCAGTTCATCAAGATCCTGTTCAAGATCATTCTGTTGTTGGTCATCCTGATGTGCTACGTCGCTTCCATCGTGGTGCTGGCGTTAATCTACGATCGGCACTGTGAGCCGTGGTGAGTGGAAAATTCCTTTAATTCATTTTCTAAAAAATAATCATTCAAATTAACTGCGTGAACGCTCTTTCATAAAGACAGTACACATCATATCAAATTCTGATGACAAAAAAAAAAACGGCCCACCCACGGAGCGAATAATTTACTGCGGTGTCGAAATAAACAGCTTTTCCCGATCTCATTAATTGTCACATTTTCCGCTTAACGAGCAACTGAACAGCTGAAAAAGCAAGGCTCGGGCTCTCCCTAGATTAGATTACAAGCCACAAAAAGATGAAAAGCTGTAATTAAGACTGTTTTTCGAGCCAACACCGTTAGTCGTCTTTTGGCAAAGGTGCAAACTCCTGCCAGCTTGCAGAAACAAGCTAATTTTCAATTTCATGCTTCGATTGAAATTGTCTGAAATTAAAACGCGTCCGATTTTTCGCAGGTTCCTAACGACGGAGCGCTTCCTAATCGACGTCGCCTTTCTGGTGGTGTTTGTGATCGGTCAAATCATGAACAGCCAGCAGACGGAGATAACGCGGCGGTTGGACTTTATCTGGAAGCTGCAGGCCACCGAGGAGAAGGAGGACATGGAGCACCTGCAGGCGTACAACCGGAAGCTGCTGGCCAACATACTGCCGGTGCACGTGGCCGATCACTTTCTGCGGCGGGAGAAGAACATCGAGGTAAGATGAGTGTGTGGTGGGATTTGACTTGAGCTCAATTTTTCCTCTACGGTTTTGCGGTCTTTGGTTGACTTGTTTTTTGCTGTGCTCAGTTCAGTGTCAACATTTCAAAGGGACGTAAAAGCTTTTGTAAACAATGGCTTTAGCCGTTGATTTCTCGAGAATAAAAGCTCACATATGAAAATTAATGACACCGACAGGTAGAGGAATGGTTCCTCAACCAGCTAGCATTGATAATTTGGAGAGGTGAGCTTCTATTTGTGAGAAATCAAGAAGTAAAGTCAATATTTACAAAAGCAATTACGCCCCTTTGAAACGTTGACACTGAGTTGTTGTAATTTTCATAAAATGACACTAGCTCTACAAGTGCTTCGTTGTTTCAGAACACAGTGAGACAAACCAGATTTTGTTTTACAAGGAGGGCAAATCCATGACAAATAGCAAAAACAAACGAATTTCAGATTTTATTTTGTTTTATTAATTTATTTTTACAGGCTCAATCGAATAAACTTTACTGAGCCAAGTTATCATTTGCGATTTACATAATTAATGTCTTAAATCTAGAGTTAAAGGGGTTAGTAGAGATTTACAGTTTAATGGATGAGGATAGGGTGGTTTGCATCAGCAGTGTAATTATAAAATTATTACAGAAACAAACATTTAAAAAAGTTGAGGGTTGTGTCCAAAGCACGACCACATTGTTGACGTAGAACTACGAGATTGTTTTTGATGCTCCATTCACTAATATAGTAATGACAAAATAAATGGTTTAGAAACTGAGCTCCAAAATGAACAGTTCATTATTCAAATTTTTGAAATTGGGCGGTTATTGCATAATTCCTAAAATTAGTATTACCTTTGGCCGCTTTCTTGTTGGCTCGACACAATCGAACGCATCCAGCAATGGTTCGCGACTGTTTTGCAGGTTTCTTTGCCTCTTGGTCTCTCATGCGCTTCCGATAATTGCGGAGATATTTAGAAGCGATGTGTTGAGATATTTTGAAGATTTTCAAAGAATTTCTCAATAAACACTTGATTCACTTCGAATATTGACTCTATCCAACGCGGAGTGTAAACACTGAAGCACTTACTGTACCAATTTGAATATACAGAGAATGCTACAATGCATAATCACGATGATGTTTCAATATGATGTCTGTGTTTGGGAAACAGACTCCTCCCATCATGAGTAGTTTGTTCTCCATAACTCCAATGTCTTAAGACCAGCCGCGGTGGACGATCATTCTCAGGATCTTATTCTGGAGCCTTTGTAATTTGAGATAGTGGCTTTTTGCGGAACTCTACCAGATTGGCATCCCATATTCTATTACGGGAAGGATTAGTTGTTTGTAGACAGCAAGCTTATTTTTCAGGAACAGGGTAGACCTCCTGTTGATGAGTGGATATAATGATCTTATCAAGATGTTGCACTTGGTTTAGGTTTTGACAACGTGCTTCCTGAAAAACAGGTTGCTGTCTAATGATAGGTCTAGGTAGACTACCTCTTTCGACCATTCCACCACTGTGCCATTCAGGCAGATCTTATTATTCACCGATGGAACAAGTCTGGGAGATTTAGAGTGTGGAAAGATGATGACCTGGGTTTTTATACAGATCTCGTTGATACAGATCTCTCTGAACTTTGTCAGTCAGAGCTCCGATGACTCTACCCTTGTAGACGATGGATGTTTCATCTGCGAATAGAGACAACGATCCACCATCAGGGAGAGCCAGCATATCGGAGGTGAACAGGTTGAATAGAATGGGGCCAAGGATGTTTCCTTGTGGAACCCCGAAACCGATGTTGAAAACATCCGATGTGATGCCATTCAGAGAGACTCGGAACGTCCTGTCCGATAGATAGTTGTTAATTATCTTCACTAGGAAGATTGGAAGACCGTAGTGCTGAAATTTGCACACCAGGCCATAATGCCAGACATTGTCGAATGCTTTTTCAACGTCCAACAACGCCATGGCAGATGTTTTCGAAACAGACTTGTTCCGTCTAAGAATGTTTGTTACTCGAGTCACATTCGGCACATGTTCGAAGCCGGTGATAGACTGCTCTTCCGAACAGTTCTGATAACCCTGAGAGAAGGCTGATTGGTCGATGACTTGAGGGAGAGGACGGATCCTTCCCAGGTTTCCGGATGGGTATGACTTTAGCTGACTTCCAACACGAGGCAAAGAGGCAAAGATTAAAAATCATTGCCAGATGGTTGTAGCATGTGAAACTCAAGTCTTTGAGTTCCAGATTCAGTATGTTGTAAATAGAAGCCTGGGGCCTGGGGCAACCTGAGGTTGGTTGCATTTTCAGCAACCTCTGTTCCGTGAGGGCTGTGGATGTTTTGTCCGAGATTATGGGAGCTGACAAAGTGTTGACCTATTACGGTAGCCTTCTCTTCAGGAGTTATCAGATGAACCACTGGGTCGCCAGAATGGTCCAGTGGGGTCAGTGGTGGAATGGGTCTTGGCTTGTTTTTAAGAATTTTGGTTAGTTTCCAAAAGGGGTTTGCACATTTTGGGAGCGAGCATCCTGTTAGCAAAGTTCTGATTTTTGAGGTCCACCATGGATGGTTTTTGTTAGGTGATTACAATGGGTCTTCAAGACAGGCAAGCCAGAACGCTGGTTTTGCCTTCGAATGGAGTTACGGAGTCTAATGAGATTTTTGGAAATTCTATCAAGGTTCAGAGTCTTGCTCACCTGTCTGGATACTGGCACGTGTTGTTCCCTGGACCGGGACATCGCCTCCTCGATGGAACTCAGACACCGGTCAACGTCTTCGGGCGTCTCCGGAAGGACATCGTAGTCGACAGTGGAGTCGACACAGTGTTGGAACTGATCCCTGCTGACGCGATGGTAGTTGCGTCGGGAAGCTTGGAATCGGTTGACGGATGAGCCCACACTGGCCACCACCGGATAGTGGTCCGAACTCAGCTCATGGTGGGTCACAGGTTGCGAGATGTTGTCTCCCATGTTGCTGACGAAGATGTCGATGGTGAAGTGAACGCCAGACCGGCTCAACCGGGTGGGAGAGTCCGGCGCTATTATGGTGTCTTGCAGGTCGTCGCTCAGGATTATGTCGTTTTGGTTGCGTCGAGTGTTGCCCCAAGCCTGGTGTTTGGCGTTCAGGTCGCCAGCGATGACGCAGGTCTGCTGCCGACCCGTCCCTGATGGTGACTTGTTTGGGTCAGTAGGCCGGAATGATGGTAATAGGGCCGACAGGAGTGGAGACTTCCATACCCACCGCTTCGATCATCTTCAGCTGGAAACTCGGTAGCAGTCAACAGTCAATATTTCTCCTCAATACGATAGCCACTCCTCCTCCGCAGGAGCTGGTCCGGTCTAGCCTTACGAGCTGAAAATCGGGTAGGTGAACATTTATCTCTTTGCCGGCGCCGGTGGTGTAGTGGTAAGCGTGACTGCTTTCTCACCCCAATGGGTCTGGGTTCAATCCCAGTCGAGGTCGGTGGGATTTTTCTGAGGCATAAAAATCTCTGGTCACGTCTTCCATCGGAAGGGAAGTAAAGCCGTTGGTCCCGGCCCATGTGTGTTGATGAATGGGTGCGATATCCTACGCAGGTGTGGAAGCTGCCTTCCTGCACATTCGATTGCCGTCAAATGGATGGCAATCGATGTCCGTCGGTGATTGGCACTAGATTGCGGAACAGAGACCGACGTTAAATAAAGGAAAGTAACATTTATCTCCGGTTTCAGGTGTGTTTAAGTGATGACGGCGATGTCAATGCTATGTTCATTGAGGAAATCAATGAACTCATGATTTTGCTCTTGAGCGAGCAAGCGTTCCAGTTGACTATTTTGATGGCTTCGCGGTCCATACTTTTGCACGAGGGACATAACTGCACGAAGCTGTTCAGGTAGTGTCTTGTTGGTGCGCAAGATTATGATCCCCTCAGTCACGAGGTCTGGTTTAGTGGAAGCGGTGCTAGGTTCGGGACCATACGACGAGCCTGAGGTACTGGAAACGTGTCCATGTTGACAATAGAAGCACAATTATTGCGGTGTTGACCAGGTTGGTTCGTCGTGGAAGCCTGTTGTCGGATCCGAATGAAGGCCGCTCGCTTGGGATATCTCCTATCGCTGCAGGCGGTAGTATTGTGAGCCCCAGCACATTTGCCACAAAGAGCCTTTATGGGACAGTTCTTCGTACCGTGCTCAAATGCCAGATACTGCTCCCACTGAATCACGACGTTGAACAGCGCGCGAATCAGCCGCAGAGCAGCCACACTGGTGGAGTCCTTATCGAAGTGCACCAGGTACAACTGGTCCCGGAATGCACTGGTTTCATCACGTCTCGCAATTGGAAAAAAAAAATGTTGATTGGTTGCATATGAAGGTGCTCCAATTCCGCTTTAATCTCTGCAACAGGGAGATTTGGAAGACCACGGATCACCATTTTCAGTGGTTTGCTTCCAGGGACGTCGTGAGTGTTATAAGACACTTTTAGGCCCCGGAACCACTAGGACCTGGAGAAGGACCTGCCAAAGCCCCAAGCTGCCGGTCTAAGCCTACGACAGCTCCCGGGGTGGGCACTTACGGCCTCTGATAATTCCGGGTCTCAAGGCGTACGGGCGTGGGAGAGTTTTCGAACAAGGGATCCTATCAAACGCTACGGTCAACGGTTAAATGATTTATTAATTGATGGCAAACAAACCTGACTGGGCTTTGGTGGTGACGGGTAGCGATCGGGTGATTGTCGGGTGGCAGTAGGATGGCGGCCGGTAGGCGACCAGGTGGTGGCCGGGTGGTGTCCGGGTAGTGGCCGGATGGTCGCTGGTAGCAGCCGAATGGCGCTCGTACGACGGCCGGGTATACTGCCAGATGAAGGCGAGTTCGGTCGGAGGGGGCGGCTGAGTGCGGCCGGGTTGGCGGCCGGAGGGAGGCGAGTAACGAACTTCCACGTCGCAACGCTTTTAAATTCAGGTTAAAAATATAAATGTTGACGTGTTCCTATACGCCCTTCTGGCATGCGCTTATCTATCGTGCAGCGCATATCCTACAGCTTAGAGTAGTCAGTTATACTGACCTGAGCGCGACAGACATAGACCTAAATAAACAACTAGTCTTGTAATCTTTCGTTCCACTTTCTTTGCAAAATGTTATCCTTATACCTGTTTTTACTTTACGAACATGGAAACATGGTTTGCCTGAAATACAATTTTTCACTATGATCTTTCCTTGATAATTAATAATGTTGCTTGATTAGCAAATGCCGCGTTCGCAACAGTATGAGTTATGGTCAGACGCTGGTTTGCCAGGGTTTCGAATGGCTATTACTTAGACCTGTGTCCATTCAGGCGGTACAATGTTGCTTTCTAGTAAAGAATTGAATAAGTCTAGCAAGCGTCTTTTAGCGATTTCTGGGAGATTTTTCAGAAGATTGAATTGAATCATATCGCTGCCCGGTGAGCAGTTGTTCGATGAAAGAGGAGCCATAGAGAATTCCAGCATTTTAAATGGTCTACCCAGAGAGCCGCCGCTCGGAGACGCTCCTCGAAGAATGTGTTGTGCTGGAACTGAGTCCGGACAGGCCTTTTTAGCAAAATCGAAGAATCTCATTAGAAGTTGAACGGTTACGCATGTTGCGAGCCACCCTCCTCAAGGTGTTCATTGAGGTTTCTCGTGAGAGTCACTCGACGAAATTGCCCCAATAGCCAGCGTTGCCAGTATTCCAGATTTATCTGGACTCTCCAGATTTTTAGTCGTCTTCCCAGATTTTTTAAACATGTTGCTTTAAAAATATTATAAAAATAATAATAATATATTTACCCTCTTATAAAAAAATAAAAATCCAAACTTGCTGCTTTAATTATTAAAGGCCATCCACGTTGGACATTATTGGAATTTTGAGGTAATTCTGAAAATAGTTCACAGTGAAGTGTGAGCCGAATTCCTTGTGTAATGAAAGGAGAACTTCAAGCTAATTCTGAGTATAGTTCCACCCATCTTTTTGGCCTTCGTGGTCGTGCGGCGTCACCCGTCATTCAGGCGTATTGTGAGTGCCACGAAGTAAAGGTTCGATTCCCGCTCCAGCCGGTGCAAAATTTGACAACCTGAAAATGTATCTACTGATCTACTGGGTGTGGTGTGTTGTCCGTTATTTAGTGATAAATACCCAGTATGTGCAACCTCTGGTTGAAGACGGTGTCAATTGTCTTGTCAACTCTGATGATAATTGCATGAAGATTTTGTGAATATAGAAAGAGAAATCATAGAAAATTCTTATGATGAAACTTAAGGAGTATGCTGATACGAATCGTAAGAATAATTTCAATGGAATTCTGTCCAATGTTTCTATGGAGATTCATTTT
Organism: Ochlerotatus camptorhynchus; assembly: GCF_037179485.1. Taxonomy (NCBI): domain Eukaryota; kingdom Metazoa; phylum Arthropoda; class Insecta; order Diptera; family Culicidae; genus Ochlerotatus; species Ochlerotatus camptorhynchus. Next base: position 4,373,932 of record NW_027040858.1, on the reverse strand, counting down.
AATAAAATTTAAAGACATTTTAACGAAATTATGCGCAATTTCTTTCAAGGACATTTTGGCAAAGTACTTGAGTACTTAGGAAATACTGAAGAGCATTTCAAAATAATTCTGACCTTACCTACAAAGGGAAATATCGGATAGGTCTGTGAAGAGTGTGACAGTCATTCTGAAGATTGATTAATTGATTTATCTTTATTTAGGAGGCTTTCAGCCTGAGGCTGGTTCGCCTCCAAGTATTCTGAAGAGTGCATCAAGGAAATTATTAAGAATATTTTAAGAATTTCATAGGGAAAACTGGACACAGGGAGTCTATGGAATTGTGGAATTGTAGAGTAATGTATAAGAGATTAAAAGAGGTAATGCTATGAATTCTGCTATGAATGTTACTGGAAAAGATTATTTTAGGGGAATCCAGAAAATAAGTATGATGAAATTTTAGGATCATTCAAATGGAACTCAAAAAAAAGGGCGAAGATATAGTGTGAAGACTTCCAAGTTAATTCGGACTATCAAAAATTTTCATGATCTGGGACCCAGGAAAAATAGAAATTCCGGAATTTATAATCATTTTAAGATCCTGAGACTTCTAAAAAGAAGCTATCAGACTTTCATTTTAGTAATATAATAAAATTATTCTTTGGCATAAAATTATTCTTAATGGTCAAGCGCGAAAAGTGTAGTTACCCATTGATTCTCACTTCAGCCAGGTGAATTTCGCTGCAAGATAAAATTGCGTACTGGTATGTTGAGTGTTGTGTGTTGTATTGAATTAAATTGTAAATCTGATCAACCTGAGGGTTTTATTAGAATTATTTAGAACTAATAAAATCTTTATATTCTGGTACTGCATAACATAGTAAGGACTACATCGACTATTAGTTTTAAAAAATCCATCCCATCAAATTTGCTTAATTTTTTGCTTCTCATTCTTAAAAAAAAAAAGTTATATTAAAAAAACAAGTCTAAAAATATTTTCCGCGGTATTTACCCACATTTAATTCAATTTTTGAACTGCTGCGTAATGGATATTTAAAACTTTTTGGGCACACTGTGTCAATACTTTTCAACTTTTGGATGATTTAGCAATGCGACCAAGTTATTTGCTTTATACAATTTATTTAAACTAGTAGCTCATAACCATTCTAGCACTTTAAATAAATTCCAGATGATCATACTGACCAATTTTTACGGGTGATTGGTACATCACTTTGATTTCAATAGCATTATGTTAAAAACAGGATATTTTGGAGCAGTTGAGTAATTGTTTCAGCTTGGTCTCAAGCTTTGAATATTCCTCGAAGTATGTGGACTCCACTTTGTGGAGGTTTTGTGTCTACGAAAAGCGTTGAACGGATCAGATTTTTCTATATACAATTTTGTGCATTCTTCGTCCCATCCAGGTGTGGCTGGTCTCTTTTTGAAGGGCGCACTTGGAACTTTTCTTATTTGTGCTTCCAGTGAGATTTTGTATATCAAATCGGCGAGGAATCGATATTCTTCCAATTGGGGAAGCGTATCTGTTGATTCGACACCGATTGTCACCGCCGTTGCATATTTCTGCCACTCGATGTTCCTTGTAAGATCAAACGGAACTCGAGATGGTTCTGCAGAGTGAGGGCTACACTTAATTGAAACGATGATTGGCAAATGATCGCTACCATAGGGATCATTGATAACCTTCCACAGACAATCCAATGATAATGATCTTGAACACCAAGATAGGTCGCGTCGGCTTTCTCGCCTTCACCAGTGTTAAAAATAGTCAAATTGAAGTCGTCACATAAATTGTAAAAAAATGGTCGCTATATTGTCATCATATAGATCGCCCCACCCAGTACCATGAGAGTTCATATCACCCAAAATCAATACTGGAGATGGAAGAATCGAAACTAGATTCCACTGTTGACTACGGCTAATGGAGGTTCTTGGTGGAACACTGAAGCTATGCAAAGCGACAATTTCGACGCCTGATAGAGCAGGAAGGGAAATTTTGTAGAAAGGGTAGCACTTTTTGATCCCTAAAAGTACTCCTCCGTAAGAATCGTCTCTATCCAGGCGAATAATGTTAAAATCGTGGAATATGAGTTCTTTATCGGAAGAAAGCCATGTTTCACAGAGAGCAAATATATCACAATCAGAATAGTGAATTAAAAATTTGAACGAGTCTAGTTTAGGCACTAGACCACTGTAGCACAGTGATCATATCTTGAACCTCTTTCGATGTTTAATATGAACTCCACAATGTCCGTAAAAGCTAGCAAACCTCGTTCGGACTTGGATTTCTTTTGAGAAGTTTGAGGAGCAGTTTTATTATTTTTCTTATCTTTTTTGGGCAATGGTGGAAAATTCCTGCCGCCTCCAGGGATTGGTTCAGCAGGAGCCTTCGGTTTTGTTTTTTCATCCCCATTACCCTGGGAATTTGCCAATCTTCTGGAGGTGATTTTAGTTTTCTTACGGCGCACTTTCGGAGAGGGGCATTTTCTTTTTTCGTAGAATCACCTTCACTCTGGATGAGCCAGAGTCCACTTCTTCAGCTGATAAAATCGAAAATTGGTTTGCGTCTTGGACGGCTGATGCAGCCTTCACCATTTGAGCATATGTCTGCTTGGAGCGTCCTGAGATTGAACACTGCACTTTATCGGAGTGCTGCTCGTACATCGGGCACTCCTGCAAGGGGTGAGGATTCTCGCCACAGTACGCGCATTTTACTGATTCTTTGTGGCAAGAATCCTCTTTGTGGTTTTCACCAAATTTGCCACAACGAGTTGTGTTGCCGGAATGACTGGCCGAGTGTCCCAGCCTTTTGCAGTCGGTACAATTATAAACCCTCTGTACAAAAAATCGCACCGGAAAAAAGCACCATCAACTTTGACAAAGTGTGGGAGAACTGAACCAGCGAAAGTCACCCAAAACGAGTCTGAATGCTGATAAACTTTCTTGCCATCTTGTAAAGATACTGAATGCAGTTGCCTTACATCCAGTTTGGTTTCTATCTCGTCGTCGTTGGTTAAAACATAGACACAAAGAAAATCCTAATTTCCGGTTATATATTTATTCAGGCATTCGATAGAATTTATCAACATTTTTAGAAAATATTTCAAACCGAATACTATAGCCGCAAGGTAAACTTCGCGTTAGGACGAGCACCTATGCTAGCATAGTTTCAACTTCAACCTCTTAACAAAAATCTTAAACCCGTACCATTATTCCCTTCTCTCGTCCAAACAAAACACCAGGAAATCTACCACGAACAGTGCGACAAGGCGTGCGTCATGTTCGCCTCGATTCCGAACTTTTCCGAATTCTACATCGAACTGGAAGGGAACAACGAAGGGGTGGAGTGCCTGCGGTTGCTCAACGAAATCATCGTCGACTTTGACGAACTGCTGGCGCAGGACCGATTCCGGCACGTGGAGAAGATCAAAACCACCGGCTCGACGTACATGGCCGCGTCGGGCCTGACGCTGAACAGCGACGAAGCGGTCGGATCCGGCCACGTCACGGCCATGCTGGACTACGCGTTGGAGCTGTTCCAGAAGATTACCGACGTGAACGAGCATTCCTTTAATAATTTTAGGATGAGAATAGGTAAGATCAGGAAATCCGGAAACGCTCAAATTCAATCGGTTTTAATTTTATGTTTTTTTTATTCTGGTGAAACAGGAATCAACATAGGGCCGGTGGTGGCGGGAGTTATTGGCACCCGGAAGCCCCAGTACGACATCTGGGGCAATGCGGTGAATGTTGCCTCGCGTATGGACTCGACCGGGGTGATGGACCACATACAGGTCACGGAGGATGTGTACGAGATTGTCAAGGACAAAGGGTACAGTCTGACCTGCAGGGGGACAATCGACGTCAAGGGGAAGGGAACTATGGTGACCTATCTGATGCCCGGCATCGTCAAGGAGCTAAACTAGACGAGGGTTGGGAAGTTGTTGATAATTATTACTGCATATAGGTTTTCCCATCGTCGAAATGGTTTTCAGATTTTGTTGAATCGGAACGTACATTGTAAGACATATCAAGAGTATTATTTTTATGGTAGCTGAACAAAAAACCGGTTAGATGCGATGTAATGTTAGTAGCATGCAATGTCTGAGTCTATTAGTAGTTGTAGTTTGGGCAGAAACGTCTGCTTTGTAGAATATTTTCGTACTGAAACTTCTTCCTAAGTAGCGAAGGAAAGATTGCCATTTCATGTGTCTGCAGTTGAGGGGTGGAGAGATCTGTTGGATGTCATCAGGACCTCGTGGACTACACAGCCGTAATGCCTTCCCCTGCACAAGGTATTTTCTCTTTCAGGTGAACTCAGGACCCTACATCCCACCTTAATTCTAATTTTAATATGACACATAGGGCCTTATTACGGGTGTCACTACACGGTGATAAGAAAGTGATACTCAGAATAAGAGCCGTGATTGCCATACAAATAAAATAGGAATCACTTCACCGTAACGACAAGTGACAAATTTTCACCGTGAAGTGACATCCGTAGTAAGCCTCATAGCCTTCAAACTTCTTTGGTTCCAGACGCCTTCGCTTACCTTTTAGATCTGAATTTAATTCTGGTGCCTCGTAGCTTCGCGTTCTTATCTCCTGTCCACCGACAGATAAATTGTCGTCTTTAGCTTTAGCAGGATTTACTAACAGTTCCATGTACAATTTAACAACTTCATCGCCTTTTGAAACCTTGCCTGAAGCTGTTGCTTTCAACTGAATCTCTGCCTTTTTGAAATGTGTAACATGTCGTTGATATTCATTTCCGGTTTCCAATGACTTGACTGTCGCTTCTAATTCCGTACGCTTGATTACTTTAAATCGTTCAGATGAAAAATCCGCGTTCAGCTTATGATCTTTCCTCATCCTTTTAGTATACACGATATCGCCCTCCTTTATCAGGTTGTCGCGTACTTTTCGTTGATTATCTGCATATTCCTTTCCCTTTTCCTTAATAAATTTGTCGGGGTGGCCGAATGAGTTGTGGAGTAGTATGCCAACAAAAACTTCCTCAACTCCTAACGCCAATCCTTGCCTTATTCCTGCGATATGCGTAAACGTTTTAAAATACTCCTATTTTGCCGCTCCACTTCCCCGTTTGCTTGTGGCCAATAGAGAGTCTTGTTGACCAGTTCGATGTTCAATTCCTGGCAAAATTGTTTCAACTCCTTAAATTCACTGCTTAGCTGTGGCCCATTATCAGCCCTCATAGAGAATGGGATCCCAAATCTGCCAAAAATCATTGATAGCTCTCGTATTGTATCCCAAGTAACAATTTTGGTTTTATGAGGGTTCTGTAGACCATGATTTAGACTTGTAGCATGCTTTAAACCCACTATAAAACTAGCAATGTTACTTGGGTATCACTCGCAGTGATTTTAGCCATCTCAACGACTTCAACAAAGCGGCTGTAATAGTCCACCACTTCGAAGAGCCATTGACCTTCTGGTAGAGGCCCTAGAAAATTTACCGCTATTTCCTGCCACGGCCTCGTTGGCATTTGCCTTCTTCTCATCGGTTCTGGAGCATCCGGTGCTGACACAAGTATACAACCTCGACATTTCTTTACGAAGCCTGCCACCTCTCTGTCCATTTTGGGCCACCATACTGATGAACGAAGTGTAGATTTCATCATAGCACTTGCCCTTCGTGAGCAGTATTAAGAATCCGTAATTTTAGTGACTCGGGAACAACTCTAGATAGAGCTGGAATTAGGGCGTAACAGCCTTTGTAAACAATGACTTCTCTAGTTGATTTCTCGGAATTCAAGGCACGCCTACACAAACCAACACATTCATCGGGTAGCAGAAGTCTTCCTCTTCTCGATGGTGATATCGATTGGCCAGGAAGAGCCATGACTTCCGAGAAATCATCGAGAGAAGTCATTGTTTACAAAAGCTGTTACGCCCTAATTCCAGCTCTATCTAGAACTATCCGATCACCGCGCATCAGGATGTCCCCTACTTTGTATAGCTCATTACCGAACACTCGGAACTCTACCGGGAAATCCGACTTGGTTGCTTTGACCAGCTCATTCTAAGGAACAGAAACCGCAAATGAAGCAAAGTTCGCTATACCCCTGATCATAATTTCTTCACGCTGATCAAATAGAACTGGTTTCAATGTCAATAACCTAGATAGCACATCGGCCAAATTTTGATTTCCCGGAATGTAGGTTGTTGAGTAGTCGAATCCTTGCAGACGAAGCACCCACCTTTCAATCTTGGCACGAAGCACCCACCTTTCAATCTTGGCACATGGTCTTGAAAGGGGTGTGAGCTTTGCAATCAGCTAAAATTTCGAACTCCATCCCATACAGATAAATATAAAACTTCTCGATACTCCAAACAAGTGAAAGCGCTTCTTTTTCAGTATGACAATAGCGTTTTTCCTTCTTGGTAAGGGATTTTGATGCAAAGCAAATGACCCGTTTCCTTGACAATCTACTTGTATTATCAACGCTCCCAGTCCGATAGGACTTGCATCGGCCATTACTAAAGTTCTGTCTCTACGTTTGAAAAACCCTAATGTTGTTGACTTGGGCAATGCTGACTTAATTTCATTAAACGCTGTTTCATGTTTGGCGATCCATTCGAATGGAGTTCCTTCCCTTGTCAGATTCCTTAAGGGAGCATCCACTGTTGCCAAGTTGGGAATGAATCTATTTAAATAGTTTGCTAGACCCAAGAAACTGCGCACTTCATAAGCATTTTCAGGTTTTCTCAAAGCAGTCAACGCGGCTACTTTAGCATCTGACGGAGTAATACCATAGAGGTAACTCTAATACTAGTAGGTCCCGAAGAAACGAGCTCAACTTTTTGGCTCAGCTCTGGTACTATCTTCGGTCCCAAGCTAATCGATACACCCCTCGAAACATAGAAAAGTCCACGAGCCCCTCATTTTATCTGTCAAACTTTCCCACCCCAGCAGGCCTGGGTTCAATCCCAGTCGGGATGTTCTGAGGCATAACATCTCTGATCACGCCTTCCTTCGGAAGGGAAGTAAAGCCGTTGGTCCCCAGTTCATGAGTTGATGGGTCGATAGGTAGGGTCCAGGTGTGGGAGCTGTCTTCTTGGCGTTGGTAGCATTGGTGCTCAGCACGGAAAATAAGATCGACGGAAAACAAATCAAGGAAAAAAAAATTCTGTCAAACTTTGATAGCGAATCAAAACAAACATAGTGTAGTACTAGAATTTCGACTAAAATGGGATACGCTTATGAATGTATTTGGGACCAATAGGCTAGTCGTTAGTTTCCACCGGTTGGTAATACCGGTTTGAGTTATCCTGTGACCCAGAAACTCGAGTTCAGTAGCCCCAACATTGGCGTAGCTCAGGCCCCCTCCAGAATTATCTAGGCCCCTCTCCAGAATTATGTAGGCCCCCTCCAGATAAATTGTCTAGCTACGCCAATGAGCCCCAAATATGCATTTCTCCCAATTAAGCTGGACATTCCGTTCCTTTAACCTTGGCCACACGTTCATCGTTTTCTGTTTTATCCACTGACACAACTGACAACTTCTCACTGTTCGGCAGATATTGGAATAAACCCTGTAATTGGGGTCCTCCCAGGTGTAACAGTTTAGCCCATTTCTTCTTCTGATCGGCGATGTCTTCTGCTTCGAAATAATATGCCAGTGATCTTTTCCAAATCTCCCCCTTCTTGTGTAACTTTGTTCTCTAAATTTCGTTTCACCATCACTGTAATCACTATAATAACTTTCCCCTGGCACAATTTGCTGTGGATCCTCTAATTGTTTTATCCCAAGAATAACTATTTCAGACACCGATTCTTGAATCGGAGATCTTATCATTTTAACAGGTTTCCTAGCAATTCACAACAACAGATGCATCAAATACTTCCGATTCCCAAATCGGATATCACCTCAGTGTCATCGATTTCCCAAAATCGACTTCTTACACAGATTCATTCGTATCATAATCATCAATTCTCATCTCAACATCTTTTAACCACCGATTCCCAAATCGGATCACTTGAGCATAACTGGCTCAGGCCCCCCTCCCCCTGGCTCAGGAAGGCAACCTTGTTTTAGTATTTTTCACAAAACAAAACATGTAACTTCTAGTACACAGTGTAAAATGCCGGTAGTCCATATGGGACTGTTATGCTTTTATCACAGACAAACAGACGTAACACTTCATTGTGTAACTTCATTCGCGCATTTAACAGTTGATTTGAATATTACAAATTCTGCGAACTACTCGCCACAGCGCTGGCTTCGGATCACGTTGACGTTTCCATACATTCCATAAAACTTTTATGCAATGTTGTTTGCGAGTTAGCGAGCAAGCTTGTTTTCCGCGAGAAGCCCGAGAGATGTCGTTACTGAGGGCCTATGTTTTGAGATACTGTGTTTTCAAGAAAAGCTTGTTCAAAGAGTTACGTCTGTTTGTCTGTGCTTTTATGGGCAGTATAGGGGACTTTCAAACTGTGTTCGTATTATGGTTCAGATGCATTGCAGTTGAGAAGAACATGCGTATGAAGTGTCACATGACTTCTATGATTTTGAGGCCTTATATTCTAAACTGTTTTTCCAAGACCTCCGTCGACCTCCAAAACGCTTTCATGTTTGGTGAAGAATTTTGACGATACTGAAAATGAGGCATGTAACGAAAGTGTGTCAGATTTCAAACACAAATTTCTCAAAAGCATCAATATGAAATATGACAAACAATATGCCATTCGACGGAGAATTTATGAAACAAATAGTGATAATAGTTGAACATTTAGGTAATTTCCCTATAAACGGGAATGTTTCACGATCCAAGCAGATCCACAGACGGATGGGGAAAATCTACATTCTCTAGCACAGACATCCCTTTCGAGCCCGTGCGTAAAGTTGCCAGCAGAACAGGCAAATGGAATTCAATTAGCATGGGTAACTTTGTGAACTTCCAATGGTGAAATCTATCAGAAATTACGCATACACTTAGTTCCGTTAATTGTTTACAGAGGGCAGTGTGATCAAAACATGTATGGTACCTCTATATATGCATTTAGATTAACATCTTAAGTCCCTCCATTTTACATATTCTGAACAAAAACTTCATCCGAAGTCCCTACCTTTTTACATATTCTGCACAAAATATACTTTCTGCCCCGCCTTATTTATAAAAAAAAAACAGCGGAAATCCTGCTAGCGGCGTGGCTTTGAAAGTATTCTGTGTGCAAAATATGTAAAAAGGAGAGAAATCAGACGTTAATTTAAATGCATTTATAGAGGTGCCATACATATTTTGATCACACTGCCCTCTGATAACAATTAACGCAACTAAGTGTATGCGTAATTTCAGATAGATGTCACCATTAGAAACAGCAGTGACATCTGAAGGAAAATTAACGCAAAAGCATGGTAACCTGATTAATTCTGGTTTGTGAATGCGCAAAAAACGTAGAGTGATAAAAATAAATTTATGTATCTAGATCACTGCTGCAGCACGGAAATTGCACCTGAACAAGCAAACTCGGCAAAGCAAAACAAATCTGTTCCAAGAACACTGATTGTAGCCCTAATGAAAGCCGGTTCCGAAGCCTATAAATCCGGAAACACGCGTCGACCAGCAGTACATGCTGACACAGGTCACGTTTGTGATGGGTTCCGGCAAACTGGACAGGGTTCTTCCATCGGTGGCGTTCATTATGGAACAGTAGGACAGCGTTAACAACAGGGCTGGTAGCGAGTCACTTTTTTCAAGCAAGTCACTAAAAAGTCTCTTTTTTAAGGCCACGTCACTACAGTCACTTTTTCTTGTAATAAGTCGCTATTTCAAACTTTTTTAAACGTGAATTTATTTCAAGATTGACCATTCTTCTGGATAGGACTATATTTTGTTCTATTTTTGAACAATTCGAAGTTGACGACGTGGTATAGAGATTCTTTAACGTTTATTCGTTCTTCTCTATCTACAGGGTGTCCACTAATTTAACTAAATAAAGTTCCCTGAGTTTTCCAGGGTTTTCCATAACTTTGGCAGATAATTTCCAGGTTTATAATAAAAATGCTATTTATGAAATCCGTTAAAAATATGTTTTTATTAACGCAAACGTTTTTAAGACATGACTATCAGTTTTAAAGAAACAGCTTTAGCTCAAATTCATTAAATGTTGAAGTTGAACACTTACTTCATTTTAGTAAGACTAAGTTCACCACATTTTTAATGTCTTGACGTTTCGTACTATCAACAATGTGGAAACTTTAATGAAGTTCTATTGATCTCAGAAAAGCTATATCTAGAGATCTTTGGGGAATTCCAGAGATCTTAAGGGGAAGTCCCCGAAACTTTAGCCCAGACTATTGAATTGGTTCAGAAATCAATAAGCGTGAGTTTAGACAAATTCAGGATAGTTCCATGAGATGCTGCAATAAAATCGAGAACCCTTAAGATGTTTCGAGAGATTCAGTATAGAGACCTTCAGAAAATTTATGAAAACTTCAGGAACTTCCAAGAAATCCAGAGAATTTCAGGGAGGTTTAAAGGTGTTTACGAGAATTCCATTTATTTTAAAACAGAGCTGAGATCTTCAGGGAAGTTTTAGGGAAGCTCCGAGAACATGAAGACAGATCAGAGTATTAAAAGGCTGTTCAAAATATTTCAAGGAAATTCCAGAAACCGGAATTTAAGGCCACTTCGGTTTGCTTCCCATAGGTCACTTTTTAGTCACTTTTTTACAACTATAAGTCACTATTTGGTCACTTATTTCTTCAACATCATCACTATTTTGGACAGCATTGATCGCTACCAGCCCTGTAACAACTGTGAGGCGGCGATGAAACTGTTCAATCGGCTGCAAGCGGAAGACAACTGCTTGAAGTTTAGTGAGAATTTTGCAATACAAAAGTATATCGAACAGCTTCGAGGTGCCCAATGTGGTATACCAAGGGGAAGTTTTGAATGGGCTAAGGATCTGGTTTAGGTTGTTGAAATGTATACAGGTATACCTCAACATAACGTAACTGTTACTTATAACTTCCATCCCTGTTTTCTAGCAAACAATCATAAAATCAAGCAAACTAATAACACCATCGGAGATAAGAGACAATCCTCAATCTATTTGTATGATTGAATAGTTATTTGTGAGATATCGACGATGGAAGTCAAAAGTGACAGCTACGTTATAACGAAAAAAAAAGTTGAAATAAATTCTATCTAATATGTCCAAGAATGCACAATAGAGTATCATCATATATATTGGACGAATCCTGATGAACAGGGTGAGCTACCGGTAGCTTTGCTGATCGCTCATCCGGGGAGGAAGATACATCATTTATATGACGCTATGTATCTGGCCACCGCTTAGTGCCTGTGGAATTGACTCATGTGAATCGTGATTACCGATATTGTCACTACCGGAAACGCCAAGCAACAGTTGCAAAAGTGGATGACCCTGAGGGTGACCTAGTCATTGCTGTTGCTGGTTATGCTTTCAGAGCTGGTATTTCTCATCACACTTTAACAACTCTTGCAGTGAATTAGACGAAGTACTGGCTGCAGGAGATATTCGAGAAAATGAACTCTCCGCAGAATCGCTTTGTTTCGAACAATATAATTTTCGTGTAAGTCATTGTGTTTCTTGTTATCGAGTCACGATGAACATTCCTCCTGTCAAACATGACTTGACTATCGCTTATTTCGTTCGTCAAGTGCATCAGTTTATTTCATTTGAAGCAAAGACTTGTTTCAATTGATGCAATGAATGACTCGAAAACTGCTTCCTTCGTTTTTTTCACTTTCACTTCAATTCGGGGCTCATTCAACTTGTCACGCGTCGCGTCCTCAGGCATCAACATATAGTAACCGGATAGTATCTACACAATATTGGTTGCCGATAGGCATGGTATCCGGATTATATGTAGTAGTAAAATGTTATTTTGACTCGTAGATGCTGAAAATCGATGTTCGACGCCATTTTGCATCCAACATGGATGCAATCGTAGCTGTTGAAACTCAATATCCAACGCCATTTTGAAATCCAATATGACGGCCATCGGGTTTCACTAAAAGTGTCAAATACCCCACGCTATGTCTGAAGGCACTTTTTTTGCAACATTCATGTACCTCAGTTTTTTCTTCACAGGATTGATCCTAACAATCAACTCTGTGATGGTTTGAAAGTATTTCATCTTGGGTTTTTTGAGAAATGGTGTTTTGAAGTTTACAACGCTGATAACGAAGGCGTGTATTGGACTATTGACGATACAAAACTATTGCGAATTGAACAAATGCAGTTAAATCAGGTTCAAAAGTTGATTGAATTAATCCAAATGGCATTCAACCGTTTTCTTTGACTCTCAAGCAAGATGCGTATTGATTACGTCGACTTTGCGCAAAATCAATTAATATTTGTAGCTAGAACAACTTCTTGTTTAATGTCTCTTCCCTCATAAGAGTAAAAGAGAAATAAACGAGCAGGACAGTCCAAGACAGCCACGTAATCATAGTAGGCATTGATTTTCTGCCTGTTTCGAGTGTTTTTTGAATCTCTCGAAGAAAATAGAGAGTTCGCTTGTTGTGCTTCGAAAAGCGATTGTCAAAAAAAAAACACGCCACTTTAGTAGCGACGTTCGCTGAAAGATTTTTATCAGAGTGCAATAAAAGAGTTAGTAGGTATATGAAATGTTTGTGTCCCGTACTCAGCTGGTGACGAAGGTGGCATTTACAACCCTGAGGGATAGAAAATTAGTTTGGATTTTTGGAACCCATGACGAAGTTGTTTGAAAATCGGTTACCAGATAATGCCGATAATACAGGAATGAAACTCACATGATATTAGCTGCTCTTGCCAAGTGTGTTTAGGTAGCCTTCACCTTTAACTACTACATAATTGCTAGAGTTTCATTGCAGTTCCCATATTTTGTCTAAGGAAACTTTCAGGAAGGCTCAGCGACTTTCTAGGAAATTCTGCGAACTATAGGGAACTGTAGTGAATTTAAGAAAAGTTAAAGACGTTCCTCAAAAGAAACAGAGAAGTTTAACAACCTTCAGAGAAGTTCATTGATCTTATTCATTCAAACTTAAAGATGTGCTTCGATCTTCAGAGAAGCTCTATAAACCTCAGCAAAATTCTGCCAACTTCAAGGACGTTTTGTGAGCTTTAGGGGAGTTCAATGTCCTTCTGATAAGTTCTACGACTCACAAGACTCAGAGATGTTCTGAGAACTTTAAAAAAGTTCTAAGAACATCAGAAAAAATTGAAGAATTTCATCGAAGTTCAACGAAATCAAGGAAAAACCAAATGGACAGGGATATGAATTTGAATGTATTCAACTTCTATAAGCTGTCTCATCGGGTCGTTGGTGGAACAACTCCCACTCCATGTCTTAGAAAGCAGGTATGATAGAGAGAATTTGTTGCGATATCTCTTTCTCTTTTACACTTCCTTTTTAAAATGTGATCAACGGCATGAGCAGGGTGGCAGCAGGGGCGGGATGTGCTGTCAAATCGGCCTACTGAAAGTCCATCAAAGAGATGTAAATATGGTAAAAAATCTCTCACGAAGATTTACTCAGCTTTAAGAAAGATCTTAATCCGAGTGTTAATAAGGTCAGTATGTACATAACTTTACACTATATTTGTATTATGCTACATACGCTAAAATTGGCTCAACGTATGAGACATACTGACCGTCAAACTATCCAGCCCGGTCTCAAATCAGCTATGACGAAAGACAACGCGGCCAATAATGATCTCAATAACGCTTCAAATTCTGTGGCAGCTGCAAATGCGACTCATCATGCGCAATTTGGATTCGCTGGTCGCCATTGTAGGTGCTTGATAAACGTGTAGTTTTGGAAGGATGCAATTAATCATGTTTTGTTGTTTTTGTCATCATCCACATCCAGAGGGCCAGTCACTTTCGAATGTATGGGAATGGTCGGAAACCATTTGGAAATGCATGAAAATTTTCAAATTTTATTTTATACTATGGTGATAAGGTAAACACTCGTTTATTTGTTTCCTTCTGTGAAAGCATGTTTAGTCACAAATTGTGGATTTTCTGATATTCTCCATACTGCAAAGATGATTTTCCTACCACTGAAGGGGCGACATCTGTCGGATCTTCAGTATAGCTACTACTCAAATCATATAATTAATTTTGATCATCAGCTAATGGTTTTGGATAATATGGATGCTATGATGAGACATTGTTTTGGTGATGAACTCATGGATGAGTGCATAGGTCTTTTTTGTGAAAGTTGGTCTACCGAAACCTTCCGGTAGCCCCAAAATTCAATATTGTAAAATATCACATTATAGATTTTTGCAAGAGTACAGGAAAAGTCTTAGCCTGGTTCACGGAAAAAACAAACGAAGCTGTTCATAATGATTTTTCCCAAACATGGAGTATCTATAAAGCAGTGGAAAATAATTTCAGATACGACAAAAATTTGATGAAAGCGGTGGTATCGTATAGTAGTGCTCATTTGAAGTAATCTCCTTATCTTGGCAGCTCCAAGTGTATTTTATCATTCTCTTTGGATATTTATGTAAGCATTGATAAGAATGGATGAAACAGATGGAACTGATAATTATAGTAAATTTAGTTTATTCTCTCCATTGTAAATTATTTCATCATTTTAAACATTATGAGTTCACGACAAAGTTACGACATCTTACGGTACCGAAGAGGAAATCTTACTATACCATGGAAACGAAGTATTTGGACTACCTTAATCTCCAACAATCTTATTCAGTTGTATTTGTTTCGATCCGTAACAGTTTTGTATCGTCAATGGTCCATATACGCATTCATAAACGACTAAGTATACTTCAAAATACTTTTTCTCAAAAAACCCAAGATGAAGTATTTTAAAACCATCACTGATTTGATTGTCAAGATTCATTCTAACTTCCTGTGATGAAAAAACTGAGGTACATTAATGTTGCAAAAAAAGTGACTTCAGACATAGCGTGTACCCTAATATATGGGTATTTTCGGAACGGGGACGACGCGTAGATGCTAAAAATCAATATTCAACACCATTTGTAGGGTATTTGACGCTTCTTCTAAAATCAGAAGCCACCATCTTGAATTTCACGATATCGTCGGATATTGATTTCCAGCCTCTAGATGTCGCCCCGATTCCAAAAATACTCACATTGACCGGTATTCGACAGTATTTAGCAAAAGCCGCCATTTTAGATTTTAAAATTATTGGGTATATGACTGTATTTCCCTCCTTTTTAGACTGCAAAAAAAATGGCGTCACACATCGATTTTCAATCTTCAGACGTCATCCCGATTCCAAAATTACCCATATTAATGGGTCGCTGTCAGTATTTCCCACTTTTTCTGAAATTTGATGCCACCATCTTGGATTTCAGAATGGCGTCGGTCATCAATTTTCGACCTCTAGACGTAATCGCGATTCCAAAATTACACATATTGATGGGTAAACAAACCACCCTATGATGATAAATTTGACATCACATGCACAGATCAATGCGCCTGCGCTTAAATGGCCCGAGTAAACAATCAACAAAAGTCAGAAAAACTGCGCGAATTTGGATCGAACAGCTTCGCTTCAATGCGAAAGCAAGTTCGTTTGACAATGAAAGACGAAATGAACACGAATCAAGCCAAAACAAACAGCATGAAAACTGATCGAAAGCGGTTCTGTTGATGTTGAAGAGGATCTTGTCGAAGAGAAGACAGAATGACTTTCCATCAACCACTTCATTCGAGCAGTTAAAATGACGTTTACTACCACTCGAACTTTGAAATAAAACATTATTTTGAGATTTTTTCTTCTAGAACCTCGAGAAAAGTAGCCAACATTTGTGCGTTTCATAAAAAAAAATAGAAATTAGTTGGTCCAGTTTTGTGAAATCGCTGGTAGAAAGTCACGCCAAAACTGCTTGACAAAGTGGTCAATTGAAAGTGATGGTTAACACCTTCGTCGTCGCTTGACGATTTTCGATTGAAAGTGACTTTGTTGGGCCCTGATTCGAGCAAAGTCCGAAGGGGTTTATTTATTTCATTCTAAAGCGAAGATCAGTGACTGTCAACAAAGTGTGAGACCTTAGCAACTATTGGAAAACCGTGGTGCCGTTTTATATTATATTCTGTGTCATGCTTGTTAAAGTGTGTGCCTAACCGTGTGCCGATCAGTGTGCCGTGATGTGTTTCGGCACAGTGTGCCGAGTTGATTATCTATGTTCTTCTTCTATTGAATTTCAAAGGTTCATGCCTGATTCTTATGCTTTCCACACTACAATTCACGGGACGCATTATGCCTCTCTTAGAGTAGCAAATAGTAATGGCAAAAATAACTACTATTTTTTCTAATAAACGTACCAGTAGTCGAGCAATCAAGCTGTAAGATGAAGCATGTACCGTAAAACTTACATCAATCAAATCGTTCATTTGATTTTGATTCTGTTCAGATATAGCACATGTTTCAAGAAATGACTTTTCATGTTTTTCGTTTTTATACACATTTGAAATGCAGTAAACAAAACAGCATTTCGTTTCCATTCCATTGTGATATGAGAAAGATTCATTCAGTTATTAGGACGTTGGAAAAATATATAGACGGTATTTCCTTTTAATTATAGTTATTTTTCACGCTCGAAATTTGCAGCATTCCTTTAATTTTCTAACAACATTTATTCTAGTACAGATTTTCCACAAAAAATACCCATAGAACCCGTGAAATGGCAATTTTTCCTTTATCAAATAAAACAAAGACTATAGACCTGAACTTGAAACCAATTACCCACACCAAGGCACAACAGACGTCCTGAATACCTGCTGTGAAACCGACTGATTTGTACCTTGTACTTTTGTTTTTTTTTTGTAGCCCAAAGCATAATAAAATGGTAGTTAAAATCTCTTAGAGTGAAGATAAACATCGTTGAACAAAAGCCAATTCGCATTCCACCCCCCCCCCCCCCTGCAGCTGACGGCGTAGGTGTTTCAATCTACAACGTCCCCCGCGGTGGGGTAGAGAAGAACCAGAGCAGGCTAATATACAGCTACAGTGGAAAATTGCTAAGCAAAAGAAAGCCTGAATCTGGTGGGAAAGGCCCAAGGAAAAACAAGGCTGTCAATTAATGATAAGGTGAGAAATGCCGGAAAATGACCAAAATACAAAAAAAAACACAACAAGAGTAAGCATGACGATCATGATGATGATGATGAAACAAAGTTTCCTTAGCTAGAGAGCTCTGAAGGCGGAGGATAAAGATGATAGATAGAAGCTAAAAAGGATGGTATTTTTGGAGGTTGCTTTTGATGGATGCCATAGCTTTTATTTTTCATGAGCCCATGACTAGATGATGCAGGAAAAACAGGAATTTAATCACAAAATCAAAGATGGATGGAGTTTTTTCGCCTATATTTTGCCACACAAATGTTTAGATTCCATCTTTCCTAGCAGGGAAGTGCGAATACAGTGTAGTTGATCGCTACAAACGAATCCAAAGGATTATCATTCTGATAGAGAAATATCGTTGTTTAGATGCTCTGTGACAGCGGAAATTATAAAATAATTAAACTAAGAATAAAAAAAAAAAACTGCGTGGTGCGGATCGATGCTTTATAAATACTGTTGGATGGATTGAAGTAGATGATGATATTCGAAGTTGTACCGGAACCAAAGGAAATAAGTGAAAAATAAAATGTATAGACTTTAACCTATTATCGTAACAGAGGAGATGAATCGCTGCCGGAAAAGGCACAGGAACAATCGAATAAAATATTACTAGCATTATTATCAAATGACCATCGATGGCGGTGTTTTATGACTATATATCACATCCAAGAAAATACAGAACAATCAGCGAAAAAAAAAATGAATTTCAAACTTTACCTTTTCATAAGAGCTAAATGGATTGTGAATGATCTTTCGTAATTATATTTTTTTCGGATTAAATGGACTGAAGGGTCTCAGAATTTTATGAAATTTTACCCACAGGTTCACAAAATTTTCCTGGAAAATGTTAGATGAAGCTATCGGAATTTCCCGGATATCACGTGCTTTGTAAATTCATATCTCATGAACCAAGCATCTGAAAATAAATTTGTTTAGTAAAATGGCAAGGAAGTCATCTCAGCAATCTACTAAAAATACAAGTTGAAAAATGTTTTCCAAACAAATTTTCGCGTTTTGTCCAGTAAAAAACGCAAACTTTACCTCACCAATCGAGAACAACCATTTTTTTTGGCTCCATTTGGAGTCCCAAACAACTGTGCAATACCAAACAACAGCAATATTTGATTTGCTTCAGGGGATAGAACAGCATCGAAAAGAGTACCATGAGAAATCGTAGAATAATTAAATTGATATATAATCATAACAATCCAATAACATTTGTGTGAATGTATCTGACATTGTATATTGCACCTAAAGAGTAGAGAAGGAAATGGGGGTACTCGCTTTACAACTGCTTATATGAGATTGAGCAAATGTTTTTGAATAACCCCTCCGACTATCGACCCCATAACTAACTATGCCTATTAAATGGAGCACATGGTTTTGAATACATCTGAACATATCAACTTGGGAGAGTAGGCTGTGCGTGCGTTCGGACGTGACGTTTGTTTTCTTTGCCGCGTTTTAAAATTTGGACAAATTTAAAATTTAAAATTGTCCCGTAATTGAAGCACATTTTCCGCACTTGCTTTAAATCGATTTATCTCCTTAAATAACGCTCTAATCGCGATTTGGGGGGTGTTCAGATGCTCGAAATTTTCATACCCAAATTTCCCAGTATAAAATATTTCATAAATCATTATTTGTCGGCCGCTGGGTTTCCCAAGCCTTTAAATCGATTAATCTCCTTAAATAACGCTCTAATCGCGATTTGGGGAGTGTTCAGATGCTCGAAATTTTCATACTCAAATTTCCCAGTATAAAATATTTCATAAATCATTATTTGTCGGCCGCTGGGTTTCCCAAGCCTTTAAATCGATTAATCTCCTTAAATAACGCTCTAATCGCGATTTGGGGGGTGTTCAGATGCTCGAAATTTTCATACCCAAATTTCCCAGTATAAAATATTTCATAATTCATTATTTGTCAGCCGCTGGGTTTCCCAAACCTTTAAATCGATTTATCTCCTTAAATAACGCTCTAATCGCGATTTGGAGGGTGTTCAGATGCTCGAAATTTTCATACCCAAATTTCCCAGTATAAAATATTTCATAAATCATTATTTGTCGGCCGCTGGGTTTCCCAAACCTTTAAATCGATTTATCTCCTTAAATAACGCTCTAATCGCGATTTGGGGGGTGTTCAGATGCTCGAAATTTTCATACCCAAATTTCCCAGGATAAAATATTTCATAAATCATCATTTGTCGGCCGCTGGGTTTCCCAAACCTTTAAATCGATTTATCTCCTTAAATAACGCTCTAATCGTGATTTGGGGGGTGTTCAGATGCTCGAAATTTTCATACCCAAATTTCCCAGTATAAAATATTTCATAAATCATTATTTGTCGGCCGCTGGGTTTCCCAAACCTTTAAATCGATTTATCTCCTTAAATAACGCTCTAATCGCGATTTGGAGGGTGTTCAGATGCTCGAAATTTTCATACCCAAATTTCACAGTATAAAATATTTCATAAATCATTATTTGTTGGCCGCTGGGTCTCCCCAACCTTTAAATCGATTTATCTCCTTAAATAACGCTCTAATCGCGATTTGGAGGGTGTTCAGATGCTCGAAATTTTCATACCCAAATTTCACAGTATAAAATATTTCATAAATCATTATTTGTTGGCCGCTGGGTTTCCCAAGCCTTTAAATCGATTAATCTCCTTAAATAACGCTCTAATCGCGATTTGGGGGGTGTTCAGATGTTCGCAATTTTCATACCCAAATTTCACAGTATAAAATATTTCATAAATCATTATTTGTTGGCCGCTGGGTTTCCCAAACCTTTAAATCGATTTATCTCCTTAAATAACGCTCTAATCGTGATTTGGGGGGTGTTCCGATGCTCGAAATTTTCATACCCAAATTTCCCAGTATAAAATATTTCATAAATCATTATTTGTCGGCCGCTGGGTTTCCCAAGCCTTTAAATCGATTAATCTCCTTAAATAACGCTCTAATCGCGATTTGGGGGGTGTTCAGATGTTCGCAATTTTCATACCCAAATTTCACAGTATAAAATATTTCATAAATCATTATTAGTTGGCCGCTGGGTTTCCCAAACCTTTAAATCGATTTATCTCCTTAAATAACGCTCTAATCGCGATTTGGGAGGTGTTCAGATGCTCGAAATTTTCATACCCAAATTTCCCAGTATAAAATATTTCATAAATCATTATTTGTCGGCCGCTGGGTTTCCCAAGCCTTTAAATCGATTAATCTCCTTAAATAACGCTCTAATCGCGATTTGGGGGGTGTTCAGATGTTCGAAATTTTCATACCCAAATTTCACAGTATAAAATATTTCATAAATCATTATTTGTCGGCCGCTGGGTTTCCCAAGCCTTTAAATCGATTAATCTCCTTAAATAACGCTCTAATCGCGATTTGGGGAGTGTTCAGATGCTCGAAATTTTCATACTCAAATTTCCCAGGTTAAAATATTTCATAAATCATTATTTGTCGGCCGCTGGGTTTCCCAAGCCTTTAAATCGATTAATCTCCTTAAATAACGCTCTAATCGCGATTTGGGGAGTGTTCAGATGCTCGAAATTTTCATACTCAAATTTCCCAGGTTAAAATATTTCATAAATCATTATTTGTCGGCCGCTGGGTTTCCCAAGCCTTTAAATCGATTAATCTCCTTAAATAACGCTCTAATCGCGATTTGGGGGGTGTTCAGATGTTCGAAATTTTCATACCCAAATTTCACAGTATAAAATATTTCATAAATCATTATTTGTCGGCCGCTGGGTTTCCCAAGCCTTTAAATCGATTAATCTCCTTAAATAACGCTCTAATCGCGATTTGGGGAGTGTTCAGATGCTCGAAATTTTCATACTCAAATTTCCCAGGTTAAAATATTTCATAAATCATTATTTGTCGGCCGCTGGGTTTCCCAAGCCTTTAAATCGATTAATCTCCTTAAATAACGCTCTAATCGCGATTTGGGGAGTGTTCAGATGCTCGAAATTTTCATACTCAAATTTCCCAGGTTAAAATATTTCATAAATCATTATTTGTCGGCCGCTGGGTTTCCCAAGCCTTTAAATCGATTAATCTCCTTAAATAACGCTCTAATCGCGATTTGGGAGGTGTTCAGATGCTCGAAATTTTCATACCCAAATTTCCCAGTATAAAATATTTCATAAATCATTATTTGTCGGCCGCTGGGTTTCCCAAGCCTTTAAATCGATTAATCTCCTTAAATAACGCTCTAATCGCGATTTGGGGAGTGTTCAGATGCTCGAAATTTTCATACTCAAATTTCCCAGGTTAAAATATTTCATAAATCATTATTTGTCGGCCGCTGGGTTTCCCAAGCCTTTAAATCGATTAATCTCCTTAAATAACGCTCTAATCGCGATTTGGGGAGTGTTCAGATGCTCGAAATTTTCATACTCAAATTTCCCAGGTTAAAATATTTCATAAATCATTATTTGTCGGCCGCTGGGTTTCCCAAGCCTTTAAATCGATTAATCTCCTTAAATAACGCTCTAATCGCGATTTGGGGGGTGTTCAGATGCTCGAAATTTTCATACCCAAATTTCCCAGGATAAAATATTTCATAAATCATCATTTGTCGGCCGCTGGGTTTCCCAAGCCTTTAAATCGATTTATCTCCTTAAATAACGCTCTAATCGCGATTTGGGGGGTGTTCAGATGCTCGAAATTTTCATACCCAAATTTCCCAGGATAAAATATTTCATAAATCATCATTTGTCGGCCGCTGGGTTTCCCAAACCTTTAAATCGATTTATCTCCTTAAATAACGCTCTAATCGTGATTTGGGGGGTGTTCAGATGCTCGAAATTTTCATACCCAAATTTCCCAGTATAAAATATTTCATAAATCATTATTTGTCGGCCGCTGGGTTTCCCAAACCTTTAAATCGATTTATCTCCTTAAATAACGCTCTAATCGCGATTTGGAGGGTGTTCAGATGCTCGAAATTTTCATACCCAAATTTCACAGTATAAAATATTTCATAAATCATTATTTGTTGGCCGCTGGGTCTCCCCAACCTTTAAATCGATTTATCTCCTTAAATAACGCTCTAATCGCGATTTGGAGGGTGTTCAGATGCTCGAAATTTTCATACCCAAATTTCACAGTATAAAATATTTCATAAATCATTATTTGTTGGCCGCTGGGTTTCCCAAGCCTTTAAATCGATTAATCTCCTTAAATAACGCTCTAATCGCGATTTGGGGGGTGTTCAGATGTTCGCAATTTTCATACCCAAATTTCACAGTATAAAATATTTCATAAATCATTATTTGTTGGCCGCTGGGTTTCCCAAACCTTTAAATCGATTTATCTCCTTAAATAACGCTCTAATCGTGATTTGGGGGGTGTTCCGATGCTCGAAATTTTCATACCCAAATTTCCCAGTATAAAATATTTCATAAATCATTATTTGTCGGCCGCTGGGTTTCCCAAGCCTTTAAATCGATTAATCTCCTTAAATAACGCTCTAATCGCGATTTGGGGGGTGTTCAGATGTTCGCAATTTTCATACCCAAATTTCACAGTATAAAATATTTCATAAATCATTATTAGTTGGCCGCTGGGTTTCCCAAACCTTTAAATCGATTTATCTCCTTAAATAACGCTCTAATCGCGATTTGGGAGGTGTTCAGATGCTCGAAATTTTCATACCCAAATTTCCCAGTATAAAATATTTCATAAATCATTATTTGTCGGCCGCTGGGTTTCCCAAGCCTTTAAATCGATTAATCTCCTTAAATAACGCTCTAATCGCGATTTGGGGGGTGTTCAGATGTTCGAAATTTTCATACCCAAATTTCACAGTATAAAATATTTCATAAATCATTATTTGTCGGCCGCTGGGTTTCCCAAGCCTTTAAATCGATTAATCTCCTTAAATAACGCTCTAATCGCGATTTGGGGAGTGTTCAGATGCTCGAAATTTTCATACTCAAATTTCCCAGGTTAAAATATTTCATAAATCATTATTTGTCGGCCGCTGGGTTTCCCAAGCCTTTAAATCGATTAATCTCCTTAAATAACGCTCTAATCGCGATTTGGGGAGTGTTCAGATGCTCGAAATTTTCATACTCAAATTTCCCAGGTTAAAATATTTCATAAATCATTATTTGTCGGCCGCTGGGTTTCCCAAGCCTTTAAATCGATTAATCTCCTTAAATAACGCTCTAATCGCGATTTGGGGGGTGTTCAGATGTTCGAAATTTTCATACCCAAATTTCACAGTATAAAATATTTCATAAATCATTATTTGTCGGCCGCTGGGTTTCCCAAGCCTTTAAATCGATTAATCTCCTTAAATAACGCTCTAATCGCGATTTGGGGAGTGTTCAGATGCTCGAAATTTTCATACTCAAATTTCCCAGGTTAAAATATTTCATAAATCATTATTTGTCGGCCGCTGGGTTTCCCAAGCCTTTAAATCGATTAATCTCCTTAAATAACGCTCTAATCGCGATTTGGGGAGTGTTCAGATGCTCGAAATTTTCATACTCAAATTTCCCAGGTTAAAATATTTCATAAATCATTATTTGTCGGCCGCTGGGTTTCCCAAGCCTTTAAATCGATTAATCTCCTTAAATAACGCTCTAATCGCGATTTGGGAGGTGTTCAGATGCTCGAAATTTTCATACCCAAATTTCCCAGTATAAAATATTTCATAAATCATTATTTGTCGGCCGCTGGGTTTCCCAAGCCTTTAAATCGATTAATCTCCTTAAATAACGCTCTAATCGCGATTTGGGGAGTGTTCAGATGCTCGAAATTTTCATACTCAAATTTCCCAGGTTAAAATATTTCATAAATCATTATTTGTCGGCCGCTGGGTTTCCCAAGCCTTTAAATCGATTAATCTCCTTAAATAACGCTCTAATCGCGATTTGGGGAGTGTTCAGATGCTCGAAATTTTCATACTCAAATTTCCCAGGTTAAAATATTTCATAATTCATTATTTGTCAGCCGCTGGGTTTCCCAAACCTTTAAATCGATTTATCTCCTTAAATAACGCTCTAATCGCGATTTGGAGGGTGTTCAGATGCTCGAAATTTTCATACCCAAATTTCCCAGTATAAAATATTTCATAAATCATTATTTGTCGGCCGCTGGGTTTCCCAAACCTTTAAATCGATTTATCTCCTTAAATAACGCTCTAATCGCGATTTGGGGGGTGTTCAGATGCTCGAAATTTTCATACCCAAATTTCCCAGGATAAAATATTTCATAAATCATCATTTGTCGGCCGCTGGGTTTCCCAAACCTTTAAATCGATTTATCTCCTTAAATAACGCTCTAATCGTGATTTGGGGGGTGTTCAGATGCTCGAAATTTTCATACCCAAATTTCCCAGTATAAAATATTTCATAAATCATTATTTGTCGGCCGCTGGGTTTCCCAAACCTTTAAATCGATTTATCTCCTTAAATAACGCTCTAATCGCGATTTGGAGGGTGTTCAGATGCTCGAAATTTTCATACCCAAATTTCACAGTATAAAATATTTCATAAATCATTATTTGTTGGCCGCTGGGTCTCCCCAACCTTTAAATCGATTTATCTCCTTAAATAACGCTCTAATCGCGATTTGGAGGGTGTTCAGATGCTCGAAATTTTCATACCCAAATTTCACAGTATAAAATATTTCATAAATCATTATTTGTTGGCCGCTGGGTTTCCCAAGCCTTTAAATCGATTAATCTCCTTAAATAACGCTCTAATCGCGATTTGGGGGGTGTTCAGATGTTCGCAATTTTCATACCCAAATTTCACAGTATAAAATATTTCATAAATCATTATTTGTTGGCCGCTGGGTTTCCCAAACCTTTAAATCGATTTATCTCCTTAAATAACGCTCTAATCGTGATTTGGGGGGTGTTCCGATGCTCGAAATTTTCATACCCAAATTTCCCAGTATAAAATATTTCATAAATCATTATTTGTCGGCCGCTGGGTTTCCCAAGCCTTTAAATCGATTAATCTCCTTAAATAACGCTCTAATCGCGATTTGGGGGGTGTTCAGATGTTCGCAATTTTCATACCCAAATTTCACAGTATAAAATATTTCATAAATCATTATTAGTTGGCCGCTGGGTTTCCCAAACCTTTAAATCGATTTATCTCCTTAAATAACGCTCTAATCGCGATTTGGGAGGTGTTCAGATGCTCGAAATTTTCATACCCAAATTTCCCAGTATAAAATATTTCATAAATCATTATTTGTCGGCCGCTGGGTTTCCCAAGCCTTTAAATCGATTAATCTCCTTAAATAACGCTCTAATCGCGATTTGGGGGGTGTTCAGATGTTCGAAATTTTCATACCCAAATTTCACAGTATAAAATATTTCATAAATCATTATTTGTCGGCCGCTGGGTTTCCCAAGCCTTTAAATCGATTAATCTCCTTAAATAACGCTCTAATCGCGATTTGGGGAGTGTTCAGATGCTCGAAATTTTCATACTCAAATTTCCCAGGTTAAAATATTTCATAAATCATTATTTGTCGGCCGCTGGGTTTCCCAAGCCTTTAAATCGATTAATCTCCTTAAATAACGCTCTAATCGCGATTTGGGGAGTGTTCAGATGCTCGAAATTTTCATACTCAAATTTCCCAGGTTAAAATATTTCATAAATCATTATTTGTCGGCCGCTGGGTTTCCCAAGCCTTTAAATCGATTAATCTCCTTAAATAACGCTCTAATCGCGATTTGGGGGGTGTTCAGATGTTCGAAATTTTCATACCCAAATTTCACAGTATAAAATATTTCATAAATCATTATTTGTCGGCCGCTGGGTTTCCCAAGCCTTTAAATCGATTAATCTCCTTAAATAACGCTCTAATCGCGATTTGGGGAGTGTTCAGATGCTCGAAATTTTCATACTCAAATTTCCCAGGTTAAAATATTTCATAAATCATTATTTGTCGGCCGCTGGGTTTCCCAAGCCTTTAAATCGATTAATCTCCTTAAATAACGCTCTAATCGCGATTTGGGGAGTGTTCAGATGCTCGAAATTTTCATACTCAAATTTCCCAGGTTAAAATATTTCATAAATCATTATTTGTCGGCCGCTGGGTTTCCCAAGCCTTTAAATCGATTAATCTCCTTAAATAACGCTCTAATCGCGATTTGGGAGGTGTTCAGATGCTCGAAATTTTCATACCCAAATTTCCCAGTATAAAATATTTCATAAATCATTATTTGTCGGCCGCTGGGTTTCCCAAGCCTTTAAATCGATTAATCTCCTTAAATAACGCTCTAATCGCGATTTGGGGAGTGTTCAGATGCTCGAAATTTTCATACTCAAATTTCCCAGGTTAAAATATTTCATAAATCATTATTTGTCGGCCGCTGGGTTTCCCAAGCCTTTAAATCGATTAATCTCCTTAAATAACGCTCTAATCGCGATTTGGGGAGTGTTCAGATGCTCGAAATTTTCATACTCAAATTTCCCAGGTTAAAATATTTCATAAATCATTATTTGTCGGCCGCTGGGTTTCCCAAGCCTTTAAATCGATTAATCTCCTTAAATAACGCTCTAATCGCGATTTGGGGGGTGTTCAGATGCTCGAAATTTTCATACCCAAATTTCCCAGGATAAAATATTTCATAAATCATCATTTGTCGGCCGCTGGGTTTCCCAAGCCTTTAAATCGATTTATCTCCTTAAATAACGCTCTAATCGCGATTTGGGGGGTGTTCAGATGCTCGAAATTTTCATACCCAAATTTCCCAGGATAAAATATTTCATAAATCATCATTTGTCGGCCGCTGGGTTTCCCAAACCTTTAAATCGATTTATCTCCTTAAATAACGCTCTAATCGTGATTTGGGGGGTGTTCAGATGCTCGAAATTTTCATACCCAAATTTCCCAGTATAAAATATTTCATAAATCATTATTTGTCGGCCGCTGGGTTTCCCAAACCTTTAAATCGATTTATCTCCTTAAATAACGCTCTAATCGCGATTTGGAGGGTGTTCAGATGCTCGAAATTTTCATACCCAAATTTCACAGTATAAAATATTTCATAAATCATTATTTGTTGGCCGCTGGGTCTCCCCAACCTTTAAATCGATTTATCTCCTTAAATAACGCTCTAATCGCGATTTGGAGGGTGTTCAGATGCTCGAAATTTTCATACCCAAATTTCACAGTATAAAATATTTCATAAATCATTATTTGTTGGCCGCTGGGTTTCCCAAGCCTTTAAATCGATTAATCTCCTTAAATAACGCTCTAATCGCGATTTGGGGGGTGTTCAGATGTTCGCAATTTTCATACCCAAATTTCACAGTATAAAATATTTCATAAATCATTATTTGTTGGCCGCTGGGTTTCCCAAACCTTTAAATCGATTTATCTCCTTAAATAACGCTCTAATCGTGATTTGGGGGGTGTTCCGATGCTCGAAATTTTCATACCCAAATTTCCCAGTATAAAATATTTCATAAATCATTATTTGTCGGCCGCTGGGTTTCCCAAGCCTTTAAATCGATTAATCTCCTTAAATAACGCTCTAATCGCGATTTGGGGGGTGTTCAGATGTTCGCAATTTTCATACCCAAATTTCACAGTATAAAATATTTCATAAATCATTATTAGTTGGCCGCTGGGTTTCCCAAACCTTTAAATCGATTTATCTCCTTAAATAACGCTCTAATCGCGATTTGGGAGGTGTTCAGATGCTCGAAATTTTCATACCCAAATTTCCCAGTATAAAATATTTCATAAATCATTATTTGTCGGCCGCTGGGTTTCCCAAGCCTTTAAATCGATTAATCTCCTTAAATAACGCTCTAATCGCGATTTGGGGGGTGTTCAGATGTTCGCAATTTTCATACCCAAATTTCACAGTATAAAATATTTCATAAATCATTATTAGTTGGCCGCTGGGTTTCCCAAACCTTTAAATCGATTAATCTCCTTAAATAACGCTCTAATCGCGATTTGGGGAGTGTTCAGATGCTCGAAATTTTCATACTCAAATTTCCCAGGTTAAAATATTTCATAAATCATTATTTGTCGGCCGCTGGGTTTCCCAAGCCTTTAAATCGATTAATCTCCTTAAATAACGCTCTAATCGCGATTTGGGGAGTGTTCAGATGCTCGAAATTTTCATACTCAAATTTCCCAGGTTAAAATATTTCATAAATCATTATTTGTCGGCCGCTGGGTTTCCCAAGCCTTTAAATCGATTAATCTCCTTAAATAACGCTCTAATCGCGATTTGGGAGGTGTTCAGATGCTCGAAATTTTCATACCCAAATTTCCCAGTATAAAATATTTCATAAATCATTATTTGTCGGCCGCTGGGTTTCCCAAGCCTTTAAATCGATTAATCTCCTTAAATAACGCTCTAATCGCGATTTGGGGAGTGTTCAGATGCTCGAAATTTTCATACTCAAATTTCCCAGGTTAAAATATTTCATAAATCATTATTTGTCGGCCGCTGGGTTTCCCAAGCCTTTAAATCGATTAATCTCCTTAAATAACGCTCTAATCGCGATTTGGGGAGTGTTCAGATGCTCGAAATTTTCATACTCAAATTTCCCAGGTTAAAATATTTCATAAATCATTATTTGTCGGCCGCTGGGTTTCCCAAGCCTTTAAATCGATTAATCTCCTTAAATAACGCTCTAATCGCGATTTGGGGGGTGTTCAGATGCTCGAAATTTTCATACCCAAATTTCCCAGGATAAAATATTTCATAAATCATCATTTGTCGGCCGCTGGGTTTCCCAAGCCTTTAAATCGATTAATCTCCTTAAATAACGCTCTAATCGCGATTTGGGGAGTGTTCAGATGCTCGAAATTTTCATACTCAAATTTCCCAGGTTAAAATATTTCATAAATCATTATTTGTCGGCCGCTGGGTTTCCCAAGCCTTTAAATCGATTAATCTCCTTAAATAACGCTCTAATCGCGATTTGGGGAGTGTTCAGATGCTCGAAATTTTCATACTCAAATTTCCCAGGTTAAAATATTTCATAAATCATTATTTGTCGGCCGCTGGGTTTCCCAAGCCTTTAAATCGATTAATCTCCTTAAATAACGCTCTAATCGCGATTTGGGGAGTGTTCAGATGCTCGAAATTTTCATACTCAAATTTCCCAGGTTAAAATATTTCATAAATCATTATTTGTCGGCCGCTGGGTTTCCCAAGCCTTTAAATCGATTAATCTCCTTAAATAACGCTCTAATCGCGATTTGGGGAGTGTTCAGATGCTCGAAATTTTCATACTCAAATTTCCCAGGTTAAAATATTTCATAAATCATTATTTGTCGGCCGCTGGGTTTCCCAAGCCTTTAAATCGATTAATCTCCTTAAATAACGCTCTAATCGCGATTTGGGAGGTGTTCAGATGCTCGAAATTTTCATACCCAAATTTCCCAGTATAAAATATTTCATAAATCATTATTTGTCGGCCGCTGGGTTTCCCAAGCCTTTAAATCGATTAATCTCCTTAAATAACGCTCTAATCGCGATTTGGGAGGTGTTCAGATGCTCGAAATTTTCATACCCAAATTTCCCAGTATAAAATATTTCATAAATCATTATTTGTCGGCCGCTGGGTTTCCCAAACCTTTAAATCGATTAATCTCCTTAAATAACGCTCTAATCGCGATTTGGGGGGTGTTCAGATGTTCGAAATTTTCATACCCAAATTTCACAGTATAAAATATTTCATAAATCATTATTTGTTGGCCGCTGGGTCTCCCCAACCTTTAAATCGATTTATCTCCTTAAATAACGCTCTAATCGCGATTTGGGGAGTGTTCAGATGCTCGAAATTTTCATACTCAAATTTCCCAGGTTAAAATATTTCATAAATCATTATTTGTCGGCCGCTGGGTTTCCCAAGCCTTTAAATCGATTAATCTCCTTAAATAACGCTCTAATCGCGATTTGGGGAGTGTTCAGATGCTCGAAATTTTCATACTCAAATTTCCCAGGTTAAAATATTTCATAAATCATTATTTGTCGGCCGCTGGGTTTCCCAAGCCTTTAAATCGATTAATCTCCTTAAATAACGCTCTAATCGCGATTTGGGGAGTGTTCAGATGCTCGAAATTTTCATACTCAAATTTCCCAGGTTAAAATATTTCATAAATCATTATTTGTCGGCCGCTGGGTTTCCCAAGCCTTTAAATCGATTAATCTCCTTAAATAACGCTCTAATCGCGATTTGGGAGGTGTTCAGATGCTCGAAATTTTCATACCCAAATTTCCCAGTATAAAATATTTCATAAATCATTATTTGTTGGCCGCTGGGTTTCCCAAGCCTTTAAATCGATTAATCTCCTTAAATAACGCTCTAATCGCGATTTGGGGAGTGTTCAGATGCTCGAAATTTTCATACTCAAATTTCCCAGGTTAAAATATTTCATAAATCATTATTTGTCGGCCGCTGGGTTTCCCAAGCCTTTAAATCGATTAATCTCCTTAAATAACGCTCTAATCGCGATTTGGGAGGTGTTCAGATGCTCGAAATTTTCATACCCAAATTTCCCAGTATAAAATATTTCATAAATCATTATTTGTCGGCCGCTGGGTTTCCCAAACCTTTAAATCGATTTATCTCCTTAAATAACGCTCTAATCGTGATTTGGGGGGTGTTCAGATGCTCGAAATTTTCATACCCAAATTTCCCAGTATAAAATATTTCATAAATCATTATTTGTCGGCCGCTGGGTTTCCCAAACCTTTAAATCGATTTATCTCCTTAAATAACGCTCTAATCGCGATTTGGGGGGTGTTCAGATGCTCGAAATTTTCATACCCAAATTTCCCAGTATAAAATATTTCATAAATCATTATTTGTCGGCCGCTGGGTTTCCCAAGCCTTTAAATCGATTAATCTCCTTAAATAACGCTCTAATCGCGATTTGGGGAGTGTTCAGATGCTCGAAATTTTCATACTCAAATTTCCCAGTATAAAATATTTCATAAATCATTATTTGTCGGCCGCTGGGTTTCCCAAGCCTTTAAATCGATTAATCTCCTTAAATAACGCTCTAATCGCGATTTGGGGGGTGTTCAGATGTTCGAAATTTTCATACCCAAATTTCACAGTATAAAATATTTCATAAATCATTATTTGTCGGCCGCTGGGTTTCCCAAGCCTTTAAATCGATTAATCTCCTTAAATAACGCTCTAATCGCGATTTGGGGAGTGTTCAGATGCTCGAAATTTTCATACTCAAATTTCCCAGGTTAAAATATTTCATAAATCATTATTTGTCGGCCGCTGGGTTTCCCAAGCCTTTAAATCGATTAATCTCCTTAAATAACGCTCTAATCGCGATTTGGGGAGTGTTCAGATGCTCGAAATTTTCATACTCAAATTTCCCAGGTTAAAATATTTCATAAATCATTATTTGTCGGCCGCTGGGTTTCCCAAGCCTTTAAATCGATTAATCTCCTTAAATAACGCTCTAATCGCGATTTGGGGAGTGTTCAGATGCTCGAAATTTTCATACTCAAATTTCCCAGGTTAAAATATTTCATAAATCATTATTTGTCGGCCGCTGGGTTTCCCAAGCCTTTAAATCGATTAATCTCCTTAAATAACGCTCTAATCGCGATTTGGGAGGTGTTCAGATGCTCGAAATTTTCATACCCAAATTTCCCAGTATAAAATATTTCATAAATCATTATTTGTCGGCCGCTGGGTTTCCCAAGCCTTTAAATCGATTAATCTCCTTAAATAACGCTCTAATCGCGATTTGGGGAGTGTTCAGATGCTCGAAATTTTCATACTCAAATTTCCCAGGTTAAAATATTTCATAAATCATTATTTGTCGGCCGCTGGGTTTCCCAAGCCTTTAAATCGATTAATCTCCTTAAATAACGCTCTAATCGCGATTTGGGGGGTGTTCAGATGCTCGAAATTTTCATACCCAATTTTCACAGTATAAAATATTTCATAAATCATTATTTGTTGGCCGCTGGGTTTCCCAAACCTTTAAATCGATTTATCTCCTTAAATAACGCTCTAATCGCGATTTGGGGGGTGTTCAGATGCTCGAAATTTTCATACCCAAATTTCCCAGGATAAAATATTTCATAAATCATCATTTGTCGGCCGCTGGGTTTCCCAAACCTTTAAATCGATTTATCTCCTTAAATAACGCTCTAATCGTGATTTGGGGGGTGTTCAGATGCTCGAAATTTTCATACCCAAATTTCCCAGTATAAAATATTTCATAAATCATTATTTGTCGGCCGCTGGGTTTCCCAAACCTTTAAATCGATTTATCTCCTTAAATAACGCTCTAATCGCGATTTGGGGGGTGTTCAGATGCTCGAAATTTTCATACCCAAATTTCCCAGTATAAAATATTTCATAAATCATTATTTGTCGGCCGCTGGGTTTCCCAAACCTTTAAATCGATTTATCTCCTTAAATAACGCTCTAATCGTGATTTGGGGGGTGTTCAGATGCTCGAAATTTTCATACCCAAATTTCCCAGTATAAAATATTTCATAAATCATTATTTGTCGGCCGCTGGGTTTCCCAAACCTTTAAATCGATTTATCTCCTTAAATAACGCTCTAATCGTGATTTGGGGGGTGTTCAGATGCTCGAAATTTTCATACCCAAATTTCCCAGTATAAAATATTTCATAAATCATTATTTGTCGGCCGCTGGGTTTCCCAAACCTTTAAATCGATTTATCTCCTTAAATAACGCTCTAATCGCGATTTGGGGGGTGTTCAGATGCTCGAAATTTTCATACCCAAATTTCCCAGTATAAAATATTTCATAAATCATTATTTGTCGGCCGCTGGGTTTCCCAAGCCTTTAAATCGATTAATCTCCTTAAATAACGCTCTAATCGCGATTTGGGGAGTGTTCAGATGCTCGAAATTTTCATACTCAAATTTCCCAGTATAAAATATTTCATAAATCATTATTTGTCGGCCGCTGGGTTTCCCAAGCCTTTAAATCGATTAATCTCCTTAAATAACGCTCTAATCGCGATTTGGGGGGTGTTCAGATGTTCGAAATTTTCATACCCAAATTTCACAGTATAAAATATTTCATAAATCATTATTTGTTGGCCGCTGGGTTTCCCAAACCTTTAAATCGATTTATCTCCTTAAATAACGCTCTAATCGCGATTTGGGGGGTGTTCAGATGCTCGAAATTTTCATACCCAAATTTCCCAGGATAAAATATTTCATAAATCATCATTTGTCGGCCGCTGGGTTTCCCAAACCTTTAAATCGATTTATCTCCTTAAATAACGCTCTAATCGTGATTTGGGGGGTGTTCAGATGCTCGAAATTTTCATACCCAAATTTCCCAGTATAAAATATTTCATAAATCATTATTTGTCGGCCGCTGGGTTTCCCAAACCTTTAAATCGATTTATCTCCTTAAATAACGCTCTAATCGCGATTTGGGGGGTGTTCAGATGCTCGAAATTTTCATACCCAAATTTCCCAGTATAAAATATTTCATAAATCATTATTTGTCGGCCGCTGGGTTTCCCAAACCTTTAAATCGATTTATCTCCTTAAATAACGCTCTAATCGTGATTTGGGGGGTGTTCAGATGCTCGAAATTTTCATACCCAAATTTCCCAGTATAAAATATTTCATAAATCATTATTTGTCGGCCGCTGGGTTTCCCAAGCCTTTAAATCGATTAATCTCCTTAAATAACGCTCTAATCGCGATTTGGGGAGTGTTCAGATGCTCGAAATTTTCATACTCAAATTTCCCAGTATAAAATATTTCATAAATCATTATTTGTCGGCCGCTGGGTTTCCCAAGCCTTTAAATCGATTAATCTCCTTAAATAACGCTCTAATCGCGATTTGGGGGGTGTTCAGATGTTCGAAATTTTCATACCCAAATTTCACAGTATAAAATATTTCATAAATCATTATTTGTTGGCCGCTGGGTTTCCCAAACCTTTAAATCGATTTATCTCCTTAAATAACGCTCTAATCGCGATTTGGGGGGTGTTCAGATGCTCGAAATTTTCATACCCAAATTTCCCAGGATAAAATATTTCATAAATCATCATTTGTCGGCCGCTGGGTTTCCCAAACCTTTAAATCGATTTATCTCCTTAAATAACGCTCTAATCGTGATTTGGGGGGTGTTCAGATGCTCGAAATTTTCATACCCAAATTTCCCAGTATAAAATATTTCATAAATCATTATTTGTCGGCCGCTGGGTTTCCCAAGCCTTTAAATCGATTAATCTCCTTAAATAACGCTCTAATCGCGATTTGGGGAGTGTTCAGATGCTCGAAATTTTCATACTCAAATTTCCCAGTATAAAATATTTCATAAATCATTATTTGTCGGCCGCTGGGTTTCCCAAGCCTTTAAATCGATTAATCTCCTTAAATAACGCTCTAATCGCGATTTGGGGGGTGTTCAGATGTTCGAAATTTTCATACCCAAATTTCACAGTATAAAATATTTCATAAATCATTATTTGTTGGCCGCTGGGTTTCCCAAACCTTTAAATCGATTTATCTCCTTAAATAACGCTCTAATCGCGATTTGGGGGGTGTTCAGATGCTCGAAATTTTCATACCCAAATTTCCCAGGATAAAATATTTCATAAATCATCATTTGTCGGCCGCTGGGTTTCCCAAACCTTTAAATCGATTTATCTCCTTAAATAACGCTCTAATCGTGATTTGGGGGGTGTTCAGATGCTCGAAATTTTCATACCCAAATTTCCCAGTATAAAATATTTCATAAATCATTATTTGTCGGCCGCTGGGTTTCCCAAACCTTTAAATCGATTTATCTCCTTAAATAACGCTCTAATCGCGATTTGGGGGGTGTTCAGATGCTCGAAATTTTCATACCCAAATTTCCCAGTATAAAATATTTCATAAATCATTATTTGTCGGCCGCTGGGTTTCCCAAACCTTTAAATCGATTTATCTCCTTAAATAACGCTCTAATCGCGATTTGGGGGGTGTTCAGATGCTCGAAATTTTCATACCCAAATTTCCCAGTATAAAATATTTCATAAATCATTATTTGTCGGCCGCTGGGTTTCCCAAACCTTTAAATCGATTTATCTCCTTAAATAACGCTCTAATCGCGATTTGGGGAGTGTTCAGATGCTCGAAATTTTCATACTCAAATTTCCCAGTATAAAATATTTCATAAATCATTATTTGTCGGCCGCTGGGTTTCCCAAGCCTTTAAATCGATTAATCTCCTTAAATAACGCTCTAATCGCGATTTGGGGGGTGTTCAGATGTTCGAAATTTTCATACCCAAATTTCACAGTATAAAATATTTCATAAATCATTATTTGTTGGCCGCTGGGTTTCCCAAACCTTTAAATCGATTTATCTCCTTAAATAACGCTCTAATCGCGATTTGGGGGGTGTTCAGATGCTCGAAATTTTCATACCCAAATTTCCCAGGATAAAATATTTCATAAATCATCATTTGTCGGCCGCTGGGTTTCCCAAACCTTTAAATCGATTTATCTCCTTAAATAACGCTCTAATCGTGATTTGGGGGGTGTTCAGATGCTCGAAATTTTCATACCCAAATTTCCCAGTATAAAATATTTCATAAATCATTATTTGTCGGCCGCTGGGTTTCCCAAGCCTTTAAATCGATTAATCTCCTTAAATAACGCTCTAATCGCGATTTGGGGAGTGTTCAGATGCTCGAAATTTTCATACTCAAATTTCCCAGTATAAAATATTTCATAAATCATTATTTGTCGGCCGCTGGGTTTCCCAAGCCTTTAAATCGATTAATCTCCTTAAATAACGCTCTAATCGCGATTTGGGGGGTGTTCAGATGTTCGAAATTTTCATACCCAAATTTCACAGTATAAAATATTTCATAAATCATTATTTGTTGGCCGCTGGGTTTCCCAAACCTTTAAATCGATTTATCTCCTTAAATAACGCTCTAATCGCGATTTGGGGGGTGTTCAGATGCTCGAAATTTTCATACCCAAATTTCCCAGGATAAAATATTTCATAAATCATCATTTGTCGGCCGCTGGGTTTCCCAAACCTTTAAATCGATTTATCTCCTTAAATAACGCTCTAATCGTGATTTGGGGGGTGTTCAGATGCTCGAAATTTTCATACCCAAATTTCCCAGTATAAAATATTTCATAAATCATTATTTGTCGGCCGCTGGGTTTCCCAAGCCTTTAAATCGATTTATCTCCTTAAATAACGCTCTAATCGTGATTTGGGGGGTGTTCAGATGCTCGAAATTTTCATACCCAAATTTCCCAGTATAAAATATTTCATAAATCATTATTTGTCGGCCGCTGGGTTTCCCAAGCCTTTAAATCGATTAATCTCCTTAAATAACGCTCTAATCGCGATTTGGGGAGTGTTCAGATGCTCGAAATTTTCATACTCAAATTTCCCAGTATAAAATATTTCATAAATCATTATTTGTCGGCCGCTGGGTTTCCCAAGCCTTTAAATCGATTAATCTCCTTAAATAACGCTCTAATCGCGATTTGGGGGGTGTTCAGATGTTCGAAATTTTCATACCCAAATTTCACAGTATAAAATATTTCATAAATCATTATTTGTTGGCCGCTGGGTTTCCCAAACCTTTAAATCGATTTATCTCCTTAAATAACGCTCTAATCGCGATTTGGGGGGTGTTCAGATGCTCGAAATTTTCATACCCAAATTTCCCAGGATAAAATATTTCATAAATCATCATTTGTCGGCCGCTGGGTTTCCCAAACCTTTAAATCGATTTATCTCCTTAAATAACGCTCTAATCGTGATTTGGGGGGTGTTCAGATGCTCGAAATTTTCATACCCAAATTTCCCAGTATAAAATATTTCATAAATCATTATTTGTCGGCCGCTGGGTTTCCCAAACCTTTAAATCGATTTATCTCCTTAAATAACGCTCTAATCGCGATTTGGGGGGTGTTCAGATGCTCGAAATTTTCATACCCAAATTTCCCAGTATAAAATATTTCATAAATCATTATTTGTCGGCCGCTGGGTTTCCCAAACCTTTAAATCGATTTATCTCCTTAAATAACGCTCTAATCGTGATTTGGGGGGTGTTCAGATGCTCGAAATTTTCATACCCAAATTTCCCACTATAAAATATTTCATAAATCATTATTTGTCGGCCGCTGGGTTTCCCAAACCTTTAAATCGATTTATCTCCTTAAATAACGCTCTAATCGCGATTTGGGGGGTGTTCAGATGCTCGAAATTTTCATACCCAAATTTCCCAGTATAAAATATTTCATAAATCATTATTTGTCGGCCGCTGGGTTTCCCAAACCTTTAAATCGATTTATCTCCTTAAATAACGCTCTAATCGTGATTTGGGGGGTGTTCAGATGCTCGAAATTTTCATACCCAAATTTCCCAGTATAAAATATTTCATAAATCATTATTTGTCGGCCGCTGGGTTTCCCAAACCTTTAAATCGATTTATCTCCTTAAATAACGCTCTAATCGCGATTTGGGGGGTGTTCAGATGCTCGAAATTTTCATACCCAAATTTCACAGTATAAAATATTTCATAAATCATTATTTGTTGGCCGCTGGGTCTCCCCAACCTTTAAATCGATTTATCTCCTTAAATAACGCTCTAATCGCGATTTGGGGGGTGTTCAGATGCTCGAAATTTTCATACCCAAATTTCACAGTATAAAATATTTCATAAATCATTATTTGTTGGCCGCTGGGTTTCCCAAACCTTTAAATCGATTTATATCCTTAAATAACGCTCTAATCGCGATTTGGGGGGTGTTCAGATGCTCGAAATTTTCATACCCAAATTTCCCAGGATAAAATATTTCATAAATCATCATTTGTCGGCCGCTGGGTTTCCCAAACCTTTAAATCGATTTATCTCCTTAAATAACGCTCTAATCGCGATTTGGAGGGTGTTCAGATGCTCGAAATTTTCATACCCAAATTTCACAGTATAAAATATTTCATAAATCATTATTTGTTGGCCGCTGGGTTTCCCAAACCTTTAAATCGATTTATCTCCTTAAATAACGCTCTAATCGTGATTTGGGGGGTGTTCCGATGCTCGAAATTTTCATACCCAAATTTCCCAGTATAAAATATTTCATAAATCATTATTTGTCGGCCGCTGGGTTTCCCAAGCCTTTAAATCGATTAATCTCCTTAAATAACGCTCTAATCGCGATTTGGGGGGTGTTCAGATGTTCGAAATTTTCATACCCAAATTTCACAGTATAAAATATTTCATAAATCATTATTTGTTGGCCGCTGGGTTTCCCAAACCTTTAAATCGATTTATCTCCTTAAATAACGCTCTAATCGCGATTTGGAGGGTGTTCAGATGCTCGAAATTTTCATACCCAAATTTCCCAGGATAAAATATTTCATAAATCATCATTTGTCGGCCGCTGGGTTTCCCAAACCTTTAAATCGATTTATCTCCTTAAATAACGCTCTAATCGTGATTTGGGGGGTGTTCAGATGCTCGAAATTTTCATACCCAAATTTCCCAGTATAAAATATTTCATAAATCATTATTTGTCGGCCGCTGGGTTTCCCAAACCTTTAAATCGATTTATCTCCTTAAATAACGCTCTAATCGCGATTTGGAGGGTGTTCAGATGCTCGAAATTTTCATACCCAAATTTCCCAGGATAAAATATTTCATAAATCATCATTTGTCGGCCGCTGGGTTTCCCAAACCTTTAAATCGATTTATCTCCTTAAATAACGCTCTAATCGTGATTTGGGGGGTGTTCAGATGCTCGAAATTTTCATACCCAAATTTCCCAGTATAAAATATTTCATAAATCATTATTTGTCGGCCGCTGGGTTTCCCAAGCCTTTAAATCGATTAATCTCCTTAAATAACGCTCTAATCGCGATTTGGGGAGTGTTCAGATGCTCGAAATTTTCATACTCAAATTTCCCAGTATAAAATATTTCATAAATCATTATTTGTCGGCCGCTGGGTTTCCCAAGCCTTTAAATCGATTAATCTCCTTAAATAACGCTCTAATCGCGATTTGGGGGGTGTTCAGATGTTCGAAATTTTCATACCCAAATTTCACAGTATAAAATATTTCATAAATCATTATTTGTTGGCCGCTGGGTTTCCCAAACCTTTAAATCGATTTATCTCCTTAAATAACGCTCTAATCGCGATTTGGGGGGTGTTCAGATGCTCGAAATTTTCATACCCAAATTTCCCAGGATAAAATATTTCATAAATCATCATTTGTCGGCCGCTGGGTTTCCCAAACCTTTAAATCGATTTATCTCCTTAAATAACGCTCTAATCGTGATTTGGGGGGTGTTCAGATGCTCGAAATTTTCATACCCAAATTTCCCAGTATAAAATATTTCATAAATCATTATTTGTCGGCCGCTGGGTTTCCCAAACCTTTAAATCGATTTATCTCCTTAAATAACGCTCTAATCGTGATTTGGGGGGTGTTCAGATGCTCGAAATTTTCATACCCAAATTTCCCAGTATAAAATATTTCATAAATCATTATTTGTCGGCCGCTGGGTTTCCCAAGCCTTTAAATCGATTAATCTCCTTAAATAACGCTCTAATCGCGATTTGGGGAGTGTTCAGATGCTCGAAATTTTCATACTCAAATTTCCCAGTATAAAATATTTCATAAATCATTATTTGTCGGCCGCTGGGTTTCCCAAGCCTTTAAATCGATTAATCTCCTTAAATAACGCTCTAATCGCGATTTGGGGGGTGTTCAGATGTTCGAAATTTTCATACCCAAATTTCACAGTATAAAATATTTCATAAATCATTATTTGTTGGCCGCTGGGTTTCCCAAACCTTTAAATCGATTTATCTCCTTAAATAACGCTCTAATCGCGATTTGGGGGGTGTTCAGATGCTCGAAATTTTCATACCCAAATTTCCCAGGATAAAATATTTCATAAATCATCATTTGTCGGCCGCTGGGTTTCCCAAACCTTTAAATCGATTTATCTCCTTAAATAACGCTCTAATCGTGATTTGGGGGGTGTTCAGATGCTCGAAATTTTCATACCCAAATTTCCCAGTATAAAATATTTCATAAATCATTATTTGTCGGCCGCTGGGTTTCCCAAACCTTTAAATCGATTTATCTCCTTAAATAACGCTCTAATCGCGATTTGGGGGGTGTTCAGATGCTCGAAATTTTCATACCCAAATTTCCCAGTATAAAATATTTCATAAATCATTATTTGTCGGCCGCTGGGTTTCCCAAACCTTTAAATCGATTTATCTCCTTAAATAACGCTCTAATCGTGATTTGGGGGGTGTTCAGATGCTCGAAATTTTCATACCCAAATTTCCCACTATAAAATATTTCATAAATCATTATTTGTCGGCCGCTGGGTTTCCCAAACCTTTAAATCGATTTATCTCCTTAAATAACGCTCTAATCGCGATTTGGGGGGTGTTCAGATGCTCGAAATTTTCATACCCAAATTTCCCAGTATAAAATATTTCATAAATCATTATTTGTCGGCCGCTGGGTTTCCCAAACCTTTAAATCGATTTATCTCCTTAAATAACGCTCTAATCGTGATTTGGGGGGTGTTCAGATGCTCGAAATTTTCATACCCAAATTTCCCAGTATAAAATATTTCATAAATCATTATTTGTCGGCCGCTGGGTTTCCCAAACCTTTAAATCGATTTATCTCCTTAAATAACGCTCTAATCGCGATTTGGGGGGTGTTCAGATGCTCGAAATTTTCATACCCAAATTTCACAGTATAAAATATTTCATAAATCATTATTTGTTGGCCGCTGGGTCTCCCCAACCTTTAAATCGATTTATCTCCTTAAATAACGCTCTAATCGCGATTTGGGGGGTGTTCAGATGCTCGAAATTTTCATACCCAAATTTCACAGTATAAAATATTTCATAAATCATTATTTGTTGGCCGCTGGGTTTCCCAAACCTTTAAATCGATTTATATCCTTAAATAACGCTCTAATCGCGATTTGGGGGGTGTTCAGATGCTCGAAATTTTCATACCCAAATTTCCCAGGATAAAATATTTCATAAATCATCATTTGTCGGCCGCTGGGTTTCCCAAACCTTTAAATCGATTTATCTCCTTAAATAACGCTCTAATCGCGATTTGGAGGGTGTTCAGATGCTCGAAATTTTCATACCCAAATTTCACAGTATAAAATATTTCATAAATCATTATTTGTTGGCCGCTGGGTTTCCCAAACCTTTAAATCGATTTATCTCCTTAAATAACGCTCTAATCGTGATTTGGGGGGTGTTCCGATGCTCGAAATTTTCATACCCAAATTTCCCAGTATAAAATATTTCATAAATCATTATTTGTCGGCCGCTGGGTTTCCCAAGCCTTTAAATCGATTAATCTCCTTAAATAACGCTCTAATCGCGATTTGGGGGGTGTTCAGATGTTCGAAATTTTCATACCCAAATTTCACAGTATAAAATATTTCATAAATCATTATTTGTTGGCCGCTGGGTTTCCCAAACCTTTAAATCGATTTATCTCCTTAAATAACGCTCTAATCGCGATTTGGGGGGTGTTCAGATGCTCGAAATTTTCATACCCAAATTTCCCAGGATAAAATATTTCATAAATCATCATTTGTCGGCCGCTGGGTTTCCCAAACCTTTAAATCGATTTATCTCCTTAAATAACGCTCTAATCGCGATTTGGGGGGTGTTCAGATGCTCGAAATTTTCATACCCAAAGTTCCCAGTATAAAATATTTCATAAATCATTATTTGTCGGCCGCTGGGTTTCCCAAGCCTTTAAATCGATTAATCTCCTTAAATAACGCTCTAATCGCGATTTGGGGAGTGTTCAGATGCTCGAAATTTTCATACTCAAATTTCCCAGTATAAAATATTTCATAAATCATTATTTGTCGGCCGCTGGGTTTCCCAAGCCTTTAAATCGATTAATCTCCTTAAATAACGCTCTAATCGCGATTTGGGGGGTGTTCAGATGTTCGAAATTTTCATACCCAAATTTCACAGTATAAAATATTTCATAAATCATTATTTGTTGGCCGCTGGGTTTCCCAAACCTTTAAATCGATTTATCTCCTTAAATAACGCTCTAATCGCGATTTGGGGGGTGTTCAGATGCTCGAAATTTTCATACCCAAATTTCCCAGGATAAAATATTTCATAAATCATCATTTGTCGGCCGCTGGGTTTCCCAAACCTTTAAATCGATTTATCTCCTTAAATAACGCTCTAATCGTGATTTGGGGGGTGTTCAGATGCTCGAAATTTTCATACCCAAATTTCCCAGTATAAAATATTTCATAAATCATTATTTGTCGGCCGCTGGGTTTCCCAAACCTTTAAATCGATTTATCTCCTTAAATAACGCTCTAATCGCGATTTGGGGGGTGTTCAGATGCTCGAAATTTTCATACCCAAATTTCCCAGTATAAAATATTTCATAAATCATTATTTGTCGGCCGCTGGGTTTCCCAAACCTTTAAATCGATTTATCTCCTTAAATAACGCTCTAATCGTGATTTGGGGGGTGTTCAGATGCTCGAAATTTTCATACCCAAATTTCCCAGTATAAAATATTTCATAAATCATTATTTGTCGGCCGCTGGGTTTCCCAAGCCTTTAAATCGATTAATCTCCTTAAATAACGCTCTAATCGCGATTTGGGGAGTGTTCAGATGCTCGAAATTTTCATACTCAAATTTCCCAGTATAAAATATTTCATAAATCATTATTTGTCGGCCGCTGGGTTTCCCAAGCCTTTAAATCGATTAATCTCCTTAAATAACGCTCTAATCGCGATTTGGGGGGTGTTCAGATGTTCGAAATTTTCATACCCAAATTTCACAGTATAAAATATTTCATAAATCATTATTTGTTGGCCGCTGGGTTTCCCAAACCTTTAAATCGATTTATCTCCTTAAATAACGCTCTAATCGCGATTTGGGGGGTGTTCAGATGCTCGAAATTTTCATACCCAAATTTCCCAGGATAAAATATTTCATAAATCATCATTTGTCGGCCGCTGGGTTTCCCAAACCTTTAAATCGATTTATCTCCTTAAATAACGCTCTAATCGTGATTTGGGGGGTGTTCAGATGCTCGAAATTTTCATACCCAAATTTCCCAGTATAAAATATTTCATAAATCATTATTTGTCGGCCGCTGGGTTTCCCAAACCTTTAAATCGATTTATCTCCTTAAATAACGCTCTAATCGCGATTTGGGGGGTGTTCAGATGCTCGAAATTTTCATACCCAAATTTCCCACTATAAAATATTTCATAAATCATTATTTGTCGGCCGCTGGGTCTCCCAAACCTTTAAATCGATTTATCTCCTTAAATAACGCTCTAATCGTGATTTGGGGGGTGTTCAGATGCTCGAAATTTTCATACCCAAATTTCCCACTATAAAATATTTCATAAATCATTATTTGTCGGCCGCTGGGTTTCCCAAACCTTTAAATCGATTTATCTCCTTAAATAACGCTCTAATCGTGATTTGGGGGGTGTTCAGATGCTCGAAATTTTCATACCCAAATTTCCCAGTATAAAATATTTCATAAATCATTATTTGTCGGCCGCTGGGTTTCCCAAACCTTTAAATCGATTTATCTCCTTAAATAACGCTCTAATCGTGATTTGGGGGGTGTTCAGATGCTCGAAATTTTCATACCCAAATTTCCCACTATAAAATATTTCATAAATCATTATTTGTCGGCCGCTGGGTTTCCCAAACCTTTAAATCGATTTATCTCCTTAAATAACGCTCTAATCGTGATTTGGGGGGTGTTCAGATGCTCGAAATTTTCATACCCAAATTTCCCAGTATAAAATATTTCATAAATCATTATTTGTCGGCCGCTGGGTTTCCCAAGCCTTTAAATCGATTAATCTCCTTAAATAACGCTCTAATCGCGATTTGGGGAGTGTTCAGATGCTCGAAATTTTCATACTCAAATTTCCCAGTATAAAATATTTCATAAATCATTATTTGTCGGCCGCTGGGTTTCCCAAGCCTTTAAATCGATTAATCTCCTTAAATAACGCTCTAATCGCGATTTGGGGGGTGTTCAGATGTTCGAAATTTTCATACCCAAATTTCACAGTATAAAATATTTCATAAATCATTATTTGTTGGCCGCTGGGTTTCCCAAACCTTTAAATCGATTTATCTCCTTAAATAACGCTCTAATCGCGATTTGGGGGGTGTTCAGATGCTCGAAATTTTCATACCCAAATTTCCCAGGATAAAATATTTCATAAATCATCATTTGTCGGCCGCTGGGTTTCCCAAACCTTTAAATCGATTTATCTCCTTAAATAACGCTCTAATCGTGATTTGGGGGGTGTTCAGATGCTCGAAATTTTCATACCCAAATTTCCCAGTATAAAATATTTCATAAATCATTATTTGTCGGCCGCTGGGTTTCCCAAACCTTTAAATCGATTTATCTCCTTAAATAACGCTCTAATCGTGATTTGGGGGGTGTTCAGATGCTCGAAATTTTCATACCCAAATTTCCCAGTATAAAATATTTCATAAATCATTATTTGTCGGCCGCTGGGTTTCCCAAGCCTTTAAATCGATTAATCTCCTTAAA
This sequence comes from Ochlerotatus camptorhynchus, assembly GCF_037179485.1. NCBI lineage: Eukaryota > Metazoa > Arthropoda > Insecta > Diptera > Culicidae > Ochlerotatus > Ochlerotatus camptorhynchus. Next base: position 4,329,223 of record NW_027040858.1, on the reverse strand, counting down.
TAACGCTCTAATCGCGATTTGGGGAGTGTTCAGATGCTCGAAATTTTCATACTCAAATTTCCCAGTATAAAATATTTCATAAATCATTATTTGTCGGCCGCTGGGTTTCCCAAACCTTTAAATCGATTTATCTCCTTAAATAACGCTCTAATCGTGATTTGGGGGGTGTTCAGATGCTCGAAATTTTCATACCCAAATTTCCCAGTATAAAATATTTCATAAATCATTATTTGTCGGCCGCTGGGTTTCCCAAACCTTTAAATCGATTTATCTCCTTAAATAACGCTCTAATCGTGATTTGGGGGGTGTTCAGATGCTCGAAATTTTCATACCCAAATTTCACAGTATAAAATATTTCATAAATCATTATTTGTCGGCCGCTGGGTTTCCCAAACCTTTAAATCGATTTATCTCCTTAAATAACGCTCTAATCGTGATTTGGGGGGTGTTCAGATGCTCGAAATTTTCATACCCAAATTTCCCAGTATAAAATATTTCATAAATCATTATTTGTCGGCCGCTGGGTTTCCCAAGCCTTTAAATCGATTAATCTCCTTAAATAACGCTCTAATCGCGATTTGGGGAGTGTTCAGATGCTCGAAATTTTCATACTCAAATTTCCCAGTATAAAATATTTCATAAATCATTATTTGTCGGCCGCTGGGTTTCCCAAGCCTTTAAATCGATTAATCTCCTTAAATAACGCTCTAATCGCGATTTGGGGGGTGTTCAGATGTTCGAAATTTTCATACCCAAATTTCACAGTATAAAATATTTCATAAATCATTATTTGTTGGCCGCTGGGTTTCCCAAACCTTTAAATCGATTTATCTCCTTAAATAACGCTCTAATCGCGATTTGGGGGGTGTTCAGATGCTCGAAATTTTCATACCCAAATTTCCCAGGATAAAATATTTCATAAATCATCATTTGTCGGCCGCTGGGTTTCCCAAACCTTTAAATCGATTTATCTCCTTAAATAACGCTCTAATCGTGATTTGGGGGGTGTTCAGATGCTCGAAATTTTCATACCCAAATTTCCCAGTATAAAATATTTCATAAATCATTATTTGTCGGCCGCTGGGTTTCCCAAACCTTTAAATCGATTTATCTCCTTAAATAACGCTCTAATCGTGATTTGGGGGGTGTTCAGATGCTCGAAATTTTCATACCCAAATTTCCCAGTATAAAATATTTCATAAATCATTATTTGTCGGCCGCTGGGTTTCCCAAGCCTTTAAATCGATTAATCTCCTTAAATAACGCTCTAATCGCGATTTGGGGAGTGTTCAGATGCTCGAAATTTTCATACTCAAATTTCCCAGTATAAAATATTTCATAAATCATTATTTGTCGGCCGCTGGGTTTCCCAAGCCTTTAAATCGATTAATCTCCTTAAATAACGCTCTAATCGCGATTTGGGGGGTGTTCAGATGTTCGAAATTTTCATACCCAAATTTCACAGTATAAAATATTTCATAAATCATTATTTGTTGGCCGCTGGGTTTCCCAAACCTTTAAATCGATTTATCTCCTTAAATAACGCTCTAATCGCGATTTGGGGGGTGTTCAGATGCTCGAAATTTTCATACCCAAATTTCCCAGGATAAAATATTTCATAAATCATCATTTGTCGGCCGCTGGGTTTCCCAAACCTTTAAATCGATTTATCTCCTTAAATAACGCTCTAATCGTGATTTGGGGGGTGTTCAGATGCTCGAAATTTTCATACCCAAATTTCCCAGTATAAAATATTTCATAAATCATTATTTGTCGGCCGCTGGGTTTCCCAAGCCTTTAAATCGATTAATCTCCTTAAATAACGCTCTAATCGCGATTTGGGGAGTGTTCAGATGCTCGAAATTTTCATACTCAAATTTCCCAGTATAAAATATTTCATAAATCATTATTTGTCGGCCGCTGGGTTTCCCAAGCCTTTAAATCGATTAATCTCCTTAAATAACGCTCTAATCGCGATTTGGGGGGTGTTCAGATGTTCGAAATTTTCATACCCAAATTTCACAGTATAAAATATTTCATAAATCATTATTTGTTGGCCGCTGGGTTTCCCAAACCTTTAAATCGATTTATCTCCTTAAATAACGCTCTAATCGCGATTTGGGGGGTGTTCAGATGCTCGAAATTTTCATACCCAAATTTCCCAGGATAAAATATTTCATAAATCATCATTTGTCGGCCGCTGGGTTTCCCAAACCTTTAAATCGATTTATCTCCTTAAATAACGCTCTAATCGTGATTTGGGGGGTGTTCAGATGCTCGAAATTTTCATACCCAAATTTCCCAGTATAAAATATTTCATAAATCATTATTTGTCGGCCGCTGGGTTTCCCAAACCTTTAAATCGATTTATCTCCTTAAATAACGCTCTAATCGCGATTTGGGGGGTGTTCAGATGCTCGAAATTTTCATACCCAAATTTCCCAGTATAAAATATTTCATAAATCATTATTTGTCGGCCGCTGGGTTTCCCAAACCTTTAAATCGATTTATCTCCTTAAATAACGCTCTAATCGCGATTTGGGGGGTGTTCAGATGCTCGAAATTTTCATACCCAAATTTCCCAGTATAAAATATTTCATAAATCATTATTTGTCGGCCGCTGGGTTTCCCAAACCTTTAAATCGATTTATCTCCTTAAATAACGCTCTAATCGCGATTTGGGGAGTGTTCAGATGCTCGAAATTTTCATACTCAAATTTCCCAGTATAAAATATTTCATAAATCATTATTTGTCGGCCGCTGGGTTTCCCAAGCCTTTAAATCGATTAATCTCCTTAAATAACGCTCTAATCGCGATTTGGGGGGTGTTCAGATGTTCGAAATTTTCATACCCAAATTTCACAGTATAAAATATTTCATAAATCATTATTTGTTGGCCGCTGGGTTTCCCAAACCTTTAAATCGATTTATCTCCTTAAATAACGCTCTAATCGCGATTTGGGGGGTGTTCAGATGCTCGAAATTTTCATACCCAAATTTCCCAGGATAAAATATTTCATAAATCATCATTTGTCGGCCGCTGGGTTTCCCAAACCTTTAAATCGATTTATCTCCTTAAATAACGCTCTAATCGTGATTTGGGGGGTGTTCAGATGCTCGAAATTTTCATACCCAAATTTCCCAGTATAAAATATTTCATAAATCATTATTTGTCGGCCGCTGGGTTTCCCAAGCCTTTAAATCGATTAATCTCCTTAAATAACGCTCTAATCGCGATTTGGGGAGTGTTCAGATGCTCGAAATTTTCATACTCAAATTTCCCAGTATAAAATATTTCATAAATCATTATTTGTCGGCCGCTGGGTTTCCCAAGCCTTTAAATCGATTAATCTCCTTAAATAACGCTCTAATCGCGATTTGGGGGGTGTTCAGATGTTCGAAATTTTCATACCCAAATTTCACAGTATAAAATATTTCATAAATCATTATTTGTTGGCCGCTGGGTTTCCCAAACCTTTAAATCGATTTATCTCCTTAAATAACGCTCTAATCGCGATTTGGGGGGTGTTCAGATGCTCGAAATTTTCATACCCAAATTTCCCAGGATAAAATATTTCATAAATCATCATTTGTCGGCCGCTGGGTTTCCCAAACCTTTAAATCGATTTATCTCCTTAAATAACGCTCTAATCGTGATTTGGGGGGTGTTCAGATGCTCGAAATTTTCATACCCAAATTTCCCAGTATAAAATATTTCATAAATCATTATTTGTCGGCCGCTGGGTTTCCCAAACCTTTAAATCGATTTATCTCCTTAAATAACGCTCTAATCGTGATTTGGGGGGTGTTCAGATGCTCGAAATTTTCATACCCAAATTTCCCAGTATAAAATATTTCATAAATCATTATTTGTCGGCCGCTGGGTTTCCCAAGCCTTTAAATCGATTAATCTCCTTAAATAACGCTCTAATCGCGATTTGGGGAGTGTTCAGATGCTCGAAATTTTCATACTCAAATTTCCCAGTATAAAATATTTCATAAATCATTATTTGTCGGCCGCTGGGTTTCCCAAGCCTTTAAATCGATTAATCTCCTTAAATAACGCTCTAATCGCGATTTGGGGGGTGTTCAGATGTTCGAAATTTTCATACCCAAATTTCACAGTATAAAATATTTCATAAATCATTATTTGTTGGCCGCTGGGTTTCCCAAACCTTTAAATCGATTTATCTCCTTAAATAACGCTCTAATCGCGATTTGGGGGGTGTTCAGATGCTCGAAATTTTCATACCCAAATTTCCCAGGATAAAATATTTCATAAATCATCATTTGTCGGCCGCTGGGTTTCCCAAACCTTTAAATCGATTTATCTCCTTAAATAACGCTCTAATCGTGATTTGGGGGGTGTTCAGATGCTCGAAATTTTCATACCCAAATTTCCCAGTATAAAATATTTCATAAATCATTATTTGTCGGCCGCTGGGTTTCCCAAACCTTTAAATCGATTTATCTCCTTAAATAACGCTCTAATCGCGATTTGGGGGGTGTTCAGATGCTCGAAATTTTCATACCCAAATTTCCCAGTATAAAATATTTCATAAATCATTATTTGTCGGCCGCTGGGTTTCCCAAACCTTTAAATCGATTTATCTCCTTAAATAACGCTCTAATCGTGATTTGGGGGGTGTTCAGATGCTCGAAATTTTCATACCCAAATTTCCCACTATAAAATATTTCATAAATCATTATTTGTCGGCCGCTGGGTTTCCCAAACCTTTAAATCGATTTATCTCCTTAAATAACGCTCTAATCGCGATTTGGGGGGTGTTCAGATGCTCGAAATTTTCATACCCAAATTTCCCAGTATAAAATATTTCATAAATCATTATTTGTCGGCCGCTGGGTTTCCCAAACCTTTAAATCGATTTATCTCCTTAAATAACGCTCTAATCGTGATTTGGGGGGTGTTCAGATGCTCGAAATTTTCATACCCAAATTTCCCAGTATAAAATATTTCATAAATCATTATTTGTCGGCCGCTGGGTTTCCCAAACCTTTAAATCGATTTATCTCCTTAAATAACGCTCTAATCGCGATTTGGGGGGTGTTCAGATGCTCGAAATTTTCATACCCAAATTTCACAGTATAAAATATTTCATAAATCATTATTTGTTGGCCGCTGGGTCTCCCCAACCTTTAAATCGATTTATCTCCTTAAATAACGCTCTAATCGCGATTTGGGGGGTGTTCAGATGCTCGAAATTTTCATACCCAAATTTCACAGTATAAAATATTTCATAAATCATTATTTGTTGGCCGCTGGGTTTCCCAAACCTTTAAATCGATTTATATCCTTAAATAACGCTCTAATCGCGATTTGGGGGGTGTTCAGATGCTCGAAATTTTCATACCCAAATTTCCCAGGATAAAATATTTCATAAATCATCATTTGTCGGCCGCTGGGTTTCCCAAACCTTTAAATCGATTTATCTCCTTAAATAACGCTCTAATCGCGATTTGGAGGGTGTTCAGATGCTCGAAATTTTCATACCCAAATTTCACAGTATAAAATATTTCATAAATCATTATTTGTTGGCCGCTGGGTTTCCCAAACCTTTAAATCGATTTATCTCCTTAAATAACGCTCTAATCGTGATTTGGGGGGTGTTCCGATGCTCGAAATTTTCATACCCAAATTTCCCAGTATAAAATATTTCATAAATCATTATTTGTCGGCCGCTGGGTTTCCCAAGCCTTTAAATCGATTAATCTCCTTAAATAACGCTCTAATCGCGATTTGGGGAGTGTTCAGATGCTCGAAATTTTCATACTCAAATTTCCCAGTATAAAATATTTCATAAATCATTATTTGTCGGCCGCTGGGTTTCCCAAGCCTTTAAATCGATTAATCTCCTTAAATAACGCTCTAATCGCGATTTGGGGGGTGTTCAGATGTTCGAAATTTTCATACCCAAATTTCACAGTATAAAATATTTCATAAATCATTATTTGTTGGCCGCTGGGTTTCCCAAACCTTTAAATCGATTTATCTCCTTAAATAACGCTCTAATCGCGATTTGGGGGGTGTTCAGATGCTCGAAATTTTCATACCCAAATTTCCCAGGATAAAATATTTCATAAATCATCATTTGTCGGCCGCTGGGTTTCCCAAACCTTTAAATCGATTTATCTCCTTAAATAACGCTCTAATCGTGATTTGGGGGGTGTTCAGATGCTCGAAATTTTCATACCCAAATTTCCCAGTATAAAATATTTCATAAATCATTATTTGTCGGCCGCTGGGTTTCCCAAACCTTTAAATCGATTTATCTCCTTAAATAACGCTCTAATCGCGATTTGGGGGGTGTTCAGATGCTCGAAATTTTCATACCCAAATTTCCCACTATAAAATATTTCATAAATCATTATTTGTCGGCCGCTGGGTCTCCCAAACCTTTAAATCGATTTATCTCCTTAAATAACGCTCTAATCGTGATTTGGGGGGTGTTCAGATGCTCGAAATTTTCATACCCAAATTTCCCACTATAAAATATTTCATAAATCATTATTTGTCGGCCGCTGGGTTTCCCAAACCTTTAAATCGATTTATCTCCTTAAATAACGCTCTAATCGTGATTTGGGGGGTGTTCAGATGCTCGAAATTTTCATACCCAAATTTCCCAGTATAAAATATTTCATAAATCATTATTTGTCGGCCGCTGGGTTTCCCAAACCTTTAAATCGATTTATCTCCTTAAATAACGCTCTAATCGTGATTTGGGGGGTGTTCAGATGCTCGAAATTTTCATACCCAAATTTCCCACTATAAAATATTTCATAAATCATTATTTGTCGGCCGCTGGGTTTCCCAAACCTTTAAATCGATTTATCTCCTTAAATAACGCTCTAATCGTGATTTGGGGGGTGTTCAGATGCTCGAAATTTTCATACCCAAATTTCCCAGTATAAAATATTTCATAAATCATTATTTGTCGGCCGCTGGGTTTCCCAAGCCTTTAAATCGATTAATCTCCTTAAATAACGCTCTAATCGCGATTTGGGGAGTGTTCAGATGCTCGAAATTTTCATACTCAAATTTCCCAGTATAAAATATTTCATAAATCATTATTTGTCGGCCGCTGGGTTTCCCAAGCCTTTAAATCGATTAATCTCCTTAAATAACGCTCTAATCGCGATTTGGGGGGTGTTCAGATGTTCGAAATTTTCATACCCAAATTTCACAGTATAAAATATTTCATAAATCATTATTTGTTGGCCGCTGGGTTTCCCAAACCTTTAAATCGATTTATCTCCTTAAATAACGCTCTAATCGCGATTTGGGGGGTGTTCAGATGCTCGAAATTTTCATACCCAAATTTCCCAGGATAAAATATTTCATAAATCATCATTTGTCGGCCGCTGGGTTTCCCAAACCTTTAAATCGATTTATCTCCTTAAATAACGCTCTAATCGTGATTTGGGGGGTGTTCAGATGCTCGAAATTTTCATACCCAAATTTCCCAGTATAAAATATTTCATAAATCATTATTTGTCGGCCGCTGGGTTTCCCAAACCTTTAAATCGATTTATCTCCTTAAATAACGCTCTAATCGTGATTTGGGGGGTGTTCAGATGCTCGAAATTTTCATACCCAAATTTCCCAGTATAAAATATTTCATAAATCATTATTTGTCGGCCGCTGGGTTTCCCAAACCTTTAAATCGATTTATCTCCTTAAATAACGCTCTAATCGTGATTTGGGGGGTGTTCAGATGCTCGAAATTTTCATACCCAAATTTCCCAGGATAAAATATTTCATAAATCATCATTTGTCGGCCGCTGGGTTTCCCAAACCTTTAAATCGATTTATCTCCTTAAATAACGCTCTAATCGTGATTTGGGGGGTGTTCAGATGCTCGAAATTTTCATACCCAAATTTCCCAGTATAAAATATTTCATAAATCATTATTTGTCGGCCGCTGGGTTTCCCAAACCTTTAAATCGATTTATCTCCTTAAATAACGCTCTAATCGTGATTTGGGGGGTGTTCAGATGCTCGAAATTTTCATACCCAAATTTCCCAGCATAAAATATTTCATAAATCATTATTTGTCGGCCGCTGGGTTTCCCAAACCTTTAAATCGATTTATCTCCTTAAATAACGCTCTAATCGTGATTTGGGGGGTGTTCAGATGCTCGAAATTTTCATACCCAAATTTCCCAGTATAAAATATTTCATAAATCATTATTTGTCGGCCGCTGGGTTTCCCAAACCTTTAAATCGATTTATCTCCTTAAATAACGCTCTAATCGTGATTTGGGGGGTGTTCAGATGCTCGAAATTTTCATACCCAAATTTCCCAGCATAAAATATTTCATAAATCATTATTTGTCGGCCGCTGGGTTTCCCAAACCTTTAAATCGATTTATCTCCTTAAATAACGCTCTAATCGCGATTTGGGGGGTGTTCAGATGCTCGAAATTTTCATACCCAAATTTCCCAGTATAAAATATTTCATAAATCATTATTTGTCGGCCGCTGGGTTTCCCAAACCTTTAAATCGATTTATCTCCTTAAATAACGCTCTAATCGCGATTTGGGGGGTGTTCAGATGCTCGAAATTTTCATACCCAAATTTCCCACTATAAAATATTTCATAAATCATTATTTGTCGGCCGCTGGGTTTCCCAAACCTTTAAATCGATTTATCTCCTTAAATAACGCTCTAATCGTGATTTGGGGGGTGTTCAGATGCTCGAAATTTTCATACCCAAATTTCCCAGTATAAAATATTTCATAAATCATTATTTGTCGGCCGCTGGGTTTCCCAAACCTTTAAATCGATTTATCTCCTTAAATAACGCTCTAATCGTGATTTGGGGGGTGTTCAGATGCTCGAAATTTTCATACCCAAATTTCCCAGTATAAAATATTTCATAAATCATTATTTGTCGGCCGCTGGGTCTCCCAAACCTTTAAATCGATTTATCTCCTTAAATAACGCTCTAATCGCGATTTGGGGGGTGTTCAGATGCTCGAAATTTTCATACCCAAATTTCCCAGTATAAAATATTTCATAAATCATTATTTGTCGGCCGCTGGGTCTCCCAAACCTTTAAATCGATTTATCTCCTTAAATAACGCTCTAATCGCGATTTGGGGAGTGTTCAGATGCTCGAAATTTTCATACCCAAATTTCCCAGTATGAAATATTTCATAAATCATCATTTGTCGGCCGCTGGGTCTCCCAAACCTTTAAATCGATTTATCTCCTTAAATAACGCTCTAATCGCGATTTGGGGTGTGTTCAGATGCTCGAAATTTTCATACCCAAATTTCCCAGTATAAAATATTTCATAAATCATTATTTGTCGGCCGCTGGGTCTCCCAAACCTTTAAATCGATTTATCTCCTTAAAAACCCACATTGATCCACCGGGCAGGTGAATAGAACCTTTGTTACCCAGTATAATCTCGTTTTTGATATTATTCATAGATATACGAGGCCTTAGAGGATATTTTTATTTTTACTGGTCTAAGTTTCTGCACTGCTCAATTGAACAACAATTATTATTCAATAATCAATTGATTTATGTCCTCACGTTAATTTTCTAACATGACAATAATTTTAAGATATAATTGTGGTTTATCTATGAGGAGCTGATATGAGTTTTACGTAGTGCAAAGTATATATAAATCACTTTCTTCTTCTTGGTTTACAACTGGAGATTTATTACTTTATACTTAATCTGCTTTATTGTGCTCTACATACTTTAAGCACAATCTTATTATATACAATAAAGTTAAATAAACAATCAGCCTGATTCTCTTAATCGACATTCTCTTTCGCGAATAACCCGCGTGCAATTGAATTTCCCATTCAGTGTGTTGATTTAAGCTATATTTATAGCTATATTTATAGTTTGGCGGAGAGAATTTCAATCTATCAAAAAGCGGAACAAATTCAATATATTGTAGACCAACAATTGAAATGGTACTATCAAGTTTTATAAACAAAACGTTGATTATTCTTTCCTAGCCAATCGAACGCAAATTACCGGCATCATCGGATAGAGGAAATTTTCCCCAAAGATGGTGTTAGTTTGCGTAGGCGAGTCTTAAGTCACGAGAAAACGGGTTCCGAAAGTTTTGTTCGCAATAGCTGATGTGCTCTTTTCTGTTGTTGGTCGTGATTTGACAGTTCAATTGGTCAAACAGATATTTGACAGCTCAATTAGTTCGCGTGATTCTATCCGGCATGCTATGAATATAGCGACTATAAAGCTAACATCATCTTCTGTCGATATGTCTTGTGAGCTTAGCGAGAAATTCATTTATGATGCCGTGGTTAATCAAAGAGAAAGTCGATGAAAAGAATCGATCAACGAGGATAGGCCCTTTTCAAATGTTACGCGAGTTAAATCACTGCCTACGGCACCCCCAATAGACGAGTGCACGGATGGATTTGAGTTCACTCACTTGATAAAAAGTGACACAACAGCGGGGCCGTTTTCTTAAAATGAACACATGAATAATACTCGCGTAACATTTGAGACGGGCCTATCAACTTTTTTACACAAAACTTGTTAAGCCCTTCTCGCGTGAACCGAATACGTCTACGCAAACTTACAACACCATCGAGTAGGGTGTACATCGGTTCTTGTGAAAAGGGCCTACACTAATAAAAATTCAATGCGAATTTATATGTGTCCCACACATGAATATATCTATATATGTCGGATACATAGTTCTTATGTGTACACATCAAATTCATGTGTAACCACACATACTATTCATTTGACTCATAAATATCGTGTGTACTTCTGGGTGGATTCTGTTTATGTGTGGACACATGAAAATCATGTGATATTTTACATGGAAAATTACCAATAAAAATGTGTCGATATTTAACAGTGTAGCAAATTGTTTACAAAAGTTGATAGCTCCTGTTCAAATGTTACACGAGCATTATTCCGGTATTCATTTACAGTAAACAGGGCCACGCTGTTATGTCAATTTTTTTCAGCAGATTAACATAAGTTTACCCGTGAACTCGGCAGAAGCTGATCGGTGAGAGATTCACGATGTCCCAGTTCTAATAGCGATTTTTAAAAATGAGGGTGATATATAGACCAAGGTTTAAAGCGTCAGTTACACTATCCTGCTTGTGAATATTATATATATTATATAATACACTGAAGTCTTTTTTTACACGGTTTTTTTTTTACGCGGTTTGTTTTACACGGTTTTCCACGATTTACACGGTACGTTTTTAACGATTTCTCGACAACGATACAACCTATCGACTTGATTCCAATCACATTATCCGTTTCAAGCTATTTGTAATCGAATGGCATACTTAAAAAAAATCATAATTTTTGGTGTATATACAGAAATTTTTAAAATATGTCTATATGGACCATATCATGCTTTAATTACAAATGGCATCAAAATCCGATTTTCTAAAAACATTTAAGCATGCGAAAAATCAAAATCTCGTAGGTTTTTTTTTACACGGACCGTATCCCCCGTGTAAAAAAAGACCTGAGTGTATATAGAGACCAAGGTTTAAAGCGTCAGATACACTATCCTGAATAAAACAATGCAGGATGCACGCTATTTCTAAACAACTAGGATCTACTCATATCCCCCAAAATGGAGTAAACAAAGTTGGGACTGACAAGATGGCGAATGAACACCTGAATCCGAATGTTAATTTGTTATCTTGTCAGCTACAATCTAGTTCGCTCTGTTTAGAGCTAATTCTAATGGAAATGAGTAGATCTTACCTAAATTTGGATTGTTTAGAAATAACGTGTGCAGACAGCTGGAAAAACTCTCTGCACACGGCCAACGAGATCAACCCAAACTTGATTTTACTTTACTCATTAATCGCAAAAAGTGCGATTTACTTCATGTTTTTCCAGTTTTTTCGCACTTTTTCAAGGAAAAAATGCCAGAGTTCTAACGATTGGATTTTCTTGGTCTATTGGTGTGTAAAATTTTCGTAAATTTCCCTCATTTTCCATCAGATTATTGAGACTTTTATTTGGGTTGATCTCATCGGCCGTGCACAAATTTGAAAGGACAACATCTGACTGGTCTTATAGTCTAATCGGCGCACACTACTGTACCATTTAAATCCAACGAGTGCGAGCAAGAGGGAAACACATTAGTGGGAAAATACACCGTCGATTCATACATGTGTGATAAATAGAGAAAGACGATTAAGCATCGAAAAGGTCTATTGGAATACGTAGGGTAGGATGGTTCTCAACGCACCCATGGCGTGAAATGGCCCTACGCTGTTTTTCATAGCTTTCCGATTGTCAATTCGTGAATTGAAAAATCAGCTTTGCTAGTTCAGTGCTTGAACTAACATTCTGGCACATGATATTTCCAGAATTAGTAATGGATAAGCATCGAAAAACTGCACGGGGCCATTTTACCCCAGGGGTGCATTATGGACTATTCTCCCCTACATTCCACGATTTTGCGTACGATTTCTTCTTCTCATCATAACGCCCAAACTAAACATAAAGCCTTCTTCTGACTTTAAAAAAAAAAAAAAAAAAAAAAAACAGAGGTTAACCGACATACACGTATCAACCATATTCTTGATTAATTATTACAGGTATCATACGATGTCGTAATTAAACTGTCGAGCCAGATCGCGCCGAGTTCTATCGATTGAGAATGTTTTATACAGGTGAGATAGCTTGTGTGGATGGCTATCGGACGCAGACGGCAGGACGTGTGAAAATCGATTCTAATACCTATGTTACGCTAGTAACAAAGGTAATAAGGCGGAATCTCGAACACCAAACGTCAGATCGGTATGAAATTTTTTCTGCAGGTAGATATGGATGAGGTCTTTCCATTGCTGCAAATTTCACGTTGATGGGATGTACCGTTGATTTGTAAAAAATCGTTAACTAAAATCTTTCTATCCTGTAAATCTCCGGAACCGGAAGTCAGATCGGTATGAAATTTTTTCCCCAAGTAGATATGGATGAGGTCTTTCTACTGTTAAAGAAATCATGTTGATAAAGTGTACCGTTGATTTTTAAAAAATCGCTCACTAAAATCATTCTGGCCTATATATCTCCGAAACTGGAAGTCAGATCGAGAAAAAATTCAATAGCGATCAATGGCGCTATGGGGCCTATCGAACGAGATATCAACCACATTGATCGCATGAGCCATCTCGAAAAAAGCTTGCCTAGATGAAACGCGTCCACAGACGCACATACAGACATCAGCAAATTTCACCTTGCTGGGTCGATTTTTCATATTCAATTTGATTCTACGATGTCGTAATTAAACTGTCGAGCCAGATCGCGCCGAGTTCTATCGATTGAGAATGTTTTATACAGGTGAGATAGCTTGTGTGGATGGCTATCGGGAGCAGACGGCAGGACGTGTGAAAATCGATTCTAATACCTATGTTACGCTAGTAACAAAGGTAATAAGGCGGAATCTCGAACACCAAACGTCAGATCGGTATGAAATTTTTTCTGCAGGTAGATATGGATGAGGTCTTTCCATTGCTGCAAATTTCACGTTGATGGGATGTACCGTTGATTTGTAAAAAATCGTTAACTAAAATCTTTCTATCCTGTAAATCTCCGGAACCGGAAGTCAGATTGGTATGAAATTTTTTCCCCAAGTAGATATGGATGAGGTCTTTCTACTGTTAAAGAAATCATGTTGATAAAGTGTACCGTTGATTTTTAAAAAATCGCTCACTAAAATCATTCTGGCCTATATATCTCCGAAACTGGAAGTCAGATCGAGAAAAAATTCAATAGCGATCAATGGCGCTATGGGGCCTATCGAACGAGATATCAACCACATTGATCGCATGAGCCATCTCGAAAAAAGCTTGCCTAGATGAAACGCGTCCACAGACGCACATACAGACATCAGCAAATTTCACCTTGCTGGGTCGATTTTTCATATTCAATTTGATTCTACGATGTCGTAATTAAACTGTCGAGCCAGATCGCGCCGAGTTCTATCGATTGAGAATGTTTTATACAGGTGAGATAGCTTGTGTGGATGGCTATCGGACGCAGACGGCAGGACGTGTGAAAATCGATTCTAATACCTATGTTACGCTAGTAACAAAGGTAATAAGGCGGAATCTCGAACACCAAACGTCAGATCGGTATGAAATTTTTTCTGCAGGTAGATATGGATGAGGTCTTTCCATTGCTGCAAATTTCACGTTGATGGGATGTACCGTTGATTTGTAAAAAATCGTTAACTAAAATCTTTCTATCCTGTAAATCTCCGGAACCGGAAGTCTGATCGGTATGAATTTTTTTTCCCCAAGTAGATATGGATGAGATCTTTCTACTGGTAAAGAAATCATGTTGATAAAATGTACCGTTGATTTTTAAAAAATCGTTTACTAAAATCATTCTGGCCTATATATCTCCGAAACCGGAAGTCAGATCGAGAAAAAATTCAATAGCGATCAATGGCGCTATGGGGCCTATCGAACGAGATATCAACCACATTGATCGCATGAGCCATCTCGAAAAAAGCTTGCCTAGATGAAACGCGTCCACAGACGCACATACAGACATCAGCAAATTTCACCTTGCTGGGTCGATTTTTCATATTCAATTTGATTCTACGATGTCGTAATTAAACTGTCGAGCCAGATCGCGCCGAGTTCTATCGATTGAGAATGTTTTATACAGGTGAGATAGCTTGTGTGGATGGCTATCGGACGCAGACGGCAGGACGTGTGAAAATCGATTCTAATACCTATGTTACGCTAGTAACAAAGGTAATAAGGCGGAATCTCGAACACCAAACGTCAGATCGGTATGAAATTTTTTCTGCAGGTAGATATGGATGAGGTCTTTCCATTGCTGCAAATTTCACGTTGATGGGATGTACCGTTGATTTGTAAAAAATCGTTAACTAAAATCTTTCTATCCTGTAAATCTCCGGAACCGGAAGTCAGATCGGTATGAAATTTTTTCCCCAAGTAGATATGGATGAGGTCTTTCTACTGTTAAAGAAATCATGTTGATAAAGTGTACCGTTGATTTTTAAAAAATCGCTCACTAAAATCATTCTGGCCTATATATCTCCGAAACTGGAAGTCAGATCGAGAAAAAATTCAATAGCGATCAATGGCGCTATGGGGCCTATCGAACGAGATATCAACCACATTGATCGCATGAGCCATCTCGAAAAAAGCTTGCCTAGATGAAACGCGTCCACAGACGCACATACAGACATCAGCAAATTTCACCTTGCTGGGTCGATTTTTCATATTCAATTTGATTCTACGATGTCGTAATTAAACTGTCGAGCCAGATCGCGCCGAGTTCTATCGATTGAGAATGTTTTATACAGGTGAGATAGCTTGTGTGGATGGCTATCGGGAGCAGACGGCAGGACGTGTGAAAATCGATTCTAATACCTATGTTACGCTAGTAACAAAGGTAATAAGGCGGAATCTCGAACACCAAACGTCAGATCGGTATGAAATTTTTTCTGCAGGTAGATATGGATGAGGTCTTTCCATTGCTGCAAATTTCACGTTGATGGGATGTACCGTTGATTTGTAAAAAATCGTTAACTAAAATCTTTCTATCCTGTAAATCTCCGGAACCGGAAGTCAGATTGGTATGAAATTTTTTCCCCAAGTAGATATGGATGAGGTCTTTCTACTGTTAAAGAAATCATGTTGATAAAGTGTACCGTTGATTTTTAAAAAATCGCTCACTAAAATCATTCTGGCCTATATATCTCCGAAACTGGAAGTCAGATCGAGAAAAAATTCAATAGCGATCAATGGCGCTATGGGGCCTATCGAACGAGATATCAACCACATTGATCGCATGAGCCATCTCGAAAAAAGCTTGCCTAGATGAAACGCGTCCACAGACGCACATACAGACATCAGCAAATTTCACCTTGCTGGGTCGATTTTTCATATTCAATTTGATTCTACGATGTCGTAATTAAACTGTCGAGCCAGATCGCGCCGAGTTCTATCGATTGAGAATGTTTTATACAGGTGAGATAGCTTGTGTGGATGGCTATCGGACGCAGACGGCAGGACGTGTGAAAATCGATTCTAATACCTATGTTACGCTAGTAACAAAGGTAATAAGGCGGAATCTCGAACACCAAACGTCAGATCGGTATGAAATTTTTTCTGCAGGTAGATATGGATGAGGTCTTTCCATTGCTGCAAATTTCACGTTGATGGGATGTACCGTTGATTTGTAAAAAATCGTTAACTAAAATCTTTCTATCCTGTAAATCTCCGGAACCGGAAGTCTGATCGGTATGAATTTTTTTTCCCCAAGTAGATATGGATGAGATCTTTCTACTGGTAAAGAAATCATGTTGATAAAATGTACCGTTGATTTTTAAAAAATCGTTTACTAAAATCATTCTGGCCTATATATCTCCGAAACCGGAAGTCAGATCGAGAAAAAATTCAATAGCGATCAATGGCGCTATGGGGCCTATCGAACGAGATATCAACCACATTGATCGCATGAGCCATCTCGAAAAAAGCTTGCCTAGATGAAACGCGTCCACAGACGCACATACAGACATCAGCAAATTTCACCTTGCTGGGTCGATTTTTCATATTCAATTTGATTCTACGATGTCGTAATTAAACTGTCGAGCCAGATCGCGCCGAGTTCTATCGATTGAGAATGTTTTATACAGGTGAGATAGCTTGTGTGGATGGCTATCGGACGCAGACGGCAGGACGTGTGAAAATCGATTCTAATACCTATGTTACGCTAGTAACAAAGGTAATAAGGCGGAATCTCGAACACCAAACGTCAGATCGGTATGAAATTTTTTCTGCAGGTAGATATGGATGAGGTCTTTCCATTGCTGCAAATTTCACGTTGATGGGATGTACCGTTGATTTGTAAAAAATCGTTAACTAAAATCTTTCTATCCTGTAAATCTCCGGAACCGGAAGTCTGATCGGTATGAATTTTTTTTCCCCAAGTAGATATGGATGAGATCTTTCTACTGGTAAAGAAATCATGTTGATAAAATGTACCGTTGATTTTTAAAAAATCGCTCACTAAAATCATTCTGGCCTATATATCTCCGAAACTGGAAGTCAGATCGAGAAAAAATTCAATAGCGATCAATGGCGCTATGGGGCCTATCGAACGAGATATCAACCACATTGATCGCATGAGCCATCTCGAAAAAAGCTTGCCTAGATGAAACGCGTCCACAGACGCACATACAGACATCAGCAAATTTCACCTTGCTGGGTCGATTTTTCATATTCAATTTGATTCTACGATGTCGTAATTAAACTGTCGAGCCAGATCGCGCCGAGTTCTATCGATTGAGAATGTTTTATACAGGTGAGATAGCTTGTGTGGATGGCTATCGGGAGCAGACGGCAGGACGTGTGAAAATCGATTCTAATACCTATGTTACGCTAGTAACAAAGGTAATAAGGCGGAATCTCGAACACCAAACGTCAGATCGGTATGAAATTTTTTCTGCAGGTAGATATGGATGAGGTCTTTCCATTGCTGCAAATTTCACGTTGATAGGATGTACCGTTGATTTGTAAAAAATCGTTAACTAAAATCTTTCTATCCTGTAAATCTCCGGAACCGGAAGTCAGATTGGTATGAAATTTTTTCCCCAAGTAGATATGGATGAGGTCTTTCTACTGTTAAAGAAATCATGTTGATAAAGTGTACCGTTGATTTTTAAAAAATCGCTCACTAAAATCATTCTGGCCTATATATCTCCGAAACTGGAAGTCAGATCGAGAAAAAATTCAATAGCGATCAATGGCGCTATGGGGCCTATCGAACGAGATATCAACCACATTGATCGCATGAGCCATCTCGAAAAAAGCTTGCCTAGATGAAACGCGTCCACAGACGCACATACAGACATCAGCAAATTTCACCTTGCTGGGTCGATTTTTCATATTCAATTTGATTCTACGATGTCGTAATTAAACTGTCGAGCCAGATCGCGCCGAGTTCTATCGATTGAGAATGTTTTATACAGGTGAGATAGCTTGTGTGGATGGCTATCGGGAGCAGACGGCAGGACGTGTGAAAATCGATTCTAATACCTATGTTACGCTAGTAACAAAGGTAATAAGGCGGAATCTCGAACACCAAACGTCAGATCGGTATGAAATTTTTTCTGCAGGTAGATATGGATGAGGTCTTTCCATTGCTGCAAATTTCACGTTGATGGGATGTACCGTTGATTTGTAAAAAATCGTTAACTAAAATCTTTCTATCCTGTAAATCTCCGGAACCGGAAGTCTGATCGGTATGAATTTTTTTTCCCCAAGTAGATATGGATGAGATCTTTCTACTGGTAAAGAAATCATGTTGATAAAATGTACCGTTGATTTTTAAAAAATCGTTTACTAAAATCATTCTGGCCTATATATCTCCGAAACCGGAAGTCAGATCGAGAAAAAATTCAATAGCGATCAATGGCGCTATGGGGCCTATCGAACGAGATATCAACCACATTGATCGCATGAGCCATCTCGAAAAAAGCTTGCCTAGATGAAACGCGTCCACAGACGCACATACAGACATCAGCAAATTTCACCTTGCTGGGTCGATTTTTCATATTCAATTTGATTCTACGATGTCGTAATTAAACTGTCGAGCCAGATCGCGCCGAGTTCTATCGATTGAGAATGTTTTATACAGGTGAGATAGCTTGTGTGGATGGCTATCGGGAGCAGACGGCAGGACGTGTGAAAATCGATTCTAATACCTATGTTACGCTAGTAACAAAGGTAATAAGGCGGAATCTCGAACACCAAACGTCAGATCGGTATGAAATTTTTTCTGCAGGTAGATATGGATGAGGTCTTTCCATTGCTGCAAATTTCACGTTGATAGGATGTACCGTTGATTTGTAAAAAATCGTTAACTAAAATCTTTCTATCCTGTAAATCTCCGGAACCGGAAGTCAGATTGGTATGAAATTTTTTCCCCAAGTAGATATGGATGAGGTCTTTCTACTGTTAAAGAAATCATGTTGATAAAGTGTACCGTTGATTTTTAAAAAATCGCTCACTAAAATCATTCTGGCCTATATATCTCCGAAACTGGAAGTCAGATCGAGAAAAAATTCAATAGCGATCAATGGCGCTATGGGGCCTATCGAACGAGATATCAACCACATTGATCGCATGAGCCATCTCGAAAAAAGCTTGCCTAGATGAAACGCGTCCACAGACGCACATACAGACATCAGCAAATTTCACCTTGCTGGGTCGATTTTTCATATTCAATTTGATTCTACGATGTCGTAATTAAACTGTCGAGCCAGATCGCGCCGAGTTCTATCGATTGAGAATGTTTTATACAGGTGAGATAGCTTGTGTGGATGGCTATCGGACGCAGACGGCAGGACGTGTGAAAATCGATTCTAATACCTATGTTACGCTAGTAACAAAGGTAATAAGGCGGAATCTCGAACACCAAACGTCAGATCGGTATGAAATTTTTTCTGCAGGTAGATATGGATGAGGTCTTTCCATTGCTGCAAATTTCACGTTGATAGGATGTACCGTTGATTTGTAAAAAATCGTTAACTAAAATCTTTCTATCCTGTAAATCTCCGGAACCGGAAGTCTGATCGGTATGAATTTTTTTTCCCCAAGTAGATATGGATGAGATCTTTCTACTGGTAAAGAAATCATGTTGATAAAATGTACCGTTGATTTTTAAAAAATCGTTTACTAAAATCATTCTGGCCTATATATCTCCGAAACCGGAAGTCAGATCGAGAAAAAATTCAATAGCGATCAATGGCGCTATGGGGCCTATCGAACGAGATATCAACCACATTGATCGCATGAGCCATCTCGAAAAAAGCTTGCCTAGATGAAACGCGTCCACAGACGCACATACAGACATCAGCAAATTTCACCTTGCTGGGTCGATTTTTCATATTCAATTTGATTCTACGATGTCGTAATTAAACTGTCGAGCCAGATCGCGCCGAGTTCTATCTATTGAAAATGTTTTATACAGGTGAGATAGCTTGTGTGGATGGCTATCGGACGCAGACGGCAGGACGTGTGAAAATCGATTCTAATACCTATGTTACGCTAGTAACAAAGGTAATAAGGCGGAATCTCGAACACCAAACGTCAGATCGGTATGAAATTTTTTCTGCAGGTAGATATGGATGAGGTCTTTCCATTGCTGCAAATTTCACGTTGATAGGATGTACCGTTGATTTGTAAAAAATCGTTAACTAAAATCTTTCTATCCTGTAAATCTCCGGAACCGGAAGTCTGATCGGTATGAATTTTTTTTCCCCAAGTAGATATGGATGAGATCTTTCTACTGGTAAAGAAATCATGTTGATAAAATGTACCGTTGATTTTTAAAAAATCGTTTACTAAAATCATTCTGGCCTATATATCTCCGAAACCGGAAGTCAGATCGAGAAAAAATTCAATAGCGATCAATGGCGCTATGGGGCCTATCGAACGAGATATCAACCACATTGATCGCATGAGCCATCTCGAAAAAAGCTTGCCTAGATGAAACGCGTCCACAGGCGCACATACAGACATCAGCAAATTTCACCTTGCTGGGTCGATTTTTCATATTCAATTTGATTCTACGATGTCGTAATTAAACTGTCGAGCCAGATCGCGCCGAGTTCTATCGATTGAGAATGTTTTATACAGGTGAGATAGCTTGTGTGGATGGCTATCGGGAGCAGACGGCAGGACGTGTGAAAATCGATTCTAATACCTATGTTACGCTAGTAACAAAGGTAATAAGGCGGAATCTCGAACACCAAACGTCAGATCGGTATGAAATTTTTTCTGCAGGTAGATATGGATGAGGTCTTTCCATTGCTGCAAATTTCACGTTGATAGGATGTACCGTTGATTTGTAAAAAATCGTTAACTAAAATCTTTCTATCCTGTAAATCTCCGGAACCGGAAGTCAGATTGGTATGAAATTTTTTCCCCAAGTAGATATGGATGAGGTCTTTCTACTGTTAAAGAAATCATGTTGATAAAGTGTACCGTTGATTTTTAAAAAATCGCTCACTAAAATCATTCTGGCCTATATATCTCCGAAACTGGAAGTCAGATCGAGAAAAAATTCAATAGCGATCAATGGCGCTATGGGGCCTATCGAACGAGATATCAACCACATTGATCGCATGAGCCATCTCGAAAAAAGCTTGCCTAGATGAAACGCGTCCACAGACGCACATACAGACATCAGCAAATTTCACCTTGCTGGGTCGATTTTTCATATTCAATTTGATTCTACGATGTCGTAATTAAACTGTCGAGCCAGATCGCGCCGAGTTCTATCGATTGAGAATGTTTTATACAGGTGAGATAGCTTGTGTGGATGGCTATCGGACGCAGACGGCAGGACGTGTGAAAATCGATTCTAATACCTATGTTACGCTAGTAACAAAGGTAATAAGGCGGAATCTCGAACACCAAACGTCAGATCGGTATGAAATTTTTTCTGCAGGTAGATATGGATGAGGTCTTTCCATTGCTGCAAATTTCACGTTGATAGGATGTAC
Source organism: Ochlerotatus camptorhynchus (assembly GCF_037179485.1). NCBI lineage: Eukaryota > Metazoa > Arthropoda > Insecta > Diptera > Culicidae > Ochlerotatus > Ochlerotatus camptorhynchus. Next base: position 4,307,674 of record NW_027040858.1, on the reverse strand, counting down.
CGTTGATTTGTAAAAAATCGTTAACTAAAATCTTTCTATCCTGTAAATCTCCGGAACCGGAAGTCTGATCGGTATGAATTTTTTTTCCCCAAGTAGATATGGATGAGATCTTTCTACTGGTAAAGAAATCATGTTGATAAAATGTACCGTTGATTTTTAAAAAATCGTTTACTAAAATCATTCTGGCCTATATATCTCCGAAACCGGAAGTCAGATCGAGAAAAAATTCAATAGCGATCAATGGCGCTATGGGGCCTATCGAACGAGATATCAACCACATTGATCGCATGAGCCATCTCGAAAAAAGCTTGCCTAGATGAAACGCGTCCACAGACGCACATACAGACATCAGCAAATTTCACCTTGCTGGGTCGATTTTTCATATTCAATTTGATTCTACGATGTCGTAATTAAACTGTCGAGCCAGATCGCGCCGAGTTCTATCGATTGAGAATGTTTTATACAGGTGAGATAGCTTGTGTGGATGGCTATCGGACGCAGACGGCAGGACGTGTGAAAATCGATTCTAATACCTATGTTACGCTAGTAACAAAGGTAATAAGGCGGAATCTCGAACACCAAACGTCAGATCGGTATGAAATTTTTTCTGCAGGTAGATATGGATGAGGTCTTTCCATTGCTGCAAATTTCACGTTGATGGGATGTACCGTTGATTTGTAAAAAATCGTTAACTAAAATCTTTCTATCCTGTAAATCTCCGGAACCGGAAGTCTGATCGGTATGAATTTTTTTTCCCCAAGTAGATATGGATGAGATCTTTCTACTGGTAAAGAAATCATGTTGATAAAATGTACCGTTGATTTTTAAAAAATCGTTTACTAAAATCATTCTGGCCTATATATCTCCGAAACCGGAAGTCAGATCGAGAAAAAATTCAATAGCGATCAATGGCGCTATGGGGCCTATCGAACGAGATATCAACCACATTGATCGCATGAGCCATCTCGAAAAAAGCTTGCCTAGATGAAACGCGTCCACAGACGCACATACAGACATCAGCAAATTTCACCTTGCTGGGTCGATTTTTCATATTCAATTTGATTCTACGATGTCGTAATTAAACTGTCGAGCCAGATCGCGCCGAGTTCTATCGATTGAGAATGTTTTATACAGGTGAGATAGCTTGTGTGGATGGCTATCGGACGCAGACGGCAGGACGTGTGAAAATCGATTCTAATACCTATGTTACGCTAGTAACAAAGGTAATAAGGCGGAATCTCGAACACCAAACGTCAGATCGGTATGAAATTTTTTCTGCAGGTAGATATGGATGAGGTCTTTCCATTGCTGCAAATTTCACGTTGATGGGATGTACCGTTGATTTGTAAAAAATCGTTAACTAAAATCTTTCTATCCTGTAAATCTCCGGAACCGGAAGTCTGATCGGTATGAATTTTTTTTCCCCAAGTAGATATGGATGAGATCTTTCTACTGGTAAAGAAATCATGTTGATAAAATGTACCGTTGATTTTTAAAAAATCGCTCACTAAAATCATTCTGGCCTATATATCTCCGAAACTGGAAGTCAGATCGAGAAAAAATTCAATAGCGATCAATGGCGCTATGGGGCCTATCGAACGAGATATCAACCACATTGATCGCATGAGCCATCTCGAAAAAAGCTTGCCTAGATGAAACGCGTCCACAGACGCACATACAGACATCAGCAAATTTCACCTTGCTGGGTCGATTTTTCATATTCAATTTGATTCTACGATGTCGTAATTAAACTGTCGAGCCAGATCGCGCCGAGTTCTATCGATTGAGAATGTTTTATACAGGTGAGATAGCTTGTGTGGATGGCTATCGGGAGCAGACGGCAGGACGTGTGAAAATCGATTCTAATACCTATGTTACGCTAGTAACAAAGGTAATAAGGCGGAATCTCGAACACCAAACGTCAGATCGGTATGAAATTTTTTCTGCAGGTAGATATGGATGAGGTCTTTCCATTGCTGCAAATTTCACGTTGATAGGATGTACCGTTGATTTGTAAAAAATCGTTAACTAAAATCTTTCTATCCTGTAAATCTCCGGAACCGGAAGTCAGATTGGTATGAAATTTTTTCCCCAAGTAGATATGGATGAGGTCTTTCTACTGTTAAAGAAATCATGTTGATAAAGTGTACCGTTGATTTTTAAAAAATCGCTCACTAAAATCATTCTGGCCTATATATCTCCGAAACTGGAAGTCAGATCGAGAAAAAATTCAATAGCGATCAATGGCGCTATGGGGCCTATCGAACGAGATATCAACCACATTGATCGCATGAGCCATCTCGAAAAAAGCTTGCCTAGATGAAACGCGTCCACAGACGCACATACAGACATCAGCAAATTTCACCTTGCTGGGTCGATTTTTCATATTCAATTTGATTCTACGATGTCGTAATTAAACTGTCGAGCCAGATCGCGCCGAGTTCTATCGATTGAGAATGTTTTATACAGGTGAGATAGCTTGTGTGGATGGCTATCGGGAGCAGACGGCAGGACGTGTGAAAATCGATTCTAATACCTATGTTACGCTAGTAACAAAGGTAATAAGGCGGAATCTCGAACACCAAACGTCAGATCGGTATGAAATTTTTTCTGCAGGTAGATATGGATGAGGTCTTTCCATTGCTGCAAATTTCACGTTGATGGGATGTACCGTTGATTTGTAAAAAATCGTTAACTAAAATCTTTCTATCCTGTAAATCTCCGGAACCGGAAGTCTGATCGGTATGAATTTTTTTTCCCCAAGTAGATATGGATGAGATCTTTCTACTGGTAAAGAAATCATGTTGATAAAATGTACCGTTGATTTTTAAAAAATCGTTTACTAAAATCATTCTGGCCTATATATCTCCGAAACCGGAAGTCAGATCGAGAAAAAATTCAATAGCGATCAATGGCGCTATGGGGCCTATCGAACGAGATATCAACCACATTGATCGCATGAGCCATCTCGAAAAAAGCTTGCCTAGATGAAACGCGTCCACAGACGCACATACAGACATCAGCAAATTTCACCTTGCTGGGTCGATTTTTCATATTCAATTTGATTCTACGATGTCGTAATTAAACTGTCGAGCCAGATCGCGCCGAGTTCTATCGATTGAGAATGTTTTATACAGGTGAGATAGCTTGTGTGGATGGCTATCGGGAGCAGACGGCAGGACGTGTGAAAATCGATTCTAATACCTATGTTACGCTAGTAACAAAGGTAATAAGGCGGAATCTCGAACACCAAACGTCAGATCGGTATGAAATTTTTTCTGCAGGTAGATATGGATGAGGTCTTTCCATTGCTGCAAATTTCACGTTGATAGGATGTACCGTTGATTTGTAAAAAATCGTTAACTAAAATCTTTCTATCCTGTAAATCTCCGGAACCGGAAGTCAGATTGGTATGAAATTTTTTCCCCAAGTAGATATGGATGAGGTCTTTCTACTGTTAAAGAAATCATGTTGATAAAGTGTACCGTTGATTTTTAAAAAATCGCTCACTAAAATCATTCTGGCCTATATATCTCCGAAACTGGAAGTCAGATCGAGAAAAAATTCAATAGCGATCAATGGCGCTATGGGGCCTATCGAACGAGATATCAACCACATTGATCGCATGAGCCATCTCGAAAAAAGCTTGCCTAGATGAAACGCGTCCACAGACGCACATACAGACATCAGCAAATTTCACCTTGCTGGGTCGATTTTTCATATTCAATTTGATTCTACGATGTCGTAATTAAACTGTCGAGCCAGATCGCGCCGAGTTCTATCGATTGAGAATGTTTTATACAGGTGAGATAGCTTGTGTGGATGGCTATCGGACGCAGACGGCAGGACGTGTGAAAATCGATTCTAATACCTATGTTACGCTAGTAACAAAGGTAATAAGGCGGAATCTCGAACACCAAACGTCAGATCGGTATGAAATTTTTTCTGCAGGTAGATATGGATGAGGTCTTTCCATTGCTGCAAATTTCACGTTGATAGGATGTACCGTTGATTTGTAAAAAATCGTTAACTAAAATCTTTCTATCCTGTAAATCTCCGGAACCGGAAGTCTGATCGGTATGAATTTTTTTTCCCCAAGTAGATATGGATGAGATCTTTCTACTGGTAAAGAAATCATGTTGATAAAATGTACCGTTGATTTTTAAAAAATCGTTTACTAAAATCATTCTGGCCTATATATCTCCGAAACCGGAAGTCAGATCGAGAAAAAATTCAATAGCGATCAATGGCGCTATGGGGCCTATCGAACGAGATATCAACCACATTGATCGCATGAGCCATCTCGAAAAAAGCTTGCCTAGATGAAACGCGTCCACAGACGCACATACAGACATCAGCAAATTTCACCTTGCTGGGTCGATTTTTCATATTCAATTTGATTCTACGATGTCGTAATTAAACTGTCGAGCCAGATCGCGCCGAGTTCTATCTATTGAAAATGTTTTATACAGGTGAGATAGCTTGTGTGGATGGCTATCGGACGCAGACGGCAGGACGTGTGAAAATCGATTCTAATACCTATGTTACGCTAGTAACAAAGGTAATAAGGCGGAATCTCGAACACCAAACGTCAGATCGGTATGAAATTTTTTCTGCAGGTAGATATGGATGAGGTCTTTCCATTGCTGCAAATTTCACGTTGATAGGATGTACCGTTGATTTGTAAAAAATCGTTAACTAAAATCTTTCTATCCTGTAAATCTCCGGAACCGGAAGTCTGATCGGTATGAATTTTTTTTCCCCAAGTAGATATGGATGAGATCTTTCTACTGGTAAAGAAATCATGTTGATAAAATGTACCGTTGATTTTTAAAAAATCGTTTACTAAAATCATTCTGGCCTATATATCTCCGAAACCGGAAGTCAGATCGAGAAAAAATTCAATAGCGATCAATGGCGCTATGGGGCCTATCGAACGAGATATCAACCACATTGATCGCATGAGCCATCTCGAAAAAAGCTTGCCTAGATGAAACGCGTCCACAGGCGCACATACAGACATCAGCAAATTTCACCTTGCTGGGTCGATTTTTCATATTCAATTTGATTCTACGATGTCGTAATTAAACTGTCGAGCCAGATCGCGCCGAGTTCTATCTATTGAAAATGTTTTATACAGGTGAGATAGCTTGTGTGGATGGCTATCGGACGCAGACGGCAGGACGTGTGAAAATCGATTCTAATACCTATGTTACGCTAGTAACAAAGGTAATAAGGCGGAATCTCGAACACCAAACGTCAGATCGGTATGAAATTTTTTCTGCAGGTAGATATGGATGAGGTCTTTCCATTGCTGCAAATTTCACGTTGATAGGATGTACCGTTGATTTGTAAAAAATCGTTAACTAAAATCTTTCTATCCTGTAAATCTCCGGAACCGGAAGTCTGATCGGTATGAATTTTTTTTCCCCAAGTAGATATGGATGAGATCTTTCTACTGGTAAAGAAATCATGTTGATAAAATGTACCGTTGATTTTTAAAAAATCGTTTACTAAAATCATTCTGGCCTATATATCTCCGAAACCGGAAGTCAGATCGAGAAAAAATTCAATAGCGATCAATGGCGCTATGGGGCCTATCGAACGAGATATCAACCACATTGATCGCATGAGCCATCTCGAAAAAAGCTTGCCTAGATGAAACGCGTCCACAGGCGCACATACAGACATCAGCAAATTTCACCTTGCTGGGTCGATTTTTCATATTCAATTTGATTCTACGATGTCGTAATTAAACTGTCGAGCCAGATCGCGCCGAGTTCTATCTATTGAAAATGTTTTATACAGGTGAGATAGCTTGTGTGGATGGCTATCGGACGCAGACGGCAGGACGTGTGAAAATCGATTCTAATACCTATGTTACGCTAGTAACAAAGGTAATAAGGCGGAATCTCGAACACCAAACGTCAGATCGGTATGAAATTTTTTCTGCAGGTAGATATGGATGAGGTCTTTCCATTGCTGCAAATTTCACGTTGATAGGATGTACCGTTGATTTGTAAAAAATCGTTAACTAAAATCTTTCTATCCTGTAAATCTCCGGAACCGGAAGTCTGATCGGTATGAATTTTTTTTCCCCAAGTAGATATGGATGAGATCTTTCTACTGGTAAAGAAATCATGTTGATAAAATGTACCGTTGATTTTTAAAAAATCGTTTACTAAAATCATTCTGGCCTATATATCTCCGAAACCGGAAGTCAGATCGAGAAAAAATTCAATAGCGATCAATGGCGCTATGGGGCCTATCGAACGAGATATCAACCACATTGATCGCATGAGCCATCTCGAAAAAAGCTTGCCTAGATGAAACGCGTCCACAGACGCACATACAGACATCAGCAAATTTCACCTTGCTGGGTCGATTTTTCATATTCAATTTGATTCTACGATGTCGTAATTAAACTGTCGAGCCAGATCGCGCCGAGTTCTATCTATTGAAAATGTTTTATACAGGTGAGATAGCTTGTGTGGATGGCTATCGGACGCAGACGGCAGGACGTGTGAAAATCGATTCTAATACCTATGTTACGCTAGTAACAAAGGTAATAAGGCGGAATCTCGAACACCAAACGTCAGATCGGTATGAAATTTTTTCTGCAGGTAGATATGGATGAGGTCTTTCCATTGCTGCAAATTTCACGTTGATAGGATGTACCGTTGATTTGTAAAAAATCGTTAACTAAAATCTTTCTATCCTGTAAATCTCCGGAACCGGAAGTCTGATCGGTATGAATTTTTTTTCCCCAAGTAGATATGGATGAGATCTTTCTACTGGTAAAGAAATCATGTTGATAAAATGTACCGTTGATTTTTAAAAAATCGTTTACTAAAATCATTCTGGCCTATATATCTCCGAAACCGGAAGTCAGATCGAGAAAAAATTCAATAGCGATCAATGGCGCTATGGGGCCTATCGAACGAGATATCAACCACATTGATCGCATGAGCCATCTCGAAAAAAGCTTGCCTAGATGAAACGCGTCCACAGGCGCACATACAGACATCAGCAAATTTCACCTTGCTGGGTCGATTTTTCATATTCAATTTGATTCTACGATGTCGTAATTAAACTGTCGAGCCAGATCGCGCCGAGTTCTATCTATTGAAAATGTTTTATACAGGTGAGATAGCTTGTGTGGATGGCTATCGGACGCAGACGGCAGGACGTGTGAAAATCGATTCTAATACCTATGTTACGCTAGTAACAAAGGTAATAAGGCGGAATCTCGAACACCAAACGTCAGATCGGTATGAAATTTTTTCTGCAGGTAGATATGGATGAGGTCTTTCCATTGCTGCAAATTTCACGTTGATAGGATGTACCGTTGATTTGTAAAAAATCGTTAACTAAAATCTTTCTATCCTGTAAATCTCCGGAACCGGAAGTCTGATCGGTATGAATTTTTTTTCCCCAAGTAGATATGGATGAGATCTTTCTACTGGTAAAGAAATCATGTTGATAAAATGTACCGTTGATTTTTAAAAAATCGTTTACTAAAATCATTCTGGCCTATATATCTCCGAAACCGGAAGTCAGATCGAGAAAAAATTCAATAGCGATCAATGGCGCTATGGGGCCTATCGAACGAGATATCAACCACATTGATCGCATGAGCCATCTCGAAAAAAGCTTGCCTAGATGAAACGCGTCCACAGGCGCACATACAGACATCAGCAAATTTCACCTTGCTGGGTCGATTTTTCATATTCAATTTGATTCTACGATGTCGTAATTAAACTGTCGAGCCAGATCGCGCCGAGTTCTATCTATTGAAAATGTTTTATACAGGTGAGATAGCTTGTGTGGATGGCTATCGGACGCAGACGGCAGGACGTGTGAAAATCGATTCTAATACCTATGTTACGCTAGTAACAAAGGTAATAAGGCGGAATCTCGAACACCAAACGTCAGATCGGTATGAAATTTTTTCTGCAGGTAGATATGGATGAGGTCTTTCCATTGCTGCAAATTTCACGTTGATGGGATGTACCGTTGATTTGTAAAAAATCGTTAACTAAAATCTTTCTATCCTGTAAATCTCCGGAACCGGAAGTCAGATCGGTATGAAATTTTTTCCCCAAGTAGATATGGATGAGGTCTTTCTACTGTTAAAGAAATCATGTTGATAAAGTGTACCGTTGATTTTTAAAAAATCGCTCACTAAAATCATTCTGGCCTATATATCTCCGAAACTGGAAGTCAGATCGAGAAAAAATTCAATAGCGATCAATGGCGCTATGGGGCCTATCGAACGAGATATCAACCACATTGATCGCATGAGCCATCTCGAAAAAAGCTTGCCTAGATGAAACGCGTCCACAGACGCACATACAGACATCAGCAAATTTCACCTTGCTGGGTCGATTTTTCATATTCAATTTGATTCTACGATGTCGTAATTAAACTGTTATTAAACGTAATTATCTATTGAAAATGTTTTATACAGGTGAGATAGCTTGTGTGGATGGCTATCGGACGCAGACGGCAGGACGTGTGAAAATCGATTCTAATACCTATGTTACGCTAGTAACAAAGGTAATAAGGCGGAATCTCGAACACCAAACGTCAGATCGGTATGAAATTTTTTCTGCAGGTAGATATGGATGAGGTCTTTCCATTGCTGCAAATTTCACGTTGATAGGATGTACCGTTGATTTGTAAAAAATCGTTAACTAAAATCTTTCTATCCTGTAAATCTCCGGAACCGGAAGTCTGATCGGTATGAATTTTTTTTCCCCAAGTAGATATGGATGAGATCTTTCTACTGGTAAAGAAATCATGTTGATAAAATGTACCGTTGATTTTTAAAAAATCGTTTACTAAAATCATTCTGGCCTATATATCTCCGAAACCGGAAGTCAGATCGAGAAAAAATTCAATAGCGATCAATGGCGCTATGGGGCCTATCGAACGAGATATCAACCACATTGATCGCATGAGCCATCTCGAAAAAAGCTTGCCTAGATGAAACGCGTCCACAGGCGCACATACAGACATCAGCAAATTTCACCTTGCTGGGTCGATTTTTCATATTCAATTTGATTCTACGATGTCGTAATTAAACTGTCGAGCCAGATCGCGCCGAGTTCTATCTATTGAAAATGTTTTATACAGGTGAGATAGCTTGTGTGGATGGCTATCGGACGCAGACGGCAGGACGTGTGAAAATCGATTCTAATACCTATGTTACGCTAGTAACAAAGGTAATAAGGCGGAATCTCGAACACCAAACGTCAGATCGGTATGAAATTTTTTCTGCAGGTAGATATGGATGAGGTCTTTCCATTGCTGCAAATTTCACGTTGATAGGATGTACCGTTGATTTGTAAAAAATCGTTAACTAAAATCTTTCTATCCTGTAAATCTCCGGAACCGGAAGTCTGATCGGTATGAATTTTTTTCCCCAAGTAGATATGGATGAGATCTTTCTACTGGTAAAGAAATCATGTTGATAAAATGTACCGTTGATTTTTAAAAAATCGTTTACTAAAATCATTCTGGCCTATATATCTCCGAAACCGGAAGTCAGATCGAGAAAAAATTCAATAGCGATCAATGGCGCTATGGGGCCTATCGAACGAGATATCAACCACATTGATCGCATGAGCCATCTCGAAAAAAGCTTGCCTAGATGAAACGCGTCCACAGACGCACATACAGACATCAGCAAATTTCACCTTGCTGGGTCGATTTTTCATATTCAATTTGATTCTACGATGTCGTAATTAAACTGTCGAGCCAGATCGCGCCGAGTTCTATCTATTGAAAATGTTTTATACAGGTGAGATAGCTTGTGTGGATGGCTATCGGACGCAGACGGCAGGACGTGTGAAAATCGATTCTAATACCTATGTTACGCTAGTAACAAAGGTAATAAGGCGGAATCTCGAACACCAAACGTCAGATCGGTATGAAATTTTTTCTGCAGGTAGATATGGATGAGGTCTTTCCATTGCTGCAAATTTCACGTTGATAGGATGTACCGTTGATTTGTAAAAAATCGTTAACTAAAATCTTTCTATCCTGTAAATCTCCGGAACCGGAAGTCTGATCGGTATGAATTTTTTTCCCCAAGTAGATATGGATGAGATCTTTCTACTGGTAAAGAAATCATGTTGATAAAATGTACCGTTGATTTTTAAAAAATCGTTTACTAAAATCATTCTGGCCTATATATCTCCGAAACCGGAAGTCAGATCGAGAAAAAATTCAATAGCGATCAATGGCGCTATGGGGCCTATCGAACGAGATATCAACCACATTGATCGCATGAGCCATCTCGAAAAAAGCTTGCCTAGATGAAACGCGTCCACAGACGCACATACAGACATCAGCAAATTTCACCTTGCTGGGTCGATTTTTCATATTCAATTTGATTCTACGATGTCGTAATTAAACTGTCGAGCCAGATCGCGCCGAGTTCTATCTATTGAAAATGTTTTATACAGGTGAGATAGCTTGTGTGGATGGCTATCGGACGCAGACGGCAGGACGTGTGAAAATCGATTCTAATACCTATGTTACGCTAGTAACAAAGGTAATAAGGCGGAATCTCGAACACCAAACGTCAGATCGGTATGAAATTTTTTCTGCAGGTAGATATGGATGAGGTCTTTCCATTGCTGCAAATTTCACGTTGATAGGATGTACCGTTGATTTGTAAAAAATCGTTAACTAAAATCTTTCTATCCTGTAAATCTCCGGAACCGGAAGTCTGATCGGTATGAATTTTTTTCCCCAAGTAGATATGGATGAGATCTTTCTACTGGTAAAGAAATCATGTTGATAAAATGTACCGTTGATTTTTAAAAAATCGTTTACTAAAATCATTCTGGCCTATATATCTCCGAAACCGGAAGTCAGATCGAGAAAAAATTCAATAGCGATCAATGGCGCTATGGGGCCTATCGAACGAGATATCAACCACATTGATCGCATGAGCCATCTCGAAAAAAGCTTGCCTAGATGAAACGCGTCCACAGACGCACATACAGACATCAGCAAATTTCACCTTGCTGGGTCGATTTTTCATATTCAATTTGATTCTACGATGTCGTAATTAAACTGTCGAGCCAGATCGCGCCGAGTTCTATCTATTGAAAATGTTTTATACAGGTGAGATAGCTTGTGTGGATGGCTATCGGACGCAGACGGCAGGACGTGTGAAAATCGATTCTAATACCTATGTTACGCTAGTAACAAAGGTAATAAGGCGGAATCTCGAACACCAAACGTCAGATCGGTATGAAATTTTTTCTGCAGGTAGATATGGATGAGGTCTTTCCATTGCTGCAAATTTCACGTTGATAGGATGTACCGTTGATTTGTAAAAAATCGTTAACTAAAATCTTTCTATCCTGTAAATCTCCGGAACCGGAAGTCTGATCGGTATGAATTTTTTTCCCCAAGTAGATATGGATGAGATCTTTCTACTGGTAAAGAAATCATGTTGATAAAATGTACCGTTGATTTTTAAAAAATCGTTTACTAAAATCATTCTGGCCTATATATCTCCGAAACCGGAAGTCAGATCGAGAAAAAATTCAATAGCGATCAATGGCGCTATGGGGCCTATCGAACGAGATATCAACCACATTGATCGCATGAGCCATCTCGAAAAAAGCTTGCCTAGATGAAACGCGTCCACAGACGCACATACAGACATCAGCAAATTTCACCTTGCTGGGTCGATTTTTCATATTCAATTTGATTCTACGATGTCGTAATTAAACTGTCGAGCCAGATCGCGCCGAGTTCTATCTATTGAAAATGTTTTATACAGGTGAGATAGCTTGTGTGGATGGCTATCGGACGCAGACGGCAGGACGTGTGAAAATCGATTCTAATACCTATGTTACGCTAGTAACAAAGGTAATAAGGCGGAATCTCGAACACCAAACGTCAGATCGGTATGAAATTTTTTCTGCAGGTAGATATGGATGAGGTCTTTCCATTGCTGCAAATTTCACGTTGATAGGATGTACCGTTGATTTGTAAAAAATCGTTAACTAAAATCTTTCTATCCTGTAAATCTCCGGAACCGGAAGTCTGATCGGTATGAATTTTTTTCCCCAAGTAGATATGGATGAGATCTTTCTACTGGTAAAGAAATCATGTTGATAAAATGTACCGTTGATTTTTAAAAAATCGTTTACTAAAATCATTCTGGCCTATATATCTCCGAAACCGGAAGTCAGATCGAGAAAAAATTCAATAGCGATCAATGGCGCTATGGGGCCTATCGAACGAGATATCAACCACATTGATCGCATGAGCCATCTCGAAAAAAGCTTGCCTAGATGAAACGCGTCCACAGACGCACATACAGACATCAGCAAATTTCACCTTGCTGGGTCGATTTTTCATATTCAATTTGATTCTACGATGTCGTAATTAAACTGTCGAGCCAGATCGCGCCGAGTTCTATCTATTGAAAATGTTTTATACAGGTGAGATAGCTTGTGTGGATGGCTATCGGACGCAGACGGCAGGACGTGTGAAAATCGATTCTAATACCTATGTTACGCTAGTAACAAAGGTAATAAGGCGGAATCTCGAACACCAAACGTCAGATCGGTATGAAATTTTTTCTGCAGGTAGATATGGATGAGGTCTTTCCATTGCTGCAAATTTCACGTTGATAGGATGTACCGTTGATTTGTAAAAAATCGTTAACTAAAATCTTTCTATCCTGTAAATCTCCGGAACCGGAAGTCTGATCGGTATGAATTTTTTTTCCCCAAGTAGATATGGATGAGATCTTTCTACTGGTAAAGAAATCATGTTGATAAAATGTACCGTTGATTTTTAAAAAATCGTTTACTAAAATCATTCTGGCCTATATATCTCCGAAACCGGAAGTCAGATCGAGAAAAAATTCAATAGCGATCAATGGCGCTATGGGGCCTATCGAACGAGATATCAACCACATTGATCGCATGAGCCATCTCGAAAAAAGCTTGCCTAGATGAAACGCGTCCACAGACGCACATACAGACATCAGCAAATTTCACCTTGCTGGGTCGATTTTTCATATTCAATTTGATTCTACGATGTCGTAATTAAACTGTCGAGCCAGATCGCGCCGAGTTCTATCTATTGAAAATGTTTTATACAGGTGAGATAGCTTGTGTGGATGGCTATCGGACGCAGACGGCAGGACGTGTGAAAATCGATTCTAATACCTATGTTACGCTAGTAACAAAGGTAATAAGGCGGAATCTCGAACACCAAACGTCAGATCGGTATGAAATTTTTTCTGCAGGTAGATATGGATGAGGTCTTTCCATTGCTGCAAATTTCACGTTGATAGGATGTACCGTTGATTTGTAAAAAATCGTTAACTAAAATCTTTCTATCCTGTAAATCTCCGGAACCGGAAGTCTGATCGGTATGAATTTTTTTTCCCCAAGTAGATATGGATGAGATCTTTCTACTGGTAAAGAAATCATGTTGATAAAATGTACCGTTGATTTTTAAAAAATCGTTTACTAAAATCATTCTGGCCTATATATCTCCGAAACCGGAAGTCAGATCGAGAAAAAATTCAATAGCGATCAATGGCGCTATGGGGCCTATCGAACGAGATATCAACCACATTGATCGCATGAGCCATCTCGAAAAAAGCTTGCCTAGATGAAACGCGTCCACAGACGCACATACAGACATCAGCAAATTTCACCTTGCTGGGTCGATTTTTCATATTCAATTTGATTCTACGATGTCGTAATTAAACTGTCGAGCCAGATCGCGCCGAGTTCTATCTATTGAAAATGTTTTATACAGGTGAGATAGCTTGTGTGGATGGCTATCGGACGCAGACGGCAGGACGTGTGAAAATCGATTCTAATACCTATGTTACGCTAGTAACAAAGGTAATAAGGCGGAATCTCGAACACCAAACGTCAGATCGGTATGAAATTTTTTCTGCAGGTAGATATGGATGAGGTCTTTCCATTGCTGCAAATTTCACGTTGATAGGATGTACCGTTGATTTGTAAAAAATCGTTAACTAAAATCTTTCTATCCTGTAAATCTCCGGAACCGGAAGTCTGATCGGTATGAATTTTTTTTCCCCAAGTAGATATGGATGAGATCTTTCTACTGGTAAAGAAATCATGTTGATAAAATGTACCGTTGATTTTTAAAAAATCGTTTACTAAAATCATTCTGGCCTATATATCTCCGAAACCGGAAGTCAGATCGAGAAAAAATTCAATAGCGATCAATGGCGCTATGGGGCCTATCGAACGAGATATCAACCACATTGATCGCATGAGCCATCTCGAAAAAAGCTTGCCTAGATGAAACGCGTCCACAGACGCACATACAGACATCAGCAAATTTCACCTTGCTGGGTCGATTTTTCATATTCAATTTGATTCTACGATGTCGTAATTAAACTGTCGAGCCAGATCGCGCCGAGTTCTATCTATTGAAAATGTTTTATACAGGTGAGATAGCTTGTGTGGATGGCTATCGGACGCAGACGGCAGGACGTGTGAAAATCGATTCTAATACCTATGTTACGCTAGTAACAAAGGTAATAAGGCGGAATCTCGAACACCAAACGTCAGATCGGTATGAAATTTTTTCTGCAGGTAGATATGGATGAGGTCTTTCCATTGCTGCAAATTTCACGTTGATAGGATGTACCGTTGATTTGTAAAAAATCGTTAACTAAAATCTTTCTATCCTGTAAATCTCCGGAACCGGAAGTCTGATCGGTATGAATTTTTTTTCCCCAAGTAGATATGGATGAGATCTTTCTACTGGTAAAGAAATCATGTTGATAAAATGTACCGTTGATTTTTAAAAAATCGTTTACTAAAATCATTCTGGCCTATATATCTCCGAAACCGGAAGTCAGATCGAGAAAAAATTCAATAGCGATCAATGGCGCTATGGGGCCTATCGAACGAGATATCAACCACATTGATCGCATGAGCCATCTCGAAAAAAGCTTGCCTAGATGAAACGCGTCCACAGACGCACATACAGACATCAGCAAATTTCACCTTGCTGGGTCGATTTTTCATATTCAATTTGATTCTACGATGTCGTAATTAAACTGTCGAGCCAGATCGCGCCGAGTTCTATCTATTGAAAATGTTTTATACAGGTGAGATAGCTTGTGTGGATGGCTATCGGACGCAGACGGCAGGACGTGTGAAAATCGATTCTAATACCTATGTTACGCTAGTAACAAAGGTAATAAGGCGGAATCTCGAACACCAAACGTCAGATCGGTATGAAATTTTTTCTGCAGGTAGATATGGATGAGGTCTTTCCATTGCTGCAAATTTCACGTTGATAGGATGTACCGTTGATTTGTAAAAAATCGTTAACTAAAATCTTTCTATCCTGTAAATCTCCGGAACCGGAAGTCTGATCGGTATGAATTTTTTTTCCCCAAGTAGATATGGATGAGATCTTTCTACTGGTAAAGAAATCATGTTGATAAAATGTACCGTTGATTTTTAAAAAATCGTTTACTAAAATCATTCTGGCCTATATATCTCCGAAACCGGAAGTCAGATCGAGAAAAAATTCAATAGCGATCAATGGCGCTATGGGGCCTATCGAACGAGATATCAACCACATTGATCGCATGAGCCATCTCGAAAAAAGCTTGCCTAGATGAAACGCGTCCACAGACGCACATACAGACATCAGCAAATTTCACCTTGCTGGGTCGATTTTTCATATTCAATTTGATTCTACGATGTCGTAATTAAACTGTCGAGCCAGATCGCGCCGAGTTCTATCTATTGAAAATGTTTTATACAGGTGAGATAGCTTGTGTGGATGGCTATCGGACGCAGACGGCAGGACGTGTGAAAATCGATTCTAATACCTATGTTACGCTAGTAACAAAGGTAATAAGGCGGAATCTCGAACACCAAACGTCAGATCGGTATGAAATTTTTTCTGCAGGTAGATATGGATGAGGTCTTTCCATTGCTGCAAATTTCACGTTGATAGGATGTACCGTTGATTTGTAAAAAATCGTTAACTAAAATCTTTCTATCCTGTAAATCTCCGGAACCGGAAGTCTGATCGGTATGAATTTTTTTTCCCCAAGTAGATATGGATGAGATCTTTCTACTGGTAAAGAAATCATGTTGATAAAATGTACCGTTGATTTTTAAAAAATCGTTTACTAAAATCATTCTGGCCTATATATCTCCGAAACCGGAAGTCAGATCGAGAAAAAATTCAATAGCGATCAATGGCGCTATGGGGCCTATCGAACGAGATATCAACCACATTGATCGCATGAGCCATCTCGAAAAAAGCTTGCCTAGATGAAACGCGTCCACAGACGCACATACAGACATCAGCAAATTTCACCTTGCTGGGTCGATTTTTCATATTCAATTTGATTCTACGATGTCGTAATTAAACTGTCGAGCCAGATCGCGCCGAGTTCTATCTATTGAAAATGTTTTATACAGGTGAGATAGCTTGTGTGGATGGCTATCGGACGCAGACGGCAGGACGTGTGAAAATCGATTCTAATACCTATGTTACGCTAGTAACAAAGGTAATAAGGCGGAATCTCGAACACCAAACGTCAGATCGGTATGAAATTTTTTCTGCAGGTAGATATGGATGAGGTCTTTCCATTGCTGCAAATTTCACGTTGATAGGATGTACCGTTGATTTGTAAAAAATCGTTAACTAAAATCTTTCTATCCTGTAAATCTCCGGAACCGGAAGTCTGATCGGTATGAATTTTTTTTCCCCAAGTAGATATGGATGAGATCTTTCTACTGGTAAAGAAATCATGTTGATAAAATGTACCGTTGATTTTTAAAAAATCGTTTACTAAAATCATTCTGGCCTATATATCTCCGAAACCGGAAGTCAGATCGAGAAAAAATTCAATAGCGATCAATGGCGCTATGGGGCCTATCGAACGAGATATCAACCACATTGATCGCATGAGCCATCTCGAAAAAAGCTTGCCTAGATGAAACGCGTCCACAGACGCACATACAGACATCAGCAAATTTCACCTTGCTGGGTCGATTTTTCATATTCAATTTGATTCTACGATGTCGTAATTAAACTGTCGAGCCAGATCGCGCCGAGTTCTATCTATTGAAAATGTTTTATACAGGTGAGATAGCTTGTGTGGATGGCTATCGGACGCAGACGGCAGGACGTGTGAAAATCGATTCTAATACCTATGTTACGCTAGTAACAAAGGTAATAAGGCGGAATCTCGAACACCAAACGTCAGATCGGTATGAAATTTTTTCTGCAGGTAGATATGGATGAGGTCTTTCCATTGCTGCAAATTTCACGTTGATAGGATGTACCGTTGATTTGTAAAAAATCGTTAACTAAAATCTTTCTATCCTGTAAATCTCCGGAACCGGAAGTCTGATCGGTATGAATTTTTTTTCCCCAAGTAGATATGGATGAGATCTTTCTACTGGTAAAGAAATCATGTTGATAAAATGTACCGTTGATTTTTAAAAAATCGTTTACTAAAATCATTCTGGCCTATATATCTCCGAAACCGGAAGTCAGATCGAGAAAAAATTCAATAGCGATCAATGGCGCTATGGGGCCTATCGAACGAGATATCAACCACATTGATCGCATGAGCCATCTCGAAAAAAGCTTGCCTAGATGAAACGCGTCCACAGACGCACATACAGACATCAGCAAATTTCACCTTGCTGGGTCGATTTTTCATATTCAATTTGATTCTACGATGTCGTAATTAAACTGTCGAGCCAGATCGCGCCGAGTTCTATCTATTGAAAATGTTTTATACAGGTGAGATAGCTTGTGTGGATGGCTATCGGACGCAGACGGCAGGACGTGTGAAAATCGATTCTAATACCTATGTTACGCTAGTAACAAAGGTAATAAGGCGGAATCTCGAACACCAAACGTCAGATCGGTATGAAATTTTTTCTGCAGGTAGATATGGATGAGGTCTTTCCATTGCTGCAAATTTCACGTTGATAGGATGTACCGTTGATTTGTAAAAAATCGTTAACTAAAATCTTTCTATCCTGTAAATCTCCGGAACCGGAAGTCTGATCGGTATGAATTTTTTTTCCCCAAGTAGATATGGATGAGATCTTTCTACTGGTAAAGAAATCATGTTGATAAAATGTACCGTTGATTTTTAAAAAATCGTTTACTAAAATCATTCTGGCCTATATATCTCCGAAACCGGAAGTCAGATCGAGAAAAAATTCAATAGCGATCAATGGCGCTATGGGGCCTATCGAACGAGATATCAACCACATTGATCGCATGAGCCATCTCGAAAAAAGCTTGCCTAGATGAAACGCGTCCACAGACGCACATACAGACATCAGCAAATTTCACCTTGCTGGGTCGATTTTTCATATTCAATTTGATTCTACGATGTCGTAATTAAACTGTCGAGCCAGATCGCGCCGAGTTCTATCTATTGAAAATGTTTTATACAGGTGAGATAGCTTGTGTGGATGGCTATCGGACGCAGACGGCAGGACGTGTGAAAATCGATTCTAATACCTATGTTACGCTAGTAACAAAGGTAATAAGGCGGAATCTCGAACACCAAACGTCAGATCGGTATGAAATTTTTTCTGCAGGTAGATATGGATGAGGTCTTTCCATTGCTGCAAATTTCACGTTGATAGGATGTACCGTTGATTTGTAAAAAATCGTTAACTAAAATCTTTCTATCCTGTAAATCTCCGGAACCGGAAGTCTGATCGGTATGAATTTTTTTTCCCCAAGTAGATATGGATGAGATCTTTCTACTGGTAAAGAAATCATGTTGATAAAATGTACCGTTGATTTTTAAAAAATCGTTTACTAAAATCATTCTGGCCTATATATCTCCGAAACCGGAAGTCAGATCGAGAAAAAATTCAATAGCGATCAATGGCGCTATGGGGCCTATCGAACGAGATATCAACCACATTGATCGCATGAGCCATCTCGAAAAAAGCTTGCCTAGATGAAACGCGTCCACAGACGCACATACAGACATCAGCAAATTTCACCTTGCTGGGTCGATTTTTCATATTCAATTTGATTCTACGATGTCGTAATTAAACTGTCGAGCCAGATCGCGCCGAGTTCTATCTATTGAAAATGTTTTATACAGGTGAGATAGCTTGTGTGGATGGCTATCGGACGCAGACGGCAGGACGTGTGAAAATCGATTCTAATACCTATGTTACGCTAGTAACAAAGGTAATAAGGCGGAATCTCGAACACCAAACGTCAGATCGGTATGAAATTTTTTCTGCAGGTAGATATGGATGAGGTCTTTCCATTGCTGCAAATTTCACGTTGATAGGATGTACCGTTGATTTGTAAAAAATCGTTAACTAAAATCTTTCTATCCTGTAAATCTCCGGAACCGGAAGTCTGATCGGTATGAATTTTTTTTCCCCAAGTAGATATGGATGAGATCTTTCTACTGGTAAAGAAATCATGTTGATAAAATGTACCGTTGATTTTTAAAAAATCGTTTACTAAAATCATTCTGGCCTATATATCTCCGAAACCGGAAGTCAGATCGAGAAAAAATTCAATAGCGATCAATGGCGCTATGGGGCCTATCGAACGAGATATCAACCACATTGATCGCATGAGCCATCTCGAAAAAAGCTTGCCTAGATGAAACGCGTCCACAGACGCACATACAGACATCAGCAAATTTCACCTTGCTGGGTCGATTTTTCATATTCAATTTGATTCTACGATGTCGTAATTAAACTGTCGAGCCAGATCGCGCCGAGTTCTATCTATTGAAAATGTTTTATACAGGTGAGATAGCTTGTGTGGATGGCTATCGGACGCAGACGGCAGGACGTGTGAAAATCGATTCTAATACCTATGTTACGCTAGTAACAAAGGTAATAAGGCGGAATCTCGAACACCAAACGTCAGATCGGTATGAAATTTTTTCTGCAGGTAGATATGGATGAGGTCTTTCCATTGCTGCAAATTTCACGTTGATAGGATGTACCGTTGATTTGTAAAAAATCGTTAACTAAAATCTTTCTATCCTGTAAATCTCCGGAACCGGAAGTCTGATCGGTATGAATTTTTTTTCCCCAAGTAGATATGGATGAGATCTTTCTACTGGTAAAGAAATCATGTTGATAAAATGTACCGTTGATTTTTAAAAAATCGTTTACTAAAATCATTCTGGCCTATATATCTCCGAAACCGGAAGTCAGATCGAGAAAAAATTCAATAGCGATCAATGGCGCTATGGGGCCTATCGAACGAGATATCAACCACATTGATCGCATGAGCCATCTCGAAAAAAGCTTGCCTAGATGAAACGCGTCCACAGGCGCACATACAGACATCAGCAAATTTCACCTTGCTGGGTCGATTTTTCATATTCAATTTGATTCTACGATGTCGTAATTAAACTGTCGAGCCAGATCGCGCCGAGTTCTATCTATTGAAAATGTTTTATACAGGTGAGATAGCTTGTGTGGATGGCTATCGGACGCAGACGGCAGGACGTGTGAAAATCGATTCTAATACCTATGTTACGCTAGTAACAAAGGTAATAAGGCGGAATCTCGAACACCAAACGTCAGATCGGTATGAAATTTTTTCTGCAGGTAGATATGGATGAGGTCTTTCCATTGCTGCAAATTTCACGTTGATAGGATGTACCGTTGATTTGTAAAAAATCGTTAACTAAAATCTTTCTATCCTGTAAATCTCCGGAACCGGAAGTCTGATCGGTATGAATTTTTTTCCCCAAGTAGATATGGATGAGATCTTTCTACTGGTAAAGAAATCATGTTGATAAAATGTACCGTTGATTTTTAAAAAATCGTTTACTAAAATCATTCTGGCCTATATATCTCCGAAACCGGAAGTCAGATCGAGAAAAAATTCAATAGCGATCAATGGCGCTATGGGGCCTATCGAACGAGATATCAACCACATTGATCGCATGAGCCATCTCGAAAAAAGCTTGCCTAGATGAAACGCGTCCACAGACGCACATACAGACATCAGCAAATTTCACCTTGCTGGGTCGATTTTTCATATTCAATTTGATTCTACGATGTCGTAATTAAACTGTCGAGCCAGATCGCGCCGAGTTCTATCTATTGAAAATGTTTTATACAGGTGAGATAGCTTGTGTGGATGGCTATCGGACGCAGACGGCAGGACGTGTGAAAATCGATTCTAATACCTATGTTACGCTAGTAACAAAGGTAATAAGGCGGAATCTCGAACACCAAACGTCAGATCGGTATGAAATTTTTTCTGCAGGTAGATATGGATGAGGTCTTTCCATTGCTGCAAATTTCACGTTGATAGGATGTACCGTTGATTTGTAAAAAATCGTTAACTAAAATCTTTCTATCCTGTAAATCTCCGGAACCGGAAGTCTGATCGGTATGAATTTTTTTTCCCCAAGTAGATATGGATGAGATCTTTCTACTGGTAAAGAAATCATGTTGATAAAATGTACCGTTGATTTTTAAAAAATCGTTTACTAAAATCATTCTGGCCTATATATCTCCGAAACCGGAAGTCAGATCGAGAAAAAATTCAATAGCGATCAATGGCGCTATGGGGCCTATCGAACGAGATATCAACCACATTGATCGCATGAGCCATCTCGAAAAAAGCTTGCCTAGATGAAACGCGTCCACAGACGCACATACAGACATCAGCAAATTTCACCTTGCTGGGTCGATTTTTCATATTCAATTTGATTCTACGATGTCGTAATTAAACTGTCGAGCCAGATCGCGCCGAGTTCTATCTATTGAAAATGTTTTATACAGGTGAGATAGCTTGTGTGGATGGCTATCGGACGCAGACGGCAGGACGTGTGAAAATCGATTCTAATACCTATGTTACGCTAGTAACAAAGGTAATAAGGCGGAATCTCGAACACCAAACGTCAGATCGGTATGAAATTTTTTCTGCAGGTAGATATGGATGAGGTCTTTCCATTGCTGCAAATTTCACGTTGATAGGATGTACCGTTGATTTGTAAAAAATCGTTAACTAAAATCTTTCTATCCTGTAAATCTCCGGAACCGGAAGTCTGATCGGTATGAATTTTTTTTCCCCAAGTAGATATGGATGAGATCTTTCTACTGGTAAAGAAATCATGTTGATAAAATGTACCGTTGATTTTTAAAAAATCGTTTACTAAAATCATTCTGGCCTATATATCTCCGAAACCGGAAGTCAGATCGAGAAAAAATTCAATAGCGATCAATGGCGCTATGGGGCCTATCGAACGAGATATCAACCACATTGATCGCATGAGCCATCTCGAAAAAAGCTTGCCTAGATGAAACGCGTCCACAGACGCACATACAGACATCAGCAAATTTCACCTTGCTGGGTCGATTTTTCATATTCAATTTGATTCTACGATGTCGTAATTAAACTGTCGAGCCAGATCGCGCCGAGTTCTATCTATTGAAAATGTTTTATACAGGTGAGATAGCTTGTGTGGATGGCTATCGGACGCAGACGGCAGGACGTGTGAAAATCGATTCTAATACCTATGTTACGCTAGTAACAAAGGTAATAAGGCGGAATCTCGAACACCAAACGTCAGATCGGTATGAAATTTTTTCTGCAGGTAGATATGGATGAGGTCTTTCCATTGCTGCAAATTTCACGTTGATAGGATGTACCGTTGATTTGTAAAAAATCGTTAACTAAAATCTTTCTATCCTGTAAATCTCCGGAACCGGAAGTCTGATCGGTATGAATTTTTTTTCCCCAAGTAGATATGGATGAGATCTTTCTACTGGTAAAGAAATCATGTTGATAAAATGTACCGTTGATTTTTAAAAAATCGTTTACTAAAATCATTCTGGCCTATATATCTCCGAAACCGGAAGTCAGATCGAGAAAAAATTCAATAGCGATCAATGGCGCTATGGGGCCTATCGAACGAGATATCAACCACATTGATCGCATGAGCCATCTCGAAAAAAGCTTGCCTAGATGAAACGCGTCCACAGACGCACATACAGACATCAGCAAATTTCACCTTGCTGGGTCGATTTTTCATATTCAATTTGATTCTACGATGTCGTAATTAAACTGTCGAGCCAGATCGCGCCGAGTTCTATCTATTGAAAATGTTTTATACAGGTGAGATAGCTTGTGTGGATGGCTATCGGACGCAGACGGCAGGACGTGTGAAAATCGATTCTAATACCTATGTTACGCTAGTAACAAAGGTAATAAGGCGGAATCTCGAACACCAAACGTCAGATCGGTATGAAATTTTTTCTGCAGGTAGATATGGATGAGGTCTTTCCATTGCTGCAAATTTCACGTTGATAGGATGTACCGTTGATTTGTAAAAAATCGTTAACTAAAATCTTTCTATCCTGTAAATCTCCGGAACCGGAAGTCTGATCGGTATGAATTTTTTTTCCCCAAGTAGATATGGATGAGATCTTTCTACTGGTAAAGAAATCATGTTGATAAAATGTACCGTTGATTTTTAAAAAATCGTTTACTAAAATCATTCTGGCCTATATATCTCCGAAACCGGAAGTCAGATCGAGAAAAAATTCAATAGCGATCAATGGCGCTATGGGGCCTATCGAACGAGATATCAACCACATTGATCGCATGAGCCATCTCGAAAAAAGCTTGCCTAGATGAAACGCGTCCACAGACGCACATACAGACATCAGCAAATTTCACCTTGCTGGGTCGATTTTTCATATTCAATTTGATTCTACGATGTCGTAATTAAACTGTCGAGCCAGATCGCGCCGAGTTCTATCTATTGAAAATGTTTTATACAGGTGAGATAGCTTGTGTGGATGGCTATCGGACGCAGACGGCAGGACGTGTGAAAATCGATTCTAATACCTATGTTACGCTAGTAACAAAGGTAATAAGGCGGAATCTCGAACACCAAACGTCAGATCGGTATGAAATTTTTTCTGCAGGTAGATATGGATGAGGTCTTTCCATTGCTGCAAATTTCACGTTGATAGGATGTACCGTTGATTTGTAAAAAATCGTTAACTAAAATCTTTCTATCCTGTAAATCTCCGGAACCGGAAGTCTGATCGGTATGAATTTTTTTTCCCCAAGTAGATATGGATGAGATCTTTCTACTGGTAAAGAAATCATGTTGATAAAATGTACCGTTGATTTTTAAAAAATCGTTTACTAAAATCATTCTGGCCTATATATCTCCGAAACCGGAAGTCAGATCGAGAAAAAATTCAATAGCGATCAATGGCGCTATGGGGCCTATCGAACGAGATATCAACCACATTGATCGCATGAGCCATCTCGAAAAAAGCTTGCCTAGATGAAACGCGTCCACAGACGCACATACAGACATCAGCAAATTTCACCTTGCTGGGTCGATTTTTCATATTCAATTTGATTCTACGATGTCGTAATTAAACTGTCGAGCCAGATCGCGCCGAGTTCTATCTATTGAAAATGTTTTATACAGGTGAGATAGCTTGTGTGGATGGCTATCGGACGCAGACGGCAGGACGTGTGAAAATCGATTCTAATACCTATGTTACGCTAGTAACAAAGGTAATAAGGCGGAATCTCGAACACCAAACGTCAGATCGGTATGAAATTTTTTCTGCAGGTAGATATGGATGAGGTCTTTCCATTGCTGCAAATTTCACGTTGATAGGATGTACCGTTGATTTGTAAAAAATCGTTAACTAAAATCTTTCTATCCTGTAAATCTCCGGAACCGGAAGTCTGATCGGTATGAATTTTTTTTCCCCAAGTAGATATGGATGAGATCTTTCTACTGGTAAAGAAATCATGTTGATAAAATGTACCGTTGATTTTTAAAAAATCGTTTACTAAAATCATTCTGGCCTATATATCTCCGAAACCGGAAGTCAGATCGAGAAAAAATTCAATAGCGATCAATGGCGCTATGGGGCCTATCGAACGAGATATCAACCACATTGATCGCATGAGCCATCTCGAAAAAAGCTTGCCTAGATGAAACGCGTCCACAGACGCACATACAGACATCAGCAAATTTCACCTTGCTGGGTCGATTTTTCATATTCAATTTGATTCTACGATGTCGTAATTAAACTGTCGAGCCAGATCGCGCCGAGTTCTATCTATTGAAAATGTTTTATACAGGTGAGATAGCTTGTGTGGATGGCTATCGGACGCAGACGGCAGGACGTGTGAAAATCGATTCTAATACCTATGTTACGCTAGTAACAAAGGTAATAAGGCGGAATCTCGAACACCAAACGTCAGATCGGTATGAAATTTTTTCTGCAGGTAGATATGGATGAGGTCTTTCCATTGCTGCAAATTTCACGTTGATAGGATGTACCGTTGATTTGTAAAAAATCGTTAACTAAAATCTTTCTATCCTGTAAATCTCCGGAACCGGAAGTCTGATCGGTATGAATTTTTTTTCCCCAAGTAGATATGGATGAGATCTTTCTACTGGTAAAGAAATCATGTTGATAAAATGTACCGTTGATTTTTAAAAAATCGTTTACTAAAATCATTCTGGCCTATATATCTCCGAAACCGGAAGTCAGATCGAGAAAAAATTCAATAGCGATCAATGGCGCTATGGGGCCTATCGAACGAGATATCAACCACATTGATCGCATGAGCCATCTCGAAAAAAGCTTGCCTAGATGAAACGCGTCCACAGACGCACATACAGACATCAGCAAATTTCACCTTGCTGGGTCGATTTTTCATATTCAATTTGATTCTACGATGTCGTAATTAAACTGTCGAGCCAGATCGCGCCGAGTTCTATCTATTGAAAATGTTTTATACAGGTGAGATAGCTTGTGTGGATGGCTATCGGACGCAGACGGCAGGACGTGTGAAAATCGATTCTAATACCTATGTTACGCTAGTAACAAAGGTAATAAGGCGGAATCTCGAACACCAAACGTCAGATCGGTATGAAATTTTTTCTGCAGGTAGATATGGATGAGGTCTTTCCATTGCTGCAAATTTCACGTTGATAGGATGTACCGTTGATTTGTAAAAAATCGTTAACTAAAATCTTTCTATCCTGTAAATCTCCGGAACCGGAAGTCTGATCGGTATGAATTTTTTTTCCCCAAGTAGATATGGATGAGATCTTTCTACTGGTAAAGAAATCATGTTGATAAAATGTACCGTTGATTTTTAAAAAATCGTTTACTAAAATCATTCTGGCCTATATATCTCCGAAACCGGAAGTCAGATCGAGAAAAAATTCAATAGCGATCAATGGCGCTATGGGGCCTATCGAACGAGATATCAACCACATTGATCGCATGAGCCATCTCGAAAAAAGCTTGCCTAGATGAAACGCGTCCACAGACGCACATACAGACATCAGCAAATTTCACCTTGCTGGGTCGATTTTTCATATTCAATTTGATTCTACGATGTCGTAATTAAACTGTCGAGCCAGATCGCGCCGAGTTCTATCTATTGAAAATGTTTTATACAGGTGAGATAGCTTGTGTGGATGGCTATCGGACGCAGACGGCAGGACGTGTGAAAATCGATTCTAATACCTATGTTACGCTAGTAACAAAGGTAATAAGGCGGAATCTCGAACACCAAACGTCAGATCGGTATGAAATTTTTTCTGCAGGTAGATATGGATGAGGTCTTTCCATTGCTGCAAATTTCACGTTGATAGGATGTACCGTTGATTTGTAAAAAATCGTTAACTAAAATCTTTCTATCCTGTAAATCTCCGGAACCGGAAGTCTGATCGGTATGAATTTTTTTTCCCCAAGTAGATATGGATGAGATCTTTCTACTGGTAAAGAAATCATGTTGATAAAATGTACCGTTGATTTTTAAAAAATCGTTTACTAAAATCATTCTGGCCTATATATCTCCGAAACCGGAAGTCAGATCGAGAAAAAATTCAATAGCGATCAATGGCGCTATGGGGCCTATCGAACGAGATATCAACCACATTGATCGCATGAGCCATCTCGAAAAAAGCTTGCCTAGATGAAACGCGTCCACAGACGCACATACAGACATCAGCAAATTTCACCTTGCTGGGTCGATTTTTCATATTCAATTTGATTCTACGATGTCGTAATTAAACTGTCGAGCCAGATCGCGCCGAGTTCTATCTATTGAAAATGTTTTATACAGGTGAGATAGCTTGTGTGGATGGCTATCGGACGCAGACGGCAGGACGTGTGAAAATCGATTCTAATACCTATGTTACGCTAGTAACAAAGGTAATAAGGCGGAATCTCGAACACCAAACGTCAGATCGGTATGAAATTTTTTCTGCAGGTAGATATGGATGAGGTCTTTCCATTGCTGCAAATTTCACGTTGATAGGATGTACCGTTGATTTGTAAAAAATCGTTAACTAAAATCTTTCTATCCTGTAAATCTCCGGAACCGGAAGTCTGATCGGTATGAATTTTTTTTCCCCAAGTAGATATGGATGAGATCTTTCTACTGGTAAAGAAATCATGTTGATAAAATGTACCGTTGATTTTTAAAAAATCGTTTACTAAAATCATTCTGGCCTATATATCTCCGAAACCGGAAGTCAGATCGAGAAAAAATTCAATAGCGATCAATGGCGCTATGGGGCCTATCGAACGAGATATCAACCACATTGATCGCATGAGCCATCTCGAAAAAAGCTTGCCTAGATGAAACGCGTCCACAGACGCACATACAGACATCAGCAAATTTCACCTTGCTGGGTCGATTTTTCATATTCAATTTGATTCTACGATGTCGTAATTAAACTGTCGAGCCAGATCGCGCCGAGTTCTATCTATTGAAAATGTTTTATACAGGTGAGATAGCTTGTGTGGATGGCTATCGGACGCAGACGGCAGGACGTGTGAAAATCGATTCTAATACCTATGTTACGCTAGTAACAAAGGTAATAAGGCGGAATCTCGAACACCAAACGTCAGATCGGTATGAAATTTTTTCTGCAGGTAGATATGGATGAGGTCTTTCCATTGCTGCAAATTTCACGTTGATAGGATGTACCGTTGATTTGTAAAAAATCGTTAACTAAAATCTTTCTATCCTGTAAATCTCCGGAACCGGAAGTCTGATCGGTATGAATTTTTTTTCCCCAAGTAGATATGGATGAGATCTTTCTACTGGTAAAGAAATCATGTTGATAAAATGTACCGTTGATTTTTAAAAAATCGTTTACTAAAATCATTCTGGCCTATATATCTCCGAAACCGGAAGTCAGATCGAGAAAAAATTCAATAGCGATCAATGGCGCTATGGGGCCTATCGAACGAGATATCAACCACATTGATCGCATGAGCCATCTCGAAAAAAGCTTGCCTAGATGAAACGCGTCCACAGACGCACATACAGACATCAGCAAATTTCACCTTGCTGGGTCGATTTTTCATATTCAATTTGATTCTACGATGTCGTAATTAAACTGTCGAGCCAGATCGCGCCGAGTTCTATCTATTGAAAATGTTTTATACAGGTGAGATAGCTTGTGTGGATGGCTATCGGACGCAGACGGCAGGACGTGTGAAAATCGATTCTAATACCTATGTTACGCTAGTAACAAAGGTAATAAGGCGGAATCTCGAACACCAAACGTCAGATCGGTATGAAATTTTTTCTGCAGGTAGATATGGATGAGGTCTTTCCATTGCTGCAAATTTCACGTTGATAGGATGTACCGTTGATTTGTAAAAAATCGTTAACTAAAATCTTTCTATCCTGTAAATCTCCGGAACCGGAAGTCTGATCGGTATGAATTTTTTTTCCCCAAGTAGATATGGATGAGATCTTTCTACTGGTAAAGAAATCATGTTGATAAAATGTACCGTTGATTTTTAAAAAATCGTTTACTAAAATCATTCTGGCCTATATATCTCCGAAACCGGAAGTCAGATCGAGAAAAAATTCAATAGCGATCAATGGCGCTATGGGGCCTATCGAACGAGATATCAACCACATTGATCGCATGAGCCATCTCGAAAAAAGCTTGCCTAGATGAAACGCGTCCACAGACGCACATACAGACATCAGCAAATTTCACCTTGCTGGGTCGATTTTTCATATTCAATTTGATTCTACGATGTCGTAATTAAACTGTCGAGCCAGATCGCGCCGAGTTCTATCTATTGAAAATGTTTTATACAGGTGAGATAGCTTGTGTGGATGGCTATCGGACGCAGACGGCAGGACGTGTGAAAATCGATTCTAATACCTATGTTACGCTAGTAACAAAGGTAATAAGGCGGAATCTCGAACACCAAACGTCAGATCGGTATGAAATTTTTTCTGCAGGTAGATATGGATGAGGTCTTTCCATTGCTGCAAATTTCACGTTGATAGGATGTACCGTTGATTTGTAAAAAATCGTTAACTAAAATCTTTCTATCCTGTAAATCTCCGGAACCGGAAGTCTGATCGGTATGAATTTTTTTTCCCCAAGTAGATATGGATGAGATCTTTCTACTGGTAAAGAAATCATGTTGATAAAATGTACCGTTGATTTTTAAAAAATCGTTTACTAAAATCATTCTGGCCTATATATCTCCGAAACCGGAAGTCAGATCGAGAAAAAATTCAATAGCGATCAATGGCGCTATGGGGCCTATCGAACGAGATATCAACCACATTGATCGCATGAGCCATCTCGAAAAAAGCTTGCCTAGATGAAACGCGTCCACAGACGCACATACAGACATCAGCAAATTTCACCTTGCTGGGTCGATTTTTCATATTCAATTTGATTCTACGATGTCGTAATTAAACTGTCGAGCCAGATCGCGCCGAGTTCTATCTATTGAAAATGTTTTATACAGGTGAGATAGCTTGTGTGGATGGCTATCGGACGCAGACGGCAGGACGTGTGAAAATCGATTCTAATACCTATGTTACGCTAGTAACAAAGGTAATAAGGCGGAATCTCGAACACCAAACGTCAGATCGGTATGAAATTTTTTCTGCAGGTAGATATGGATGAGGTCTTTCCATTGCTGCAAATTTCACGTTGATAGGATGTACCGTTGATTTGTAAAAAATCGTTAACTAAAATCTTTCTATCCTGTAAATCTCCGGAACCGGAAGTCTGATCGGTATGAATTTTTTTTCCCCAAGTAGATATGGATGAGATCTTTCTACTGGTAAAGAAATCATGTTGATAAAATGTACCGTTGATTTTTAAAAAATCGTTTACTAAAATCATTCTGGCCTATATATCTCCGAAACCGGAAGTCAGATCGAGAAAAAATTCAATAGCGATCAATGGCGCTATGGGGCCTATCGAACGAGATATCAACCACATTGATCGCATGAGCCATCTCGAAAAAAGCTTGCCTAGATGAAACGCGTCCACAGACGCACATACAGACATCAGCAAATTTCACCTTGCTGGGTCGATTTTTCATATTCAATTTGATTCTACGATGTCGTAATTAAACTGTCGAGCCAGATCGCGCCGAGTTCTATCTATTGAAAATGTTTTATACAGGTGAGATAGCTTGTGTGGATGGCTATCGGACGCAGACGGCAGGACGTGTGAAAATCGATTCTAATACCTATGTTACGCTAGTAACAAAGGTAATAAGGCGGAATCTCGAACACCAAACGTCAGATCGGTATGAAATTTTTTCTGCAGGTAGATATGGATGAGGTCTTTCCATTGCTGCAAATTTCACGTTGATAGGATGTACCGTTGATTTGTAAAAAATCGTTAACTAAAATCTTTCTATCCTGTAAATCTCCGGAACCGGAAGTCTGATCGGTATGAATTTTTTTTCCCCAAGTAGATATGGATGAGATCTTTCTACTGGTAAAGAAATCATGTTGATAAAATGTACCGTTGATTTTTAAAAAATCGTTTACTAAAATCATTCTGGCCTATATATCTCCGAAACCGGAAGTCAGATCGAGAAAAAATTCAATAGCGATCAATGGCGCTATGGGGCCTATCGAACGAGATATCAACCACATTGATCGCATGAGCCATCTCGAAAAAAGCTTGCCTAGATGAAACGCGTCCACAGACGCACATACAGACATCAGCAAATTTCACCTTGCTGGGTCGATTTTTCATATTCAATTTGATTCTACGATGTCGTAATTAAACTGTCGAGCCAGATCGCGCCGAGTTCTATCTATTGAAAATGTTTTATACAGGTGAGATAGCTTGTGTGGATGGCTATCGGACGCAGACGGCAGGACGTGTGAAAATCGATTCTAATACCTATGTTACGCTAGTAACAAAGGTAATAAGGCGGAATCTCGAACACCAAACGTCAGATCGGTATGAAATTTTTTCTGCAGGTAGATATGGATGAGGTCTTTCCATTGCTGCAAATTTCACGTTGATAGGATGTACCGTTGATTTGTAAAAAATCGTTAACTAAAATCTTTCTATCCTGTAAATCTCCGGAACCGGAAGTCTGATCGGTATGAATTTTTTTTCCCCAAGTAGATATGGATGAGATCTTTCTACTGGTAAAGAAATCATGTTGATAAAATGTACCGTTGATTTTTAAAAAATCGTTTACTAAAATCATTCTGGCCTATATATCTCCGAAACCGGAAGTCAGATCGAGAAAAAATTCAATAGCGATCAATGGCGCTATGGGGCCTATCGAACGAGATATCAACCACATTGATCGCATGAGCCATCTCGAAAAAAGCTTGCCTAGATGAAACGCGTCCACAGACGCACATACAGACATCAGCAAATTTCACCTTGCTGGGTCGATTTTTCATATTCAATTTGATTCTACGATGTCGTAATTAAACTGTCGAGCCAGATCGCGCCGAGTTCTATCTATTGAAAATGTTTTATACAGGTGAGATAGCTTGTGTGGATGGCTATCGGACGCAGACGGCAGGACGTGTGAAAATCGATTCTAATACCTATGTTACGCTAGTAACAAAGGTAATAAGGCGGAATCTCGAACACCAAACGTCAGATCGGTATGAAATTTTTTCTGCAGATAGATATGGATGAGGTCTTTCCATTGCTGCAAATTTCACGTTGATAGGATGTACCGTTGATTTGTAAAAAATCGTTAACTAAAATCTTTCTATCCTGTAAATCTCCGGAACCGGAAGTCTGATCGGTATGAATTTTTTTTCCCCAAGTAGATATGGATGAGATCTTTCTACTGGTAAAGAAATCATGTTGATAAAATGTACCGTTGATTTTTAAAAAATCGTTTACTAAAATCATTCTGGCCTATATATCTCCGAAACCGGAAGTCAGATCGAGAAAAAATTCAATAGCGATCAATGGCGCTATGGGGCCTATCGAACGAGATATCAACCACATTGATCGCATGAGCCATCTCGAAAAAAGCTTGCCTAGATGAAACGCGTCCACAGACGCACATACAGACATCAGCAAATTTCACCTTGCTGGGTCGATTTTTCATATTCAATTTGATTCTACGATGTCGTAATTAAACTGTCGAGCCAGATCGCGCCGAGTTCTATCTATTGAAAATGTTTTATACAGGTGAGATAGCTTGTGTGGATGGCTATCGGACGCAGACGGCAGGACGTGTGAAAATCGATTCTAATACCTATGTTACGCTAGTAACAAAGGTAATAAGGCGGAATCTCGAACACCAAACGTCAGATCGGTATGAAATTTTTTCTGCAGGTAGATATGGATGAGGTCTTTCCATTGCTGCAAATTTCACGTTGATAGGATGTACCGTTGATTTGTAAAAAATCGTTAACTAAAATCTTTCTATCCTGTAAATCTCCGGAACCGGAAGTCTGATCGGTATGAATTTTTTTTCCCCAAGTAGATATGGATGAGATCTTTCTACTGGTAAAGAAATCATGTTGATAAAATGTACCGTTGATTTTTAAAAAATCGTTTACTAAAATCATTCTGGCCTATATATCTCCGAAACCGGAAGTCAGATCGAGAAAAAATTCAATAGCGATCAATGGCGCTATGGGGCCTATCGAACGAGATATCAACCACATTGATCGCATGAGCCATCTCGAAAAAAGCTTGCCTAGATGAAACGCGTCCACAGACGCACATACAGACATCAGCAAATTTCACCTTGCTGGGTCGATTTTTCATATTCAATTTGATTCTACGATGTCGTAATTAAACTGTCGAGCCAGATCGCGCCGAGTTCTATCTATTGAAAATGTTTTATACAGGTGAGATAGCTTGTGTGGATGGCTATCGGACGCAGACGGCAGGACGTGTGAAAATCGATTCTAATACCTATGTTACGCTAGTAACAAAGGTAATAAGGCGGAATCTCGAACACCAAACGTCAGATCGGTATGAAATTTTTTCTGCAGGTAGATATGGATGAGGTCTTTCCATTGCTGCAAATTTCACGTTGATAGGATGTACCGTTGATTTGTAAAAAATCGTTAACTAAAATCTTTCTATCCTGTAAATCTCCGGAACCGGAAGTCTGATCGGTATGAATTTTTTTTCCCCAAGTAGATATGGATGAGATCTTTCTACTGGTAAAGAAATCATGTTGATAAAATGTACCGTTGATTTTTAAAAAATCGTTTACTAAAATCATTCTGGCCTATATATCTCCGAAACCGGAAGTCAGATCGAGAAAAAATTCAATAGCGATCAATGGCGCTATGGGGCCTATCGAACGAGATATCAACCACATTGATCGCATGAGCCATCTCGAAAAAAGCTTGCCTAGATGAAACGCGTCCACAGACGCACATACAGACATCAGCAAATTTCACCTTGCTGGGTCGATTTTTCATATTCAATTTGATTCTACGATGTCGTAATTAAACTGTCGAGCCAGATCGCGCCGAGTTCTATCTATTGAAAATGTTTTATACAGGTGAGATAGCTTGTGTGGATGGCTATCGGACGCAGACGGCAGGACGTGTGAAAATCGATTCTAATACCTATGTTACGCTAGTAACAAAGGTAATAAGGCGGAATCTCGAACACCAAACGTCAGATCGGTATGAAATTTTTTCTGCAGGTAGATATGGATGAGGTCTTTCCATTGCTGCAAATTTCACGTTGATAGGATGTACCGTTGATTTGTAAAAAATCGTTAACTAAAATCTTTCTATCCTGTAAATCTCCGGAACCGGAAGTCTGATCGGTATGAATTTTTTTTCCCCAAGTAGATATGGATGAGATCTTTCTACTGGTAAAGAAATCATGTTGATAAAATGTACCGTTGATTTTTAAAAAATCGTTTACTAAAATCATTCTGGCCTATATATCTCCGAAACCGGAAGTCAGATCGAGAAAAAATTCAATAGCGATCAATGGCGCTATGGGGCCTATCGAACGAGATATCAACCACATTGATCGCATGAGCCATCTCGAAAAAAGCTTGCCTAGATGAAACGCGTCCACAGACGCACATACAGACATCAGCAAATTTCACCTTGCTGGGTCGATTTTTCATATTCAATTTGATTCTACGATGTCGTAATTAAACTGTCGAGCCAGATCGCGCCGAGTTCTATCTATTGAAAATGTTTTATACAGGTGAGATAGCTTGTGTGGATGGCTATCGGACGCAGACGGCAGGACGTGTGAAAATCGATTCTAATACCTATGTTACGCTAGTAACAAAGGTAATAAGGCGGAATCTCGAACACCAAACGTCAGATCGGTATGAAATTTTTTCTGCAGGTAGATATGGATGAGGTCTTTCCATTGCTGCAAATTTCACGTTGATAGGATGTACCGTTGATTTGTAAAAAATCGTTAACTAAAATCTTTCTATCCTGTAAATCTCCGGAACCGGAAGTCTGATCGGTATGAATTTTTTTTCCCCAAGTAGATATGGATGAGATCTTTCTACTGGTAAAGAAATCATGTTGATAAAATGTACCGTTGATTTTTAAAAAATCGTTTACTAAAATCATTCTGGCCTATATATCTCCGAAACCGGAAGTCAGATCGAGAAAAAATTCAATAGCGATCAATGGCGCTATGGGGCCTATCGAACGAGATATCAACCACATTGATCGCATGAGCCATCTCGAAAAAAGCTTGCCTAGATGAAACGCGTCCACAGACGCACATACAGACATCAGCAAATTTCACCTTGCTGGGTCGATTTTTCATATTCAATTTGATTCTACGATGTCGTAATTAAACTGTCGAGCCAGATCGCGCCGAGTTCTATCTATTGAAAATGTTTTATACAGGTGAGATAGCTTGTGTGGATGGCTATCGGACGCAGACGGCAGGACGTGTGAAAATCGATTCTAATACCTATGTTACGCTAGTAACAAAGGTAATAAGGCGGAATCTCGAACACCAAACGTCAGATCGGTATGAAATTTTTTCTGCAGGTAGATATGGATGAGGTCTTTCCATTGCTGCAAATTTCACGTTGATAGGATGTACCGTTGATTTGTAAAAAATCGTTAACTAAAATCTTTCTATCCTGTAAATCTCCGGAACCGGAAGTCTGATCGGTATGAATTTTTTTTCCCCAAGTAGATATGGATGAGATCTTTCTACTGGTAAAGAAATCATGTTGATAAAATGTACCGTTGATTTTTAAAAAATCGTTTACTAAAATCATTCTGGCCTATATATCTCCGAAACCGGAAGTCAGATCGAGAAAAAATTCAATAGCGATCAATGGCGCTATGGGGCCTATCGAACGAGATATCAACCACATTGATCGCATGAGCCATCTCGAAAAAAGCTTGCCTAGATGAAACGCGTCCACAGACGCACATACAGACATCAGCAAATTTCACCTTGCTGGGTCGATTTTTCATATTCAATTTGATTCTACGATGTCGTAATTAAACTGTCGAGCCAGATCGCGCCGAGTTCTATCTATTGAAAATGTTTTATACAGGTGAGATAGCTTGTGTGGATGGCTATCGGACGCAGACGGCAGGACGTGTGAAAATCGATTCTAATACCTATGTTACGCTAGTAACAAAGGTAATAAGGCGGAATCTCGAACACCAAACGTCAGATCGGTATGAAATTTTTTCTGCAGGTAGATATGGATGAGGTCTTTCCATTGCTGCAAATTTCACGTTGATAGGATGTACCGTTGATTTGTAAAAAATCGTTAACTAAAATCTTTCTATCCTGTAAATCTCCGGAACCGGAAGTCTGATCGGTATGAATTTTTTTTCCCCAAGTAGATATGGATGAGATCTTTCTACTGGTAAAGAAATCATGTTGATAAAATGTACCGTTGATTTTTAAAAAATCGTTTACTAAAATCATTCTGGCCTATATATCTCCGAAACCGGAAGTCAGATCGAGAAAAAATTCAATAGCGATCAATGGCGCTATGGGGCCTATCGAACGAGATATCAACCACATTGATCGCATGAGCCATCTCGAAAAAAGCTTGCCTAGATGAAACGCGTCCACAGACGCACATACAGACATCAGCAAATTTCACCTTGCTGGGTCGATTTTTCATATTCAATTTGATTCTACGATGTCGTAATTAAACTGTCGAGCCAGATCGCGCCGAGTTCTATCTATTGAAAATGTTTTATACAGGTGAGATAGCTTGTGTGGATGGCTATCGGACGCAGACGGCAGGACGTGTGAAAATCGATTCTAATACCTATGTTACGCTAGTAACAAAGGTAATAAGGCGGAATCTCGAACACCAAACGTCAGATCGGTATGAAATTTTTTCTGCAGGTAGATATGGATGAGGTCTTTCCATTGCTGCAAATTTCACGTTGATAGGATGTACCGTTGATTTGTAAAAAATCGTTAACTAAAATCTTTCTATCCTGTAAATCTCCGGAACCGGAAGTCTGATCGGTATGAATTTTTTTTCCCCAAGTAGATATGGATGAGATCTTTCTACTGGTAAAGAAATCATGTTGATAAAATGTACCGTTGATTTTTAAAAAATCGTTTACTAAAATCATTCTGGCCTATATATCTCCGAAACCGGAAGTCAGATCGAGAAAAAATTCAATAGCGATCAATGGCGCTATGGGGCCTATCGAACGAGATATCAACCACATTGATCGCATGAGCCATCTCGAAAAAAGCTTGCCTAGATGAAACGCGTCCACAGACGCACATACAGACATCAGCAAATTTCACCTTGCTGGGTCGATTTTTCATATTCAATTTGATTCTACGATGTCGTAATTAAACTGTCGAGCCAGATCGCGCCGAGTTCTATCTATTGAAAATGTTTTATACAGGTGAGATAGCTTGTGTGGATGGCTATCGGACGCAGACGGCAGGACGTGTGAAAATCGATTCTAATACCTATGTTACGCTAGTAACAAAGGTAATAAGGCGGAATCTCGAACACCAAACGTCAGATCGGTATGAAATTTTTTCTGCAGGTAGATATGGATGAGGTCTTTCCATTGCTGCAAATTTCACGTTGATAGGATGTACCGTTGATTTGTAAAAAATCGTTAACTAAAATCTTTCTATCCTGTAAATCTCCGGAACCGGAAGTCTGATCGGTATGAATTTTTTTTCCCCAAGTAGATATGGATGAGATCTTTCTACTGGTAAAGAAATCATGTTGATAAAATGTACCGTTGATTTTTAAAAAATCGTTTACTAAAATCATTCTGGCCTATATATCTCCGAAACCGGAAGTCAGATCGAGAAAAAATTCAATAGCGATCAATGGCGCTATGGGGCCTATCGAACGAGATATCAACCACATTGATCGCATGAGCCATCTCGAAAAAAGCTTGCCTAGATGAAACGCGTCCACAGACGCACATACAGACATCAGCAAATTTCACCTTGCTGGGTCGATTTTTCATATTCAATTTGATTCTACGATGTCGTAATTAAACTGTCGAGCCAGATCGCGCCGAGTTCTATCTATTGAAAATGTTTTATACAGGTGAGATAGCTTGTGTGGATGGCTATCGGACGCAGACGGCAGGACGTGTGAAAATCGATTCTAATACCTATGTTACGCTAGTAACAAAGGTAATAAGGCGGAATCTCGAACACCAAACGTCAGATCGGTATGAAATTTTTTCTGCAGGTAGATATGGATGAGGTCTTTCCATTGCTGCAAATTTCACGTTGATAGGATGTACCGTTGATTTGTAAAAAATCGTTAACTAAAATCTTTCTATCCTGTAAATCTCCGGAACCGGAAGTCTGATCGGTATGAATTTTTTTTCCCCAAGTAGATATGGATGAGATCTTTCTACTGGTAAAGAAATCATGTTGATAAAATGTACCGTTGATTTTTAAAAAATCGTTTACTAAAATCATTCTGGCCTATATATCTCCGAAACCGGAAGTCAGATCGAGAAAAAATTCAATAGCGATCAATGGCGCTATGGGGCCTATCGAACGAGATATCAACCACATTGATCGCATGAGCCATCTCGAAAAAAGCTTGCCTAGATGAAACGCGTCCACAGACGCACATACAGACATCAGCAAATTTCACCTTGCTGGGTCGATTTTTCATATTCAATTTGATTCTACGATGTCGTAATTAAACTGTCGAGCCAGATCGCGCCGAGTTCTATCTATTGAAAATGTTTTATACAGGTGAGATAGCTTGTGTGGATGGCTATCGGACGCAGACGGCAGGACGTGTGAAAATCGATTCTAATACCTATGTTACGCTAGTAACAAAGGTAATAAGGCGGAATCTCGAACACCAAACGTCAGATCGGTATGAAATTTTTTCTGCAGGTAGATATGGATGAGGTCTTTCCATTGCTGCAAATTTCACGTTGATAGGATGTACCGTTGATTTGTAAAAAATCGTTAACTAAAATCTTTCTATCCTGTAAATCTCCGGAACCGGAAGTCTGATTGGTATGAATTTTTTTTCCCCAAGTAGATATGGATGAGATCTTTCTACTGGTAAAGAAATCATGTTGATAAAATGTACCGTTGATTTTTAAAAAATCGTTTACTAAAATCATTCTGGCCTATATATCTCCGAAACCGGAAGTCAGATCGAGAAAAAATTCAATAGCGATCAATGGCGCTATGGGGCCTATCGAACGAGATATCAACCACATTGATCGCATGAGCCATCTCGAAAAAAGCTTGCCTAGATGAAACGCGTTCACAGACGCACATACAGACATCAGCAAATTTCACCTTGCTGGGTCGATTTTTCATATTCAATTTGATTCTACGATGTCGTAATTAAACTGTCGAGCCAGATCGCGCCGAGTTCTATCTATTGAAAATGTTTTATACAGGTGAGATAGCTTGTGTGGATGGCTATCGGACGCAGACGGCAGGACGTGTGAAAATCGATTCTAATACCTATGTTACGCTAGTAACAAAGGTAATAAGGCGGAATCTCGAACACCAAACGTCAGATCGGTATGAAATTTTTTCTGCAGGTAGATATGGATGAGGTCTTTCCATTGCTGCAAATTTCACGTTGATAGGATGTACCGTTGATTTGTAAAAAATCGTTAACTAAAATCTTTCTATCCTGTAAATCTCCGGAACCGGAAGTCTGATCGGTATGAATTTTTTTTCCCCAAGTAGATATGGATGAGATCTTTCTACTGGTAAAGAAATCATGTTGATAAAATGTACCGTTGATTTTTAAAAAATCGTTTACTAAAATCATTCTGGCCTATATATCTCCGAAACCGGAAGTCAGATCGAGAAAAAATTCAATAGCGATCAATGGCGCTATGGGGCCTATCGAACGAGATATCAACCACATTGATCGCATGAGCCATCTCGAAAAAAGCTTGCCTAGATGAAACGCGTCCACAGACGCACATACAGACATCAGCAAATTTCACCTTGCTGGGTCGATTTTTCATATTCAATTTGATTCTACGATGTCGTAATTAAACTGTCGAGCCAGATCGCGCCGAGTTCTATCTATTGAAAATGTTTTATACAGGTGAGATAGCTTGTGTGGATGGCTATCGGACGCAGACGGCAGGACGTGTGAAAATCGATTCTAATACCTATGTTACGCTAGTAACAAAGGTAATAAGGCGGAATCTCGAACACCAAACGTCAGATCGGTATGAAATTTTTTCTGCAGGTAGATATGGATGAGGTCTTTCCATTGCTGCAAATTTCACGTTGATAGGATGTACCGTTGATTTGTAAAAAATCGTTAACTAAAATCTTTCTATCCTGTAAATCTCCGGAACCGGAAGTCTGATCGGTATGAATTTTTTTTCCCCAAGTAGATATGGATGAGATCTTTCTACTGGTAAAGAAATCATGTTGATAAAATGTACCGTTGATTTTTAAAAAATCGTTTACTAAAATCATTCTGGCCTATATATCTCCGAAACCGGAAGTCAGATCGAGAAAAAATTCAATAGCGATCAATGGCGCTATGGGGCCTATCGAACGAGATATCAACCACATTGATCGCATGAGCCATCTCGAAAAAAGCTTGCCTAGATGAAACGCGTCCACAGACGCACATACAGACATCAGCAAATTTCACCTTGCTGGGTCGATTTTTCATATTCAATTTGATTCTACGATGTCGTAATTAAACTGTCGAGCCAGATCGCGCCGAGTTCTATCTATTGAAAATGTTTTATACAGGTGAGATAGCTTGTGTGGATGGCTATCGGACGCAGACGGCAGGACGTGTGAAAATCGATTCTAATACCTATGTTACGCTAGTAACAAAGGTAATAAGGCGGAATCTCGAACACCAAACGTCAGATCGGTATGAAATTTTTTCTGCAGGTAGATATGGATGAGGTCTTTCCATTGCTGCAAATTTCACGTTGATAGGATGTACCGTTGATTTGTAAAAAATCGTTAACTAAAATCTTTCT
Source organism: Ochlerotatus camptorhynchus (assembly GCF_037179485.1). NCBI lineage: Eukaryota > Metazoa > Arthropoda > Insecta > Diptera > Culicidae > Ochlerotatus > Ochlerotatus camptorhynchus. The sequence goes on along the minus strand of NW_027040858.1, from coordinate 4,266,907 downwards.
ATCCTGTAAATCTCCGGAACCGGAAGTCTGATCGGTATGAATTTTTTTTCCCCAAGTAGATATGGATGAGATCTTTCTACTGGTAAAGAAATCATGTTGATAAAATGTACCGTTGATTTTTAAAAAATCGTTTACTAAAATCATTCTGGCCTATATATCTCCGAAACCGGAAGTCAGATCGAGAAAAAATTCAATAGCGATCAATGGCGCTATGGGGCCTATCGAACGAGATATCAACCACATTGATCGCATGAGCCATCTCGAAAAAAGCTTGCCTAGATGAAACGCGTCCACAGACGCACATACAGACATCAGCAAATTTCACCTTGCTGGGTCGATTTTTCATATTCAATTTGATTCTACGATGTCGTAATTAAACTGTCGAGCCAGATCGCGCCGAGTTCTATCTATTGAAAATGTTTTATACAGGTGAGATAGCTTGTGTGGATGGCTATCGGACGCAGACGGCAGGACGTGTGAAAATCGATTCTAATACCTATGTTACGCTAGTAACAAAGGTAATAAGGCGGAATCTCGAACACCAAACGTCAGATCGGTATGAAATTTTTTCTGCAGGTAGATATGGATGAGGTCTTTCCATTGCTGCAAATTTCACGTTGATAGGATGTACCGTTGATTTGTAAAAAATCGTTAACTAAAATCTTTCTATCCTGTAAATCTCCGGAACCGGAAGTCTGATCGGTATGAATTTTTTTTCCCCAAGTAGATATGGATGAGATCTTTCTACTGGTAAAGAAATCATGTTGATAAAATGTACCGTTGATTTTTAAAAAATCGTTTACTAAAATCATTCTGGCCTATATATCTCCGAAACCGGAAGTCAGATCGAGAAAAAATTCAATAGCGATCAATGGCGCTATGGGGCCTATCGAACGAGATATCAACCACATTGATCGCATGAGCCATCTCGAAAAAAGCTTGCCTAGATGAAACGCGTCCACAGACGCACATACAGACATCAGCAAATTTCACCTTGCTGGGTCGATTTTTCATATTCAATTTGATTCTACGATGTCGTAATTAAACTGTCGAGCCAGATCGCGCCGAGTTCTATCTATTGAAAATGTTTTATACAGGTGAGATAGCTTGTGTGGATGGCTATCGGACGCAGACGGCAGGACGTGTGAAAATCGATTCTAATACCTATGTTACGCTAGTAACAAAGGTAATAAGGCGGAATCTCGAACACCAAACGTCAGATCGGTATGAAATTTTTTCTGCAGGTAGATATGGATGAGGTCTTTCCATTGCTGCAAATTTCACGTTGATAGGATGTACCGTTGATTTGTAAAAAATCGTTAACTAAAATCTTTCTATCCTGTAAATCTCCGGAACCGGAAGTCTGATCGGTATGAATTTTTTTTCCCCAAGTAGATATGGATGAGATCTTTCTACTGGTAAAGAAATCATGTTGATAAAATGTACCGTTGATTTTTAAAAAATCGTTTACTAAAATCATTCTGGCCTATATATCTCCGAAACCGGAAGTCAGATCGAGAAAAAATTCAATAGCGATCAATGGCGCTATGGGGCCTATCGAACGAGATATCAACCACATTGATCGCATGAGCCATCTCGAAAAAAGCTTGCCTAGATGAAACGCGTCCACAGACGCACATACAGACATCAGCAAATTTCACCTTGCTGGGTCGATTTTTCATATTCAATTTGATTCTACGATGTCGTAATTAAACTGTCGAGCCAGATCGCGCCGAGTTCTATCTATTGAAAATGTTTTATACAGGTGAGATAGCTTGTGTGGATGGCTATCGGACGCAGACGGCAGGACGTGTGAAAATCGATTCTAATACCTATGTTACGCTAGTAACAAAGGTAATAAGGCGGAATCTCGAACACCAAACGTCAGATCGGTATGAAATTTTTTCTGCAGGTAGATATGGATGAGGTCTTTCCATTGCTGCAAATTTCACGTTGATAGGATGTACCGTTGATTTGTAAAAAATCGTTAACTAAAATCTTTCTATCCTGTAAATCTCCGGAACCGGAAGTCTGATCGGTATGAATTTTTTTTCCCCAAGTAGATATGGATGAGATCTTTCTACTGGTAAAGAAATCATGTTGATAAAATGTACCGTTGATTTTTAAAAAATCGTTTACTAAAATCATTCTGGCCTATATATCTCCGAAACCGGAAGTCAGATCGAGAAAAAATTCAATAGCGATCAATGGCGCTATGGGGCCTATCGAACGAGATATCAACCACATTGATCGCATGAGCCATCTCGAAAAAAGCTTGCCTAGATGAAACGCGTCCACAGACGCACATACAGACATCAGCAAATTTCACCTTGCTGGGTCGATTTTTCATATTCAATTTGATTCTACGATGTCGTAATTAAACTGTCGAGCCAGATCGCGCCGAGTTCTATCTATTGAAAATGTTTTATACAGGTGAGATAGCTTGTGTGGATGGCTATCGGACGCAGACGGCAGGACGTGTGAAAATCGATTCTAATACCTATGTTACGCTAGTAACAAAGGTAATAAGGCGGAATCTCGAACACCAAACGTCAGATCGGTATGAAATTTTTTCTGCAGGTAGATATGGATGAGGTCTTTCCATTGCTGCAAATTTCACGTTGATAGGATGTACCGTTGATTTGTAAAAAATCGTTAACTAAAATCTTTCTATCCTGTAAATCTCCGGAACCGGAAGTCTGATCGGTATGAATTTTTTTTCCCCAAGTAGATATGGATGAGATCTTTCTACTGGTAAAGAAATCATGTTGATAAAATGTACCGTTGATTTTTAAAAAATCGTTTACTAAAATCATTCTGGCCTATATATCTCCGAAACCGGAAGTCAGATCGAGAAAAAATTCAATAGCGATCAATGGCGCTATGGGGCCTATCGAACGAGATATCAACCACATTGATCGCATGAGCCATCTCGAAAAAAGCTTGCCTAGATGAAACGCGTCCACAGACGCACATACAGACATCAGCAAATTTCACCTTGCTGGGTCGATTTTTCATATTCAATTTGATTCTACGATGTCGTAATTAAACTGTCGAGCCAGATCGCGCCGAGTTCTATCTATTGAAAATGTTTTATACAGGTGAGATAGCTTGTGTGGATGGCTATCGGACGCAGACGGCAGGACGTGTGAAAATCGATTCTAATACCTATGTTACGCTAGTAACAAAGGTAATAAGGCGGAATCTCGAACACCAAACGTCAGATCGGTATGAAATTTTTTCTGCAGGTAGATATGGATGAGGTCTTTCCATTGCTGCAAATTTCACGTTGATAGGATGTACCGTTGATTTGTAAAAAATCGTTAACTAAAATCTTTCTATCCTGTAAATCTCCGGAACCGGAAGTCTGATCGGTATGAATTTTTTTTCCCCAAGTAGATATGGATGAGATCTTTCTACTGGTAAAGAAATCATGTTGATAAAATGTACCGTTGATTTTTAAAAAATCGTTTACTAAAATCATTCTGGCCTATATATCTCCGAAACCGGAAGTCAGATCGAGAAAAAATTCAATAGCGATCAATGGCGCTATGGGGCCTATCGAACGAGATATCAACCACATTGATCGCATGAGCCATCTCGAAAAAAGCTTGCCTAGATGAAACGCGTCCACAGACGCACATACAGACATCAGCAAATTTCACCTTGCTGGGTCGATTTTTCATATTCAATTTGATTCTACGATGTCGTAATTAAACTGTCGAGCCAGATCGCGCCGAGTTCTATCTATTGAAAATGTTTTATACAGGTGAGATAGCTTGTGTGGATGGCTATCGGACGCAGACGGCAGGACGTGTGAAAATCGATTCTAATACCTATGTTACGCTAGTAACAAAGGTAATAAGGCGGAATCTCGAACACCAAACGTCAGATCGGTATGAAATTTTTTCTGCAGGTAGATATGGATGAGGTCTTTCCATTGCTGCAAATTTCACGTTGATAGGATGTACCGTTGATTTGTAAAAAATCGTTAACTAAAATCTTTCTATCCTGTAAATCTCCGGAACCGGAAGTCTGATCGGTATGAATTTTTTTTCCCCAAGTAGATATGGATGAGATCTTTCTACTGGTAAAGAAATCATGTTGATAAAATGTACCGTTGATTTTTAAAAAATCGTTTACTAAAATCATTCTGGCCTATATATCTCCGAAACCGGAAGTCAGATCGAGAAAAAATTCAATAGCGATCAATGGCGCTATGGGGCCTATCGAACGAGATATCAACCACATTGATCGCATGAGCCATCTCGAAAAAAGCTTGCCTAGATGAAACGCGTCCACAGACGCACATACAGACATCAGCAAATTTCACCTTGCTGGGTCGATTTTTCATATTCAATTTGATTCTACGATGTCGTAATTAAACTGTCGAGCCAGATCGCGCCGAGTTCTATCTATTGAAAATGTTTTATACAGGTGAGATAGCTTGTGTGGATGGCTATCGGACGCAGACGGCAGGACGTGTGAAAATCGATTCTAATACCTATGTTACGCTAGTAACAAAGGTAATAAGGCGGAATCTCGAACACCAAACGTCAGATCGGTATGAAATTTTTTCTGCAGGTAGATATGGATGAGGTCTTTCCATTGCTGCAAATTTCACGTTGATAGGATGTACCGTTGATTTGTAAAAAATCGTTAACTAAAATCTTTCTATCCTGTAAATCTCCGGAACCGGAAGTCTGATCGGTATGAATTTTTTTTCCCCAAGTAGATATGGATGAGATCTTTCTACTGGTAAAGAAATCATGTTGATAAAATGTACCGTTGATTTTTAAAAAATCGTTTACTAAAATCATTCTGGCCTATATATCTCCGAAACCGGAAGTCAGATCGAGAAAAAATTCAATAGCGATCAATGGCGCTATGGGGCCTATCGAACGAGATATCAACCACATTGATCGCATGAGCCATCTCGAAAAAAGCTTGCCTAGATGAAACGCGTCCACAGACGCACATACAGACATCAGCAAATTTCACCTTGCTGGGTCGATTTTTCATATTCAATTTGATTCTACGATGTCGTAATTAAACTGTCGAGCCAGATCGCGCCGAGTTCTATCTATTGAAAATGTTTTATACAGGTGAGATAGCTTGTGTGGATGGCTATCGGACGCAGACGGCAGGACGTGTGAAAATCGATTCTAATACCTATGTTACGCTAGTAACAAAGGTAATAAGGCGGAATCTCGAACACCAAACGTCAGATCGGTATGAAATTTTTTCTGCAGGTAGATATGGATGAGGTCTTTCCATTGCTGCAAATTTCACGTTGATAGGATGTACCGTTGATTTGTAAAAAATCGTTAACTAAAATCTTTCTATCCTGTAAATCTCCGGAACCGGAAGTCTGATCGGTATGAATTTTTTTTCCCCAAGTAGATATGGATGAGATCTTTCTACTGGTAAAGAAATCATGTTGATAAAATGTACCGTTGATTTTTAAAAAATCGTTTACTAAAATCATTCTGGCCTATATATCTCCGAAACCGGAAGTCAGATCGAGAAAAAATTCAATAGCGATCAATGGCGCTATGGGGCCTATCGAACGAGATATCAACCACATTGATCGCATGAGCCATCTCGAAAAAAGCTTGCCTAGATGAAACGCGTCCACAGACGCACATACAGACATCAGCAAATTTCACCTTGCTGGGTCGATTTTTCATATTCAATTTGATTCTACGATGTCGTAATTAAACTGTCGAGCCAGATCGCGCCGAGTTCTATCTATTGAAAATGTTTTATACAGGTGAGATAGCTTGTGTGGATGGCTATCGGACGCAGACGGCAGGACGTGTGAAAATCGATTCTAATACCTATGTTACGCTAGTAACAAAGGTAATAAGGCGGAATCTCGAACACCAAACGTCAGATCGGTATGAAATTTTTTCTGCAGGTAGATATGGATGAGGTCTTTCCATTGCTGCAAATTTCACGTTGATAGGATGTACCGTTGATTTGTAAAAAATCGTTAACTAAAATCTTTCTATCCTGTAAATCTCCGGAACCGGAAGTCTGATCGGTATGAATTTTTTTTCCCCAAGTAGATATGGATGAGATCTTTCTACTGGTAAAGAAATCATGTTGATAAAATGTACCGTTGATTTTTAAAAAATCGTTTACTAAAATCATTCTGGCCTATATATCTCCGAAACCGGAAGTCAGATCGAGAAAAAATTCAATAGCGATCAATGGCGCTATGGGGCCTATCGAACGAGATATCAACCACATTGATCGCATGAGCCATCTCGAAAAAAGCTTGCCTAGATGAAACGCGTCCACAGACGCACATACAGACATCAGCAAATTTCACCTTGCTGGGTCGATTTTTCATATTCAATTTGATTCTACGATGTCGTAATTAAACTGTCGAGCCAGATCGCGCCGAGTTCTATCTATTGAAAATGTTTTATACAGGTGAGATAGCTTGTGTGGATGGCTATCGGACGCAGACGGCAGGACGTGTGAAAATCGATTCTAATACCTATGTTACGCTAGTAACAAAGGTAATAAGGCGGAATCTCGAACACCAAACGTCAGATCGGTATGAAATTTTTTCTGCAGGTAGATATGGATGAGGTCTTTCCATTGCTGCAAATTTCACGTTGATAGGATGTACCGTTGATTTGTAAAAAATCGTTAACTAAAATCTTTCTATCCTGTAAATCTCCGGAACCGGAAGTCTGATCGGTATGAATTTTTTTTCCCCAAGTAGATATGGATGAGATCTTTCTACTGGTAAAGAAATCATGTTGATAAAATGTACCGTTGATTTTTAAAAAATCGTTTACTAAAATCATTCTGGCCTATATATCTCCGAAACCGGAAGTCAGATCGAGAAAAAATTCAATAGCGATCAATGGCGCTATGGGGCCTATCGAACGAGATATCAACCACATTGATCGCATGAGCCATCTCGAAAAAAGCTTGCCTAGATGAAACGCGTCCACAGACGCACATACAGACATCAGCAAATTTCACCTTGCTGGGTCGATTTTTCATATTCAATTTGATTCTACGATGTCGTAATTAAACTGTCGAGCCAGATCGCGCCGAGTTCTATCTATTGAAAATGTTTTATACAGGTGAGATAGCTTGTGTGGATGGCTATCGGACGCAGACGGCAGGACGTGTGAAAATCGATTCTAATACCTATGTTACGCTAGTAACAAAGGTAATAAGGCGGAATCTCGAACACCAAACGTCAGATCGGTATGAAATTTTTTCTGCAGGTAGATATGGATGAGGTCTTTCCATTGCTGCAAATTTCACGTTGATAGGATGTACCGTTGATTTGTAAAAAATCGTTAACTAAAATCTTTCTATCCTGTAAATCTCCGGAACCGGAAGTCTGATCGGTATGAATTTTTTTTCCCCAAGTAGATATGGATGAGATCTTTCTACTGGTAAAGAAATCATGTTGATAAAATGTACCGTTGATTTTTAAAAAATCGTTTACTAAAATCATTCTGGCCTATATATCTCCGAAACCGGAAGTCAGATCGAGAAAAAATTCAATAGCGATCAATGGCGCTATGGGGCCTATCGAACGAGATATCAACCACATTGATCGCATGAGCCATCTCGAAAAAAGCTTGCCTAGATGAAACGCGTCCACAGACGCACATACAGACATCAGCAAATTTCACCTTGCTGGGTCGATTTTTCATATTCAATTTGATTCTACGATGTCGTAATTAAACTGTCGAGCCAGATCGCGCCGAGTTCTATCTATTGAAAATGTTTTATACAGGTGAGATAGCTTGTGTGGATGGCTATCGGACGCAGACGGCAGGACGTGTGAAAATCGATTCTAATACCTATGTTACGCTAGTAACAAAGGTAATAAGGCGGAATCTCGAACACCAAACGTCAGATCGGTATGAAATTTTTTCTGCAGGTAGATATGGATGAGGTCTTTCCATTGCTGCAAATTTCACGTTGATAGGATGTACCGTTGATTTGTAAAAAATCGTTAACTAAAATCTTTCTATCCTGTAAATCTCCGGAACCGGAAGTCAGATCGGTATGAAATTTTTTCCCCAAGTAGATATGGATGAGGTCTTTCTACTGTTAAAGAAATCATGTTGATAAAGTGTACCGTTGATTTTTAAAAAATCGCTCACTAAAATCATTCTGGCCTATATATCTCCGAAACCGGAAGTCAGATCGAGAAAAAATTCAATAGCGATCAATGGCGCTATGGGGCCTATCGAACGAGATATCAACCATATTGATCGCATGAGCCATCTCGAAAAAAGCTTGCCTAGATGAAACGCGTCCACAGACGCACATACAGACATCAGCAAATTTCACCTTGCTGGGTCGATTTTTCATATTCAATTTGATTCTACGGTGTCGTAATTAAACTGTCGAGCCAGATCGCGCCGAGTTCTATCGATTGAGAATGTTTTATACAGGTGAGATAGCTTGTGTGGATGGCTATCGGGAGCAGACGGCAGGACGTGTGAAAATCGATTCTAATACCTATGTTACGCTAGTAACAAAGGTAATAAGGCGGAATCTCGAACACCAAACGTCAGATCGGTATGAAATTTTTTCTGCAGGTAGATATGGATGAGGTCTTTCCACTGCTGCAAATTTCACGTTGATGAGATGTACCGTTGATTTGTAAAAAATCGTTAACTAAAATCTTTCTATCCTGTAAATCTCCGGAACCGGAAGTCAGATCGGTATGAAATTTTTTCCCCAAGTAGATATGGATGAGGTCTTTCTACTGTTAAAGAAATCATGTTGATAAAGTGTACCGTTGGTTTTTAAAAAATCGCTCACTAAAATCATTCTGGCCTATATATCTCCGAAACCGGAAGTCAGATCGAGAAAAAATTCAATAGCGATCAATGGCGCTATGGGGCCTATCGAACGAGATATCAACCATATTGATCGCATGAGCCATCTCGAAAAAAGCTTGCCTAGATGAAACGCGTCCACAGACGCACATACAGACATCAGCAAATTTCACCTTGCTGGGTCGATTTTTCATATTCAATTTGATTCTACGGTGTCGTAATTAAACTGTCGAGCCAGATCGCGCCGAGTTCTATCGATTGAGAATGTTTTATACAGGTGAGATAGCTTGTGTGGATGGCTATCGGGAGCAGACGGCAGGACGTGTGAAAATCGATTCTAATACCTATGTTACGCTAGTAACAAAGGTAATAAGGCGGAATCTCGAACACCAAACGTCAGATCGGTATGAAATTTTTTCTGCAGGTAGATATGGATGAGGTCTTTCCACTGCTGCAAATTTCACGTTGATGGGATGTACCGTTGATTTGTAAAAAATCGTTAACTAAAATCTTTCTATCCTGTAAATCTCCGGAACCGGAAGTCAGATCGGTATGAAATTTTTTCCCCAAGTAGATATGGATGAGGTCTTTCTACTGTTAAAGAAATCATGTTGATAAAGTGTACCGTTGATTTTTAAAAAATCGCTCACTAAAATCATTCTGGCCTATATATCTCCGAAACCGGAAGTCAGATCGAGAAAAAATTCAATAGCGATCAATGGCGCTATGGGGCCTATCGAACGAGATATCAACCATATTGATCGCATGAGCCATCTCGAAAAAAGCTTGCCTAGATGAAACGCGTCCACAGACGCACATACAGACATCAGCAAATTTCACCTTGCTGGGTCGATTTTTCATATTCAATTTGATTCTACGGTGTCGTAATTAAACTGTCGAGCCAGATCGCGCCGAGTTCTATCGATTGAGAATGTTTTATACAGGTGAGATAGCTTGTGTGGATGGCTATCGGGAGCAGACGGCAGGACGTGTGAAAATCGATTCTAATACCTATGTTACGCTAGTAACAAAGGTAATAAGGCGGAATCTCGAACACCAAACGTCAGATCGGTATGAAATTTTTTCTGCAGGTAGATATGGATGAGGTCTTTCCACTGCTGCAAATTTCACGTTGATGGGATGTACCGTTGATTTGTAAAAAATCGTTAACTAAAATCTTTCTATCCTGTAAATCTCCGGAACCGGAAGTCAGATCGGTATGAAATTTTTTCCCCAAGTAGATATGGATGAGGTCTTTCTACTGTTAAAGAAATCATGTTGATAAAGTGTACCGTTGATTTTTAAAAAATCGCTCACTAAAATCATTCTGGCCTATATATCTCCGAAACCGGAAGTCAGATCGAGAAAAAATTCAATAGCGATCAATGGCGCTATGGGGCCTATCGAACGAGATATCAACCATATTGATCGCATGAGCCATCTCGAAAAAAGCTTGCCTAGATGAAACGCGTCCACAGACGCACATACAGACATCAGCAAATTTCACCTTGCTGGGTCGATTTTTCATATTCAATTTGATTCTACGGTGTCGTAATTAAACTGTCGAGCCAGATCGCGCCGAGTTCTATCGATTGAGAATGTTTTATACAGGTGAGATAGCTTGTGTGGATGGCTATCGGGAGCAGACGGCAGGACGTGTGAAAATCGATTCTAATACCTATGTTACGCTAGTAACAAAGGTAATAAGGCGGAATCTCGAACACCAAACGTCAGATCGGTATGAAATTTTTTCTGCAGGTAGATATGGATGAGGTCTTTCCACTGCTGCAAATTTCACGTTGATGGGATGTACCGTTGATTTGTAAAAAATCGTTAACTAAAATCTTTCTATCCTGTAAATCTCCGGAACCGGAAGTCAGATCGGTATGAAATTTTTTCCCCAAGTAGATATGGATGAGGTCTTTCTACTGTTAAAGAAATCATGTTGATAAAGTGTACCGTTGATTTTTAAAAAATCGCTCACTAAAATCATTCTGGCCTATATATCTCCGAAACCGGAAGTCAGATCGAGAAAAAATTCAATAGCGATCAATGGCGCTATGGGGCCTATCGAACGAGATATCAACCATATTGATCGCATGAGCCATCTCGAAAAAAGCTTGCCTAGATGAAACGCGTCCACAGACGCACATACAGACATCAGCAAATTTCACCTTGCTGGGTCGATTTTTCATATTCAATTTGATTCTACGGTGTCGTAATTAAACTGTCGAGCCAGATCGCGCCGAGTTCTATCGATTGAGAATGTTTTATACAGGTGAGATAGCTTGTGTGGATGGCTATCGGGAGCAGACGGCAGGACGTGTGAAAATCGATTCTAATACCTATGTTACGCTAGTAACAAAGGTAATAAGGCGGAATCTCGAACACCAAACGTCAGATCGGTATGAAATTTTTTCTGCAGGTAGATATGGATGAGGTCTTTCCATTGCTGCAAATTTCACGTTGATGGAATGTACCGTTGATTTGTAAAAAATCGTTAACTAAAATCTTTCTATCCTGTAAATCTCCGGAACCGGAAGTCAGATCGGTATGGAATTTTTTCCCCAAGTAGATATGGATGAGGTCTTTCTACTGTTAAAGAAATCATGTTGATAAAGTGTACCGTTGATTTTTAAAAAATCGTTCACTAAAATCATTCTGGCCTATATATCTCCGAAACCGGAAGTCAGATCGAGAAAAAATTCAATAGCGATCAATGGCGCAATGGGGCCTATCAAACGAGATATCAACCATATTGATCGCATGAGCCATCTCGAAAAAAGCTTGCCTAGATGAAACGCGTCCACAGACGCACATACAGACATCAGCAAATTTCACCTTGCTGGGTCGATTTTTCATTTTCAATTTGATTCTACGGTGTCGTAATTAAACTGTCGAGCCAGATCGCGCCGAGTTCTATCGATTGAGAATGTTTTGGACAGGTGAGATAGCTTGTGTGGATGGCTAACGGGCGCAGACGGCAGGACGTGTGAAAATCGATTCTAATACCTATGTTACGCTAGTAACAAAGGTAATAAGGCGGAATCTCGAACACCAAACGTCAGATCGATATGAAATTTTTTCTGCAGGTAGATATGGATGAGGTCTTTCCATTGCTGCAAATTTCACGTTGATGGAATGTACCGTTGATTTGTAAAAAATCGTTAACTAAAATCTTTCTATCCTGTAAATCTCCGGAACCGGAAGTCAGATCGGTATGAAATTTTTCCCCCAAGTAGATATGGATGAGGTCTTTCTATTGTTAAAGAAATCATGTTGATAAAGTGTACCGTTGATTTTTAAAAAATCGTTCACTAAAATCATTCTGGCCTATATATCTCCGAAACCGGAAGTCAGATCGAGAAAAAATTCAATAGCGATCAATGGCGCAATGGGGCCTATCAAACGAGATATCAACCATATTGATCGCATGAGCCATCTCGAAAAAAGCTTGCCTAGATGAAACGCGTCCACAGACGCACATACAGACATCAGCAAATTTCACCTTGCTGGGTCGATTTTTCATTTTCAATTTGATTCTACGGTGTCGTAATTAAACTGTCGAGCCAGATCGCGCCGAGTTCTATCGATTGAGAATGTTTTGGACAGGTGAGATAGCTTGTGTGGATGGCTAACGGGCGCAGACGGCAGGACGTGTGAAAATCGATTCTAATACCTATGTTACGCTAGTAACAAAGGTAATAAGGCGGAATCTCGAACACCAAACGTCAGATCGATATGAAATTTTTTCTGCAGGTAGATATGGATGAGGTCTTTCCATTGCTGCAAATTTCACGTTGATGGAATGTACCGTTGATTTGTAAAAAATCGTTAACTAAAATCTTTCTATCCTGTAAATCTCCGGAACCGGAAGTCAGATCGGTATGAAATTTTTCCCCCAAGTAGATATGGATGAGGTCTTTCTACTGTTAAAGAAATCATGTTGATAAAGTGTACCGTTGATTTTTAAAAAATCGCTCACTAAAATCATTCTGGCCTATATATCTCCGAAACCGGAAGTCAGATCGAGAAAAAATTCAATAGCGATCAATGGCGCAATGGGGCCTATCAAACGAGATATCAACCATATTGATCGCATGAGCCATCTCGAAAAAAGCTTGCCTAGATGAAACGCGTCCACAGACGCACATACAGACATCAGCAAATTTCACCTTGCTGGGTCGATTTTTCATATTCAATTTGATTCTACGATGTCGTAATTAAACTGTCGAGCCAGATCGCGCCGAGTTCTATCGATTGAGAATGTTTTATACAGGTGAGATAGCTTGTGTGGATGGCTATCGGGCGCAGACGGCAGGACGTGTGAAAATCGATTCTAATACCTATGTTACGCTAGTAACAAAGGTAATAAGGCGGAATCTCGAACACCAAACGTCAGATCGGTATGAAATTTTTTCTGCAGGTAGATATGGATGAGGTCTTTCCACTGCTGCAAATTTCACGTTGATGGGATGTACCGTTGATTTGTAAAAAATCGTTAACTAAAATCTTTCTATCCTGTAAATCTCCGGAACCGGAAGTCAGATCGGTATGGAATTTTTTCCCCAAGTAGATATGGATGAGGTCTTTCTACTGTTAAAGAAATCATGTTGATAAAGTGTACCGTTGATTTTTAAAAAATCGCTCACTAAAATCATTCTGGCCTATATATCTCCGAAACCGGAAGTCAGATCGAGAAAAAATTCAATAGCGATCAATGGCGCTATGGGGCCTATCGAACGAGATATCAACCATATTGATCGCATGAGCCATCTCGAAAAAAGCTTGCCTAGATGAAACGCGTCCACAGACGCACATACAGACATCAGCAAATTTCACCTTGCTGGGTCGATTTTTCATATTCAATTTGATTCTACGATGTCGTAATTAAACTGTCGAGCCAGATCGCGCCGAGTTCTATCGATTGAGAATGTTTTGGACAGGTGAGATAGCTTGTGTGGATGGCTAACGGGCGCAGACGGCAGGACGTGTGAAAATCGATTCTAATACCTATGTTACGCTAGTAACAAAGGTAATAAGGCGGAATCTCGAACACCAAACGTCAGATCGATATGAAATTTTTTCTGCAGGTAGATATGGATGAGGTCTTTCCATTGCTGCAAATTTCACGTTGATGGAATGTACCGTTGATTTGTAAAAAATCGTTAACTAAAATCTTTCTATCCTGTAAATCTCCGGAACCGGAAGTCAGATCGGTATGAAATTTTTCCCCCAAGTAGATATGGATGAGGTCTTTCTATTGTTAAAGAAATCATGTTGATAAAGTGTACCGTTGATTTTTAAAAAATCGTTCACTAAAATCATTCTGGCCTATATATCTCCGAAACCGGAAGTCAGATCGAGAAAAAATTCAATAGCGATCAATGGCGCAATGGGGCCTATCAAACGAGATATCAACCATATTGATCGCATGAGCCATCTCGAAAAAAGCTTGCCTAGATGAAACGCGTCCACAGACGCACATACAGACATCAGCAAATTTCACCTTGCTGGGTCGATTTTTCATTTTCAATTTGATTCTACGGTGTCGTAATTAAACTGTCGAGCCAGATCGCGCCGAGTTCTATCGATTGAGAATGTTTTGGACAGGTGAGATAGCTTGTGTGGATGGCTAACGGGCGCAGACGGCAGGACGTGTGAAAATCGATTCTAATACCTATGTTACGCTAGTAACAAAGGTAATAAGGCGGAATCTCGAACACCAAACGTCAGATCGATATGAAATTTTTTCTGCAGGTAGATATGGATGAGGTCTTTCCATTGCTGCAAATTTCACGTTGATGGAATGTACCGTTGATTTGTAAAAAATCGTTAACTAAAATCTTTCTATCCTGTAAATCTCCGGAACCGGAAGTCAGATCGGTATGAAATTTTTCCCCCAAGTAGATATGGATGAGGTCTTTCTATTGTTAAAGAAATCATGTTGATAAAGTGTACCGTTGATTTTTAAAAAATCGTTCACTAAAATCATTCTGGCCTATATATCTCCGAAACCGGAAGTCAGATCGAGAAAAAATTCAATAGCGATCAATGGCGCAATGGGGCCTATCAAACGAGATATCAACCATATTGATCGCATGAGCCATCTCGAAAAAAGCTTGCCTAGATGAAACGCGTCCACAGACGCACATACAGACATCAGCAAATTTCACCTTGCTGGGTCGATTTTTCATTTTCAATTTGATTCTACGGTGTCGTAATTAAACTGTCGAGCCAGATCGCGCCGAGTTCTATCGATTGAGAATGTTTTGGACAGGTGAGATAGCTTGTGTGGATGGCTAACGGGCGCAGACGGCAGGACGTGTGAAAATCGATTCTAATACCTATGTTACGCTAGTAACAAAGGTAATAAGGCGGAATCTCGAACACCAAACGTCAGATCGATATGAAATTTTTTCTGCAGGTAGATATGGATGAGGTCTTTCCATTGCTGCAAATTTCACGTTGATGGAATGTACCGTTGATTTGTAAAAAATCGTTAACTAAAATCTTTCTATCCTGTAAATCTCCGGAACCGGAAGTCAGATCGGTATGAAATTTTTCCCCCAAGTAGATATGGATGAGGTCTTTCTACTGTTAAAGAAATCATGTTGATAAAGTGTACCGTTGATTTTTAAAAAATCGCTCACTAAAATCATTCTGGCCTATATATCTCCGAAACCGGAAGTCAGATCGAGAAAAAATTCAATAGCGATCAATGGCGCTATGGGGCCTATCGAACGAGATATCAACCATATTGATCGCATGAGCCATCTCGAAAAAAGCTTGCCTAGATGAAACGCGTCCACAGACGCACATACAGACATCAGCAAATTTCACCTTGCTGGGTCGATTTTTCATATTCAATTTGATTCTACGATGTCGTAATTAAACTGTCGAGCCAGATCGCGCCGAGTTCTATCGATTGAGAATGTTTTGGACAGGTGAGATAGCTTGTGTGGATGGCTAACGGGCGCAGACGGCAGGACGTGTGAAAATCGATTCTAATACCTATGTTACGCTAGTAACAAAGGTAATAAGGCGGAATCTCGAACACCAAACGTCAGATCGATATGAAATTTTTTCTGCAGGTAGATATGGATGAGGTCTTTCCATTGCTGCAAATTTCACGTTGATGGAATGTACCGTTGATTTGTAAAAAATCGTTAACTAAAATCTTTCTATCCTGTAAATCTCCGGAACCGGAAGTCAGATCGGTATGAAATTTTTCCCCCAAGTAGATATGGATGAGGTCTTTCTATTGTTAAAGAAATCATGTTGATAAAGTGTACCGTTGATTTTTAAAAAATCGTTCACTAAAATCATTCTGGCCTATATATCTCCGAAACCGGAAGTCAGATCGAGAAAAAATTCAATAGCGATCAATGGCGCAATGGGGCCTATCAAACGAGATATCAACCATATTGATCGCATGAGCCATCTCGAAAAAAGCTTGCCTAGATGAAACGCGTCCACAGACGCACATACAGACATCAGCAAATTTCACCTTGCTGGGTCGATTTTTCATTTTCAATTTGATTCTACGGTGTCGTAATTAAACTGTCGAGCCAGATCGCGCCGAGTTCTATCGATTGAGAATGTTTTGGACAGGTGAGATAGCTTGTGTGGATGGCTAACGGGCGCAGACGGCAGGACGTGTGAAAATCGATTCTAATACCTATGTTACGCTAGTAACAAAGGTAATAAGGCGGAATCTCGAACACCAAACGTCAGATCGATATGAAATTTTTTCTGCAGGTAGATATGGATGAGGTCTTTCCATTGCTGCAAATTTCACGTTGATGGAATGTACCGTTGATTTGTAAAAAATCGTTAACTAAAATCTTTCTATCCTGTAAATCTCCGGAACCGGAAGTCAGATCGAGATGAAATTTTTCCCCCAAGTAGATATGGATGAGGTCTTTCTATTGTTAAAGAAATCATGTTGATAAAGTGTACCGTTGATTTTTAAAAAATCGTTCACTAAAATCATTCTGGCCTATATATCTCCGAAACCGGAAGTCAGATCGAGAAAAAATTCAATAGCGATCAATGGCGCAATGGGGCCTATCAAACGAGATATCAACCATATTGATCGCATGAGCCATCTCGAAAAAAGCTTGCCTAGATGAAACGCGTCCACAGACGCACATACAGACATCAGCAAATTTCACCTTGCTGGGTCGATTTTTCATTTTCAATTTGATTCTACGGTGTCGTAATTAAACTGTCGAGCCAGATCGCGCCGAGTTCTATCGATTGAGAATGTTTTGGACAGGTGAGATAGCTTGTGTGGATGGCTAACGGGCGCAGACGGCAGGACGTGTGAAAATCGATTCTAATACCTATGTTACGCTAGTAACAAAGGTAATAAGGCGGAATCTCGAACACCAAACGTCAGATCGATATGAAATTTTTTCTGCAGGTAGATATGGATGAGGTCTTTCCATTGCTGCAAATTTCACGTTGATGGAATGTACCGTTGATTTGTAAAAAATCGTTAACTAAAATCTTTCTATCCTGTAAATCTCCGGAACCGGAAGTCAGATCGGTATGAAATTTTTCCCCCAAGTAGATATGGATGAGGTCTTTCTACTGTTAAAGAAATCATGTTGATAAAGTGTACCGTTGATTTTTAAAAAATCGCTCACTAAAATCATTCTGGCCTATATATCTCCGAAACCGGAAGTCAGATCGAGAAAAAATTCAATAGCGATCAATGGCGCAATGGGGCCTATCAAACGAGATATCAACCATATTGATCGCATGAGCCATCTCGAAAAAAGCTTGCCTAGATGAAACGCGTCCACAGACGCACATACAGACATCAGCAAATTTCACCTTGCTGGGTCGATTTTTCATATTCAATTTGATTCTACGATGTCGTAATTAAACTGTCGAGCCAGATCGCGCCGAGTTCTATCGATTGAGAATGTTTTATACAGGTGAGATAGCTTGTGTGGATGGCTATCGGGCGCAGACGGCAGGACGTGTGAAAATCGATTCTAATACCTATGTTACGCTAGTAACAAAGGTAATAAGGCGGAATCTCGAACACCAAACGTCAGATCGGTATGAAATTTTTTCTGCAGGTAGATATGGATGAGGTCTTTCCACTGCTGCAAATTTCACGTTGATGGGATGTACCGTTGATTTGTAAAAAATCGTTAACTAAAATCTTTCTATCCTGTAAATCTCCGGAACCGGAAGTCAGATCGGTATGGAATTTTTTCCCCAAGTAGATATGGATGAGGTCTTTCTACTGTTAAAGAAATCATGTTGATAAAGTGTACCGTTGATTTTTAAAAAATCGCTCACTAAAATCATTCTGGCCTATATATCTCCGAAACCGGAAGTCAGATCGAGAAAAAATTCAATAGCGATCAATGGCGCTATGGGGCCTATCGAACGAGATATCAACCATATTGATCGCATGAGCCATCTCGAAAAAAGCTTGCCTAGATGAAACGCGTCCACAGACGCACATACAGACATCAGCAAATTTCACCTTGCTGGGTCGATTTTTCATATTCAATTTGATTCTACGGTGTCGTAATTAAACTGTCGAGCCAGATCGCGCCGAGTTCTATCGATTGAGAATGTTTTATACAGGTGAGATAGCTTGTGTGGATGGCTATCGGGAGCAGACGGCAGGACGTGTGAAAATCGATTCTAATACCTATGTTACGCTAGTAACAAAGGTAATAAGGCGGAATCTCGAACACCAAACGTCAGATCGGTATGAAATTTTTTCTGCAGGTAGATATGGATGAGGTCTTTCCACTGCTGCAAATTTCACGTTGATGGGATGTACCGTTGATTTGTAAAAAATCGTTAACTAAAATCTTTCTATCCTGTAAATCTCCGGAACCGGAAGTCAGATCGGTATGAAATTTTTTCCCCAAGTAGATATGGATGAGGTCTTTCTACTGTTAAAGAAATCATGTTGATAAAGTGTACCGTTGATTTTTAAAAAATCGCTCACTAAAATCATTCTGGCCTATATATCTCCGAAACCGGAAGTCAGATCGAGAAAAAATTCAATAGCGATCAATGGCGCTATGGGGCCTATCGAACGAGATATCAACCATATTGATCGCATGAGCCATCTCGAAAAAAGCTTGCCTAGATGAAACGCGTCCACAGACGCACATACAGACATCAGCAAATTTCACCTTGCTGGGTCGATTTTTCATATTCAATTTGATTCTACGGTGTCGTAATTAAACTGTCGAGCCAGATCGCGCCGAGTTCTATCGATTGAGAATGTTTTATACAGGTGAGATAGCTTGTGTGGATGGCTATCGGGAGCAGACGGCAGGACGTGTGAAAATCGATTCTAATACCTATGTTACGCTAGTAACAAAGGTAATAAGGCGGAATCTCGAACACCAAACGTCAGATCGGTATGAAATTTTTTCTGCAGGTAGATATGGATGAGGTCTTTCCACTGCTGCAAATTTCACGTTGATGAGATGTACCGTTGATTTGTAAAAAATCGTTAACTAAAATCTTTCTATCCTGTAAATCTCCGGAACCGGAAGTCAGATCGGTATGAAATTTTTTCCCCAAGTAGATATGGATGAGGTCTTTCTACTGTTAAAGAAATCATGTTGATAAAGTGTACCGTTGGTTTTTAAAAAATCGCTCACTAAAATCATTCTGGCCTATATATCTCCGAAACCGGAAGTCAGATCGAGAAAAAATTCAATAGCGATCAATGGCGCTATGGGGCCTATCGAACGAGATATCAACCATATTGATCGCATGAGCCATCTCGAAAAAAGCTTGCCTAGATGAAACGCGTCCACAGACGCACATACAGACATCAGCAAATTTCACCTTGCTGGGTCGATTTTTCATATTCAATTTGATTCTACGGTGTCGTAATTAAACTGTCGAGCCAGATCGCGCCGAGTTCTATCGATTGAGAATGTTTTATACAGGTGAGATAGCTTGTGTGGATGGCTATCGGGAGCAGACGGCAGGACGTGTGAAAATCGATTCTAATACCTATGTTACGCTAGTAACAAAGGTAATAAGGCGGAATCTCGAACACCAAACGTCAGATCGGTATGAAATTTTTTCTGCAGGTAGATATGGATGAGGTCTTTCCACTGCTGCAAATTTCACGTTGATGGGATGTACCGTTGATTTGTAAAAAATCGTTAACTAAAATCTTTCTATCCTGTAAATCTCCGGAACCGGAAGTCAGATCGGTATGAAATTTTTTCCCCAAGTAGATATGGATGAGGTCTTTCTACTGTTAAAGAAATCATGTTGATAAAGTGTACCGTTGATTTTTAAAAAATCGCTCACTAAAATCATTCTGGCCTATATATCTCCGAAACCGGAAGTCAGATCGAGAAAAAATTCAATAGCGATCAATGGCGCTATGGGGCCTATCGAACGAGATATCAACCATATTGATCGCATGAGCCATCTCGAAAAAAGCTTGCCTAGATGAAACGCGTCCACAGACGCACATACAGACATCAGCAAATTTCACCTTGCTGGGTCGATTTTTCATATTCAATTTGATTCTACGGTGTCGTAATTAAACTGTCGAGCCAGATCGCGCCGAGTTCTATCGATTGAGAATGTTTTATACAGGTGAGATAGCTTGTGTGGATGGCTATCGGGAGCAGACGGCAGGACGTGTGAAAATCGATTCTAATACCTATGTTACGCTAGTAACAAAGGTAATAAGGCGGAATCTCGAACACCAAACGTCAGATCGGTATGAAATTTTTTCTGCAGGTAGATATGGATGAGGTCTTTCCACTGCTGCAAATTTCACGTTGATGGGATGTACCGTTGATTTGTAAAAAATCGTTAACTAAAATCTTTCTATCCTGTAAATCTCCGGAACCGGAAGTCAGATCGGTATGAAATTTTTTCCCCAAGTAGATATGGATGAGGTCTTTCTACTGTTAAAGAAATCATGTTGATAAAGTGTACCGTTGATTTTTAAAAAATCGCTCACTAAAATCATTCTGGCCTATATATCTCCGAAACCGGAAGTCAGATCGAGAAAAAATTCAATAGCGATCAATGGCGCTATGGGGCCTATCGAACGAGATATCAACCATATTGATCGCATGAGCCATCTCGAAAAAAGCTTGCCTAGATGAAACGCGTCCACAGACGCACATACAGACATCAGCAAATTTCACCTTGCTGGGTCGATTTTTCATATTCAATTTGATTCTACGGTGTCGTAATTAAACTGTCGAGCCAGATCGCGCCGAGTTCTATCGATTGAGAATGTTTTATACAGGTGAGATAGCTTGTGTGGATGGCTATCGGGAGCAGACGGCAGGACGTGTGAAAATCGATTCTAATACCTATGTTACGCTAGTAACAAAGGTAATAAGGCGGAATCTCGAACACCAAACGTCAGATCGGTATGAAATTTTTTCTGCAGGTAGATATGGATGAGGTCTTTCCACTGCTGCAAATTTCACGTTGATGGGATGTACCGTTGATTTGTAAAAAATCGTTAACTAAAATCTTTCTATCCTGTAAATCTCCGGAACCGGAAGTCAGATCGGTATGAAATTTTTTCCCCAAGTAGATATGGATGAGGTCTTTCTACTGTTAAAGAAATCATGTTGATAAAGTGTACCGTTGATTTTTAAAAAATCGCTCACTAAAATCATTCTGGCCTATATATCTCCGAAACCGGAAGTCAGATCGAGAAAAAATTCAATAGCGATCAATGGCGCTATGGGGCCTATCGAACGAGATATCAACCATATTGATCGCATGAGCCATCTCGAAAAAAGCTTGCCTAGATGAAACGCGTCCACAGACGCACATACAGACATCAGCAAATTTCACCTTGCTGGGTCGATTTTTCATATTCAATTTGATTCTACGGTGTCGTAATTAAACTGTCGAGCCAGATCGCGCCGAGTTCTATCGATTGAGAATGTTTTATACAGGTGAGATAGCTTGTGTGGATGGCTATCGGGAGCAGACGGCAGGACGTGTGAAAATCGATTCTAATACCTATGTTACGCTAGTAACAAAGGTAATAAGGCGGAATCTCGAACACCAAACGTCAGATCGGTATGAAATTTTTTCTGCAGGTAGATATGGATGAGGTCTTTCCACTGCTGCAAATTTCACGTTGATGGGATGTACCGTTGATTTGTAAAAAATCGTTAACTAAAATCTTTCTATCCTGTAAATCTCCGGAACCGGAAGTCAGATCGGTATGAAATTTTTTCCCCAAGTAGATATGGATGAGGTCTTTCTACTGTTAAAGAAATCATGTTGATAAAGTGTACCGTTGATTTTTAAAAAATCGCTCACTAAAATCATTCTGGCCTATATATCTCCGAAACCGGAAGTCAGATCGAGAAAAAATTCAATAGCGATCAATGGCGCTATGGGGCCTATCGAACGAGATATCAACCATATTGATCGCATGAGCCATCTCGAAAAAAGCTTGCCTAGATGAAACGCGTCCACAGACGCACATACAGACATCAGCAAATTTCACCTTGCTGGGTCGATTTTTCATATTCAATTTGATTCTACGGTGTCGTAATTAAACTGTCGAGCCAGATCGCGCCGAGTTCTATCGATTGAGAATGTTTTATACAGGTGAGATAGCTTGTGTGGATGGCTATCGGGAGCAGACGGCAGGACGTGTGAAAATCGATTCTAATACCTATGTTACGCTAGTAACAAAGGTAATAAGGCGGAATCTCGAACACCAAACGTCAGATCGGTATGAAATTTTTTCTGCAGGTAGATATGGATGAGGTCTTTCCACTGCTGCAAATTTCACGTTGATGGGATGTACCGTTGATTTGTAAAAAATCGTTAACTAAAATCTTTCTATCCTGTAAATCTCCGGAACCGGAAGTCAGATCGGTATGAAATTTTTTCCCCAAGTAGATATGGATGAGGTCTTTCTACTGTTAAAGAAATCATGTTGATAAAGTGTACCGTTGATTTTTAAAAAATCGCTCACTAAAATCATTCTGGCCTATATATCTCCGAAACCGGAAGTCAGATCGAGAAAAAATTCAATAGCGATCAATGGCGCTATGGGGCCTATCGAACGAGATATCAACCATATTGATCGCATGAGCCATCTCGAAAAAAGCTTGCCTAGATGAAACGCGTCCACAGACGCACATACAGACATCAGCAAATTTCACCTTGCTGGGTCGATTTTTCATATTCAATTTGATTCTACGGTGTCGTAATTAAACTGTCGAGCCAGATCGCGCCGAGTTCTATCGATTGAGAATGTTTTATACAGGTGAGATAGCTTGTGTGGATGGCTATCGGGAGCAGACGGCAGGACGTGTGAAAATCGATTCTAATACCTATGTTACGCTAGTAACAAAGGTAATAAGGCGGAATCTCGAACACCAAACGTCAGATCGGTATGAAATTTTTTCTGCAGGTAGATATGGATGAGGTCTTTCCACTGCTGCAAATTTCACGTTGATGGGATGTACCGTTGATTTGTAAAAAATCGTTAACTAAAATCTTTCTATCCTGTAAATCTCCGGAACCGGAAGTCAGATCGGTATGAAATTTTTTCCCCAAGTAGATATGGATGAGGTCTTTCTACTGTTAAAGAAATCATGTTGATAAAGTGTACCGTTGATTTTTAAAAAATCGCTCACTAAAATCATTCTGGCCTATATATCTCCGAAACCGGAAGTCAGATCGAGAAAAAATTCAATAGCGATCAATGGCGCTATGGGGCCTATCGAACGAGATATCAACCATATTGATCGCATGAGCCATCTCGAAAAAAGCTTGCCTAGATGAAACGCGTCCACAGACGCACATACAGACATCAGCAAATTTCACCTTGCTGGGTCGATTTTTCATATTCAATTTGATTCTACGGTGTCGTAATTAAACTGTCGAGCCAGATCGCGCCGAGTTCTATCGATTGAGAATGTTTTATACAGGTGAGATAGCTTGTGTGGATGGCTATCGGGAGCAGACGGCAGGACGTGTGAAAATCGATTCTAATACCTATGTTACGCTAGTAACAAAGGTAATAAGGCGGAATCTCGAACACCAAACGTCAGATCGGTATGAAATTTTTTCTGCAGGTAGATATGGATGAGGTCTTTCCACTGCTGCAAATTTCACGTTGATGGGATGTACCGTTGATTTGTAAAAAATCGTTAACTAAAATCTTTCTATCCTGTAAATCTCCGGAACCGGAAGTCAGATCGGTATGAAATTTTTTCCCCAAGTAGATATGGATGAGGTCTTTCTACTGTTAAAGAAATCATGTTGATAAAGTGTACCGTTGATTTTTAAAAAATCGCTCACTAAAATCATTCTGGCCTATATATCTCCGAAACCGGAAGTCAGATCGAGAAAAAATTCAATAGCGATCAATGGCGCTATGGGGCCTATCGAACGAGATATCAACCATATTGATCGCATGAGCCATCTCGAAAAAAGCTTGCCTAGATGAAACGCGTCCACAGACGCACATACAGACATCAGCAAATTTCACCTTGCTGGGTCGATTTTTCATATTCAATTTGATTCTACGGTGTCGTAATTAAACTGTCGAGCCAGATCGCGCCGAGTTCTATCGATTGAGAATGTTTTATACAGGTGAGATAGCTTGTGTGGATGGCTATCGGGAGCAGACGGCAGGACGTGTGAAAATCGATTCTAATACCTATGTTACGCTAGTAACAAAGGTAATAAGGCGGAATCTCGAACACCAAACGTCAGATCGGTATGAAATTTTTTCTGCAGGTAGATATGGATGAGGTCTTTCCACTGCTGCAAATTTCACGTTGATGAGATGTACCGTTGATTTGTAAAAAATCGTTAACTAAAATCTTTCTATCCTGTAAATCTCCGGAACCGGAAGTCAGATCGGTATGAAATTTTTTCCCCAAGTAGATATGGATGAGGTCTTTCTACTGTTAAAGAAATCATGTTGATAAAGTGTACCGTTGGTTTTTAAAAAATCGCTCACTAAAATCATTCTGGCCTATATATCTCCGAAACCGGAAGTCAGATCGAGAAAAAATTCAATAGCGATCAATGGCGCTATGGGGCCTATCGAACGAGATATCAACCATATTGATCGCATGAGCCATCTCGAAAAAAGCTTGCCTAGATGAAACGCGTCCACAGACGCACATACAGACATCAGCAAATTTCACCTTGCTGGGTCGATTTTTCATATTCAATTTGATTCTACGGTGTCGTAATTAAACTGTCGAGCCAGATCGCGCCGAGTTCTATCGATTGAGAATGTTTTATACAGGTGAGATAGCTTGTGTGGATGGCTATCGGGAGCAGACGGCAGGACGTGTGAAAATCGATTCTAATACCTATGTTACGCTAGTAACAAAGGTAATAAGGCGGAATCTCGAACACCAAACGTCAGATCGGTATGAAATTTTTTCTGCAGGTAGATATGGATGAGGTCTTTCCACTGCTGCAAATTTCACGTTGATGGGATGTACCGTTGATTTGTAAAAAATCGTTAACTAAAATCTTTCTATCCTGTAAATCTCCGGAACCGGAAGTCAGATCGGTATGAAATTTTTTCCCCAAGTAGATATGGATGAGGTCTTTCTACTGTTAAAGAAATCATGTTGATAAAGTGTACCGTTGATTTTTAAAAAATCGCTCACTAAAATCATTCTGGCCTATATATCTCCGAAACCGGAAGTCAGATCGAGAAAAAATTCAATAGCGATCAATGGCGCTATGGGGCCTATCGAACGAGATATCAACCATATTGATCGCATGAGCCATCTCGAAAAAAGCTTGCCTAGATGAAACGCGTCCACAGACGCACATACAGACATCAGCAAATTTCACCTTGCTGGGTCGATTTTTCATATTCAATTTGATTCTACGGTGTCGTAATTAAACTGTCGAGCCAGATCGCGCCGAGTTCTATCGATTGAGAATGTTTTATACAGGTGAGATAGCTTGTGTGGATGGCTATCGGGAGCAGACGGCAGGACGTGTGAAAATCGATTCTAATACCTATGTTACGCTAGTAACAAAGGTAATAACGCTCTAATCGCGATTTGGGGGGTGTTCAGATGCTCGAAATTTTCATACCCAAATTTCCCACTATAAAATATTTCATAAATCATTATTTGTCGGCCGCTGGGTTTCCCAAACCTTTAAATCGATTTATCTCCTTAAATAACGCTCTAATCGCGATTTGGGGGGTGTTCAGATGCTCGAAATTTTCATACCCAAATTTCCCAGTATAAAATATTTCATAAATCATTATTTGTCGGCCGCTGGGTTTCCCAAACCATTAAATCGATTTATCTCCTTAAATAACGCTCTAATCGCGATTTGGGGGGTGTTCAGATGCTCGAAATTTGCATACCCAAATTTCCCAGTATAAAATATTTTATAAATCATTATTTGTCGGCCGCTGGGTTTCCCAAACCTTTAAATCGATTTATCTCCTTAAATAACGCTCTAATCGTGATTTGGGGGGTGCTCAGATGCTCAAAATTTTCATACCCAAATTTTCCAGTATAAAATATTTCATAAATCATTATTTGTCGGCCGCTGGGTTTCCCAAACCTTTAAATCGATTTATCTCCTTAAATAACGCTCTAATCGCGATTTGGGGGGTGTTCAGATGCTCGAAATTTTCATACCCAAATTTCCCAGTATAAAATATTTCATAAATCATTATTTGTCGGCCGCTGGGTTTCCCAAACCTTTAAATCGATTTATCTCCTTAAATAACGCTCTAATCGTGATTTGGGGGGTGTTCAGATGCTCGAAATTTTCATACCCAAATTTCCCAGTATAAAATATTTCCTTGAACATTATTTATCGGCCGCTGGGTTTCCCAAACCTTTAAATCGATTTATCTCCTTAAATAACGCTCTAATCGCGATTTGGGGGGTGTTCAGATGCTCGAAATTTTCATACCCAAATTTCCCAGTATAAAATATTTCATAAATCATTATTTGTCGGCCGCTGGGTTTCCCAAACCTTTAAATCGATTTATCTCCTTAAATAACGCTCTAATCGTGATTTGGGGGGTGCTCAGATGCTCGAAATTTTCATACCCAAATTTTCCAGTATAAAATATTTCATAAATCATTATTTGTCGGCCGCTGGGTTTCCCAAACCATTAAATCGATTTATCTCCTTAAATAACGCTCTAATCGCGATTTGGGGGGTGTTCAGATGCTCGAAATTTTCATACCCAAATTTCCCAGTATAAAATATTTCATAAATCATTATTTGTCGGCCGCTGGGTTTCCCAAACCTTTAAATCGATTTATCTCCTTAAATAACGCTCTAATCGCGATTTGGGGGGTGTTCAGATGCTCGAAATTTTCATACCCAAATTTCCCAGTATAAAATATTTCATAAATCATTATTTGTCGGCCGCTGGGTTTCCCAAACCTTTAAATCGATTTATCTCCTTAAATAACGCTCTAATCGTGATTTGGGGGGTGCTCAGATGCTCGAAATTTTCATACCCAAATTTTCCAGTATAAAATATTTCATAAATCATTATTTGTCGGCCGCTGGGTTTCCCAAACCATTAAATCGATTTATCTCCTTAAATAACGCTCTAATCGCGATTTGGGGGGTGTTCAGATGCTCGAAATTTGCATACCCAAATTTCCCAGTATAAAATATTTCATAAATCATTATTTGTCGGCCGCTGGGTTTCCCAAACCTTTAAATCGATTTATCTCCTTAAATAACGCTCTAATCGTGATTTGGAGGGTGCTCAGATGCTCGAAATTTTCATACCCAAATTTCCCAGTATAAAATATTGCATAAATCATCATTTGCCGGCCGCTGGGTTTTCCAAACCTTTAAATCGATTTATCTCCTTAAATAACGCTCTAATCGCGATTTGGGGGGTGTTCAGATGCTCGAAATTTTCATACCCAAATTTCCCAGTATAAAATATTTCCTTGAACATTATTTATCGGCCGCTGGGTTTCCCAAACCTTTAAATCGATTTATCTCCTTAAATAACGCTCTAATCGCGATTTGGGGGGTGTTCAGATGCTCGAAATTTTCATACCCAAATTTCCCAGTATAAAATATTTCATAAATCATTATTTGTCGGCCGCTGGGTTTCCCAAACCTTTAAATCGATTTATCTCCTTAAATAACGCTCTAATCGCGATTTGGGGGGTGTTCAGATGCTCGAAATTTTCATACCCAAATTTCCCAGTATAAAATATTTCCTTGAACATTATTTATCGGCCGCTGGGTTTCCCAAACCTTTAAATCGATTTATCTCCTTAAATAACGCTCTAATCGTGATTTGGGGGGTGTTCAGATGCTCGAAATTTTCATACCCAAATTTCCCAGTATAAAATATTTCATAAATCATTATTTGTCGGCCGCTGGGTTTCCCAAACCTTTAAATCGATTTATCTCCTTAAATAACGCTCTAATCGTGATTTGGGGGGTGCTCAGATGCTCGAAATTTTCATACCCAAATTTTCCAGTATAAAATATTTCATAAATCATTATTTGTCGGCCGCTGGGTTTCCCAAACCTTTAAATCGATTTATCTCCTTAAATAACGCTCTAATCGCGATTTGGGGGGTGTTCAGATGCTCGAAATTTTCATACCCAAATTTCCCAGTATAAAATATTTCATAAATCATTATTTGTCGGCCGCTGGGTTTCCCAAACCTTTAAATCGATTTATCTCCTTAAATAACGCTCTAATCGTGATTTGGGGGGTGTTCAGATGCTCGAAATTTTCATACCCAAATTTCCCAGTATAAAATATTTCCTTGAACATTATTTATCGGCCGCTGGGTTTCCCAAACCTTTAAATCGATTTATCTCCTTAAATAACGCTCTAATCGTGATTTGGGGGGTGTTCAGATGCTCGAAATTTTCATACCCAAATTTCCCAGTATAAAATATTTCATAAATCATTATTTGTCGGCCGCTGGGTTTCCCAAACCTTTAAATCGATTTATCTCCTTAAATAACGCTCTAATCGTGATTTGGGGGGTGCTCAGATGCTCGAAATTTTCATACCCAAATTTTCCAGTATAAAATATTTCATAAATCATTATTTGTCGGCCGCTGGGTTTCCCAAACCATTAAATCGATTTATCTCCTTAAATAACGCTCTAATCGCGATTTGGGGGGTGTTCAGATGCTCGAAATTTGCATACCCAAATTTCCCAGTATAAAATATTTCATAAATCATTATTTGTCGGCCGCTGGGTTTCCCAAACCTTTAAATCGATTTATCTCCTTAAATAACGCTCTAATCGTGATTTGGGGGGTGCTCAGATGCTCGAAATTTTCATACCCAAATTTTCCAGTATAAAATATTTCATAAATCATTATTTGTCGGCCGCTGGGTTTCCCAAACCTTTAAATCGATTTATCTCCTTAAATAACGCTCTAATCGCGATTTGGGGGGTGTTCAGATGCTCGAAATTTTCATACCCAAATTTCCCAGTATAAAATATTGCATAAATCATTATTTGTCGGCCGCTGGGTTTCCCAAACCTTTAAATCGATTTATCTCCTTAAATAACGCTCTAATCGCGATTTGGGGGGTGTTCAGATGCTCGAAATTTTCATACCCAAATTTCCCAGTATAAAATATTTCATAAATCATTATTTGTCGGCCGCTGGGTTTCCCAAACCTTTAAATCGATTTATCTCCTTAAATAACGCTCTAATCGCGATTTGGGGGGTGTTCAGATGCTCGAAATTTTCATACCCAAATTTCCCAGTATAAAATATTTCCTTGAACATTATTTATCGGCCGCTGGGTTTCCCAAACCTTTAAATCGATTTATCTCCTTAAATAACGCTCTAATCGCGATTTGGGGGGTGTTCAGATGCTCGAAATTTTCATACCCAAATTTCCCAGTATAAAATATTTCATAAATCATTATTTGTCGGCCGCTGGGTTTCCCAAACCTTTAAATCGATTTATCTCCTTAAATAACGCTCTAATCGCGATTTGGGGGGTGTTCAGATGCTCGAAATTTTCATACCCAAATTTCCCAGTATAAAATATTTCCTTGAACATTATTTATCGGCCGCTGGGTTTCCCAAACCTTTAAATCGATTTATCTCCTTAAATAACGCTCTAATCGCGATTTGGGGGGTGTTCAGATGCTCGAAATTTTCATACCCAAATTTCCCAGTATAAAATATTTCATAAATCATTATTTGTCGGCCGCTGGGTTTCCCAAACCTTTAAATCGATTTATCTCCTTAAATAACGCTCTAATCGCGATTTGGGGGGTGTTCAGATGCTCGAAATTTTCATACCCAAATTTCCCAGTATAAAATATTTCCTTGAACATTATTTATCGGCCGCTGGGTTTCCCAAACCTTTAAATCGATTTATCTCCTTAAATAACGCTCTAATCGCGATTTGGGGGGTGTTCAGATGCTCGAAATTTTCATACCCAAATTTCCCAGTATAAAATATTTCATAAATCATTATTTGTCGGCCGCTGGGTTTCCCAAACCTTTAAATCGATTTATCTCCTTAAATAACGCTCTAATCGCGATTTGGGGGGTGTTCAGATGCTCGAAATTTTCATACCCAAATTTCCCAGTATAAAATATTTCCTTGAACATTATTTATCGGCCGCTGGGTTTCCCAAACCTTTAAATCGATTTATCTCCTTAAATAACGCTCTAATCGCGATTTGGGGGGTGTTCAGATGCTCGAAATTTTCATACCCAAATTTCCCAGTATAAAATATTTCATAAATCATTATTTGTCGGCCGCTGGGTTTCCCAAACCTTTAAATCGATTTATCTCCTTAAATAACGCTCTAATCGCGATTTGGGGGGTGTTCAGATGCTCGAAATTTTCATACCCAAATTTCCCAGTATAAAATATTTCATAAATCATTATTTGTCGGCCGCTGGGTTTCCCAAACCTTTAAATCGATTTATCTCCTTAAATAACGCTCTAATCGTGATTTGGGGGGTGCTCAGATGCTCGAAATTTTCATACCCAAATTTTCCAGTATAAAATATTTCATAAATCATCATTTGTCGGCCGCTGGGTTTCCCAAACCTTTAAATCGATTTATCTCCTTAAATAACGCTCTAATCGCGATTTGAGGGGTGTTCAGATGCTCGAAATTTTCATACCCAAATTTCCCAGTATAAAATATTTCATAAATCATTATTTGTCGGCCGCTGGGTTTCCCAAACCTTTAAATCGATTTATCTCCTTAAATAACGCTCTAATCGTGATTTGGGGGGTGCTCAGATGCTCGAAATTTTCATACCCAAATTTTCCAGTATAAAATATTTCATAAATCATTATTTGTCGGCCGCTGGGTTTCCCAAACCATTAAATCGATTTATCTCCTTAAATAACGCTCTAATCGCGATTTGGGGGGTGTTCAGATGCTCGAAATTTGCATACCCAAATTTCCCAGTATAAAATATTTCATAAATCATTATTTGTCGGCCGCTGGGTTTCCCAAACCTTTAAATCGATTTATCTCCTTAAATAACGCTCTAATCGTGATTTGGGGGGTGCTCAGATGCTCGAAATTTTCATACCCAAATTTTCCAGTATAAAATATTTCATAAATCATTATTTGTCGGCCGCTGGGTTTCCCAAACCTTTAAATCGATTTATCTCCTTAAATAACGCTCTAATCGCGATTTGGGGGGTGTTCAGATGCTCGAAATTTTCATACCCAAATTTCCCAGTATAAAATATTTCATAAATCATTATTTGTCGGCCGCTGGGTTTCCCAAACCTTTAAATCGATTTATCTCCTTAAATAATGCTCTAATCGCGATTTGGGGGGTGTTCAGATGCTCGAAATTTTCATACCCAAATTTTCCAGTATAAAATATTTCCTTGAACATTATTTATCGGCCGCTGGGTTTCCCAAACCTTTAAATCGATTTATCTCCTTAAATAACGCTCTAATCGCGATTTGGGGGGTGTTCAGATGCTCGAAATTTTCATACCCAAATTTCCCAGTATAAAATATTGCATAAATCATCATTTGCCTGCCGCTGGGTTTTCCAAACCTTTAAATCGATTTATCTCCTTAAATAACGCTCTAATCGCGATTTGGGGGGTGTTCAGATGCTTGAAATTTTCATACCCAAATTTCCCAGTATAAAATATTTCCTTGAACATTATTTATCGGCCGCTGGGTTTCCCAAACCTTTAAATCGATTTATCTCCTTAAATAACGCTCTAATCGCGATTTGGGGGGTGTTCAGATGCTCGAAATTTTCATACCCAAATTTCCCAGTATAAAATATTTCATAAATCATTATTTGTCGGCCGCTGGGTTTCCCAAACCTTTAAATCGATTTATCTCCTTAAATAACGCTCTAATCGTGATTTGGGGGGTGTTCAGATGCTCGAAATTTTCATACCCAAATTTCCCAGTATAAAATATTTCCTTGAACATTATTTATCGGCCGCTGGGTTTCCCAAACCTTTAAATCGATTTATCTCCTTAAATAACGCTCTAATCGCGATTTGGGGGGTGTTCAGATGCTCGAAATTTGCATACCCAAATTTCCCAGTATAAAATATTTCATAAATCATTATTTGTCGGCCGCTGGGTTTCCCAAACCTTTAAATCGATTTATCTCCTTAAATAACGCTCTAATCGTGATTTGGGGGGTGCTCAGATGCTCGAAATTTTCATACCCAAATTTTCCAGTATAAAATATTTCATAAATCATTATTTGTCGGCCGCTGGGTTTCCCAAACCTTTAAATCGATTTATCTCCTTAAATAACGCTCTAATCGCGATTTGGGAGGTGTTCAGATGCTCGAAATTTTCATACCCAAATTTCCCAGTATAAAATATTGCATAAATCATCATTTGCCGGCCGCTGGGTTTTCCAAACCTTTAAATCGATTTATCTCCTTAAATAACGCTCTAATCGCGATTTGGGGGGTGTTCAGATGCTCGAAATTTTCATACCCAAATTTCCCAGTATAAAATATTTCCTTGAACATTATTTATCGGCCGCTGGGTTTCCCAAACCTTTAAATCGATTTATCTCCTTAAATAACGCTCTAATCGCGATTTGGGGGGTGTTCAGATGCTCGAAATTTTCATACCCAAATTTCCCAGTATAAAATATTTCCTTGAACATTATTTATCGGCCGCTGGGTTTCCCAAACCTTTAAATCGATTTATCTCCTTAAATAATGCTCTAATCGCGATTTGGGGGGTGTTCAGATGCTCGAAATTTTCATACCCAAATTTCCCAGTATAAAATATTTCCTTGAACATTATTTATCGGCCGCTGGGTTTCCCAAACCTTTAAATCGATTTATCTCCTTAAATAACGCTCTAATCGCGATTTGGGGGGTGTTCAGATGCTCGAAATTTTCATACCCAAATTTCCCAGTATAAAATATTGCATAAATCATCATTTGCCTGCCGCTGGGTTTTCCAAACCTTTAAATCGATTTATCTCCTTAAATAACGCTCTAATCGCGATTTGGGGGGTGTTCAGATGCTTGAAATTTTCATACCCAAATTTCCCAGTATAAAATATTTCCTTGAACATTATTTATCGGCCGCTGGGTTTCCCAAACCTTTAAATCGATTTATCTCCTTAAATAACGCTCTAATCGCGATTTGGGGGGTGTTCAGATGCTCGAAATTTTCATACCCAAATTTCCCAGTATAAAATATTTCATAAATCATTATTTGTCGGCCGCTGGGTTTCCCAAACCTTTAAATCGATTTATCTCCTTAAATAACGCTCTAATCGTGATTTGGGGGGTGTTCAGATGCTCGAAATTTTCATACCCAAATTTCCCAGTATAAAATATTTCCTTGAACATTATTTATCGGCCGCTGGGTTTCCCAAACCTTTAAATCGATTTATCTCCTTAAATAACGCTCTAATCGCGATTTGGGGGGTGTTCAGATGCTCGAAATTTGCATACCCAAATTTCCCAGTATAAAATATTTCATAAATCATTATTTGTCGGCCGCTGGGTTTCCCAAACCTTTAAATCGATTTATCTCCTTAAATAACGCTCTAATCGTGATTTGGGGGGTGCTCAGATGCTCGAAATTTTCATACCCAAATTTTCCAGTATAAAATATTTCATAAATCATTATTTGTCGGCCGCTGGGTTTCCCAAACCTTTAAATCGATTTATCTCCTTAAATAACGCTCTAATCGCGATTTGGGAGGTGTTCAGATGCTCGAAATTTTCATACCCAAATTTCCCAGTATAAAATATTGCATAAATCATCATTTGCCGGCCGCTGGGTTTTCCAAACCTTTAAATCGATTTATCTCCTTAAATAACGCTCTAATCGCGATTTGGGGGGTGTTCAGATGCTCGAAATTTTCATACCCAAATTTCCCAGTATAAAATATTTCCTTGAACATTATTTATCGGCCGCTGGGTTTCCCAAACCTTTAAATCGATTTATCTCCTTAAATAACGCTCTAATCGCGATTTGGGGGGTGTTCAGATGCTCGAAATTTTCATACCCAAATTTCCCAGTATAAAATATTTCATAAATCATTATTTGTCGGCCGCTGGGTTTCCCAAACCTTTAAATCGATTTATCTCCTTAAATAACGCTCTAATCGCGATTTGGGGGGTGTTCAGATGCTCGAAATTTTCATACCCAAATTTCCCAGTATAAAATATTTCCTTGAACATTATTTATCGGCCGCTGGGTTTCCCAAACCTTTAAATCGATTTATCTCCTTAAATAACGCTCTAATCGCGATTTGGGGGGTGTTCAGATGCTCGAAATTTTCATACCCAAATTTCCCAGTATAAAATATTTCATAAATCATTATTTGTCGGCCGCTGGGTTTCCCAAACCTTTAAATCGATTTATCTCCTTAAATAACGCTCTAATCGCGATTTGGGGGGTGTTCAGATGCTCGAAATTTTCATACCCAAATTTCCCAGTATAAAATATTTCATAAATCATTATTTATCGGCCGCTGGGTTTCCCAAACCTTTAAATCGATTTATCTCCTTAAATAACGCTCTAATCGCGATTTGGGGGGTGTTCAGATGCTCGAAATTTTCATACCCAAATTTCCCAGTATAAAATATTTCATAAATCATTATTTGTCGGCCGCTGGGTTTCCCAAACCTTTAAATCGATTTATCTCCTTAAATAACGCTCTAATCGTGATTTGGGGGGTGCTCAGATGCTCGAAATTTTCATACCCAAATTTTCCAGTATAAAATATTTCATAAATCATCATTTGTCGGCCGCTGGGTTTCCCAAACCTTTAAATCGATTTATCTCCTTAAATAACGCTCTAATCGCGATTTGAGGGGTGTTCAGATGCTCGAAATTTTCATACCCAAATTTCCCAGTATAAAATATTTCATAAATCATTATTTGTCGGCCGCTGGGTTTCCCAAACCTTTAAATCGATTTATCTCCTTAAATAACGCTCTAATCGTGATTTGGGGGGTGCTCAGATGCTCGAAATTTTCATACCCAAATTTTCCAGTATAAAATATTTCATAAATCATTATTTGTCGGCCGCTGGGTTTCCCAAACCTTTAAATCGATTTATCTCCTTAAATAACGCTCTAATCGCGATTTGGGAGGTGTTCAGATGCTCGAAATTTTCATACCCAAATTTCCCAGTATAAAATATTGCATAAATCATCATTTGCCGGCCGCTGGGTTTTCCAAACCTTTAAATCGATTTATCTCCTTAAATAACGCTCTAATCGCGATTTGGGGGGTGTTCAGATGCTCGAAATTTTCATACCCAAATTTCCCAGTATAAAATATTTCCTTGAACATTATTTATCGGCCGCTGGGTTTCCCAAACCTTTAAATCGATTTATCTCCTTAAATAACGCTCTAATCGCGATTTGGGGGGTGTTCAGATGCTCGAAATTTTCATACCCAAATTTCCCAGTATAAAATATTTCATAAATCATTATTTGTCGGCCGCTGGGTTTCCCAAACCTTTAAATCGATTTATCTCCTTAAATAACGCTCTAATCGCGATTTGGGGGGTGTTCAGATGCTCGAAATTTTCATACCCAAATTTCCCAGTATAAAATATTTCCTTGAACATTATTTATCGGCCGCTGGGTTTCCCAAACCTTTAAATCGATTTATCTCCTTAAATAACGCTCTAATCGCGATTTGGGGGGTGTTCAGATGCTCGAAATTTTCATACCCAAATTTCCCAGTATAAAATATTTCATAAATCATTATTTGTCGGCCGCTGGGTTTCCCAAACCATTAAATCGATTTATCTCCTTAAATAACGCTCTAATCGCGATTTGGGGGGTGTTCAGATGCTCGAAATTTGCATACCCAAATTTCCCAGTATAAAATATTTCATAAATCATTATTTGTCGGCCGCTGGGTTTCCCAAACCTTTAAATCGATTTATCTCCTTAAATAACGCTCTAATCGTGATTTGGGGGGTGCTCAGATGCTCGAAATTTTCATACCCAAATTTTCCAGTATAAAATATTTCAT
Organism: Ochlerotatus camptorhynchus; assembly: GCF_037179485.1. Classification (NCBI taxonomy): domain Eukaryota; kingdom Metazoa; phylum Arthropoda; class Insecta; order Diptera; family Culicidae; genus Ochlerotatus; species Ochlerotatus camptorhynchus. The sequence goes on along the minus strand of NW_027040858.1, from coordinate 4,230,588 downwards.
AAATCATTATTTGTCGGCCGCTGGGTTTCCCAAACCTTTAAATCGATTTATCTCCTTAAATAACGCTCTAATCGCGATTTGGGGGGTGTTCAGATGCTCGAAATTTTCATACCCAAATTTCCCAGTATAAAATATTTCATAAATCATTATTTGTCGGCCGCTGGGTTTCCCAAACCTTTAAATCGATTTATCTCCTTAAATAATGCTCTAATCGCGATTTGGGGGGTGTTCAGATGCTCGAAATTTTCATACCCAAATTTCCCAGTATAAAATATTTCCTTGAACATTATTTATCGGCCGCTGGGTTTCCCAAACCTTTAAATCGATTTATCTCCTTAAATAACGCTCTAATCGCGATTTGGGGGGTGTTCAGATGCTCGAAATTTTCATACCCAAATTTCCCAGTATAAAATATTTCATAAATCATTATTTGTCGGCCGCTGGGTTTCCCAAACCTTTAAATCGATTTATCTCCTTAAATAACGCTCTAATCGCGATTTGGGGGGTGTTCAGATGCTCGAAATTTTCATACCCAAATTTCCCAGTATAAAATATTTCATAAATCATTATTTGTCGGCCGCTGGGTTTCCCAAACCTTTAAATCGATTTATCTCCTTAAATAACGCTCTAATCGCGATTTGGGGGGTGTTCAGATGCTCGAAATTTTCATACCCAAATTTCCCAGGATAAAATATTTCATAAATCATTATTTGTCGGCCGCTGGGTTTCCCAAACCTTTAAATCGATTTATCTCCTTAAATAATGCTCTAATCGCGATTTGGGGGGTGTTCAGATGCTCGAAATTTTCATACCCAAATTTCCAAGTATAAATTATTTCATAAATCACTATTTGTCGGCCGCTGGGTTTCCCAAACCTTTAAATCGATTTATCTCCTTAAATAACGCTCTAATCGCGATTTGGGGGGTGTTCAGATGCTCGAAATTTTCATACCCAAATTTCCCAGTATAAAATATTTCCTTGAACATTATTTATCGGCCGCTGGGTTTCCCAAACCTTTAAATCGATTTATCTCCTTAAATAACGCTCTAATCGCGATTTGGGGGGTGTTCAGATGCTCGAAATTTTCATACCCAAATTTCCCAGTATAAAATATTTCATAAATCATTATTTGTCGGCCGCTGGGTTTCCCAAACCTTTAAATCGATTTATCTCCTTAAATAACGCTCTAATCGCGATTTGGGGGGTGTTCAGATGCTCGAAATTTTCATACCCAAATTTCCCAGTATAAAATATTTCATAAATCACTATTTGTCGGCCGCTGGGTTTCCCAAACCTTTAAATCGATTTATCTCCTTAAATAACGCTCTAATCGCGATTTGGGGGGTGTTCAGATGCTCGAAATTTTCATACCCAAATTTCCCAGGATAAAATATTTCATAAATCATTATTTGTCGGCCGCTGGGTTTCCCAAACCTTTAAATCGATTTATCTCCTTAAATAATGCTCTAATCGCGATTTGGGGGGTGTTCAGATGCTCGAAATTTTCATACCCAAATTTCCAAGTATAAATTATTTCATAAATCACTATTTGTCGGCCGCTGGGTTTCCCAAACCTTTAAATCGATTTATCTCCTTAAATAACGCTCTAATCGCGATTTGGGGGGTGTTCAGATGCTCGAAATTTTCATACCCAAATTTCCCAGGATAAAATATTTCATAAATCATTATTTGTCGGCCGCTGGGTTTCCCAAACCTTTAAATCGATTTATCTCCTTAAATAACGCTCTAATCGCGATTTGGGGGGTGTTCAGATGCTCGAAATTTTCATACCCAAATTTCCCAGTATAAAATATTTCATAAATCATTATTTGTCGGCCGCTGGGTTTCCCAAACCTTTAAATCGATTTATCTCCTTAAATAACGCTCTAATCGCGATTTGGGGGGTGTTCAGATGCTCGAAATTTTCATACCCAAATTTCCCAGGATAAAATATTTCATAAATCATTATTTGTCGGCCGCTGGGTTTCCCAAACCTTTAAATCGATTTATCTCCTTAAATAACGCTCTAATCGCGATTTGGGGGGTGTTCAGATGCTCGAAATTTTCATACCCAAATTTCCCAGTATAAAATATTGCATAAATCATCATTTGCCTGCCGCTGGGTTTTCCAAACCTTTAAATCGATTTATCTCCTTAAATAACGCTCTAATCGCGATTTGGGGGGTGTTCAGATGCTTGAAATTTTCATACCCAAATTTCCCAGTATAAAATATTTCCTTGAACATTATTTATCGGCCGCTGGGTTTCCCAAACCTTTAAATCGATTTATCTCCTTAAATAACGCTCTAATCGCGATTTGGGGGGTGTTCAGATGCTCGAAATTTTCATACCCAAATTTCCCAGTATAAAATATTTCATAAATCATTATTTGTCGGCCGCTGGGTTTCCCAAACCTTTAAATCGATTTATCTCCTTAAATAACGCTCTAATCGCGATTTGGGGGGTGTTCAGATGCTCGAAATTTTCATACCCAAATTTCCCAGTATAAAATATTTCATAAATCATTATTTGTCGGCCGCTGGGTTTCCCAAACCTTTAAATCGATTTATCTCCTTAAATAACGCTCTAATCGCGATTTGGGGGGTGTTCAGATGCTCGAAATTTTCATACCCAAATTTCCCAGGATAAAATATTTCATAAATCATTATTTGTCGGCCGCTGGGTTTCCCAAACCTTTAAATCGATTTATCTCCTTAAATAATGCTCTAATCGCGATTTGGGGGGTGTTCAGATGCTCGAAATTTTCATACCCAAATTTCCAAGTATAAATTATTTCATAAATCACTATTTGTCGGCCGCTGGGTTTCCCAAACCTTTAAATCGATTTATCTCCTTAAATAACGCTCTAATCGCGATTTGGGGGGTGTTCAGATGCTCGAAATTTTCATACCCAAATTTCCCAGTATAAAATATTTCCTTGAACATTATTTATCGGCCGCTGGGTTTCCCAAACCTTTAAATCGATTTATCTCCTTAAATAACGCTCTAATCGTGATTTGGGGGGTGCTCAGATGCTCGAAATTTTCATACCCAAATTTTCCAGTATAAAATATTTCATAAATCATTATTTGTCGGCCGCTGGGTTTCCCAAACCTTTAAATCGATTTATCTCCTTAAATAATGCTCTAATCGCGATTTGGGGGGTGTTCAGATGCTCGAAATTTTCATACCCAAATTTCCAAGTATAAATTATTTCATAAATCACTATTTGTCGGCCGCTGGGTTTCCCAAACCTTTAAATCGATTTATCTCCTTAAATAACGCTCTAATCGCGATTTGGGGGGTGTTCAGATGCTCGAAATTTTCATACCCAAATTTCCCAGTATAAAATATTTCCTTGAACATTATTTATCGGCCGCTGGGTTTCCCAAACCTTTAAATCGATTTATCTCCTTAAATAACGCTCTAATCGCGATTTGGGGGGTGTTCAGATGCTCGAAATTTTCATACCCAAATTTCCCAGTATAAAATATTTCATAAATCATTATTTGTCGGCCGCTGGGTTTCCCAAACCTTTAAATCGATTTATCTCCTTAAATAACGCTCTAATCGCGATTTGGGGGGTGTTCAGATGCTCGAAATTTTCATACCCAAATTTCCCAGTATAAAATATTTCATAAATCACTATTTGTCGGCCGCTGGGTTTCCCAAACCTTTAAATCGATTTATCTCCTTAAATAACGCTCTAATCGCGATTTGGGGGGTGTTCAGATGCTCGAAATTTTCATACCCAAATTTCCAAGTATAAATTATTTCATAAATCACTATTTGTCGGCCGCTGGGTTTCCCAAACCTTTAAATCGATTTATCTCCTTAAATAACGCTCTAATCGCGATTTGGGGGGTGTTCAGATGCTCGAAATTTTCATACCCAAATTTCCCAGTATAAAATATTTCCTTGAACATTATTTATCGGCCGCTGGGTTTCCCAAACCTTTAAATCGATTTATCTCCTTAAATAACGCTCTAATCGCGATTTGGGGGGTGTTCAGATGCTCGAAATTTTCATACCCAAATTTCCCAGTATAAAATATTTCATAAATCATTATTTGTCGGCCGCTGGGTTTCCCAAACCTTTAAATCGATTTATCTCCTTAAATAACGCTCTAATCGCGATTTGGGGGGTGTTCAGATGCTTGAAATTTTCATACCCAAATTTCCCAGTATAAAATATTTCCTTGAACATTATTTATCGGCCGCTGGGTTTCCCAAACCTTTAAATCGATTTATCTCCTTAAATAACGCTCTAATCGCGATTTGGGGGGTGTTCAGATGCTCGAAATTTTCATACCCAAATTTCCCAGTATAAAATATTTCATAAATCATTATTTGTCGGCCGCTGGGTTTCCCAAACCTTTAAATCGATTTATCTCCTTAAATAACGCTCTAATCGCGATTTGGGGGGTGTTCAGATGCTCGAAATTTTCATACCCAAATTTCCCAGGATAAAATATTTCATAAATCATTATTTGTCGGCCGCTGGGTTTCCCAAACCTTTAAATCGATTTATCTCCTTAAATAACGCTCTAATCGCGATTTGGGGGGTGTTCAGATGCTCGAAATTTTCATACCCAAATTTCCCAGTATAAAATATTTCCTTGAACATTATTTATCGGCCGCTGGGTTTCCCAAACCTTTAAATCGATTTATCTCCTTAAATAACGCTCTAATCGCGATTTGGGGGGTGTTCAGATGCTCGAAATTTTCATACCCAAATTTCCCAGTATAAAATATTTCCTTGAACATTATTTATCGGCCGCTGGGTTTCCCAAACCTTTAAATCGATTTATCTCCTTAAATAACGCTCTAATCGCGATTTGGGGGGTGTTCAGATGCTCGAAATTTTCATACCCAAATTTCCCAGTATAAAATATTTCATAAATCATTATTTGTCGGCCGCTGGGTTTCCCAAACCTTTAAATCGATTTATCTCCTTAAATAACGCTCTAATCGCGATTTGGGGGGTGTTCAGATGCTCGAAATTTTCATACCCAAATTTCCCAGTATAAAATATTTCATAAATCATTATTTGTCGGCCGCTGGGTTTCCCAAACCTTTAAATCGATTTATCTCCTTAAATAACGCTCTAATCGCGATTTGGGGGGTGTTCAGATGCTCGAAATTTTCATACCCAAATTTCCCAGTATAAAATATTTCCTTGAACATTATTTATCGGCCGCTGGGTTTCCCAAACCTTTAAATCGATTTATCTCCTTAAATAACGCTCTAATCGCGATTTGGGGGGTGTTCAGATGCTCGAAATTTTCATACCCAAATTTCCCAGTATAAAATATTTCATAAATCATTATTTGTCGGCCGCTGGGTTTCCCAAACCTTTAAATCGATTTATCTCCTTAAATAACGCTCTAATCGCGATTTGGGGGGTGTTCAGATGCTCGAAATTTTCATACCCAAATTTCCCAGTATAAAATATTTCATAAATCATTATTTGTCGGCCGCTGGGTTTCCCAAACCTTTAAATCGATTTATCTCCTTAAATAACGCTCTAATCGCGATTTGGGGGGTGTTCAGATGCTCGAAATTTTCATACCCAAATTTCCCAGGATAAAATATTTCATAAATCATTATTTGTCGGCCGCTGGGTTTCCCAAACCTTTAAATCGATTTATCTCCTTAAATAATGCTCTAATCGCGATTTGGGGGGTGTTCAGATGCTCGAAATTTTCATACCCAAATTTCCAAGTATAAATTATTTCATAAATCACTATTTGTCGGCCGCTGGGTTTCCCAAACCTTTAAATCGATTTATCTCCTTAAATAACGCTCTAATCGCGATTTGGGGGGTGTTCAGATGCTCGAAATTTTCATACCCAAATTTCCCAGTATAAAATATTTCCTTGAACATTATTTATCGGCCGCTGGGTTTCCCAAACCTTTAAATCGATTTATCTCCTTAAATAACGCTCTAATCGTGATTTGGGGGGTGCTCAGATGCTCGAAATTTTCATACCCAAATTTCCCAGGATAAAATATTTCATAAATCATTATTTGTCGGCCGCTGGGTTTCCCAAACCTTTAAATCGATTTATCTCCTTAAATAATGCTCTAATCGCGATTTGGGGGGTGTTCAGATGCTCGAAATTTTCATACCCAAATTTCCAAGTATAAATTATTTCATAAATCACTATTTGTCGGCCGCTGGGTTTCCCAAACCTTTAAATCGATTTATCTCCTTAAATAACGCTCTAATCGCGATTTGGGGGGTGTTCAGATGCTCGAAATTTTCATACCCAAATTTCCCAGTATAAAATATTTCCTTGAACATTATTTATCGGCCGCTGGGTTTCCCAAACCTTTAAATCGATTTATCTCCTTAAATAACGCTCTAATCGCGATTTGGGGGGTGTTCAGATGCTCGAAATTTTCATACCCAAATTTCCCAGTATAAAATATTTCATAAATCACTATTTGTCGGCCGCTGGGTTTCCCAAACCTTTAAATCGATTTATCTCCTTAAATAACGCTCTAATCGCGATTTGGGGGGTGTTCAGATGCTCGAAATTTTCATACCCAAATTTCCCAGGATAAAATATTTCATAAATCATTATTTGTCGGCCGCTGGGTTTCCCAAACCTTTAAATCGATTTATCTCCTTAAATAATGCTCTAATCGCGATTTGGGGGGTGTTCAGATGCTCGAAATTTTCATACCCAAATTTCCAAGTATAAATTATTTCATAAATCACTATTTGTCGGCCGCTGGGTTTCCCAAACCTTTAAATCGATTTATCTCCTTAAATAACGCTCTAATCGCGATTTGGGGGGTGTTCAGATGCTCGAAATTTTCATACCCAAATTTCCCAGGATAAAATATTTCATAAATCATTATTTGTCGGCCGCTGGGTTTCCCAAACCTTTAAATCGATTTATCTCCTTAAATAACGCTCTAATCGCGATTTGGGGGGTGTTCAGATGCTCGAAATTTTCATACCCAAATTTCCCAGTATAAAATATTTCATAAATCATTATTTGTCGGCCGCTGGGTTTCCCAAACCTTTAAATCGATTTATCTCCTTAAATAACGCTCTAATCGCGATTTGGGGGGTGTTCAGATGCTCGAAATTTTCATACCCAAATTTCCCAGGATAAAATATTTCATAAATCATTATTTGTCGGCCGCTGGGTTTCCCAAACCTTTAAATCGATTTATCTCCTTAAATAATGCTCTAATCGCGATTTGGGGGGTGTTCAGATGCTCGAAATTTTCATACCCAAATTTCCCAGGATAAAATATTTCATAAATCATTATTTGTCGGCCGCTGGGTTTCCCAAACCTTTAAATCGATTTATCTCCTTAAATAATGCTCTAATCGCGATTTGGGGGGTGTTCAGATGCTCGAAATTTTCATACCCAAATTTCCCAGGATAAAATATTTCATAAATCATTATTTGTCGGCCGCTGGGTTTCCCAAACCTTTAAATCGATTTATCTCCTTAAATAATGCTCTAATCGCGATTTGGGGGGTGTTCAGATGCTCGAAATTTTCATACCCAAATTTCCCAGGATAAAATATTTCATAAATCATTATTTGTCGGCCGCTGGGTTTCCCAAACCTTTAAATCGATTTATCTCCTTAAATAATGCTCTAATCGCGATTTGGGGGGTGTTCAGATGCTCGAAATTTTCATACCCAAATTTCCAAGTATAAATTATTTCATAAATCACTATTTGTCGGCCGCTGGGTTTCCCAAACCTTTAAATCGATTTATCTCCTTAAATAACGCTCTAATCGCGATTTGGGGGGTGTTCAGATGCTCGAAATTTTCATACCCAAATTTCCCAGTATAAAATATTTCCTTGAACATTATTTATCGGCCGCTGGGTTTCCCAAACCTTTAAATCGATTTATCTCCTTAAATAACGCTCTAATCGCGATTTGGGGGGTGTTCAGATGCTCGAAATTTTCATACCCAAATTTCCCAGTATAAAATATTTCATAAATCACTATTTGTCGGCCGCTGGGTTTCCCAAACCTTTAAATCGATTTATCTCCTTAAATAACGCTCTAATCGCGATTTGGGGGGTGTTCAGATGCTCGAAATTTTCATACCCAAATTTCCCAGGATAAAATATTTCATAAATCATTATTTGTCGGCCGCTGGGTTTCCCAAACCTTTAAATCGATTTATCTCCTTAAATAATGCTCTAATCGCGATTTGGGGGGTGTTCAGATGCTCGAAATTTTCATACCCAAATTTCCAAGTATAAATTATTTCATAAATCACTATTTGTCGGCCGCTGGGTTTCCCAAACCTTTAAATCGATTTATCTCCTTAAATAACGCTCTAATCGCGATTTGGGGGGTGTTCAGATGCTCGAAATTTTCATACCCAAATTTCCCAGGATAAAATATTTCATAAATCATTATTTGTCGGCCGCTGGGTTTCCCAAACCTTTAAATCGATTTATCTCCTTAAATAACGCTCTAATCGCGATTTGGGGGGTGTTCAGATGCTCGAAATTTTCATACCCAAATTTCCCAGTATAAAATATTTCATAAATCATTATTTGTCGGCCGCTGGGTTTCCCAAACCTTTAAATCGATTTATCTCCTTAAATAACGCTCTAATCGCGATTTGGGGGGTGTTCAGATGCTCGAAATTTTCATACCCAAATTTCCCAGGATAAAATATTTCATAAATCATTATTTGTCGGCCGCTGGGTTTCCCAAACCTTTAAATCGATTTATCTCCTTAAATAACGCTCTAATCGCGATTTGGGGGGTGTTCAGATGCTCGAAATTTTCATACCCAAATTTCCCAGTATAAAATATTGCATAAATCATCATTTGCCTGCCGCTGGGTTTTCCAAACCTTTAAATCGATTTATCTCCTTAAATAACGCTCTAATCGCGATTTGGGGGGTGTTCAGATGCTTGAAATTTTCATACCCAAATTTCCCAGTATAAAATATTTCCTTGAACATTATTTATCGGCCGCTGGGTTTCCCAAACCTTTAAATCGATTTATCTCCTTAAATAACGCTCTAATCGCGATTTGGGGGGTGTTCAGATGCTCGAAATTTTCATACCCAAATTTCCCAGTATAAAATATTTCATAAATCATTATTTGTCGGCCGCTGGGTTTCCCAAACCTTTAAATCGATTTATCTCCTTAAATAACGCTCTAATCGCGATTTGGGGGGTGTTCAGATGCTCGAAATTTTCATACCCAAATTTCCCAGTATAAAATATTTCATAAATCATTATTTGTCGGCCGCTGGGTTTCCCAAACCTTTAAATCGATTTATCTCCTTAAATAACGCTCTAATCGCGATTTGGGGGGTGTTCAGATGCTCGAAATTTTCATACCCAAATTTCCCAGGATAAAATATTTCATAAATCATTATTTGTCGGCCGCTGGGTTTCCCAAACCTTTAAATCGATTTATCTCCTTAAATAATGCTCTAATCGCGATTTGGGGGGTGTTCAGATGCTCGAAATTTTCATACCCAAATTTCCAAGTATAAATTATTTCATAAATCACTATTTGTCGGCCGCTGGGTTTCCCAAACCTTTAAATCGATTTATCTCCTTAAATAACGCTCTAATCGCGATTTGGGGGGTGTTCAGATGCTCGAAATTTTCATACCCAAATTTCCCAGTATAAAATATTTCCTTGAACATTATTTATCGGCCGCTGGGTTTCCCAAACCTTTAAATCGATTTATCTCCTTAAATAACGCTCTAATCGTGATTTGGGGGGTGCTCAGATGCTCGAAATTTTCATACCCAAATTTTCCAGTATAAAATATTTCATAAATCATTATTTGTCGGCCGCTGGGTTTCCCAAACCTTTAAATCGATTTATCTCCTTAAATAACGCTCTAATCGTGATTTGGGGGGTGCTCAGATGCTCGAAATTTTCATACCCAAATTTTCCAGTATAAAATATTTCATAAATCATTATTTGTCGGCCGCTGGGTTTCCCAAACCTTTAAATCGATTTATCTCCTTAAATAACGCTCTAATCGCGATTTGGGGGGTGTTCAGATGCTCGAAATTTTCATACCCAAATTTCCCAGTATAAAATATTTCATAAATCATTATTTGTCGGCCGCTGGGTTTCCCAAACCTTTAAATCGATTTATCTCCTTAAATAACGCTCTAATCGTGATTTGGGGGGTGCTCAGATGCTCGAAATTTTCATACCCAAATTTTCCAGTATAAAATATTTCATAAATCATTATTTGTCGGCCGCTGGGTTTCCCAAACCTTTAAATCGATTTATCTCCTTAAATAACGCTCTAATCGCGATTTGGGGGGTGTTCAGATGCTCGAAATTTTCATACCCAAATTTTCCAGTATAAAATATTTCATAAATCATTATTTGTCGGCCGCTGGGTTTCCCAAACCTTTAAATCGATTTATCTCCTTAAATAATGCTCTAATCGCGATTTGGGGGGTGTTCAGATGCTCGAAATTTTCATACCCAAATTTTCCAGTATAAAATATTTCATAAATCATTATTTGTCGGCCGCTGGGTTTCCCAAACCTTTAAATCGATTTATCTCCTTAAATAACGCTCAAATCGCGATTTGGAGGGTGTTCAGATGCTCGAAATTTTATTTGTCGGCCGCTGGGTTTCCCAAACCTTTAAATCGATTTATCTCCTTAAATAACGCTCTAATCGCGATTTGGGGGGTGTTCAGATGCTCGAAATTTTCATACCCAAATTTCCCAGGATAAAATATTTCATAAATCATTATTTGTCAGCCGCTGGGTTTCCCAAACCTTTAAATCGATTTATCTCCTTAAATAACGCTCTAATCGCGATTTGGGGGGTGTTCAGATGCTCGAAATTTTCATACCCAAATTTTCCAGTATAAAATATTTCATAAATCATTATTTGTCGGCCGCTGGGTTTCCCAAACCTTTAAATCGATTTATCTCCTTAAATAACGCTCTAATCGCGATTTGGGGGGTGTTCAGATGCTCGAAATTTTCATACCCAAATTTTCCAGTATAAAATATTTCATAAATCATTATTTGTCGGCCGCTGGGTTTCCCAAACCTTTAAATCGATTTATCTCCTTAAATAACGCTCTAATCGCGATTTGGGGGGTGTTCAGATGCTCGAAATTTTCATACCCACATTTTTCAGTATAAAATATTTCATAAATCATTATTTGTCGGCCGCTGGGTTTCCCAAACCTTCAAATCGATTTATCTCCTTAAATAACGCTCTAATCGCGATTTGGGGGGTGTTCAGATGCTCGAAATTTTCATAACCAAATTTCCCAGTATAAAATATTTCATAAATCATTATTTGTCGGCCGCTGGGTTTCCCAAACCTTTAAATCGATTTATCTCCTTAAATAACGCTCTAATCGCGATTTGGGGGGTGTTCAGATGCTCGAAATTTTGATACCCAAATTTCCCAGGATAAAATATTTCATAAATCATTATTTGTCGGCCGCTGGGTTTCCCAAACCTTTAAATCGATTTATCTCCTTAAATAACGCTCTAATCGCGATTTGGGGGGTGTTCAGATGCTCGAAATTTTCATAACCAAATTTCCCAGTATAAAATATTTCATTTATCATTATTTGTCGGCCGCTGGGTTTCCCAAACCTTTAAATCGATTTATCTCCTTAAATAACGCTCTAATCGCGATTTGGGGGGTGTTCAGATGCTCGAAATTTTCATACCCAAATTTTCCAATATAAAATATTTCATAAAGCATTATTTGTCAGCCGCTGGGTTTCCCAAACCTTTAAATCGATTTATCTCCTTAAATAACGCTCTAATCGCGATTTGGGGGGTGTTCAGATGCTCGAAATTTTCATACCCAAATTTTCCAGTATAAAATATTTCATAAATCATTATTTGTCGGCCGCTGGGTTTCCCAAACCTTTAAATCGATTTATCTCCTTAAATAACGCTCTAATCGCGATTTGGGGGGTGTTCAGATGCTCGAAATTTTCATACCCAAATTTTCCAGTATAAAATATTTCATAAATCATTATTTGTCGGCCGCTGGGTTTCCCAAACCTTTAAATCGATTTATCTCCTTAAATAACGCTCTAATCGCGATTTGGGGGGTGTTCAGATGCTCGAAATTTTCATACCCAAATTTTCCAGTATAAAATATTTCATAAATCATTATTTGTCGGCCGCTGGGTTTCCCAAACCTTCAAATCGATTTATCTCCTTAAATAACGCTCTAATCGCGATTTGGGGGGTGTTCAGATGCTCGAAATTTTCATACCCAAATTTTCCAGTATAAAATATTTCATAAATCATTATTTGTCGGCCGCTGGGTTTCCCAAACCTTTAAATCGATTTATCTCCTTAAATAACGCTCTAATCGCGATTTGGGGGGTGTTCAGATGCTCGAAATTTTCATACCCAAATTTTCCAGTATAAAATATTTCATAAATCATTATTTGTCGGCCGCTGGGTTTCCCAAACCTTCAAATCGATTTATCTCCTTAAATAACGCTCTAATCGCGATTTGGGGGGTGTTCAGATGCTCGAAATTTTCATAACCAAATTTCCCAGTATAAAATATTTCATAAATCATTATTTGTCGGCCGCTGGGTTTCCCAAACCTTTAAATCGATTTATCTCCTTAAATAACGCTCTAATCGCGATTTGGGGGGTGTTCAGATGCTCGAAATTTTCATAACCAAATTTCCCAGTATAAAATATTTCATTTATCATTATTTGTCGGCCGCTGGGTTTCCCAAACCTTTAAATCGATTTATCTCCTTAAATAACGCTCTAATCGCGATTTGGGGGGTGTTCAGATGCTCGAAATTTTCATACCCAAATTTTCCAGTATAAAATATTTCATAAATCATTATTTGTCGGCCGCTGGGTTTCCCAAACCTTTAAATCGATTTATCTCCTTAAATAACGCTCTAATCGCGATTTGGGGGGTGTTCAGATGCTCGAAATTTTCATACCCAAATTTCCCAGTATAAAATATTTCATAAATCATTATTTGTCGGCCGCTGGGTTTCCCAAACCTTTAAATCGATTTATCTCCTTAAATAACGCTCTAATCGCGATTTGGGGGGTGTTCAGATGCTCGAAATTTTCATACCCAAATTTTCCAGTATAAAATATTTCATAAATCATTATTTGTCGGCCGCTGGGTTTCCCAAACCTTTAAATCGATTAATCTCCTTAAATAACGCTCTAATCGCGATTTGGGGGGTGTTCAGATGCTCGAAATTTTCATACCCAAATTTTCCAGTATAAAATATTTCATAAATCATTATTTGTCGGCCGCTGGGTTTCCCAAACCTTTAAATCGATTTATCTCCTTAAATAATGCTCTAATCGCGATTTGGGGGGTGTTCAGATGCTCGAAATTTTCATACCCAAATTTTCCAGTATAAAATATTTCATAAATCATTATTTGTCGGCCGCTGGGTTTCCCAAACCTTTAAATCGATTTATCTCCTTAAATAACGCTCAAATCGCGATTTGGAGGGTGTTCAGATGCTCGAAATTTTATTTGTCGGCCGCTGGGTTTCCCAAACCTTTAAATCGATTTATCTCCTTAAATAACGTTCTAATCGCGATTTGGGGGGTGTTCAGATGCTCGAAATTTTCATACCCAAATTTCCCAGGATAAAATATTTCATAAATCATTATTTGTCAGCCGCTGGGTTTCCCAAACCTTTAAATCGATTTATCTCCTTAAATAACGCTCTAATCGCGATTTGGGGGGTGTTCAGATGCTCGAAATTTTCATACCCAAATTTTCCAGTATAAAATATTTCATAAATCATTATTTGTCGGCCGCTGGGTTTCCCAAACCTTTAAATCGATTTATCTCCTTAAATAACGCTCTAATCGCGATTTGGGGGGTGTTCAGATGCTCGAAATTTTCATACCCAAATTTTCCAGTATAAAATATTTCATAAATCATTATTTGTCGGCCGCTGGGTTTCCCAAACCTTTAAATCGATTTATCTCCTTAAATAACGCTCTAATCGCGATTTGGGGGGTGTTCAGATGCTCGAAATTTTCATACCCACATTTTTCAGTATAAAATATTTCATAAATCATTATTTGTCGGCCGCTGGGTTTCCCAAACCTTCAAATCGATTTATCTCCTTAAATAACGCTCTAATCGCGATTTGGGGGGTGTTCAGATGCTCGAAATTTTCATAACCAAATTTCCCAGTATAAAATATTTCATAAATCATTATTTGTCGGCCGCTGGGTTTCCCAAACCTTTAAATCGATTTATCTCCTTAAATAACGCTCTAATCGCGATTTGGGGGGTGTTCAGATGCTCGAAATTTTGATACCCAAATTTCCCAGGATAAAATATTTCATAAATCATTATTTGTCGGCCGCTGGGTTTCCCAAACCTTTAAATCGATTTATCTCCTTAAATAACGCTCTAATCGCGATTTGGGGGGTGTTCAGATGCTCGAAATTTTCATAACCAAATTTCCCAGTATAAAATATTTCATTTATCATTATTTGTCGGCCGCTGGGTTTCCCAAACCTTTAAATCGATTTATCTCCTTAAATAACGCTCTAATCGCGATTTGGGGGGTGTTCAGATGCTCGAAATTTTCATACCCAAATTTTCCAGTATAAAATATTTCATAAAGCATTATTTGTCAGCCGCTGGGTTTCCCAAACCTTTAAATCGATTTATCTCCTTAAATAACGCTCTAATCGCGATTTGGGGGGTGTTCAGATGCTCGAAATTTTCATACCCAAATTTTCCAGTATAAAATATTTCATAAATCATTATTTGTCGGCCGCTGGGTTTCCCAAACCTTTAAATCGATTTATCTCCTTAAATAACGCTCTAATCGCGATTTGGGGGGTGTTCAGATGCTCGAAATTTTCATACCCAAATTTTCCAGTATAAAATATTTCATAAATCATTATTTGTCGGCCGCTGGGTTTCCCAAACCTTTAAATCGATTTATCTCCTTAAATAACGCTCTAATCGCGATTTGGGGGGTGTTCAGATGCTCGAAATTTTCATACCCAAATTTTCCAGTATAAAATATTTCATAAATCATTATTTGTCGGCCGCTGGGTTTCCCAAACCTTCAAATCGATTTATCTCCTTAAATAACGCTCTAATCGCGATTTGGGGGGTGTTCAGATGCTCGAAATTTTCATACCCAAATTTTCCAGTATAAAATATTTCATAAATCATTATTTGTCGGCCGCTGGGTTTCCCAAACCTTTAAATCGATTTATCTCCTTAAATAACGCTCTAATCGCGATTTGGGGGGTGTTCAGATGCTCGAAATTTTCATACCCAAATTTTCCAGTATAAAATATTTCATAAATCATTATTTGTCGGCCGCTGGGTTTCCCAAACCTTCAAATCGATTTATCTCCTTAAATAACGCTCTAATCGCGATTTGGGGGGTGTTCAGATGCTCGAAATTTTCATAACCAAATTTCCCAGTATAAAATATTTCATAAATCATTATTTGTCGGCCGCTGGGTTTCCCAAACCTTTAAATCGATTTATCTCCTTAAATAACGCTCTAATCGCGATTTGGGGGGTGTTCAGATGCTCGAAATTTTCATAACCAAATTTCCCAGTATAAAATATTTCATTTATCATTATTTGTCGGCCGCTGGGTTTCCCAAACCTTTAAATCGATTTATCTCCTTAAATAACGCTCTAATCGCGATTTGGGGGGTGTTCAGATGCTCGAAATTTTCATACCCAAATTTTCCAGTATAAAATATTTCATAAATCATTATTTGTCGGCCGCTGGGTTTCCCAAACCTTTAAATCGATTTATCTCCTTAAATAACGCTCTAATCGCGATTTGGGGGGTGTTCAGATGCTCGAAATTTTCATACCCAAATTTCCCAGGATAAAATTTTCATAAATCATTATTTGTCAGCCGCTGGGTTTCCCAAACCTTTAAATCGATTTATCTCCTTAAATAACGCTCTAATCGCGATTTGGGGGGTGTTCAGATGCTCGAAATTTTCATACCCAAATTTTCCAGTATAAAATATTTCATAAATCATTATTTGTCGGCCGCTGGGTTTCCCAAACCTTTAAATCGATTTATCTCCTTAAATAACGCTCTAATCGCGATTTGGGGGGTGTTCAGATGCTCGAAATTTTCATACCCAAATTTTCCAGTATAAAATATTTCATAAATCATTATTTGTCGGCCGCTGGGTTTCCCAAACCTTCAAATCGATTTATCTCCTTAAATAACGCTCTAATCGCGATTTGGGGGGTGTTCAGATGCTCGAAATTTTCATAACCAAATTTCCCAGTATAAAATATTTCATAAATCATTATTTGTCGGCCGCTGGGTTTCCCAAACCTTTAAATCGATTTATCTCCTTAAATAACGCTCTAATCGCGATTTGGGGGGTGTTCAGATGCTCGAAATTTTCATAACCAAATTTCCCAGTATAAAATATTTCATTTATCATTATTTGTCGGCCGCTGGGTTTCCCAAACCTTTAAATCGATTTATCTCCTTAAATAACGCTCTAATCGCGATTTGGGGGGTGTTCAGATGCTCGAAATTTTCATACCCAAATTTTCCAGTATAAAATATTTCATAATGCATTATTTGTCAGCCGCTGGGTTTCCCAAACCTTTAAATCGATTTATCTCCTTAAATAACGCTCTAATCGCGATTTGGGGGGTGTTCAGATGCTCGAAATTTTCATACCCAAATTTTCCAGTATAAAATATTTCATAAATCATTATTTGTCGGCCGCTGGGTTTCCCAAACCTTTAAATCGATTTATCTCCTTAAATAACGCTATAATCGTGATTTGGGGGGTGTTCAGATGCTCGAAATTTTCATACCCAAATTTCCCAGTATAAAATATTTCATAAATCTTTATTTGTCAGCCGCTGGGTTTCCCAAACCTTTAAATCGATTTATCTCCTTAAATAACGCTCTAATCGCGATTTGGAGGGTGTTCAGATGCTTGAAATTTTCATACCCAAATTTCCCAGTATAAAATTTTTCATAAATTATTATTTTACAGCCGCTGGGTTTCCCAAACCTTTAAATCGATTTATCTCCTTAAATAACGCTCTAATCGCGATTTGGGGGGTGTTCAGATGCTTGAAATTTTCATACCCAAATTTCCCAGTATAATATATGACATAAATCATTATTTGCCGGCCGCTGGGTTTCGCACACATTTAAATCGATTTATCTCCTTAAATAACGCTCTAATCGCGATTTGGGGGGTGTTCAGATGCTCGAAATTTTCATACCCAAATTTCCCAGTATAAAATATTTCATAAATCATTATTTGTCGGCCGCTGGGTTTCCCAAACCTTTAAATCGATTTATCTCCTTAAATAACGCTCTAATCGCGATTTGGAGGGTGTTCAGATGCTTGAAATTTTCATACCCAAATTTCCCAGTATAAAATATTTCAAATATCATTATTTATCGGCCGCTGGGTTTCCCAAACCTTTAAATCGATTTATCTCCTTAAATAACGCTCTAATCGCGATTTGGGGGGTGTTCAGATGCTCGAAATTTTCATACCCAAATTTCCCAGTATAAAATATTTCATAAATCTTTATTTGTCGGCCGCTGGGTTTCCCAAACCTTTAAATCGATTTATCTCCTTAAATAACGCTCTAATCGCGATTTGGGGGGTGTTCAGATGCTCGAAATTTTCATACCCAAATTTCCCAGTATAAAATTTTTCATAAATTATTATTTTACAGCCGCTGGGTTTCCCAAACCTTTAAATCGATTTATCTCCTTAAATAACGCTCTAATCGCGATTTGGGGGGTGTTCAGATGCTCGAAATTTTCATACCCAAATTTCCCAGTATAAAATATTTCATAAATCATTATTTGTCGGCCGCTGGGTTTCCCAAACCTTTAAATCGATTTATCTCCTTAAATAACGCGCTAATCGCGATTTGGGGGGTGTTCAGATGCTCGAAATTTTCATACCCAAATTTCCCAGTATAAAATATTTCATAAATCATCATTTGTCGGCCGCTGGGTTTCCCAAACCTTTAAATCGATTTATCTCCTTAAATAACGCTCTTATCGCGATTTGGGGGGTGTTCAGATGCTCGAAATTTTCATACCCAAATTTCCCAGTATAAAATATTTCATAAATCATTATTTGTCGGCCGCTGGGTTTCCCAAACCTTTAAATCGATTTATCTCCTTAAATAACGCGCTAATCACGATTTGGGGGGTGTTCAGATGCTCGAAATTTTCATACCCAAATTTCCCAGTATAAAATATTTCATAAATCATTATTTGTCGGCCGCCGGGTTTCCCAAACCTTTAAATCGATTTATCTATTTAAATAACGCTCTAATCGCGATTTGGGGGGTGTTCAGATGCTCGAAATTTTCATACCCAAATTTCCCAGTACAAAATATTTCATAAATCATTATTTGTCGGCCACTGGATTTCCCAAACCTTTAAATCGATTAATCTCCTTAAATAACGCTCTAATCGCGATTTGGGGGGTGTTCAGATGCTCGAAATTTTCATACCCAAATTTCCCAGGATAAAATAATTCATAAATCATCATTTGTCGGCCGCTGGGTTTCCCAAACCTTTAAATCGATTTATCTCCTTAAATAACGCTCTAATCGCGATTTGGGGGGTATTCAGATGTTCGAAATTTTCATACCCAAATTTCCCAGTACAAAATATTTCATAAATCATTATTTGTCAGCCGCTGGGTTTCCCAAACCTTTAAATCGATTAATCTCCTTAAATAACGCTCTAATCGCGATTTGGGGGGTATTCAGATGTTCGAAATTTTCATACCCAAATTTCCCAGGATAAAATATTTCATAAATAAATATTTGTCGGCCGCTGGGTTTCCCAAACCTTTAAATCGATTAATCTCCTTAAATAACGCTCTAATCGCGATTTGGGGGGTGTTCAGATGCTCGAAATTTTCATACCCAAATTTCCCAGTATAAAATTTTTCATAAATTATTATTTTACAGCCGCTGGGTTTCCCAAACCTTTAAATCGATTTATCTCCTTAAATAACGCTCTAATCGCGATTTGGAGGGTGTTCAGATGCTTGAAATTTTCATACCCAAATTTCCCAGGATAAAATATTTCATAAATCATCATTTGTCGGCCGCTGGGTTTCCCAAACCTTTAAATCGATTAATCTCCTTAAATAACGCTCTAATCGCGATTTGGGGGGTGTTCAGATGCTCGAAATTTTCATACCCAAATTTCCCAGTATAAAATATTTCATAAATCATCATTTGTCGGCCGCTGGGTTTCCCAAACCTTTAAATCGATTTATCTCCTTAAATAACGCGCTAATCGCGATTTGGGGGGTGTTCAGATGCTCGAAATTTTCATACCCAAATTTCCCAGTATAAAATATTTCATAAATCATTATTTGTCGGCCGCTGGGTTTCCCAAACCTTTAAATCGATTTATCTCCTTAAATAACGCGCTAATCGCGATTTGGGGGGTGTTCAGATGCTCGAAATTTTCATACCCAAATTTCCCAGTATAAAATATTTCATAAATCATCATTTGTCGGCCGCTGGGTTTCCCAAACCTTTAAATCGATTTATCTCCTTAAATAACGCTCTTATCGCGATTTGGGGGGTGTTCAGATGCTCGAAATTTTCATACCCAAATTTCCCAGTATAAAATATTTCATAAATCATTATTTGTCGGCCGCTGGGTTTCCCAAACCTTTAAATCGATTTATCTCCTTAAATAACGCGCTAATCACGATTTGGGGGGTGTTCAGATGCTCGAAATTTTCATACCCAAATTTCCCAGTATAAAATATTTCATAAATCATTATTTGTCGGCCGCCGGGTTTCCCAAACCTTTAAATCGATTTATCTATTTAAATAACGCTCTAATCGCGATTTGGGGGGTGTTCAGATGCTCGAAATTTTCATACCCAAATTTCCCAGTACAAAATATTTCATAAATCATTATTTGTCGGCCACTGGATTTCCCAAACCTTTAAATCGATTAATCTCCTTAAATAACGCTCTAATCGCGATTTGGGGGGTGTTCAGATGCTCGAAATTTTCATACCCAAATTTCCCAGGATAAAATATTTCATAAATCATTATTTGTCAGCCGCTGGGTTTCCCAAACCTTTAAATCGATTTATCTCCTTAAATAACGCTCTAATCGCGATTTGGGGGGTATTCAGATGTTCGAAATTTTCATACCCAAATTTCCCAGGATAAAATATTTCATAAATAAATATTTGTCGGCCGCTGGGTTTCCCAAACCTTTAAATCGATTAATCTCCTTAAATAACGCTCTAATCGCGATTTGGGGGGTGTTCAGATGCTCGAAATTTTCATACCCAAATTTCCCAGTATAAAATATTTCATAAATCATTATTTGTCGGCCACTGGATTTCCAAAACCTTTAAATCGATTTATCTCCTTAAATAACGCTCTAATCGCGATTTGGGGGGTGTTCAGATGCTCGAAATTTTCATACCCAAATTTCCCAGGATAAAATATTTCATAAATCATCATTTGTCGGCCGCTGGATTTCCCAAACCTTTAAATCGATTTATCTCCTTAAATAACGCTCTAATCGCGATTTGGGGGGTGTTCAGATGCTCGAAATTTTCATACCCAAATTTCCCAGGATAAAATATTTCATAATCATTATTTGTCAGCCGCTGGGTTTCCCAAACCTTTAAATCGATTAATCTCCTTAAATAACGCTCTAATCGCGATTTGGGGGGTATTCAGATGTTCGAAATTTTCATACCCAAATTTCCCAGGATAAAATATTTCATAAATAAATATTTGTCGGCCGCTGGGTTTCCCAAACCTTTAAATCGATTAATCTCCTTAAATAACGCTCTAATCGCGATTTGGGGGGTGTTCAGATGCTCGAAATTTTCATACCCAAATTTCCCAGTATAAAATATTTCATAAATCATTATTTGTCGGCCACTGGATTTCCCAAACCTTTAAATCGATTTATCTCCTTAAATAACGCTCTAATCGCGATTTGGGGGGTGTTCAGATGCTCGAAATTTTCATACCCAAATTTCCCAGGATAAAATATTTCATAAATCATCATTTGTCGGCCGCTGGGTTTCCCAAACCTTTAAATCGATTTATCTCCTTAAATAACGCTCTAATCGCGATTTGGGGGGTGTTCAGATGCTCGAAATTTTCATACCCAAATTTCCCAGTACAAAATATTTCATAAATCATCATTTGTCGGCCGCTGGGTTTCCCAAACCTTTAAATCGATTTATCTCCTTAAATAACGCTCTAATCGCGATTTGGGGGGTGTTCAGATGCTCGAAATTTTCATACCCAAATTTCCCAGGATAAAATATTTCATAAATCATCATTTGTCGGCCGCTGGGTTTCCCAAACCTTTAAATCGATTTATCTCCTTAAATAACGCTCTAATCGCGATTTGGGGGGTGTTCAGATGCTCGAAATTTTCATACCCAAATTGCCCAGGATAAAATATTTCATAAATCATTATTTGTCGGCCGCTGGGTTTCCCAAACCTTTAAATCGATTTATCTCCTTAAATAATGCTCTAATCGCGATTTGGGGGGTGTTCAGATGCTCGAAATTTTCATACCCAAATTTCCCAGTATAAAATATTTCCTAAATCATTATTTGTCAGCCGCTGGGTTTCCCAAACCTTAAAATCGATTTATCTCCTTAAATAATGCTCTAATCGCGATTTGGGGGGTGTTCAGATGCTCGAAATTTTCATACCCAAATTTCCCAGTATAAAATCTTTCATAAATCACCATTTGTCGGCCGCTGGGTTTCTCAAACCTTTAAATCGATTTATCTCCTTAAGTAACGCTCTAATCGCGATTTGGGGGGTGTTCAGATGCTCGAAATTTTCATATCAAAATTTCCCAGTATAAAATGTTTCATAAATCATTTTTTGTCGGCCGCTGGGTTTCCCAAACCTTTAAATCGATTTATCTCCTTAAATAACGCTCTAATCGCGATTTGGGGGGTGTTCAGATGCTCGAAATTTTCATACCCAAATTTCCCAGTATAAAATCTTTCATAAATCACCATTTGTCGGCCGCTGGGTTTCTCAAACCTTTAAATCGATTTATCTCCTTAAGTAACGCTCTAATCGCGATTTGGGGGGTGTTCAGATGCTCGAAATTTTCATATCAAAATTTCCCAGTATAAAATATTTCCTAAATCATTATTTGTCAGCCGCTGGGTTTCCCAAACCTTAAAATCGATTTATCTCCTTAAATAATGCTCTAATCGCGATTTGGGGGGTGTTCAGATGCTCGAAATTTTCATATCAAAATTTCCCAGTATAAAATGTTTCATAAATCATTTTTTGTCGGCCGCTGGGTTTCCCAAACCTTTAAATCGATTTATCTCCTTAAATAATGCTCTAATCGCGATTTGGGGGGTGTTCAGATGCTCGAAATTTTCATATCAAAATTTCCCAGTATAAAATGTTTCATAAATCATTTTTTGTCGGCCGCTGGGTTTCCCAAACCTTTAAATCGATTTATCTCCTTAAATAATGCTCTAATCGCGATTTGGGGGGTGTTCAGATGCTCGAAATTTTCATATCAAAATTTCCCAGTATAAAATGTTTCATAAATCATTTTTTGTCGGCCGCTGGGTTTCCCAAACCTTTAAATCGATTTATCTCCTTAAATAATGCTCTAATCGCGATTTGGGGGGTGTTCAGATGCTCGAAATTTTCATACCCAAATTTCCCAGTATAAAATCTTTCATAAATCACCATTTGTCGGCCGCTGGGTTTCTCAAACCTTTAAATCGATTTATCTCCTTAAGTAACGCTCTAATCGCGATTTGGGGGGTGTTCAGATGCTCGAAATTTTCATATCAAAATTTCCCAGTATAAAATGTTTCATAAATCATTTTTTGTCGGCCGCTGGGTTTCCCAAACCTTTAAATCGATTTATCTCCTTAAATAACGCTCTAATCGCGATTTGGGGGGTGTTCAGATGCTCGAAATTTTCATACCCAAATTTCCCAGTATAAAATCTTTCATAAATCACCATTTGTCGGCCGCTGGGTTTCTCAAACCTTTAAATCGATTTATCTCCTTAAGTAACGCTCTAATCGCGATTTGGGGGGTGTTCAGATGCTCGAAATTTTCATATCAAAATTTCCCAGTATAAAATATTTCCTAAATCATTATTTGTCAGCCGCTGGGTTTCCCAAACCTTAAAATCGATTTATCTCCTTAAATAATGCTCTAATCGCGATTTGGGGGGTGTTCAGATGCTCGAAATTTTCATACCCAAATTTCCCAGTATAAAATATTTCATAAATCATTATTTGTCGGCCGCTGGGTTTCCCAAACCTTTAAATCGATTTATCTCCTTAAATAATGCTCTAATTTAGATGCCTGATCCTTGTCGTTCGAGGAACTTTCCGTCTCCAATCTACTCCATCGAACGGTTAACAAAACACTCGCATCGGAGAGAACATGGCGCATGCTCGCCACGTGTTTATTCACGTGCGCATGCTCCTCTCTGAACATACAATATGAGCAATGAACATAGGTACTTACCGCATCGCACTAGCAGCCATCGCACCGAGCATTCTAGTCTAATAATAGTCATCGACCTGTTTAGGTGCTGACATTTTTCGCGTGTGCTGCAAAAATCCAAGAATCCGCAATGGCCTCAATTGATAGCGATCCGCTGTATACGTCGATTTGCAGCGATAAAACCCTCCATTCGCAGAAGGAAGGCTTCTTCAATGCATTCTACTGGACGGTGGCGGAGAACTTCACCGGTCAGAACGAACACTGGCTGCGGGACGTTTTTGGGAAGGTTCAACCGGGCAACGACTCTGCCAAACTGCAGCTCATCTACGAAGATCCAACGGTTTGTTTTGAAGTGCTGGGAACGCTGGAACATGTCAAACCGGTGTTCCGTGCGAAGGATGCCAAGTTTAGCTGGCAGCGTCGCGAGCAGGCCACGAAGGTGTTGAATGAAGGTAAGATGCAACAGGCAATGATGTTGGCCAGTCAAGCGGTTATGAAGGCACCGGCCCAGGGAGTCGATCTGCACATCGATCAGGGCCTGACGCTGGCCTGTGCACTTTGGACCAGGGCCGAAGTGCTAATTCGGATGCTGGACGGAAAACATGCACTGCGGGACTTGCAGATGGCGGCCAAAGCGGGCTTCCCGGTGAAGGCGAACGGCGAGTACTATGGCAAGATTGCCAAGTGTTATGCATGTGAGTGCTTGGTTTGGTTAAGTTTCAGGGAAACAATGTTAACGGGATATGTATTTCAGTGATGGATGACATGAAACGCGCAGAAGTCTCGGCCAAGCTGTTCCACCAGCTGGCCGGTTTCGATGACTACAGATTGCAGCGGTTGCGAGAAGATTTGGATGATTTGAGAACGTTGAAAGCGGAGGACACTGCTATGAAGCCTCAGGATCCGAAACCAATGCTCCCGGAACTTGCTGGAGGGGCGAGTCAAGAGCTGAAAGGTGCTTCGAAGAAGATCACTCTCAGTGGAACGCGTGATGAATCCATCAAGGGACGGTACATTGTGGCGGCAGAAGATCTGGAACCAGGAGAAACGGTACTGGTTGAACCGGCATATGGAGCGTGTCTGTATCCGAGATTTTTCGGAACGAATTGTAATCTGTGTTTCACAAAGTAAGAGTTCTGCTGGGTTGTCAACATTGGAGTTCATCATTTTAGAAAAGTGTTAGATTTCTTATCCAGTTTGATTTATAACCTCGAAATATGAGTCTGTGCAAAAAATGGTAATGATTGAAGAAGGTTGAGGGGTTGCGCAAATGATTTGAAGTTATTGAAATTATGAATTTTAACTTTGGTTTTAGTTGTCCAAAGGCTGAAAAAATTATAATATGTGGTTGCCACGACAATTATCAACAAGCTCATTGATAATATTTTCAGCCATCAATTTACCTTATTTTCTTTAACTGCTGACAAACTGACCCTAACAACAACTAGATTGTTGATTGTTGTCATAGCAACCTCATATTTATTTTGGACAACTTGAGTTAGAGCGATATATGATAGTAATTAATTTAAAGTGCTTCCATAATAATTCCCATCATTTTATGCACACCGGATTTATGAATCAAAAAAATCTATCACTTTTTTTCAAAATGAATCACCCTAGTCAACACATTGGGCTTATGCTAAATCATTTTTTTTTCCTCCAGATTGAGTGCCTCGGTCCCTTGCCTGGACTGCTGTGGTGTGGCGTTCTGCTCCCCCGAGTGCCGAGATCTGGCCTGTGCCGGATATCATCGCTTCGAGTGTCACTTCATGGATCTGATGATTGGTTCCGGCATGTCCATCCTCTGTCACTTGGCGCTTCGGTTGGTCACCCAAGCCGGTACGCCCGAAAAGGCTATCGAAATTGCAAACGATTTGGGACTGTGTGCTCACGCAGAACACCGCAATCAGGAGGACTACTTCCGGCGAACTTTAATGGCTGCCTTTCTGCTGCGGTGCCTCCAGAAGGCGGAGTTCTTCGGTCGCCGCAAAACGGAAGCAGCCGAGCCGACCCCACAGGAAGCCAAAGTTGGTGGAGTGATTCTGGAGTTGCTTCAATCGCTTCAGTTCAACGCTCACGAGATCTACGAGCTAAAGATCGGTGGAGATCATCGGATCGATTCGGCCAAGGTCCAGTACATCGGAGTGGGAGTTTACAAAACCGGAGCGATGTTGAATCATGATTGCCATTCTGGTGTTTCTCGCAGTTTCCTCAAAACGACCATGGTCCTCCACACCAGTAGACCGTTGGCCAAGGGCGATTCAGTTCCGGAAAACTATGGTATGCACTTCCTGCGGCAACCGTTGCCAGTGAGGCAGAAGGTGCTCCGTTCACGCTATTGGTTCAAATGTGACTGTAAGGCTTGCTTCGAGGATTGGCCTATGCTGGAAAAGCTAACGGAGAAGCCGAAACTCCGCTGCCCACATCCGGATTGCACCGGGCTTTTGAACTATGCACCAAAGGGCAAGTGCTTCAAGTGCAACAGGAGTGTCAATTTTGAAAGTGCCTTCAAGATTCTACGTCAGTGCGAGGATCTGTACGATGAAGGAGCCAAAAAGATGTCCCAGGAACGCGTTGAGGAAGCGGCCCAGTTACTCAGCAAGGGAATCAGCATGTTCTACCAGGTGGCAGTTCCTCCGTTCAAGGCGACACACTTGGCTGAGGAATCGCTGCGGTCTTGCTTCGCCGATTTCGGTAATACTAGTCGCGTTTAGGTGTTTTGCGATGCTTACATGAAATTGAAAATGCATTCAAATTACAGCTGGCTGTGTAACAATCAAATCGCTCATATGTATAAATTTGCTAAAGCCGTGTAAATAAGTAAGCCATGACTACCAAGCTATCGCTAATAAAATGTCTTCTTGACAAGCATGAACCAATTTTAAGAGGAACTGTGTAACTTTTGTAACTGTGATACCTCGTTTCTTTTCAGGTCTTCGTTCAGGTTCATCGGCAGATGCTTAGAGGTTTTTAGAGTGAAAGGCAGTCCTGCGATTTGCCAATGCGAACCCATTGATACTGACGATTTATACACACACACGCACACAGCAGCATCATCATGTCACATCACAACATATTCATACCGTTTCCAGCGTTCATTCAGTGGTTTCGTTGCTACAATTTTCCGCTGGATAATCAGGACAATTTTGTGTTATTTCCTTCCTAGATTTTAAAATATTAGGCCTAGTGCTGTTCGTCTTTGACATTTGTATCGTGTTTGATTGTTCTAAGTTGCATTTTTTTTTATCTAGTTCGTTTATTTGTAAGGCTCAATCGCGTTTGCATTACGGAGCCGATAATTAATTGTTCTTTGTTTGTAACAAAATTCACTTAATTCTATGGCTAGTAGGAGCTGGGCCGAATACTCGCGGCTTACCCGAGGTTAAAAAGATACATTGTCGAAGGATAGTAAAAGTGGAGGAGCTTGGGGATAGGGTTAATTTCAAGTTGCATGAACACTGTTTGCTTATAGAGGACCTAAGAAATAATTTTAAAGTACACACTTAGAAATAACTAATTTTACACGTCAAGGAATCCATATTTAACATCGATTACATAAACGACATCTTTGACATCAATTGACATAAAGGATGAGACGCAAACAAACATGTCATGTAAAACTAGGTGCTTCGAGACTGAAAAGTTCTTTACTCGACGAAAAGTATATTTGATTGATCTGTATTTCACGTCTCTTATATAAAAATTTTATATCATAATTGACGCTCATATATATCAGTCTCAGAGCACCTAAATTTACATGAATTTTTTCCAAGTGTGTACCTAACCTACTAAATATATACAAATTTGATATCCCAATGATGGTATCGTAAAACGGGATCAAGTTGCTCCGCGAGGTGAACTTTACTTAAAAAATAAACTATAAATATTGAAGGTACACTTTCTGAGATATTTCAGTTTTTGAGCATGAGCATGAGCATGAACATTGAAGACCATACATTTCAGTAGTTGCTACTCCGTGATTGACCAGATTTAGCGAAATTGGCACAAAGAACCATATGAATGGGGCTTGGGACTAGCAATCCGGAGAATCCTTATTTATGAGGTCAACAACGGTGCCGGTCACGTCCTTGCGGTCATCGGGGAGGGAAAGGATTGTTATTTCAACAACCGTTGTTACTAGAGACCAAGTATACCTCAGCATCTCCACGGTTGACACGGGAAGGACGTTTTCGTTAGTGGGAAGGGTAAATTAGAGCTGGATTCACATTGGGAAGTGATGCGATCTTTTAGAGCCTGTTAAGCAAATGACGCGACCCTAACAACTCAGTAATGTAAAGGAGCTTGGGTTCTAACCCACGATCTTCTGCTCAGTAAGCAAAAACGGTCGCTCTTAGGCCACCGTGCCCCTTACATCACAACAAGCTACGATCGACGGTCGTTCATTATCGGTTACAAGAAGCTATTACAATGAAATGAAATCCTCCAAAGTAGTTAACAATGTCTTTCGAACCGGATCAGGAGTACGTCTAAATATACATTCAGGAATCCTTATTGCCGGGGTAACGGAGGCGCGAATAAGGAATCACGAATAAGGATGCCCACAGCTTATGGGATTTTCACTAATGGGGGCTGTGGTGAATTATCTCATTTATTTCAACATATAAAGCTATACTGTCTTGGACAAAGTTGTTGTACTGGGATAGACCAACAAGCCTATGTCATTGGATTCATGTTTAATTGAGAACTACGCCGCTAGAGGCGCTTCACTTTTATGTTACTTATGACGGGCGCTAAAGCCCGATTCAAAGTAAATTTGGACGCATTCAAGTTATCATAACTCAAGAATTAAACAACATACACGATTGATCAAAACGTCAAACAAAAGGGTATTTATTCAGCTTTCAAACGATATATAACAAGTTATTACATTTCACCATTTCGAACGAACGGTCACACTTTACTTGTGCACAGTCGCTGGTAACACTGTACCGGCGAACTTATTCCACTTTAAACGCATTTGTTGTGCATTTCTCACTTCTTTACCGCATCCTCGAAGTTTTCGCTTGACAATTGCCCAATATTTTTCGATCGGTCTGAACTCAGGGCAATTCAGAGGATTCATCTCTTTAGCGACGAAATTAACATTGTTTGCAGCATACAATTCTAGTACCTCATTAGAGTAGTGGCAGCTGGCCACCCAGACCCAGCCAAAACAAAACGTTGGTCTTGTGTTGCCGAATGAAGGGTAAATTCCTTTTTTTCAGACACTCTTTAATGTAAACCTTCGACGTCATTGCGTGAGATGTGATGAAAACCTTGGTTTAAGGCCACAACTCCAGATTCCTTGCAAATCATTAGTTTCCGAGCAAACTTATGTATGTATGTATGTATGTAAATGATACCACTCATTGTTGCAAGGCACAGCCATTAGACAGTGGATCATCCTCCAAGTATGACTTGATCAAGTACGATACCTGGTTGTATTCAATTTACCATTGTAAGAAGGGCCAAAAACGGAGGGGCGGACCCGTAAGCAGATACACTTACGCGCAATCCGCGGGATCAGGAGAATCGCCTTCCAATGATAAAATCCTACAACCCGATGTAGAACAAGCCATCATACGAGGGAACGTCCCAATGAGTGGGGAGAAGAGCCCGCCGTCAATTCACGAAATGTTAATGACAGGGAGTTGGCAATTCCACTCTCCCCATCCAAATCGCTTCAATCCGGTGCCCTGGTGGTCCCATCCCTCCCCTTTGCATTTAATGTGTGTATATATATATATATATAGTTATATCGGCATTACCCGTTAGATTTTGTCAACACAATTTTGACTTCTTAGCCTTTCAAAATTTTTAATAAATGCAAATATTATCATCTGACCTATTCCGCGAGTCGTGCGAATCTCCACCACCAATGAGTCAACAAAAGTCACGCACTAGTGGGGTGACTCTCCGTGCAATCAAATGAAGAGTTACCTCACACGAGGCGACCACCGTCACCCTACTAGCGACAGAGAGCCATACTACTCGCAGAACTGGCCTGCAGGTGACGTTTAAAGCTCCACAATTTTACTGAAAATCTAAGAAAATTATTAAACAGAATTTAATAATATAACTGCAGAGCACAAGCAGTTTAAATATACTGAGGACGTGTTGCCAAAATCGAACGGATACTTTATATGTTTATTAATTTATCTTACCTTGATGGACCAACTACTTACCTGTCCTTAATGGTCATAAGCTCCAATCGGTATTTCCCGGTAAATCCGATCACGATCCTTTACAACATTTGGCCGACCTAGTTGGAGGTTACCCCACCAACGCGCATCATCGCAACCACTCAGCACTTTCTTCCTTTTCTCTAAATTGAAGGGCTTCTAGGGAAACTATTTTCTTGCGGACCGCGTTGCGGTCGGACTTCACTGTTCTTCTACTTCTTTTTCTCTTTTAACCCCTACTACGAGAAGATGAAACACCTATGTGGCACTCACTCTCCTACTATCGGTTGTCGCTGCATTAAAACCGCTGCCGCTCTCTTTCACCGTTTTCTTTTTGCTTCTCTTTCTACTCTCTTCGTCTCACAGAATTTCACCGACGCTTTACTCTGTATTCCTTTAGGGTGCTCACTCACACACTACTGTTTGCCGCTATATTTTTGGCTTTTTATTTTCCCGTACTATCAGCTTCTTCTTTTCTTCCTCTTTCCTGCCTTCTCGCACTCGAAATTATCGCTACCGTTCGGCGTGGAATCCACAATTTCCACTCTTAAACGCAACTCCCCTAGCGCTCCCCTCGCACACATATGCACACTGGGCCTCCCCGCATAGACCTTCGCCCCTTCAGCAGCAATCCTGCCAAAAACAGTCTCAATCACGCTTTTTCTTTCTTCTTCTATCACCGCCACCGATTGAAACCGTCACGCAAATTATAGCGCATCACCTGCGGATGTTAACCACCACTTTATCTTCGTATCACTCCACCAATCCGCCTCCTAATCCGTATTACCGGACCAGCCTTCCGTCGAACACTTTCCTCGAACCAGCAACAGCACTGAACGCAGCCGCAAACAGCACACACGTCCGACTCAGTCGGTAGTCACTCACGCAATGTATGTTTTTTTTTTAAATTGGTGCATAAACTCAAGCTAATATTGAATCGCGAGCAAGGCCGGGCACACTCAGCATGAATTATAAGCGATGAACCGGCTACAGCAGATGAAATTGTTAGTGAACTGCGGAGGCGAACCAGCCTAAGGCTGAAAGCCTCCTAAATAAAGCTAAATTAATTAATTAATTGTTAGTGAACTGGACCCATCTACAATGAATATGGATTATATTTTCATCCCACCACGACAGTTCAAAGTAAATCAACTCTAGGAGTTGGAAAACTTCTGCGCATTGGACAGCACTGTCGAACAGAGTGCAAAAATGTTAGATTTGCTAAGGTGACTAGAATGCATAAAACATGACAGCGCTGGTTGGTTCTTTGTCATCGAAAGAGGAAATACATTGTGGAATAGATCTACCACAGACAAACAGACGTAACTCATTGAAAAAGTTTTTCTTGAATGCATAGTATCTCAAAACATATAACCTCAGTAACGACATCTCTCGGGCTTCTCGCGGAAAACAAGCTTGCTCGCTAACTCGCACACAATATTGCATAAAAGTTCTATAGCAGATATAGAAACGTCAAAGTAATCCGATGCCAGCGCTGCGGCGAGTAGTTCGCGGAACTGATAATATTCAAATCAACCGTTAAATGCGTGAACGAAGATACACAATGAAGAGTTACGTCTGTTTGTCTGTGGATCTACAGTTTACGAAAGAAAAAACAAAACAAACTAAGGCGTTTAATTGTTTTGAGGAATTCTCTACGATACGTTGCCATCTTGCCTAATGATACGCTATACACATTATACAAATTATACGCAATATTTTTGGTAAGCCTTATTCAGGAAAATTAATGTGAGGCAAGATTTTGAGCTCCAAAATACTCAGAAAAAATAATTAAATAAAATTCATGTTCCTAGTGGAATATCGCCAAACCTACCCCGTAAACGGTCCACGTTAACTGTGCTGAACTGATGCGAGGCTCTCCATAGCCACTAAAAGTCCCTTGCAAAGGCAAGGATCCCAAAATGGTGGCAAACATCGATTTTGGGCCTATATACGCCGTCTCCCTTTATAGTTTACGTTAAAGCAAAGGCCGCTATCTTGGATTCCAAAATGGCGTCTGGCATCGATATCTGATCTCTACACGTCGTTCCTATTCCGAAAATACCCATATTGTGGTATTTGACAGTTTTTATTGAACCGATGGCCGCCAGCTTTGATTCCAAAATGGCAACTTGAATCGATATTCAGCCTCTACACGTCATCCCCTTTCCGGAAATACCTACATTGTAGGGTATTTGACAGTTTTTCTTGAACCGATGGCCTCCATCTTGGATTTAAAAATGGCGTCTGGCATCGATTTTTAGCCTCTATACGTTATCCCCTTCCCTCTACGCGTCGTTCCCTTTCCGGAAATACCCGTATTGTAGGGTATTTGACAGCTATTCATCGAGGGGGGCGACACATCTAAATCCCAATTCTAGATACTCGAAAAATCTCACACTAGCTCAATCTTCGAAAAATCATCTTCCATTTCTCGCATCTACTTGCATCGTGCTTCATCTTTTTGCAGGAAATCTTCAAAATCGGCATAAATCTTCCATCTATCTACTCAGCGTGCGTGCAGCTAGCCACAGCAAAACACAATATTTTCTGCATCGTAGATAGAGTCGTCCCCCTTGCTTTTCATGAATCGATGAACGCCATTTTGGATTTCAAAATGGTGTCTGGCATCGATTTTCAGCCTCTACACGTCGTTCCCTTTCCGGAAATACCCATACCTCAGACAGACTGCGGTATTTTATCCCTTTCCTGACGATGATCGCAACACCACCACCCCTGGAGCTGGTGCGATCAAACCGAATGATGTTGTGGTCCGGCAATCAGCAACTGTCACCGGACTTGAGGTGAGTCTTGGTGAGGAGGCCCACATTGATGGTATGCTTGCGCAGGAAGTCCACAAGCTCGATGGTTTTTGCTCTTGAGGAACAAGCGTTGCAGGTGACGATAGTTAGCAGTTTAGACACCATACTGGATGATAAACTTACCGAGTACTTGGATCTGCGGCACTTCATCCGCTGAGAACAGATCGGGGTTGTTGTTTTGCATTGTTAGTTGTCTCCAGAATCCAAGGGGGATGGAGACCTTTGTTCAGCAGAAGATCCAGACGTTTCTTGAGGGGGAGTGGATCGCACCCGTGAATGCGCTTGTCCATTGAGAGGTGGAAAGTTCTCCGCACTGAAAGCTGGTTGATTGTTGCTGGACGCCTGTTTTCGGATGCGCTTGAAATCCTCGCATTGTTTAGGGCACTGCTTGTCAGATCCTTGGTGAGTACCACCACGGTTGGCACATTTGGATGCCACAGCTTCAGCCGCAGCACATTCGGAGGTGGCATAGTCTTGAGTGCAATTGCCGCAGCGTGTCTGAAGTTCAGCCATCGTTGGCACTGAGTCACATTGCGATGGCCGCCACGGTATGGCTCCCAGCGGAAGATGATGGAATTGATTGATCGAATGGCTTGCAGCGTTCCAGTGTTCCAGGAAAAGGCAATCCGGGTACGCCTTCACATTCTCGTCCCTCCTTGTCATCCGATAGACGACACTTGGGGCCAGCTTGTACCGGTCTATGATATCAGCTTCGATAAACTTCGGGTCGAAGTTCGGAAGGCCCCTGATGACGACCTTGAATGGTTTCTGACCGGGAATGTCGTGGGTGAAGAATTCTACATTTGAAGTCCTCAGACGGGCGACGAACAAGTTATACTCCGCTTTCGTACGGAGCACCACCTTTGTGCCGACTCTGCCCAACTTGAATTCGGCTTTGACGCCCAGCGACGCCAGATCCGCGATGACGAGCTCAAGATGGGCATTTTTTACTACCAACCTGTCAACCGACGTTTAACGTGGCTGTTAAAGCGCCGCTGCAATGAGATTGCCAGACGTCAACGCTGGTGGCTCGAGCTGTCAACGGCAGCGACAGGGAAACGGGGAAGACAGTTTCCTTTTGATAAATGTTCGCTTCGTGGTCGGTAGTGTTTTTCTTATCGCTACAGTTAAAATTATTTGACTATTTACTTATATTAGGTAGTGCTGGTTCTAAGTCTATTACAATCTAGTAAAGGAGGTTCAAAGTTAAAACTATCAAATCTAGACTTAAAACGAAACTAATTCTAAACTTACCTAGGACCTACAAGCTAACCTAAAGCTTAAAGCGCAGGGTGAGGCCCCAAGCTGCAAAGAATCACCAAATTTGTAAGTAGAATGTAACTTATGATAATGATGTAAACTAATTAAATTAAATGGTTGCAGTGAAGCAAACGTTAAAGCAAAAGCTTCCAAAAGAGATTCTCTGGCCTTTCCCCACCTGCGCGGATAAAACTTCAAAATTTGAAGTTATTCTAGTGAACTCGATCGAAATGGACGAATCGAGGTTGGCGAGAGCCGTCGGACCGGTAATGGACGAGGAGTTGCGTAAGTTGTCAACGACCGGATCGCGCGGAAAACATGGTCCAGTGTGACCAATGTGACAGCTGTCACCATTACACGTGCGCCGGAGTAAATGATAGTGTCGCGGACAGGGCGTGGGTATGTGGCAACTGCACTACCCAGCAGAAGGATGACATCGCCTCCCTTCGAAGCGGATCTAGCCGCTCCAGCACAACGTCATCGTTTTCAGTTTGTCTGAGCCAGCTGGTGGAAAGGCAACAAGCCGAAAGAGCTCGTGCAGAGCTAGCGCTACAACGTCGTCATCTTGACGAGCAACAACAGCTCATTAAAAACGTGCTAGGAGGAGATGTAGCAGGCAGCCATTGTGGTGGCGTTTCATCCAGTGGTGTGAACATTAAAGTGGCGCCGCCCGTCCAACGTATGCGCCTTCCAACTCCACTTACCCCCGGGGCTCCCCTTGCTTTGTTTGTTCGTCGATCAACACCACTGTTGAGTACACCCAGAACTACCGTACCACCGATGGGTTCGACTCGTCTTGCAGTGCTGAAGCCATCCGCTTCAAGGTCTCGACAGGAAAAGGAGCATCCACTAACTGCCCTTTTGGAACTCAGGAACCGTGTTGAGCAGTGTGAAAAGCGCGTCAAACCAACACCTGAGCAACTGTCAGCGTTACGTGCACAGATGGAGGTGTGCAGAACCCTTCTGGAAGAGTTCCAGTCTGACGAAGAAGCAAGCGGACAAGCTCAACGGTCGGCTGCAAGCGATCCGGTAGGACGACAACTACCAAGGCAAGCGACGACAACAAACGAGCCGCGAATGGAGAAGGACACCGGCGCCATTCCCAAGGCGAGTCAGACGTTGGAATCGGTACTGGAAGCAAATACTAGTCTGCAGAACCCTCTCTGGCAATTGAGGGATCCGGTAAGTCAACCCAGTTTGCCTTCGGTAAGTCAACCAATCGCTGAAATGTGTCCGAACCACGCCGAACCCCCAGGTAAGCGTCAAGCCTTCAATTATATGAACGTATGCCCTTCCTACCATTGTCCCACGACCAATGATTCGAAACAACCCGTGAGCAGCTGCGAATTGACGCGCGCCCGGGAGAATTTAATATGCCCCCCCTCAAATTTTCACGAGCAGCTGCGAGAATCCCTCGCGCGCCCGAACCACAGTGGGGCCGTTTTGAAAAAAGACGGTCAAAAGTCTTTTCTCATCATTTTTGACGTTTTCGAGGGAAGGTTTCTTTATGAAAATTGCTGAGAATGGCGATCCGCTCTTATTGAAACAAACACCGGGTTTTATATTAAGGGGGTATTACACTTAGAAAAACTAACTTTTTATACAAACGAGATAGACATTTGACGTCTTCAGCAAAGTTGTAGATCTAATCATTTCATGAAACTTTACGCAAGACATCAAATTTCTATATCTTCAAACTAATGAGATATAATGATTTTTCTTTCAGGAGTACCTTAAAAGTGGTTTTTTAAGTTAAATCATATTTTAATCAAGTTTGACCGGTTCACTATATTTGAGAAAGTTTAAGATATCATCAAAATACATAACTTTCCTGAAGACGTCAACAACATTTATTGACTCTTGTTTGCTTGCTTGATTTTGAAGGAAAAAACCATCAATTTTAGAAAATAAATTTAAAAAAAATGTGAATGTTTGCGAAATAACACTAAGCGTCATTGAGTTTGTTAAAACTTTGAGCATACGTGTTGAAAAAATTAGCTTCGGGAATCCTCGGGAACAAAATTTATACAGCTATTTGATACAGCAGTTTTTACCATACATTCTACATTATTCTAATATAGTTCTTGGTGTAAATAGATTCAATCATACATACATGCACCGTAAGTTATTCAATTTTTATTGATGAGGATGGCCTTTGTAAACTGAAGATTTGAAAGAAATTGAAGACATAATTTTTTTTATTTAACGGATAATCTTAATACTGACTACAACTAATACACTGAACTGAACTTTATTTTTTCGCTGTTGTCGCAAACTTGCTATGAATGGATCTGAGGTTATCAACAGCCTTATATAAACATCATGATTGGTGGCCTCTCTGTATGTAAATATTAAAAGATATAAAAGATTATTACTCCAAATTGAAGCTTAAAAGTATTGCGTACCTTGAACATTTTCTTGAACGATTTTCGCGAAATCTTTTTCAAGTCCTTGTTCCTGCACTCCTGTGGTTCTTCAGACAGGCATCCGATTGGAACGATGGCAGCTGCTATTATATCTGCGCCGTGAATTAGGACGCGGTGTACAGATGACGGCATATAGTACCATCGGTAATACTCTACGTAGCACTGTGCAGTTTCGTGGCAGAAGTCTCTGAATGCATCTATTTTGATTGGTTGACCACATGCCATAACACTTAGAGTTACTGCGAATTTCTCTACTAGTTCCTTTTTCAATCCAGTAATTTCCGAAGTCAAAGTTGGGTCCTCAAAAAAACGACGGGCAGTGCTCCCATCATTGGAAGAGCCTGAGCCATGCTTCGGTATATCAATGAGCAATCCGATGCGCCGCTTGAAGTCTTGTTGAATGGCTTTCTTTCTTGAGGCCAGTTTCTCCTTCTGCACCGGTGTTCTAGCCTGCCAACATTTGCTCTCAAGGCGATACGAAATATGCAAAAGGCACTCCATAAACCTATATCAATGAATATTATAGATTAAAGTATGGAAAATAAAACATGCAGATCAACAAACCTTATGCGCGCATGCAATGGCGATAGGCCGGATTGAAAAGTGGATTTATCAACCAATCTCGATTCCATCGCATCAATCTCGTTGAACTGCTTCGGAGATGCATGGCACACAAAGCATTTCTGGGTTGAAATTCCAGTGACGGAACTGCACACTTTTCCGTCGACCATGGAACACACCATGACATGGTGAATTTTCAATCCATGTATATCTGTCGGTCCAAACGTTGAATTTGGTCATCAAAATATTCTTTTTCTTGCAAGGAAAGTGCAGCCGTCTCCTTGACGAATTGCATTCGCATTGGCCGACATAATCTGGTAGAAGATGGTCTTTGATTCATCCAAAGAATTTTACCCGGATTATTGCGAACTCGCAATTGAACACGCAGAAAAAACACTGAGGCGTAAACCAACAAAATATTTTGTTATTATTCAATGCAAAATTTCTATTTGTTTCAGTTCATAAATAAGTTTCAAATGGATACAGAAGCCCATTTAAATCAAACCAATAAAATTGTTTAAAACTGTTTTTATTGTTGTGTGTATAGTGCACGTTTCAAACTGTCAGTCGACATCATTGTTAGTCAAAAAGATTCTCCGTACGGAAATTCTGCCTTCGATCGTTAATCTTAACAAGTAAGTTTAAGTTTTTTTATGTCTAAGTATAAATTTTCTCAACTAGCAATCCACCTTAACTAACATTTGACATTTCAGTGTTGACGTGTGATAGGGCACAATTTGCATGAGGATTCGGTTCGGCTGACCAACGAGAAGGTGAAGATGGGGATTCCAACTTGGATAGAAGCTGAATCAATTTACCAGCGTAAGGATCATTTGGATATGAATAATGACTAGGTGTCAGAAACGCATCTTCAAGAGAGTGCATACATTTTGACGTAGCTGAGCATACTGGAAACTTAGATGTTGTGACCCGGAGAACCAGGTAGGTTCTGATGTGGAAACTGAAAAGTTCAAAACGAGCATTTTAGAATATTTTACCATTATAGGAACTCCTCCTCTGCCATTGCGTATGCTGCACCGCCTAAGGCTCCACCGAAATGCGTCAACACCAGCAGCTGCAGCAGAATCGCTACTCAAAACGTCAACGTCAAAATTACCACAAACAATAACGTAAGAATCGACACCATGGTGCATTGAAAGGCGCACAAGAACAACAAGTTTTTCCATCCATTCACGCACCAAATGCTTCAATGCAATAAGCTGATTGACTGTTCAATAATTTAATAAACAAACAGCGGATTAGTTAGAAACTTGATTGAAATCATAATTAAAAAAATATGGGTTTATTTTTTAATAATGACAGCTAATCTGACCTGGGGGTTTTAATAAATTTGATTTTGAAGCAATATAAATAACGTTTCAATACCACTAAAAATGATAATTACCTTAAATAATGCTTCAACTTGATTTAAGCAAACATTTTCTCAAATCAATAAAAATCGATGTTCAATTCAATAAAGTTAGTGGTATTATTTCAACTAATTTTTTTGTTGAATTAATCTATCAATTTTATTGATCCATATTCTATTCAAAACTTTGTTTAAAATGAAACATAATTTGTTTGGTTGAACTTTATTTTTTTCTGCGTGAAGTGGAACCATAGAGGTTATAAAAATAGAGCTGTCATCAGAATCATCACTTGAAAATGTTTGCTTATAGTTAGAATGATCAGATTATCCATCGAAACCCCATTTGGACAGAAGTTCCAGGTCTTCACTGGTTTCCGGAATATCTAGCAAAAAGATACGTTTGACAGTATGGTCCATCAAAGATTGAAGCTGAGTTTCAGCAGATAATTCTGATACCGTTATATTCTCTGGGAGACATCTTTCACGAGCTTGAATCAATCTTTTATACGACGGGTAAATCTGTGCCACATTGCATTGCCTTGTTGTATTGCGTAATAAGGTCAATTGGTCCTTAGAGAAATCCCCATCAATAAATAAAGACAAACCTTCATCTTCAGTCATAGATCGCTCACATTTGGAATCATTGTGTGACTTCCAAGACTGTCGAATTTTTGTTGCTCTATTGGGAGTTGTTTGCAATGCTTCATGAACCAACTTAGCCGCATCCTCCGATCCATCAGCACGTGCCTTCATTTCCGTTGCATAAGCCAGTTCCTCGCTTGTTCCCGAATCTCTCAGAACTTGAACCCTCCGTCTCTTGTTTTGTTTATTCAGCTTAGTGAATGCTTTTTTCGGTCGTCCTTTGACACTTCCGTGTGAAATTTTTGAAAAACGTTTCCCTTCAGCCAATCTGCGTTTGCAACTAGAAAGCGGCTAAGCGAGCTGTTAGCCCTGCTCCAGCGCTTATCTAGATCTGCACAGAACCTTGCAATAGATTTTTTTCACATTTTCGCGGTTGTCTTTCGAAATTCCAACTAATTTTGAAAACACGTGCTCCCGGACATGACACAATTTCAATTCGCGAGATTTGCCTAATTTCTCCTTCCATGCTACGAAAAATTCACTCCGATCCGGATGATAGGAACTCATTTTGCAAAGAAACTCAAACCGAAGATAGAATAAACACTTACACCGCAAGCAAACGCAAACTGAAATATTCACTTTGACAGCAAGCTCATGCTTGATCCTATATGACCATATTATATCGAGGATCAAAGTAGGCTGTGCGTGTGGTAAAGCAAGAGATGTCTGCATAAACATAAAGGAGAGACAGATGAGAATGTTTATTCGTGTTGGCAACTAATACTTAAACACATCTTCGATGGGCATTTTTTTTATTAAAAAATGTAGAACAAGCAATAAATTGTACAAGAACGATATTGCCTTTAACATAAGATATTAAAATTCTCTTTATCACGTATCATTGAATGTAGTGTTAATAGGACAACCTCAACACAAACTAAATACCCTACGGTGCATGTATGTATGATTGGATCTATTTACACAAAGAACTATATGAGAATAATGTAGAATATATGGTAAACACTGCTGTATCAAATAGCTGTATAAATTTTGTTCCCGAGGGTTCCCGAAGCTAATTTTTCTACACGTATGCTCAAAGTTTTAACAAACTCAATGACGCTTAGTGTTATTTCGCAAACATTCACATTTTTTTTTAATTATTTTCTAAAATTGATGATTTTTTCGTTCAAAATCACAGTACAGCAAACAAGAGTCAATAAATGTTGTTGACGTCTTCAGAAAAGTTATGTATTTTAATGATATCTAAAACTTTCTCCAATACAGTGAACTGGTCAAACTTGATTAAAATATGATTTAACTTAAAAAACCACTTTTAAGGTACTCCTGAAAGAAAAATCATTATATCTCATTAGTTTGAAGATATCTAAATTTGATGTCTTGCGTAAAGTTTCATGAAATGATTAGATCTACAACTTTGCTGAAGACGTCATATGTCTATCTCGTTTGTATAACAAGTTAGTTTTTCTAATATTAAACCCTGTGTTTGTTTCAATAGGAGCAGATCGCCATTCTCAGCAACTTTTCTGAAGAAACCTACCCCCTAAAACGTCAAAAATGATGAGAAAAGACTTTTGACCGTTTTTTTTTTCAGAACGGCCCCACTGTGGAACGCCTCGAAAACCTTGTCTCGAGATAACCGTCAATCCGAACAACACTCAATCAGAGAGCAAACGCGTGAACCCCCGCGTACGATTGAGTCGTCTCAGCCCAGGAAGTGTACAAAGATACCAAGCGATTCCTCCCCCACACAACAACAGTTAGCCCCTGGCTAAGGATTTTCCTCGATTCTTCGGTGACCCCGCAGACTGGCCGATCTTCATTTCGAATTGAATCCACCAAATTTACAGTGAAACTATAATGTATCAGCTTGTAGTTTTCAACAGTCTTCTTCCACACTAACTATTTGATCGCCTGAACACTCCGAATACGATGCCTCCGAAAAACGTGTAACGGCAAGTTTGCAATGGCACAACGTAGCCATTTCTTAATGAATTTCAAAAATTGTGGTACCTTTAGAATTCCTAGGGTTTCTAGATGATTTTGATTGCAAAAAACTTGAAAATAGAGTCGTCTACTTTTTTTAAAAAAGCGAAAAGAGTTGTTACACGTTTTTTTGAAAGGTGTGTTTGTAGGGTTTTGCAAGTGGCGCAAGATCTGTAATTTAGATTAATGGGCACAAATGTTCACAATTAGCCAGAATACAGTCATGGTTCCTATATATGGATCCTGGAGACAACGAAAAATTCGGAACATCCGTAAAAATGGTCAATCCATGATCCTGATCCAAGAGCTCTGCGGTTTTTTTTTTGAAAACATTAGGAACTGTGATATAAACAAATATTTGGGGTCAGATCCTAATGTTAAAAAAAACATGGAGTTCTAGGATCAGTTTCATGGATTGTCCACTTTTACGGATGTTCCGGATCTTTTGGAGGACAGTCTCATGGCCATCCGGATCCATGTTTATGTCACGACCCTAAATTCAATCTTAAATCGCAGTTCCAAGAGTTTTCGAGAAAAAAAAACCCCGGTTTTTTCACAGTTTCATCGATGATCCACTTTTACGGATGATCAGGATCTTCTGGAGGACGTTCCAATGGCCATCCAGGTTCCTTTTCTACGGATCTTCCGGAGGACTGTCATTGGGTACCATGTTTATGTTAAGACTCCAAATTCATTCTAATATCACAGTTCCACGGTTTTTCGTTCTTGGATCAATTTTATGGCTTGCAATCGGGCTAAGGCCTTGTTGTTCTCTGCTGTCCGAAGAAGTCGTCTCCACTCTACTCGATCCATGGCCAGACTTTGCCAGCCTCGTAGTCTGCGAAGGGTCCGCAAGTCACCTTCTACTTGGTCGATCCACCTTGCCCGCTGCGCGCGTCTTTTTCTTGTTCCTGTTGGGGCGCTTTCGAGAACCATTTTCACTGCGTCATCGTGCGACATTCTTACGACATGCCCAGCCTACCGTAGTCACCAAATTTTTGCAATGCGATGGATGGTTCTCCCAACAGCTGGTGCAATTCTTGGTTCATTCGCTTCCTTCACGTTCCGTCATCCAAGGGCGCGTTTGTCCTCCACGAGCATAGTCACGGTCTCGTGGCAGTAGACGACCACCGGTCTAATCAGCGTCTTTAAGATAGTCAAATTCGTGGCGAATTTTATTCGACCAGAGCGTCTTCCGGAGTCCAAAATAGGCACGATTCCCTGCCATAATGCGTCTTTGAAATTCTCTGCTTGTATCATTTTCGACGGTCACCAGTGATCCCAAATACACGAACTAATCGACCACCTCGATTTCGTCACAGTCAATCTGAACTCGGGGTGGGAGGCTAACATTGTCTTCTCTAGAACCTCTTCCTTTCATGTATATTGTGTTTAAAGCGTTGATGGCAAGTCCAATCCACCTAGCTTCGTACTTCAGTCTAATGTACGTTTCCGCCTTCGTCTCAAAGTTCCGTGCCATAATGTCGATGTCATCGGTGAAGCCAAGAAGTTGTCTTGATACTCGTGTCTATCCCAACTCTTCTGATCACACCTTCTAACGCGATGTTGAATAGCAGACACGAAAGTCCATCACCTTGCCGTAACCCCCTTCGAGATCCAAAGGGACTCGAGAGTGTCCCCGATTCTCGAACAACGCACATCACTCGATCCATCGTTGCCTTGACGTCAGTTTATCTGAAAATCCGTACTCGTGCATAATCTGACATAGCTGATCACGATCGATTGTGTCGTATGCGGATTTGAAATCGATGAACAAATGATGTGTAAGCAAGTTGTATTTGTGGCATTTCTGCAGAACCTGCTGAATCGCGAATATGAACCCATGAATTCCTGCTGGTATTGCCCAAGAAATCTCTTGCAAATGGTGACAGGCGGCGGCGTATAATTTGGGAGAGTACCTTGTAAGCGGCGCTCAGCAGTGTGATTGCGCGGTAGTTGCAGCAATCCAACTTGTTGCCCTTGTTACCGTTGCGA
This sequence comes from Ochlerotatus camptorhynchus, assembly GCF_037179485.1. Taxonomy (NCBI): domain Eukaryota; kingdom Metazoa; phylum Arthropoda; class Insecta; order Diptera; family Culicidae; genus Ochlerotatus; species Ochlerotatus camptorhynchus. Next base: position 4,187,867 of record NW_027040858.1, on the reverse strand, counting down.
CGTAATATCCCAACTTGCTTGCCGAATAAAAAACTATTCGTATTAAAATTTCAATTATTTATTGTTAAATGTCTAATTTTTATGTGTATATGTCTAAAAATAAATATGATAGTTAATATAAACTTCTTGTTAGGAATATACAAGTTACCTGCACACTCTACAAGTTAAAATGTTATATATATACATGCATAATAAAAGCAAGAACAAAGTTTGTTAAAATACACATTTAGTACACACAACAACACGTTAAAATTGCTGCAGGGGACGGTTATTGGATTGTCGCGGATGGATATAGGACGAATAAAAAGGAAGAAACAGAAAAAGGAGAAGAAGAAATGAAGGGCTAGCTACTGGGACTGGAGCAACAATCGAGGCTTTTTCCAAAGTACCACGGAAGTGAACGGATCATCGTGCAACATTAAAAAGACGAAGCTAAAACCTCGTGAGCGATTGTGGCCGTTTTTCCCCAGACACCCACGGAACCAAAGGGGTTAGTCTGTACCGTGCGTATCCTGAAGTTTATCGGCTTGTGTTTTGTCGCCAATCAGAACGCGAAGACCCACGCTAGCTCCCAGTGTTACCCCCTTGTGGACCAAATCTCGGCAATCCAAGCCGGCCCTCGAGTTTTGAGGTTAAACCGACGACGCTCATCCCGACATCGCGTGCTGTTTCCCTGTGTGAGCCACGCCCGACGGTAACCGTAGCCCGAACCACGGTCAATCACACAGACTGGTTCCCTGAGCGCACCCAACCAGACGACGGCGCCCAGTATCATCACGGTCCCCCCCGACCACTCGCCCGCGACCACGTGTCCCCTCAGCAGCCGGCCGGCCAACCATTACACACCCAACCCACTGTAAGTGTTAGTTAGGAAATAAAAAGGATTAAAGTGAATTTGTGTGTCGTTTAATCTATGAAAGATTGGACTCTTGGATAGCGATTCCATGATAAAAGCCGACCCTGAGAGTGAGAGGCCTCAAGCTCGAGCTAGCCAGTAAAAAGAGGCGGATGTAGCCCACCCCAGACGACCTCCGTGGCTAGACCAGAGGTTAGGGGAACCTTTAAACTAGCCCTTCTGGCTAGGCAGTAACACCCTTTTTGTAGATTGCTTCACTCCTCCGGTAATATCCCCTCCTCCCAAATCTTGGCAATTACCCAGTGCAGTGCTCTAGCCAGTGCTTCACCACCGTATTTTAATAACTCACTTGATTGTTGATCTACACCAGTTGCTTTGTTGTTCTTCAGTCGACCGATCTCCTCCTCAACTTATTGAAGATCAGGGGCCGGTAGCCTGTCGTCTTCTGCGCGTGATCCAAGGTCTGTTGCCGTGGCACCTTCGTTTTCTGCTGCATCACCGTTGAGGTGCTCGTCATAGTAATGCTTCCACCTCTCAATTTTATGGAGTGACCATTTTACGGATGTTGTTGATCTTCCGGACGACGGTCCCATGGCTATCTAGGTACATGTTTAAGTCACGATCACAAATTCATTGTTATATCAGAGTTTCTAATGTTTTTGGAAAAAAATGCAGAGCTCTAGGATCAGTTTCATTGATTAACCTCTTTTACGGAAGTTCTGGACTTACCAGAGGATGGCCCCATGGTCATTTGGGTCCATGTTTATGTCATGACCCCAAAATATTTCTTATATCGCAGTTCCACATGCTTTCGAAAAAACCGTTCAACTCTAGGATCAGTAACGAGGGTTCACCATTTTTAAAGATGTTCTAGATCTTGCGGAGGACGGTCCCATGGCTTTCTGGGTACATGTTTATGTCACGACTGCAAATTAATTTATATATGACAGTTCCAAGTGTTTTCGAAAAAAACGTGGAGCTCTAGGATCAGCTCCATACATTGACCACTTTTACGGATTTTTCGAATCTTCCGGAAGACGTTCCGATGGCCATCTGGGTCCATGTTTATGTCACGATCTCAAAATCATTCAAATATCACAGTTCCTAACGTTTTCAAGAAAACCACGGAGCTCTAGGATCAGTTTCGTTAATTTTCCACTTTCACGAATGTTCCGGATCTTTTGGAGGACGGTCCCATGGACATCCAGGTTCATGTTTATGTCACAAGCCTAAATTCTTTCTATCATCACAGTTCTTAATGTTTTCAATAAAACCACGGAGCTCTAGGATCAGGATCGTAGATTTACCACTTTTACGGATGTTCCGGATCTTCCGGAGGACGGTCCTATGGACATCCAGGTTCATGTTTATGTCACGACCCCAAATATTTGTTTATATCACAGTTCCTAATGTTTTCAAAAAAACCGCAGAGCTCTAGGATCAGGATCATGGATAGACCATTTTTTGGATGTTCCGAATTTTTCGAGGACCGTTCCGTTGTCTCCAGGATCCATATATAGGAACCATGACTGTATTCTGGCTAATTGTGAACATTTGTGCCCATTATTCTAAATTACAGATCTTGCGCCACTTGCAAAACCCTACAAACACACCTTTCAAAAAAAACGTGTAACAACTCTTTTCGCTTTTTAAAAAAGTAGACGACTCTATTTTCAAGTTTTTTACAATCAAAATCATCTAGAAACTCTAGGAATTCTAAAAGTACCACAATTTTTTAAATTCATTAAGAATTGGCTAAGTTGTGCCATTGCAAACTTGCCGTTACACGTTTTTCGGAGGCTTCGTAGTCGGCGTAACGTTTTTTACCCACCGTATTCGGAGTGTTAACTAACTACACTCAATGTACTGTTTTTAATTCATGCAGGATGGGTATTAGAATTTTAAATTTTGAATGGGAAAATAAATTGGAAACGAAACGAACCTATTCATTTGCTTGCAAAAAATACAAATATTGCTTAAATTTCGAAAAATATCGGAAATAGACTATAAATACTATGCACAACAACTTTGTCCAAGACTGCAAATCGATTAGACTTCTGAGAAGAAAAAAAAAATAATTCTGATATAAATTTTAGCTGCGTTCCCTTAAATTTGACAGATGGAAAATCTTCAGATAACCCTGCTATTCCATCACACTTATTTCTGACAGACAAGGAATCAACTTTGACAAATACCTTCTCGAAATTCGGTCGGTCAACAGCTGAGAGATTTCAAACATTTTAATTTGTTTTCGAATTGACAAATTTAAGTGAAAATTTACCAAATGGAAAACAGCTTTAGACCTATTGCTCCACGCATACCTACAGGCGTCTTATGAGCTTGTAGGTACATGTGGAACAGTTGGTATAAAGTGAACTTGTAACTTTTTGAACAAAGATCAAATCGATTAACAATCTTCCACAAAGTTGTTTTGTATAGTATTCTCAATCAAAGTCCGAGATTTGGTGGAATTTGAGCAATATTTCGATTTTTGGTAAGCAAATGAATAGGATCGTTCCATTTCCCAGACGTTTTCCCATACAAAATTTAAAATTCGTTGAAATTGTGCACAGTTGTTGGGAACCTTAATACGTATTGAAGGAGCAGTTAGTAACAGGAATGCGAAAAAAAAACGCTTTAATGCTTGAAAAGCAGAGATGAGTGGCCCTGGTTTCAAATAATAAAAATCCAGAATACCATTTTGATCTGAAGCTACTAGCTCAGATATCTTTAAATTCGTACATTACTTATCATCTAAGTCTTTTGATGCCTTCCATCCACGCTGAGAGTCTTACTTAATTTTTTAATCTAGCTTTGTTCGTTGCCCTCCACCGCGGCAACCGTCCCGACGTTCACCGGCAACTTTTCGTCCTCAATCAGCCCATTCCGGTTCTCGGTGGTGCCGTCCTCGAACGTTTGCCCTCGCAAGGAGATGTGAACAGCCCTAAAACCGGAGCGTTAAGTGCGTTAAAAATATCCTCATTTTGTCATAAATCACCCATACTCACATCGTTAGCAGGAACACCACGGCTTGGGTTCCCATGGTCAGCAGGAAGAACGCCTGTGGGAAGGTGTCGATGGACGCATTGTAGATCTGCGTGTACAGAACGCCACTGACCAGAGGGACGGCATTGTCGAAAACGGACAGGAACGAGAAGATGATGCCCCGCTCGGTGGTGGGAATCATTTTCGAGATCATCGATCGGAGCACCGGAGCCACCACGGGACCCAGACTCGATATGGTCGCACCGATGTACAGCAACCAATCCACTTCGGCGAAGATGTAGACGAATCGCGCCGTAGCATGGGCCGTCGCACCGATCATGATGATAAACTTTCAAGGTGGGAAATTGATATTTAGCGATCGAATTTGATTGGAATTTTGCTGGTCTTACCGTATCCTTCATGTGGAGGACCTTGGTAAAGAAGGGCACCCCCAAGAACATCATCACCACGTAGGCAGCCGATTGGTACGTCTTAAAGTAGCTGTATAGGTCGGCGTTCCAGTTGAACTTGAGTTGGGTGTACAGGTACATTTTGGGCTTTTCGTCGCGTTGGAATGTGTAGAAGGACATGGCGACCATCAGGATGTACAGGTAGATCCTTCGGTTCATGGTGCGCTTCTTGAAGAACGTCCTCAACGATGTGACGACGTGGTTGCGATCGAAGAAGTCTCCCGGCATTCGGTACCACGGGAGTTCCAGGATTGAGACTTGGCGATCCGTGGTACGAGATTTCAATCGCGCGATGGAATAGATTATGGAGAGGAGTAGAAGTGAGGCATTGATCGCAAACATGATCGTGAAGGATTTGGCAGTACGGTTGTAGATCAAAGTGCCGATGGCGACACCGATGGGCATCGTGCTGAGATAGGTTGCATCCAGGATGGTGATCCGCATGGTCCGATCCGCCACGGTTGTAATGTCCGATATGTAGGCAAAGCACGATGCGAAGATGGCAATGTCCGCTCCGGTCAGGACACTTGGAATCGTTGCCGTGTAGATGATGTACTCCACGGGCCACGAGTCCATTCGAGTATTGACCACGATCATCACCGAGTACACCAGCTTCCCGATCAACCCCAGGATCAATGGGAGCTTACGACCTCGTCGATCAGACCATGCCCCCAAGAACAACGCCAACACGATCGGAACGAGGTACATCGCAATGTTGTTCCACATGTGAAAGGTGGACGTCGTAATTTGTACCTCCTTCTTAATATCCTGGTAGTTCTCGATGTTTATGCAGACATCGTGAGAATAGCCGTGGTTTACCGTGCAGGCCTTGTACAGGAAGAACACCTGCTCGACCACCGACGTCAGTATGAAGGCCATCATGTACAGGAACATCGACGGTTCCACGGTGATCTTGTGGTACCATCGCTCGACGCGAAGCGGCACCTACAATCAGAACAAACCAATTGACGCTATTCCAGACGCATTTGATGAACATTCCTTACCTCAACCCCTTCATCGCTCATGGTGGTGATAAATCACATGGCCTAACTCGTAACTAATTGAAGTGTCGAGACTGAACTGCGAAGAAAGACTACCGCAACTAGAGCTATGGCTCTCAGTGAGGCGCAATATCAGCTGGAGATGCTTAATTGAGATAACGGGTCTGCTGTCTGCTGGACGTGAGATTGTCTTCGCTGCTGCTGATGATGAGAAGCAAGTGGCGGTGGTTGATGCATTCGGGGAGATTCAAGGCTGTCGAGGCTGACACGTTGGCAAGATTTCGCTTCGGAGTGGTGCTGGAAGAACATTCAACGGGGGGATTGTAATTTGAAATTATGCTAATATTATGATATGGAGTGTGCTTATACGAGGGTCTCAGAAAACTGTCTCATCTTTTTTTTATGCATAGATAATTCGTTTATTTGTCAAGGCTCATTCGCATTAGCTTCACGAAGCCGTTTATTTCGGTTTCTAATGGCAAATTTCCAATATCTAAGTCCTGAATAATCTTCAGGGCCCATGTCCAAACAAATTAAAATCTCCAGGTATGAATTTTCTTTTTAAAGATATTTCAATACATTTCTTGATCGTATTTTGAGGGACCAAAATTCGAACAACTGATAAAATATTACGTATAAGTGTACGGACATTGATCCAGCACAGTATACGTTGAAGATGTGGAGCATTTTGCTGCTCTCGGGATAACCAGATCACGAGTCCATTCTGTTTGGACTAGTAGAGTGTACTCGGTACAGTGACTAGTAGACTGATGTAAAATTTGAAATTATTTCCCCACAACGGCTCCAAATCGAGTCTTGGTTAGTCTCCTAAAATTTGAACTAATTTGGTAAGAAACTGAATTGGCACAAACCATTTGAAATGTTACGCTTCCTTCGAACTGCGTCTTGACTAGCTCAACATACTCCTTCAGCTTCTGGAGCGCTGCAGACTTCTTAGTTCTTCTAATACGGTTCGTAAAATCGTGATGTCCTCCGTCGATAGTTGGTGGTCCTCTGTGAAGATGTATTCTGCAACCTTTGATTTAAAATCATATGTTAGGCCTTTTTCCTCTTGCTTTTTGGCCTTATTAACCTCCGCTATATGTTCTTTAAATCTAGTTGCTAAAGTTCTCTTGGTTCGTCCTACATATACTTTGTTACAATGATAACAGCTTATTTTATATACAAGTGCTTTACCTAAAACATTAACTGGGTCCTAACAATGATTTCAACTGGTTATGTCTACTGGTGAGAACTAAATCTAATCCGAATTGTTTTAACTGTGGTCTTAATTAACAAGAGTCACGTTAAATTTAAGTTTCTATAGGAACAGGTACTCCGCTGCTTACTCGTTGATGTGTCCTAGGTAGTAACTTGAAAAGCCATGTGTGTCCGTTTCCTTGATCCCTGTTGAGTAAAGTTGAATTACGTTGTTTGTTGATCTCGAGGCTTTCTGCAACATCCAAAAATGAAATGCGAGAGATCGTGTCTGCAGTTGGTTCCCCCACCCACAAACTAGCGAAGTGGCTAGTCGAAGAGTTCCAGAGTATGCCGAATCAGTGCCAGAGTAAAGCAGTTAGTAACACCCAGGAGTTCGCCCAGCAACTACAATCTTCAGGAGACATCAACGAGGACGAGATTATGGTATCTTTCGACGTCACAGTTCTTTTTCCCAGCGTACCGGTTAAGGAAGCGATCAACCATTTGGAGGACTGGCTATTAACACAACGAGAGGATGTAGCATGGAGAAACAAGGTTCGGACGTACCTTAAGCTGACCTGGCTTTTGTATGGAAGAGAACTACTTCTCTTTCCGAGGTAACTTCTACAAGCAGATGAAAGGAGCCCCAATGAGAAACCCCCTATCCCCCTTCTTATGTGAACTTTTCATGGCCAACTTGGAGACAATCCTGAAGGAGAAAGGACTATTACCAAACCATTGGTGGATGTTTGTTGACGATATCTTCAGCGTAGTTAAACGGGAAGCCCTTCCACAAATTTTAGATGAGATCAACAGAATTCACAAGGATATTAAATTCACTCACGAGGTAGAAAAAGACGGGAAACTCGCATTTCTCGATCTTCTAGTCATCAGGGAATCGTCATCATCTTCCTCGTTTGAATACGAAATTTACAGGAAACCAACAAGCACCAAAAGAGTTATCCCCTATACTTCCAACCATTCGTTCCAGCAGAAAATGGCCGCCTTTCACCACATGATTCATCGAATGCAGACTCTTCCACTCAGCGATACAGGAAAGGTTAAGGAATTACAGTACATCTTCGAAAAAGCAAGACTCAACGCATACAAAGAGACCACAATCCTGGCAATCATCGATAAAAAAGCGAGAATTCTACAAAGGACCCTCACCGCAGCACCTGAACCATTGAAACGAGTGTCCGTTCCATTTGATCAAGATATTACTTGTTAACTAAGACCACAGTTAAAACAATTCGGATTAGATTTAGATTTCACCAGTAGACATAACCAGTTGAAATCATTGTTAGGACCCAGTTAATGTTTTAGGTAAAGCACTTGTATATAAAATAAGCTGTTATCATTGTAACAAAGTATATGTAGGACAAACCAAGAGAACTTTAGCAACTAGATTTAAAGAACATATAGTGGAGCTTAATAAGGCCAAAAAGCAAGAGGAAAAAGGCCTAACATATGATTTCAAATCAAAGGTTGCAGAACACATCTTCACAGAGGACCACCAACTATCGACGGAGGACATAACGATTCTACGAACCGTATCTACACCATGGAAATTGGATGTTGCAGAAAGCCTCGAGATCAACAAACAACGTAATTCAACTTTACTCAACAGGGATCAAGGAAACGGACACACATGGCTTTTCAAGTTACTACCTAGGACACATCAACGAGTAAGCAGTGGAGTGCCTGTTCCTACAGGAAATAAAATTTAAGTTTACCTATTTTCTAAGTGAAAATGTACCTGTGTTAATATATATTCGGTAAATGCGTTGTTTTTCTTCAGTCGCGTATTAGTACAAGACACTGAAGAAGTCTGCACATTGTAGACGAAATACGCGTATCTGTCAAGCATAAACAAATAAGGTAGTGGAATTAAATGGAAAATACTAATCCTTCTCTCTCTCATTAAAAACTAAAAATAAATTTTCTCAGTGCATTTTTTGCCGTATGTAGTTCTAAGTGACACCTCTCAACAATACATGCATGTATAGACGAGTGCACGGATGGATTTGAGTTCACTCGCTCGACAAAAAGTGACCCAACAGCGCACTATGGGCAAAAATGGGTCCAAAATTACCCAAAATTCAATATCTCAACAGCACGCTGAATTCCGGCCATGAAAAACAACTTTTCCGAAGGGAAATTGTCCGGGGAATCGATTGCACGTGGTCTTATAGACCGGAGAGCCTTGCAGGTATGTGTTTTGGACCATTTTACCCCATTTTTCCCTACTTTTTGGAGGAAATGTTGTTTCACAGCTCTATTTTTCGTAAAACATAAGCACTTTATGCATGGTTTGAGAATACTATGTCTTTAAACAACAGTTCATGAGATATTAGGGGAATACGGGGTACACTGTATAGGGGCTCTGAACCATTTGGTGGATTATTTTAACTTTTGGTTAAAATTTGACAGATGGAAAGTTATCGATTAACCCTGCTATCCGAGCATGGTTATTTCTGACAGACAAGAAGTTAAATTTTGACAACTGTGGCTCAAAAACCGGTCGATCGACAGCACGGGGATTTTCGAACATAGAAAATAACTTTAACTAGAACTGTTGTTTAAAGACATAGTATTCTCAAACCATGCATAAAGTGCTTATGTTTTACGAAAAATAGAGCTGTGAAACAACATTTCCTCCAAAAAGTAGGGAAAAATGGGGTAAAATGGTCCAAATGTCACTTTTAACCACGAGTTAAATTTAACTCGGCAAATGGTTCACACCCTGAATGGTTGAACGATGAAAATTGAACGCATTTGATTTAAATTAAATGCTTATATATATATTGGGCATTCTAAAAGTGAGACTCCCCTAGCCATGGATACAAGTTCGGATGATTGACACAGTATGAACAGGTTTCCTACGGACTCCATCATTGCACATACCTTTACACCTTTCACTCCATTCGCATCGAATATGACGAAGAATCCCTTCTGCACCAGCCGCTTCACGGATAGTAAACTGGACTTCAGTGCTTTCTATTGGTACTTCACGTAGCCGTCCAGAACCAAGGACGTCTTCTCGAATCAGAGTAAATCGAGGAAAAAAACGAATCATGAACTAGTTGAAAGCTTTAAATGATTAAACAAGCCTTCTTTTCTAGATTTATATCGATATAGTTGCAGTATTCTTCAAACACATCGCATCTATTATAGCAGTGCACACTTAGAAAAAATCATGTAAATTTAGATGCTCTGAGACTGACATATACGAGCGTCAATTTTGACATAACATTGAGTCATAATAGACGCGAAATTCAGCTCAATCAAACGTAATTTCAAACTTTTCAGTCTCGGAGCACTTAATTTTACATTAAATTTTTGTTTACGTCTCATCCATTGTGTCAAAGATAAATTCCGTCACGTGTAAGATTAGGTATTTTTAAGTGTGTGGCTTCGCGTAGCCTCACTTTTTACCTGCGCACTAAATTTTAAGACCTGGGTAGAAATTGGGTAAGCACTGTATTTGGAATATTTTGACCTAGGACTACGTCTTTGATTTCTATATGGGGGTACACTTTGTGAAAACCGAAAATGGAACATGTAACAAATTAAGAAAGATTTTGAACGTTAATAACTCAGCTGCCTCTGGTCCAATTTCAATAATTTTATCATCAATCGATCAGAAATATGGCTACGACAATGCTTCCGAATGTTTATTTTCAACAAGAAACTATTGAAAAACTTGTAAATGTCCAGCATTGTCCAAAAGCGTCAAATTAACTAACAAATCCACCAATTACGTACATGCATATGCTGCTTCCCCAGTACAGTCGTCAGAGAGTAGTAAGTAGACGAAACAAGTCGAAGTGGCATTCGTGTCCGATCCTCGGGCGCGTGCGAATTGGGTGGATTGAATTGCGTAATATTTTGCACACTCATCGCCATATTCAGAACCAAACGTAAATTCTTCGAGATAACCACCATCCGTCATCTGGGTCGCCGTGGCGGTGTCTGACATATCTCCGGTCTGATTTACGAGGTGTGCTGAAGGTGTTCCATAGATGTCATCTACGTTTTGAAGTGACAGAGACGCACTCGGAGGTTAAATCCTCACCAACTTTGGCAAAAAAACGGCTCTTTTAAGGGCCACCAAGCTTATTGCAGTAAAGAGTAGGAATAGAATTCATCTGCCTGTTTGTCCATATTCAGAACCAACGACCACACAAAATGCTCATGTAATCAAACTGGAAGCAGGGGTACAAATTATTTTGATCAACCTTGATCAACTTTGAATCGCCACGGCTGGATATTTTCGATGGAAGAAGCAACAATCTAGCATCTAATTCGACGAAGACGGCAGGACACATTTGTGAAGCCGAGTTATTTACGAAAGAGAGTGTCGATGAAGAGAATCGATCAATGTAGATAGGAACTATTGAAAAGATGTTATACCTTAGATGTTATACCTTAGAACATGCCGGTGGCACCAACTGAGATTGGACCCAGGCCTGCTGGGGTGAGAGGTAATCACACTTACCACTACACCACCGGCACCTATATCTTTCAAGGTGATATCACGGCGAATTAGATCGACCCAAATTTGAGTTAAGTTATCTCAGAAATAAGAAATAAAGTGCAGGAACTCTGCGATGATAAATTTGCCTCATGTTTTCCCAGGATTTTCCAGGGAAAAAATCCCGAATTTGAGAAAAGTAAAGATTGGATTCACTCAGTCTATTGGTACTACTCCGAAACTGATTTTTTAGGTTTTCCACAGGAAACCATGAGACAAATTTACTCATCGCTGAGTTCCTGCACTTTTGGCCATTATGAGTGAACTGAACTCAAATTTGGGTCGTTCTCATTCGCCGTGTACGCAAAAAGAAAAGAGCCAGTGTCGCTACTTGATAGCAAACTACTCATAATGGGAGGAGTCTTTGTAGCTTTTATACCACTTGGTTGCACATCATTCTGCTTTAACCTGAAAAGATATAAAAGAGCGCTGCTGTATGACATAAGTTCATCAGTTGATCATTCGCTGCCAGACTGTTGAGCAGTTCAGTCGATTTGAATTCTCTCTAGTTTCGTTCGTTCGTTCGCAAGTCGAATTAGCTCCGCGTTGTATAGTGACGCTCTCGCTGACCCAGCCATGGGTAAGAAATCGCGCGGTAACGCGAGTGCTGGCTTACCGGGAAAACAGACTCTCCCAGGAGACGGCGCGACCACCGAGCCAGCTCAGAAGAAGCAGAAGAAAACCCCATTGCCCGTCCCGACAGGCGTTGCGGACCCGCAGCCGGGGCCTCCCGGAACTAAACGACCCAGACCTGAAGACATCAGCGCCACCGCATCGGCAGCAAAAAAGCTGCTGAGCAACAATCCGTTCTCCGCCCTGCAGAACGGAGCCCAGCCGCAGTCGGACCCTGAGACGGTGCCTAAAAAAGTTAAGTTGCCACCCTTCTATGTGAAGGGCTTCCCTCCCGGGCTATGGGAGCAGCTGGATTTCTACATTAAGCAGGGCCTTCGCTGCACCATTCAACGGTGCACGGAAGGCTACAAACTGATGGTCTCGGCCGAAAATCACTACAACGCAGTCCAGGCCCTCTTGGACAGGATGAAGCTGGAGTACTTCTCCCACGACGTCGAGGCCACCAAGCCGCTGAAAGTGGTGCTGCGCGGGCTCCACGACATGGACACCACCACCTTAATGGACGAGATTAAGGCGAACGGCCTCAAGCCGGTCGAAATCCACAAGATGACCCGCAGCAAGGCCATCAAGTATCGTGACCAGCTCTACCTGGTCCATCTGGAGAAGAACTCCACAACCGTGAAGGATCTCCAGACGACACGCACACTGTTCCACATCGTAGTGAAGTGGGAGCGGTATAAGCCAACCCACCGTGGCGTTACTCAGTGCTCGAACTGCCTATTGTTCGGGCACGGCACCAGGAACTGTCGCATGGCCAGCCGCTGCATCAAATGCGGCAAAAACCACAAGATCGACGACTGCGACAGCATCGAGGAAGCCGCTCCCACATGCGCCAACTGCGGTGCTGCCCACAAGGCCACGAGTAAGGCCTGTCCGAAGCGGGCCGAATACGCCGAGATCCGGAAGAAGGCCTCGTCCAACAACCAGCCCGGTCGCAAGAAGGTCCCGGAAAACAACGCGCAGAACTTTCCTCCGTTATCACCGGTCCAACCACGGCCAATTCCAGTGTTGGCGCCGCTCCCGCTCAACCAACAGTTGGCTGCTGCCCAGTCGGCTGCCGCTGCAGTACCCAGTCAAGCCTCCGGCCCATCGACGGATCCCCCTGCTCCGGGATTGGCCGGTACAACCGGTGAAGCTACAGACGATTCTCCGCTGTCAACGGATGAGATCGTCACACTGTTGGCCCAGGCCATCATCATCAAGCGCACCTGCGCAACAAGAACACAACAGCTCCAAGCTATCATCTCCTTCGTCGCTAATTATGGACCGTGAACCCATAAAGATCGCCAACTGGAACGCTCGCTCCGTCGAAAAACATTGAGCTTGCAGACTTCCTCCGCAAGCACGACATCGACGTGGGCCTTCTCACCGAGACCCACCTCAAGACCGGTGACAGCTTCTGGCTGCCCGACCACAACATTGTCCGGCTTGATCGCACCAGCTCCAGGGGGGGCGGTGTCGCGGTCATCATCAAGAAAGGCATCAAGTACTGCACCCTACCCCACTACCGCACTTCCATCATCGAGGCCGTCGGCGTTGAGGTGGAAACATCGACCGGAAACGTCCGGTTCATCGTTGTCTACTGCCCCCGGCAATGTACCGTTAGCAATGGTACAGCACAGCAGTTCAAGAACGACCTTGCCATCATAACCCGCACCAATGCCCGCTTCGTAATCGGAGGGGACCTGAACGCCCGGCACGAGGCCTGGCGGAACTACCAGCAGAACCAAAACGGCCGCCTGCTATTCGACCATTCCCAGCATGGTCTCTATTCCGTCTGGTTTCCGGACGAACCAACCTTCACATCACCGGCGGGCAACCCATCGACGCTGGACCTGTTCTTGGCAAACACCAGATTAGCCAAGCCGGTTGCCGTCAACGACCTGAGTTCGGACCACCAACCGGTGCTGACCGAGCTGGGCTACAACGTGGCCCCTGCACCGTGCCAGCGGAAGGACTACCATCGAGTCAACTGGGTCCAGTTTCGACGCGTGGTCGACCGCCACATCGACGACAACCCACCACTCGACACAGTGGAGGACATCGACCGGGCTCTGGAGGGTCTCCATCAAGCCATATCCGTGGCTGACGAAGAGTGCGTTCGACGAGTTCCTGTGAGGGGTAAGTTTCAAGCAATTGATTCCCACACCAAACTCTTGATTCGGCTCAGAAATGTTCGTAGACGCCAGTTTCAGCGGACTGGGGATCTGCAGCGTAAATACGAAATGGTCGATCTGAATCGGCAGATCGCTTCCAGAATGGTCTCAATCCGGAACGAGAGTTTCGGGCGGCTCGTTCAGAACCTGGACGACCGTTCCAGACCATTCTGGAAGGTTGCCAAGGTGCTGAAGTCTCACCCCAAGCCCATTCCACCACTTAGAGTCAATGACGAACGGCTTATCACCAACGAAGAGAAGGCCAATGCAATTGGGGAGCACATTGCCCAATCGCATTTGCTTGGCTCTACAATCCCAAGTCCACTCGAGAACCAGGTTGTGCAGTGCGTCCAGACGTTAGATACCTCCCCTTGTGCCGTCCCTCCAGAAGAACGGATTACAGAGGAACAAATTTGCTCAGCGCTGAAATATAGTAAAAACATGAAGGCTCCCGGGTTTGACGGAATATTCAACCTAGCGTTGAAAAATATCAGCCCGAGGGTCCACTCGCTGCTGGCTGCCATCCTCAACAGATGCTTGGAGCTGCACTACTTTCCAAGCATCTGGAAGGTGGCAAAAATCATCCCGATCCGCAAACCTGGGAAAGACCCTTCACTACCGTCAAGCTACAGACCGATTAGCCTGCTCTCAGCGCTGAGCAAGCTGTTCGAAAAATTGATCCTCAGCCGACTAAACAAGTTTGTGGAGGAACATGACATTCTTCTTCCGGAACAGTTCGGGTTCCGTAAGGGGCATTCCACCAATCATCAGCTAGTGCGGGTGATGAATAACATCCGGAGTAACAAAGCTGTATCCAAGTCCACAGCAATGGCCTTGTTAGACGTCGAAAAGGCGTTTGACAATGTCTGGCACGACGGACTTATATACAAGCTTTGTAACTCCAACTTTCCACCATACCTTGTGAAAATCACCCGTAACTATCTCCAGCAAAGGTCGTTCAGGGTGTCGTTGAATAGTTCCCTTTCGGGACAATTTCCGATCCCAGCAGGTGTTCCGCAAGGGAGTCTGCTGGGACCACTGCTTTACAGCATCTACACGTCGGACATCCCTCCTCTAGGAGACGGTTGCGTGTTCTTTCTGTTTGCAGATGACACCGCGATAGCCGTCAAGGGTAGGATGCCTCGTGAAATTACGAACAAGCTCCAACGATGCCTTGACACCTTTACTGATTATGCCACCACGTGGAAAATCAAAATCAACGCCTCGAAAACCCAAGCGATCATGTTCCTTCACAGACAATCGCCAAAACTTAAACCGTCTCCCTCCTGTACCGTAATAATGGATGGTACAAGGGTCGAGTGGTCCACTGATGTTACTTATCTCGGGATGTTGTTCGATGAGAAGCTCCTGTTCCGCTCGCACATAGAGAAAACCCTAGTTAAGTGCTCCGCCTTGGTTAGGTGTTTGTATCCGCTAATTTGCCGCAGATCCCGCCTCTCAAGGCAAAACAAACTGGCTGTTTACAAACAGATCATAGCCCCCGCGATCTTCTATGCCGCCCCGGTGTGGGAATCGTGCGCTCAGACCCACAGGAACAAAATCCAGGTTGCACAGAATAGAGTGTTGAGGATGATCCTAGATCGTCCATTCGACACAAGAATAGCAGACCTCCATCAAGAGGCAGAAATTCCCAAAGTAGATTCCAAAATTGATGATATGACAACTAAATTTATTCAAAAATGCAATCTTTCTGAACATGCTTTAATAAGCAATTTGTACATAGTAGGTTAAGTGTATATAGTAGAGTAGGTTAGTTTTAAGCTGTAAATAGTAGTATTAAGTAGTTTCTCTTCAAATTCTAAAAACAAAACAAACCAATCCCACCAAGGTGGTCGACCGTGTACTAAGTCTAGGACTAATTCTGTAAAACAAATTTTGAATTTTGCCCATACCTAAAGATGAAGAAAGCAATTAAATCACTTAGTAAAAATTTATATGGTAATCGTCCAAGTTAAACAAAAATAAAGATCATAAAGAAAGACATAAGTTCATTTTCGCTTCGGACGGCGTGGTGAACAGCAATAGCAGCAGTAGGATCAAGCAACAATTGACTGGTCGTGGCAAAGGAGGAAAAGGTTTTGGTTAAGGAGGCGCCAAGCGTCATCGCAAAGTTCTTCGAGATAACCGCCATCGGTCGTCTGGCTCGCCATGGTGGTGTCAAACGTATCTCCGGTCTGATCTACGAGGTGTGCTGAAGGTGTTCCTGGAAAATGAGGTCCGTGATGCTGTCACCTACACTAAACACGCCAAGCGTAAGTGGCCATGGACGTCCTCTTCAATAAAACGGCCCATTTCAGGGCCATCGAGCTTACATCAGTAAAGAGTTGGAATAGAATATATCTGTGCTTGTTGGTTCATATTCAGAACCACAAAATGCCCTCCAGAGTTGTAATCTTGTAACCAAACTTGGAAGCAGGGCTGCAAGTGATTTTGATTGATTCTTTTAATCAACTTTCTCTTTGAAAAAAATTACTACAAATTTGGTACGCCTACAATTCAAAAACGGAAAGAGCTGAGATAATAAATAATTGATCAATTAAAAGAACTGAATGCTCTTCACATCTCTTCCGTCCACTAGCAGTCCTACGCCAAGCTTCCGTTCGTGCCCCTAGGCACAGACCCTTCTATTTTTTTTTTTAATTAATGTAAAATCAGGGAAAATCTGTAAAATCATTGAGTAGACACCCTGATTCAATATGGCCACAAAAATTCTAAACATTCCAAATGAAAGCCCTGACGTTTTCCTTTGGAATGGTATGCCCACATTAGGATTTTAATTAAAGAAATCAATTCTCGATGAACATTTCAAATAGTCCTATCTGCTTTGAACGATTCTCTTCATCGACTTTCTTTTGATAATCACTGCTATGCAAACAGGGTTTGCGTTAATGTTACCTCATAGTTTGTTAAAGGAGGTTCTTATCTAGCGTCCAAAACGTTAAATACAACAGGGAAAGGTTGTGCAGCTGAGTTATTAACGAAAGAGAAAGTCGATAAAGAGAATCGATCAATGCAGATAGGACCTTTTTAAATGTTTATCTAGAATTCTTATTTTACCATGAAAAATAAATATAGCTATCGCTGTAGGTTCTATAACACTTATAATTTTAATTTAACATGGCATAAACTTTTGCAATTCGTCCATTTCACTCCGTTCATCAATTAAATTATAGTCTACAATTCACTGAGCAAAATTCAAATTAGAGTTGGGAGGAAATGCTATACCTATATCAACATGAAAGTTTAGTGCGATAATTTATTTGTTTATGAAGGAAGCGGATAGATTAATAGTTCCGCTAGAGCTCGGCGCCTAATACATAGGTGCCACAGTCGGAAGAAGTGTTAGTTTGTTTACTAAAATGAACCATGCCCATTTTGTTATGGCATGTTTGCTATAAGAAATGCGCCACGTGTTTATTAGCGAATTTCACATCAAAGATTGATTAATTGAGTAGGAAGTCAGTTTGGCACGGCATTTGTGACCAGCATACACCTTCCGGTAGTATGAAACAGGTCAAAAACTGTTCAAATTCGCAGATAAAAATTTTTGTTTTGAATTTCTGTATAGCAAAATAGTGAACTTTTCGTGAACATGAACGGCAAAGAACTCACCAACACTGGGAGACCGTGAGTTCCTGCCCACCTGTCAGCTCCCATCTCGCCGCTAGAGTACGGCAGTGTGGAAATTGAACAGAAGTTTAAATTGAGCGGATGGCCATTAATGGATGGGACAATACTAATCAAACGCGCACTCCTTTACCTAACTCATACATTGATGGATGAGGGGATTTGAAGTATGTCCTAAAATTCACAGGCAAAGGAGTGTGCGTTTGGCTTGCTGTCTGCGGCTGTGGAATAGTTCTAGCGACATTTATCACTACCTAAAGCCCCACGTTGGCCCTTCGCTCATTTTCAACTTCTGTTTAACTTTCACACTGCCGTACTCTAGCGGAACTATCAATCTATTCTCTTCAGAACTTTTTCTAGCTAATACATTATAGCACTAAAGCTTCATGTTGATACTACTATAGCATTTCCTCCCAACTCTGAAATTCGTAAACTTCACGTACGAAGTAACAACACACTTTGGTTGAAAAATCAAATGTTGGTCAACTCACTGAACAACAATCAAATTTCAATCAACCGTACCACATATTCATCATATTCTGCCAAACGACCTCAGCAAACGACGCTACCCAACTAAGTAGTAATCAGCAATAAATATCAATTGGTATATCATTGTTGATCTTTGCTAAAGATTACGATGTTTGACTATCTTGTCACTTTAGCTTAGCAGATGCAGCAGCACGAGTTGTTCACACTGGTTGATAAGCATTTGGCATGATAAAATGCACAGAGAAACGAGAATCACTTGAGTGATTCAAGTAACCTTCCTGAAGAAGAGAAGCTTACAATAAATAGCAGGCAAATTTAACGCTGATAACGTAAATATGCATACCAATATAAACACCGTCACTCTGAATTCCAGGCTGCATAAAAAAACACACGCTTCCGCTAACGAGTTTGCTGATACAGCACTGAAAATAAACAAACACTTATGGCTCACGGCTTATTTAAACTACAAGCACACTTCATATTTCAGGCATTGATCATTTTCAATTAAACGTATTAAATCAATCAAATTACTTACACACTACTAGTCGTTGAACATTTGTATCATAGTTACTCTTAAGCGCAAAAATATCTCTGGTTTCGTAATCAAATTGATTACAACAACAACACACGAAAACAAAAACAAATGAAAATAATAAATGCCGCACACACCCGGGCACGTCAATCGGCGAGCGATATGACATTTGGACTGTCACTGCGGATTGTGTGGTGCTTTCATGATTCGAATTCTCTCTCTCTCTTATAGTTTTCTCAAGTTTCATGGTACTCCGTCTCTCAATTATATTTAATTTCGTTATAAGCTGGGTTCCTGGGTACATTTCTAATCTTTTACACTTGAACTAAATTTACTTTTATTAAAAGGTGTAAACAATATGGTTTGTAATCAATATAATTGAAAACATATTCCGCCCATATTTAGGGCATTCTCTTCCGCTCCGTGCTCGTTAGCATGGCAACCATGCTCATGCACGTGTTTTTCTACGCACATACTCTCGCTCGCACATACTTCTCTTTCTACGAATTAAAAATTGTTCTCTCCCAAGTGAGAAAATTTCTCAGCACAATTATTCCTTCTGCACAAGATTCGTGCAGAGCTGTGCACTATTATAGTTTGGTAGGTTGCGCTAAAGCTAATGCTATAAAAAATGCTTGTCTTATGTGCCATAATGTTGGCGGATACAGATCTAGATAAACGAATCAGAAGCTTTTTATACCTACACGGTAAGAAAATAGTTCCCATAATTAAGTTCCTTTCACTCAACATGTGACTTCAGTGGGGCTAGGTAAAATTAAGTTAAACAAGAAAACTCATCCTTTAAATTTGTCGAACCTCTTAACGGAATCCCTTTATGAAGAGCTTTGAGTGGGTTGGTTTATTTCCTTCAGGGTTGCTTCCACTCACTTGCTATAAAAAATTGTTTTTCGGAATTATGAAATCATTAGATGTTATAATAGTTATTAGTACTTAAAGGTTAAAAGAAGGGGTCGTGAAGTATGTGTTTGACACATAAAACCTGTCAATATTGCTTTCAGTGCGTCACAAACAGCGATTTTACGATTCGTGAGCGCTCACTCCGAGTGAACGTTCACGAATCATAAGATCGCTGATTGTGACGCTCTGAAAGCGAAATTGACAGGTTTTATGAGTCAAACACACACTTTTCACTTTCTTCTTGTTACTTGCAAGTACAACATATCATTACATCATCTAATGATTTCATTATTCCGCAAAACAATTTTTTATAGCAAGTGAGTGGAAGCAACCCTGATTTCCTTTAAGCTTTGAGTGGTGTTGAGTACTTGGCACTGATTACATACACAAACGATATCATAGATGGTACGACCATACCGCATAGAGTTGGGATGATATCCTGAATTGGTGGTTAGCCGTTTCTTATGTTAATGCGGTATATGTACCAAACACTAACAAAGACTAATGCGAGGACTAATTGAGCAGGAAAGGAGGCGATGGAGCACAAACAAATGACAGCGTCGATGGCAGTGCAGGTTGCTATGATCTTCCTCCAAAATTAAGTTATAACTACCCAACGGTGAAAACATAACGGTTGAGTACTATTAACTGAAAATTGAGTTCTTTTTTACTTTAAATCGCAGCGTGTTATAGTTAAACGGAATGTATCGATAAATATTTCAGGATATTCTTCGTAAATTGCTTTACGCAATACAATTTACTAACATGAACATTTTAAACAACTACTACTAAAATCGCTATGAAAGTTTGACAGATATAATGAGGGGTAACTGGATTTTCCTGTGTTTCGAGGGGTGAATCGATTAGCTTGGGACCGAAGAGAGTACCAGAGCTGAGCCAAAAAGTTGAGCACGTTTCTTCGGGACCTTCTAGTCTTTGAGTTACCTCTATGGCATTACTGGATTACATTACTGATTTTGTGTCATTTCCATTTAAAGTAAGCAGCATTTAGACACATTTTAGAGATAAACGAGTCTAAAAATTGTGTTTTCCCTTATAATTTAAAAAAAAAACGTAATAAAGTGTATTGTTTTGTCAAACTAAAAGATGCCTCTCAATGCGTTCTACAACTCTCTCTTTGACACCAATTTTCTATCTTGTTTAGTTTTGTCGCAATTCCGTACTAAACACATCATGTTGGGTCGTTAATTAACGGTTGCGTAAAACACGAATTCAACCCCACCGTGCGTTGCTGTTGACGTCTGTTTGCAGCGCACATAGCACACTCGATCGCCACGCGGAGTGACGGTATGAAAAGTGTGACAAGATAAACAATGCTGCGGACGGTTCAATTGGACGACGTATGATGAAAATTGAAAATGTTCTGTTTTGTTTTTTTCGATATCAGTTCAGTGAACTGATTGGGTATTATCCAATGATTAATCCAATTGAAACACTGATCTTCGTTTCTTTCATAAAATTTATTTCAATAGTTGCTCTATTTTTTTAATGATTGCTTTATTTGTACAGGCTCAGTTGAATAAACTTTACAGAGCCGAGTTATCATTTTCGTTATACATTATTACTGTCTTATATTTAAAGTTAAAGGAACTGGACCGAGTACTCGTGGTTGTCTCGAGGTTAGTGGAGATTTACATTTTTTTGGATGGGAAAAGGGAAGAAAGAGGTTTGAAATGTGGTTTACGATACAAATATTTAATTTATTTAAATAAATAAATTATTTATATTCATCTTGAAAACAAACATTGACAAAAAAACCCACACGTACAAAATGCAAACTAAACACAAGGTTAATCAAACTTACAATCTAAGGTTAATATTCTTAAAATAAACATAAATGAGTTTCATAAACTCCAGATCGCGTGTAGCCAAAATATCCCGAACTGGAACATTAGGTTGTCTACCTCGAGCCCGAAGGGAATCATAAAAATGTGATCTGACTCCACGATACTCCGCACAAGACCAAAAGATGTGATTAGCGTCCTGGTAACCTTGTCCACATTCACAGAAATTGCTGTCTCCCAACCCCACACAGACCAAATGAGCGTTTAGACAATAGTGATTGGACATGAGCCGATACATCACGCGTATGAAGTCTAGACCCAAGTCCATCCCTTTGAACCATGCAAACTTCGACACCTTAGGGATAATTGAATGTAGCCATCGTCCCAAGCTCCCTTCACTCCATTGATGTTGCCAGCTAACGAGCGACTGCTGACGATAAATAGAGAAAAAAATCACTATAGGCGATTTGTCGATCATAAATGTCGCCTTCCATAGCGCCCACCTTCGCAAGTGAATCCGCCTTCTCATTGCCCAAAATTGAGCAATGCGAAGGGACCCACGCGAAAGTGATGATGAAAGAGCGCACGGATAAAGCACTAAGCAGTTCTCGTATTTTCAAGAGAAAATACGAGAAGTGCTTTACCAGCCTAATGGAACGGATAGCCTCGACAGAACTGAGACTATCCGTAAAAATAAAATAGTGGTCTGGAAGAAGTGAAGCAATAGTTTCAAAAGTGTAGTGAATTGCTGCCAGTTCAGCCATATATACAGAACAAGGAGCTTCAAGTTTTCGAGAGGCGCTATGAAATTCATTAAATACACCAAAACCAGCGGACTCCTCTATTAGAGATCCATCTGTGAAAAACGTTCTTGCAGAATCAACATGGCCAAACTTTGCAGCGTATAATGACGGAGCAATCATAGGACGATGATGCTCTGGAATTCCACGGATTTCCTGCGTCATAGATAAATCAAAATTCACTGAATTGCCGAAATCGGAGAAGACTACACGATTGGGAATATTTCTTGAAGGGCTGACATCCTGTGTTAAATATAGGTAGTACAAAGTCATAAAACATGTTTGAGGATTTAGCTCCAGAAGCTTCTCAAAGTTTTCGATCACCAGTGGGTTCATTACTTCGCAACGGGTGAGGAGCCTCAGAGATAACTCTGAAAAACGGACGGATAGTGGCAACATGCCCGCCAGCACTTCGAGACTCATAGTATGAGTCGAGTGCATGCATCCTAACGCGATACGAAGACAACGATACTGGATCCGTTCCAGCTTGATGATGTGCGTTTTAGCTGCCGACTGGAAACAAAAACGACCATATTCTAGAACCGATAAAATCGTTGTCCGGTACAACGTCAGAAGATCTTGTGGATGGGCTCCCCACCACGTTCCGGTAATTGATCGAAGGAAATTGATCCTTAGTTGGCATTTTCGTCTCAGATACTCAATGTGGGATCTCCAGGTGCATTTGGAATCGAACCAGACCCCGACATATTTGAAAGACATGGAATGAGTGATCGGCCTACCCAAAAGTTGGAGCTTCGGTTGTGCTGGGCTATGCTTCCTAGAAAAAACGACCAACTCAGTTTTCTCCGTGGAGAATTCGATACCTAGCTGAATAGCCCAAGTAGACAAATTGTCCAAGGCATCCTGTAAGGGTCTTTGCAGGTCAACCTCTTTTGGCCCTGTGATAGACACTACGCCATCATCTGCAAGTTGTCTCAACGTGCAATTGTCACTAAGGCAGTCATCAATTTCTCTAACGTAGAAATTGTACAAAAGGGGGCTTAAACATGAGCCTTGGGGGAGACCCACGTAGCTAAATCGAAAAGCTGTAGAGTTTCCATGAGAAAAGCTCATATGTTTTTCTGACAGCAAATTGTACAAAAAAGTATTCATTAATGGAGACAATCCACAAGCGTGCAGTTTCTCTGAAAGAACTTCAACGGATACTGAATCAAAAGCCCCCTTGATATCCAAGAACACAGAAGCCATTTGCTCTTTTGGTTAGGCAAAACAGGCAACTTTTGATTAGACAAAACAATACACTTTATTACGTATTTTTTTAAATAATAAGGGAAAAGCCGTAGGAAAACACAAGTTTTTGATGCGTTTATCCCTAAAATTTGTCTAAATGCAGCTTACTTAAAATGGAAATGACACTATTAAGTAGGCAATTTACCAAGCTTTCCAATAGAGGCAAGAGTTTTGTACTAAATGGCTTCGAGTTAGAGCCAACTTATGGCAAGCATAGACCAAAACAGAAAAAGTTCAATAACTCAGTAATCTTTCAGATTTGATCATATGCGTACCAAATATGATCTTCTATCACCCCTTAAATTATTTGTACTAAGGAACCGAACACCCTGTATATGTTTTGAAAAAAAAGCGAGCAAATTGGTTACAAATATCCTCACAATCAGTGCTATCAAACTCTTCAAACTGCATGTGTGATGGGAATGTACATGACTTCATTTTTCGTTCGCGAAGTTAAAGAACGTTTTGGGATCAGATTTTACATTTTTTTCTACTCTTGAATTGTTATTCTCATATGCTGACGATATTTCTGCCTCAAGTGCTCTGCAAATATTAACGTACTTTTTTCTAAATTTTGTGAAGTTTTAAACTTTTGACGTAGGACTACGTCTTTGATTTCTATATGGGGGTACACTTTGTGAAAACCAAAAATGGAACATGTAACAAATTAAGAAAGATTTTGAACGTTAATAACTCAGCTACCCCTGGTCCAATTTCAATAATTTCATCACCAATCGATCAGAAATATGGCTACGCATTGATAACAATGCTTCCGAATGTTGATTTTCAACAAGACACTATTGAAAAACAGGTAAATGTTCAGCATTGTTCAAAAGCGTCGAATTAACTAACAAATCCACCAATTACCTACATGCATATGCTGCTTCCCCAGCACAGTCGTCAGAGAGTAGTAAGTAGACGAAACAAGTCGAAGTGGCATTCGCCTCCGATCCTCGGGCGCGTGTGAATAGGGAGGATGGAATTGCGTAATATTTTGCACACTCATCGCCATATTCAGAACCAAACGCAAATTCTTCGAGATAACCACCATCCGTCGTCTGGCTCACCGTGGCGGTGTCTGACGTATCTCCGGTTTGATTTACGAGGTGTGCTGAAGGTGTTCCTGAAAAATGAGATCTGTGATGCTGTCACCTACACTAAACACGCCAAGCGTAAGCGGCCATGGATGTCATCTACGTTTTTGAAGTGACAGAGACGCACTCTGTTTGGTTTCAGAGGTTAAATCATCACCGACATTGGAAACAAAACGGCTCTTTTCAAGGCCACCAAGCTTATTACAGTAAAGAGTAGGAATAGAATTCATCTGCCTGTTTGTCCATATTCAGAACCACCGACCACACAAAATGCTCATGTGATCAAACTGGAAGCAGGGATACAAATTGTTTTGATCAACCTTGATCAACTTTGAATCGCCACGGCCGGATATTTTCGATGGAAGAAGCAACAATCTAGCATCTAATTCGACGAAGACGGCAGGAAACATTTCTGGATCAACAATAGAATAGGGCCCATCAGCATTTGTAAACAAACCGTTCCAAAGCCTCACAAATCGAAGGCCGCTCACACAAACCAACACCAACATCTTGTAGGTAGAAGTTTCCCCTATCCGATGATGGTGTTGGTTTGTGTGGGTGGCCTTCGCTTTGTGAGTAAAGGGCTCTTTTCTATTGTTGATCCAGATTTGTGAAGCCGAGTTATTTACGAAAGAGAGTGTCGATGAAGAGAATCGATCAATGTAGATAGGACCTATTGAAAAGTGACGCGAGATTTGTTTTCCGTACTGAGCTCCAGTCTCCAATGCTACCGACGCCAGGGAGGCAGCTCCCAGAGATGTTATGCCTTAGAACATGCCGATGGCGCCGACTGATATTGGACACAGGCCTGCTGGGGTGAGAGGTAATTACGCTAACCACCGGCGCCGATATCTATCACGGCGAATGAGAACGACCCAAATTTGAGTTTAGTTATCTCAGAAATAAGTGCAGGAACTCAGCGATGAGTAAATATTCCTCATGTTTTCCCAGGTTTTTCCAGGATTTTCCAGGGAAAAATTCCCGAATTTGAGAAAATTAAAGATTGGATTCACTCAGTCTATTGGTACTACTCCGAGACTGAATAAAATTTTCGTCAATTTCCTCATTTTCTGGCAGATTTTTAAGGTTTTCCACAGCAAATCATGAGACAAATTTACTCATCGCTGAGTTCCTACACTTTTGGCGATTATGAGTGAACTAAACTCAAATTTGGGGCATTCTCATTCGCCGTGTACGCAAAAAGAAAATAGCCAGTGTCGCTACTTGATAGCAAACTACTCATAATGGGAGGAGTCTTTGTAGCTTTCATACCACTTGGTTGCACATCATTCTGCTTCAACCTAAAAAGATATAAAGCAGCGCTCCTGTCTGGTATCAGCTCAGAGATCACGATCATTCTCTGCTTGTACGTCAAGCAGTACAGTTCGGTCTTTGCTCG
Source organism: Ochlerotatus camptorhynchus (assembly GCF_037179485.1). Lineage (NCBI taxonomy): Eukaryota > Metazoa > Arthropoda > Insecta > Diptera > Culicidae > Ochlerotatus > Ochlerotatus camptorhynchus. Next base: position 4,162,093 of record NW_027040858.1, on the reverse strand, counting down.
CTCTGTCGAGTTGTTCTAAAGTTTCTAGTTTGTTCCAAACATTCGCAGTTTAATCGCGTCGTCAGTAGTGTCGGTCGCTTCGTGTGATGGGAAGATAGCGCTCCCGGAGCAGGCTCCGAGAGAAAACGGAGAAGAAGAACAGCGGTGAGGGTAGCTTGAGTGTACCTATTTCGAATAGGTACGCTACTCTTCCCACCGATGTAGGGAATACCACCTCAGCCACGGTGAAGCGGTCAAAGAAGAGGAAGAAAAATCAAGGCCAGTCCGATGGTGCGAGTGGACGGGACGATGCCACCGCGACGAACGTCAGCGTCATTGGTGATTTCGGCGACGCCGTCGACAACGAAACTGCTGCCAGCCCGAGTGCAGCAAAAATGAAGCTTCCTCCACTGGTGGTGAAGCAAGTCCCACTCAACACGCTGATTGGCGATCTTTCATCGCTGGGCGTTGCAGCTGAGTTTAAGCTCGGCAGGATCGGCACCAAGGTGATGCTCCGAACAAAAGCGGAGTACGAAGTGGCCGTGAAACATCTGAAGGATACCAAGGCGGAATTCTTCACGCACGACATCCCCGGTGAGAAGCCCTTCAAGGTAGTCATCAGGGGTCTACCAAACTTCGACCCCAAGATGGTCGAAGCTGAAATCAACCGGTACAAGCTTGCCCCAATCGCTGTCTTCCGAATGACAAGGAGAGACGAAAACGTGAAGACGTACCCGGATTGTCTTTTCCTGGTGCACTTCCAGAAAGGGACGGTGACGCTCAATGCGCTACAAGCCATCCGATCAATCTGCTCCATCATCGTACGGTGGGAGCCATACCGTGGCGGCCATCGTGACGTAACGCAGTGTATGAGGTGCCTCAATTTTGGACACGGTACCCGCAACTGCAACATCAAGCCACGCTGCAGCAACTGCGCTCAAGAACACGCCACTTCCAACTGCCCTGCGGATGGAGCCGTGGCGATAAAATGCGCTAACTGTGGTGGTGCACATCAAGGTTCCGACAGACAGTGCTCCAAACGCGAGGACTTCAAACGCATCCGAAAGCAGGCGTCAAGCAACAATCAACCAGGACGCAAGAAGGACAAAACCCCATCATTCAGGACGGAGGATTTTCCGCCTCTTCGTGCTCCCCAGCAAAGGCAAGCGAATTCGCGGGTGCAACCCGCCCCCCCTCAAGAAGCTTCCGGTGATTTTGCTGGCCAAAGCTCTCCATCCCCCCCTGGATTCTGGAGACAACCAACAGCGCAAAACAACAACCCCGATCTGTTCTCAGCGGATGAACTGATGGAAATTTTCGTCAACATGTCCGGTGCTCTTCGTAAGTGCCGCAATAAGTCCGAACAGATCCAGGTGCTCGGTAAGTTCATCATCCAGTATGGCGTCTAAACCGCTAACTATCGTCACCTGGAATGCTTGCTCTGTAAGAGCAAAAGAGATTGAGCTTGCTGACTTCCTCCGCAAGCACAGCATCGACGTGGGCCTTCTAACCGAGACCCATCTAAAGTCCGGCGACAGCTTCTGGTTGCCTGACCACAACATTATCCGGCTTGATCGCACCAGCTCCAGGGGGGGTGGTGTTGCGGTCGTCGTCAAGAAAGGAATAAAATACCACACTCTGTCCCATATTCGCACCTCTATCATCGAGGCCCTTGGTGTGGAGGTGGAGTCGTCGACTGGATACGTCCAGTTCATCGCCGTCTACTGCCCTCGACAGTGTGCCACCAGCAGTGGACTAGCGGCTAAATTTAAGAAGGACCTGTCCACCATCACCCGTACCGGTTCCCGCTTCGTTGTTGGAGGAGATCTGAATGCTCGTCATGAGGCATGGCGGAACTACCAGCAGAACCAGAACGGTCGTCTGCTGTTCGACCATTCGCAGCATGGGCTGTACTCCGTTTGGTTCTCGGACGAGCCAACATTCATCTCACCGGCAGGCAACCCATCGACGCTAGACCTGTTTCTTTCAAATACCGGCTTGTCCAAGCCGGTAGCCTTAAACGAACTCAGCTCCGACCATCAACCGGTGGTGGCTGAACTGGGATACAACGTAGCTGCTGCTCCAAGCCTGCGCAAGGACTACCATCGCGTAAACTGGGCCCAGTTTGGACGCGTGGTAGACAGGCACATCATCGACAACCCGCCGCTTGACTCCGTGGAGGACATCGACCGAGCGTTGGAAGTACTCCACCAAGCCATAACCGTGGCTGACGAGGCGTGCGTCCGACGAGTTCCTGTGAGGGGTAAGTTTATTGCTATTGAATCAATAGCAATAAACTTACCCCTCACAGGAACTCGTCGGACGCACGCCTCGTCAGCCACGGTTATGGCTTGGTGGAGTACTTCCAACGCTCGGTCGATGTCCTCCACGGAGTCAAGCGGCGGGTTGTCGATGATGTGCCTGTCTACCACGCGTCCAAACTGGACCCAACTCTTAATTCGCCTGAGAAATGTTCGTAGACGCCAGTTTCAGAGGACTGGAGATCTAGCGAGGAAACGTGAAATGGCCAATCTGAACAAGGAGATTGCTTCCAGAATGGTCTCACTCCGGAACGAAAGTTTCGGGCGGCTTGTCCAGAATCTGGACGACCGCTCCAGACCATTCTGGAAAGTTGCCAAGGTCTTAAAGACGCACCCTAAACCCATTCCGCCACTAAAAGATGAAAATGATGACGATCGGCTCATAATCACCCCTCAGGAGAAAGCAAATGCGATTGGTGAGCATATTGCCAAATCGCACTTGCTTGGCTCCAACATCCAAAGTCCGCTCGAAGTTCAGGTTGAGCAATGCGTACTCAACCTTGATTCCTCCCCTTGTGCCATCCCTCCGGAGGATAGAATCACAGTGGAACAGATTTGCTCAGCGCTGAAATGCACCAAAAACATGAAGGCCCCCGGGTTTGACGGAATATTCAACCTAGTGTTGAAAAATCTCAGCATGAAGGCTCACTCTCTGCTGGCTGCTGTCTTCAACAGATGCTTGGAACTGCAGTACTTTCCAAGTATATGGAAGACAGCGAAAACCATACCTATCCGCAAACCCGGGAATGACTCAAGCTACAGACCAATCAGCCTCCTTTCAGCGCTGAGCAAATTGTTCGAGAAACTCATTCTCAATTGTTTGCTCAAGTTTGTCGAGGAAAATAACATTCTCCTTCCGGAACAGTTTGGGTTCAGAAAGGGGCACTCCACCAATCACCAGCTAGTGCGGGTGATGAATAACATCCGAAGTAACAAAGTTGTATCCAAGTCCACAGCCATGGCATTGTTAGACGTTGAGAAAGCGTTTGATAATGTCTGGCACAATGGGCTTGTATACAAGCTTTGTAACTTCAACTTTCCATTACATCTGGTTAAAATCACCCGTAGCTACCTCCAGCAAAGGTCGTTTAAGGTATCGTTGAATGGTTGTCTTTCCGACACGTTTTCCATCCCAGCAGGAGTTCCGCAAGGCAGTCTGCTGGGACCCTTGCTTTACAGCATTTACACTTCCGACATTCCTCCCCTTGGAGACGGTTGCGTGTTTTTCCTGTTCGCAGATGATACCGCAATAGCCGTCAAAGGAAGGATGCCTCGCGAAATAACGAACAAACTTCAACGATGCCTTAACGCCTTTGCTGATTATGCCACCACGTGGAAAATCAAAATCAATGCTTCCAAAACCCAAACAATAATGTTCCTCCATCGGCAATCTCCTAAACTAAAACCAACTCCCTCTTGTACTGTAATCATGGATGGCACAAGGGTTGAGTGGTCCGCCGAAGTAACCTATCTCGGGATGTTGTTTGACGAAAAGCTCCTATTCCGCTCGCATGTGGAGAAAACCGTAGTCAAGTGTTCCGCCTTGGTTAGGAGTCTGTATCCGCTGATTTGCCGCAGATCCCGCCTCTCAAGGGTGAACAAACTGGCCGTCTACAAACAAATCATAGCACCTGCGATCCTCTACGCAGCTCCGGTGTGGGAATCATGTGCACAGACTCACAGGAACAAAATTCAGGTAGCTCAGAATAGAGTGCTGAGGATGGTTCTTGATCGTCCTTTCGACACTAGAATAACAAATTTACATGAAGAGGCAGGCATTGCCAAAATAGATTCCAAAATTAACGAAATTAAGACTAAATTTACACAAAAATGTAATTTATCAGAACATGCTTTGATAAGCAATTTGTATATAGTAGGTTAGGTGTATATAGTAGTTGTAGGTTAGTTGTAGGTGTAAATAGTAGTTATAAGTAGTCTCCTTTTTCCAATTCAAATCAAACCAATCCCACCAAGGTGGTCATACTTTAAAATAGGCCTGATAGGACTAGGAACTGTAAATAATAATTAAAATCTCAAATGTACCAAAGTTGAAAAGACGCATCTGTGTCACTTAACAAATTCATACATGTAAACCACACAATCACAAGAAATAAAGATCATTTAAATGGCAAAAAAATGGCTGGTATCAGCTCATTTTCGCTTCGGACGGCGTGGTGAGCAATAGTAGCAGTAGGTCGTGGCAAAGGAGGTGCTAATCGTCATCGCAAATTCTTCGAGATAACCACTCTTGTTCTATTTGTTGCATAATTTTCTTCAGTATACCGTCTTATTGTTTTTAGAATTTAATCACTCAGCAATACACTGGAGTCGCTTTTTACGCGGGTGATACGTCCCGCGTAAAAAAAAACCGCGTAAAAAAAAACCGCGTAAATTCCGGAATCCGCGTAAAAAAAAACCGCGTAAATTCCGAAATCCGCGTAAAAAAAACCGAGTAAAAATAGACCGTGTAAGAAAAAACCGCGTAAAAAGCGATATACCGCGTAAATTCAGAAATCCGCGTAAAAAAAAAAACCAAAATCCGCGTAAAAAAAAACCGCGTAAATTCCGGAATCCGCGTAAAAAAAAACCGCGTAAATTCCGAAATCCGCGTGAAAAAAAACCGTGTAAAAAAAAACCGCGTAAAAAGCGACTCCAGTGTATTGCAAATTGATTTTTGTCGTTTCAATTTCAGATGTAAAGTGCATGGTCCTCTAAAGAAAATATTGAAGATGCTGGAGTTTGGAAACAAATATTTGTAAAAACCGAAACTGAATTATACTTTTCCGGGGTTTTAATTTTTCGTTGTTCAAAATTCTCATGATGAATTCCAGAATTAACTTGGAATTCTGCTCTGAATTATCTTGAAATTGTTCTGAAATAAACCAGAAAACACTCCGCGTAATAATTACCGTTGAATTCTTTTAGGAATTTTCTTCCAACCTCTTCTAAGAATTTATTGGAATCCTTCATATAATTCCCGTTCCCGCCTATCCGGAGACTTTGATTCCTTTAAAAATCTTTTTAAACAATTCTTTTAACTCTATTCAAAACAAAAGAAATCTTTCGAAAATTAATTTGTAAACCCCTTGGGGTATTTTAAATAATTTCTTTCTAATTATCAGCAAATTTTTTTGAATCAATTTTGTTTGGGTTATGTGATGAATCATTCGCACTAGGGTTGAAATTATTGCCAGAACATTTGAAGAACTCTGTTTCTTGTTGAATTTCGATCATAATTATCTTGGAATTCTTCTTAAAATTCATCTGTCATGTTCCTCACGATGCCCATACAAATCTCATCAGAACCACGTAGGAATTTTCTGCAATGTTTTATTTTTATTTTCACAATTCTTTTTTAAATCTACTAAAATTACCTAACAGTTTAATTTAGAACTTGCATTCTTCTCCAAAGAAATCCTTCCAAATTCATCTAACAATTTCTATGGATTTCATGTAAGAATAATTCTGGAAATCTGCTCTTCTCCTTCGAAAATTGTGCGAGAATCCTTCTCAATATTTGTTTTCAATCAACACTTTGAATTATTTTAAATTTTACTAAAAATTCCAGGGTTTGTCCGCCAGATTCTACAGATTGCTATGTAATTTGTTATTACCCTTAAAATGCTTCCAAGTCTCAGAGCGTGACAATTATGACTCCACGACTCATAAGTATGATGTTTTTTTTTTTTTATAAATCTGTGATCTTGAAAAAAAAATTCAAAATTTTACATTTTAATTATTGTTTCTCCAAATCTTGCATCACGAAGCATGTTATTAATCACAAATTTTGAAGAAAAGTTCTAGTTTCAGACTCTACACAAATTTCAAAGCTCCAGAATCTTGGGAATCTTCTTAAATCACATTTTTTTATCCTATCAGTAAATTTTGTTTTTTTTTTGTTGCATATTAACAACCGGGAATTTTTAAGATTTGAACCGGGAAAACCGGGAAAAAACCGGGATTTTCAAAATGAAAATTCATTGGCCACCCTGTTGATTCTCGTAATCAACTTTCTTTTTGAAAAAGATTACTACAAATTTGGATCGCCTACAATTCAAAACCGGAAAGAGTTGAGACAATAGATATTTGAGGCATAACATTTGATAACGACACAAAAGCATTTGTAAACAAACCTTCTTAGGCCCTTTACACGCGAACCAAAGTACGCCCACGCAAACCAACAACATCATCGCATAGGGGCAACTATCACCTTTCCGTAAGTGGTATTGGTTTGCGTGGGCGTACTTTAGTTCGCGTGTAAAGGGCCTTAGAATGTTTGTTTACAAATGCTTTTGTGCCGTTATCAAATGTTATGCCTGATTTGATCAATTAAAAGAACTTAATGCTCTTCACATTTATTCCGTCCACTAGCGGTCCAACGTCAAGCTTCCGTTTGTGCCCCTAGGCACAGACCCTTCTACTTTTTACACGACTTGAGTGCTTCCTGTTTTTAATATTTCTAATTTCTTGTGTATACCATACAGGACATTTGGTGCTGTTCACTATTCTCTTTAGTCTTCTAGGAACGAATACTAGCATTTTTTTCAGCTTGAAATGTAGCATTCACAGCAATAAGTACACCACCACCTGATTTTTTTACCTGATAATGATAAATCGTGGTCACATCGAAACACACTGAATTTACTATCAAAGACATCTTCGCTATTAATACTTTCAGACCAACTAGTTTCTGTTCCAATTATTATATCATATGTGCAGCCGCTTATTTTATTTTGAATTTCTACTGCAGAACACTACTACACTGTCGAAGTCGCTGATGACTCGGTTAAGCGACACGTAGTCGAAGTAACAATATTGGTTTTATGAGGGTTTTGTAGACCATGATTTAGACTTGTAGCATGCTTTAACGCCACTTTAAAACTTGCAATGTTACTTGGGAGCTCTCCCTCTTGATAGGTTCTACAGCGAAAAGAGTATCGAGATGTGCCTTGACGATTAGTTTCCTATTCTCGTACCGTTTCTCCAGCGTTTCCCAGGCAACAACATAGTTCACGTCCGACATTTCCATCGAGTTGATTTCCTGTAATGCTTCTCCACTCAACGACGATCGAAGGTACGTAAACTTGTCCATATCCGTTAGATGTGGATTATTATGGATCAAGCTACGGAATGTATCACGGAACGTTACCCATTCCTTGAGCGGTCCACTAAAGGTTGGCTAGCGAATTTCGGGAAGCTTAACTCGTGACAATCCTGTACCGCCACCTTGTGCGACTGGTTGAGCGGTAGTCGTAGGACCTACGAGCTTTGGTCGAAGGTTCATCAGTGTGGCCTTCAGCGTGCAATACTGGTCTTTGGCATCCATGATGATCTTAGAATTTTCCATATCCTTCTTGGGGTCCGTTTCAGCATCTTCTTTATTGTCGTCGACATCATCCGTCAGTAGTTCGATCTTCCTACGGACTTTGTGGAATTCCTTAAAGGCATTTCCAAACGCTCCAACCGAATATCCACTTGCACACTATGCTCTTTAGCATCGAACCTTTCAACGAGCAATTTCAAGGCTTCTTGTTTCACCAAGTCACGCAATTCATTAACCATTTTCACTCACATGTAATGTTCACTTTATCACAGGAAAATTTCGAGCTCACTCACAAAAATATTTCACACTGCACTATAATTCACTCCACTGTGCACTCGTAAATACCCGACCCCGCGGTTGACAGAGATAGGTGCAAAACAAAGCAAAACCAATAGCAGCGAAAGGATAACAGTGTCCGAACAGTTGGGTATTTATTTGACCGCAATAAAAGTGCTTTATATGTTTTATAATACGTCGCGTGTGCATTCCACATAAGTTCCGAAATCCGTCCGATGATACAGTCCACCCCAGTGTCGAACATTTTTGATATTCTCATGGGAATTGGTTGATTTGTATTATCAGTATATGGTTACTTGTACCACAGACAGAACCACGGGTATGTACACTGAGGCAAATAAGCTTAGGAATTCGACAAGGAATGACTTATGAACCTTATGATAAGTTTTGATTTTATAAGACACTTATGAATTCCATCAACACGACTTATGAAGGATTATCGTCGTACATTAGGTAATTCTTAAACGCCGGATAAACTACGATTTCTCAAGCGTTGTTAGACGGTAGCGCAAGTCACGGACTCAATAATTGAACGCTCTAGGTTCGAATCTATTCTGCTCCATTTTGTAATACTTTGCTAAGTTTGTTAAGCTGCACTATGAATTTGATTGTTTTGACTTATGAATTATGTTTCATAGGTCGATCAATCTTATGACTTCCATAATCAATCCTTGTAAAATTCTTAAGTTTATTTGCCTCAGTGTAGGAATGTCAAAAAATAAAAAATAAATTAAAAAAGAAAAAATCATGATTACCGTAAAACCTATTTGACTCAACCATTTTTTTCAAACAATCAACATCTGAGTGAGTGCGTGCCTGATGCAACTGTTGCAGCTCAAACATCCGACGCATCATATGACTTCTATAAGTGAAATATAAGTGCTTCAATTGAAATTGAGCTGTATTGATTGAGTGGTCATCCACTTTTTTTTTCCATTTTCTGTTATCTGCCAGCGTGATTGCCTAACACAGTTATCGCTACAAAAAAATAATAGTAAATTACTTTTTCCAAATCCCGTTGGTGTAAATAATGGTTCAATTTTCTATGTTTCAAAATCCCACTTATTAGGTAGAAACTTTCTTCGATTTAATCCATCGTCTCGAGAACTGGTATCGTATAATCAACCCTAGTCCTACTACACTCCTTGCGCAGTGTACTCCCGCGCACATCCAAACTAGTTGATCGAGCTGAGTAAATATGTTGCCTGTCCCAATAACCCGCAAAACACATATCGACCCGATCTCAATAAAATGATTCAATTGCATCTACATAGCTGTGTATATCTACAATGTTATCGACTACGAGCCAACAGCAAGCAATTGGGATGAATTGCAAATCCTGTTCTTCCCCCCAGCATTTCCGAGAGCGACGTCAGACGGTGGTAATCCACCCAGTCGGATTAACTGCCTACTGCAGTCCAATGATCGCTGCCTGGCGGAGATCGAACGGTTGTGCAGCTTGCTTGTACTGTTTGTGCGAAAGCGAATGAAGGTGAAAAATTGGATCACTCGAACCAGTTGGATGTCTCGCGCGATGGCCGGAATGTGTGGGGGCGACTTTCCGCAGGTGATGGAGATATATTGAGGGAGTCGGTTCTATTTTCCTCGATAGAGAGCGGCACAAACAGGAACGATGGGTTAATCGAAAGTGGTCGACATCTCTGCCACTGCTGCTGCTGTTTCTGTCATTCAACGGGAAAGGATGGGTGCAATCGAATTGATTCGACTGGAGAGAGGGTCACTTTAAGTGAGACATCTGAAAACGAAGGGAGCATATCCTGTAAAAGCGATTGTTGTATTTCAATTCTAACTGACATGGACAACAGCATTGACTGAGATAAAATTGTTCCTTAACGTTCTATCCAACATCAGTAACATAATTCTTCTTCCTCTTGTGATATTTTCCAATCATCACTGTCAATCCTGCCTTCCTAAATCTTCAAAGACGTATTTTGAAAACGTGACACCAAAATTTCATATTCAAAATATATTCACTGTATATGCTTAGTTGTGCTTAATCAATTCATCAGCAAGAAAATTCTCAGATCGCGCAGCACTGCTTTTATGATTTCCCTAAATTAACCAATAATTTTTTTTATTTTTTATCATTGTTCCAAGGATTTTCTGAAGATTTCTTCCAGAATTATATTTAAAACTCACAAGAATATTTCCTAAGAGTTCCAGCGCAATCCACCCAGAAAATATTTAAATTATGATCAAATTTATCTATGAGCTCTCCTACGAATAATTTTAACAATCTCTTGGAATTCCCCTCAGAATTATCTAGATATGCTTCTCTGAACTATATTTGGAATTCCCGTGATTATCTTATCAGAATTCCTTCGCAATTGTAAACGAAAAATTCGATTTCATTGGTTCTTCTCGAAATTACCTTGGAACTAACCTGAAAGTGACCTAGTGAGTAAATGAAAATTTGAAAAATGGTCCTCTCTGAGACATTACTTCAGGTTGGAAAAAAACTCTCGTCACTTTGTGCGAAATAATAAAAGGAAAGCATCGCCGAGAGCTTTTTGCAATCTGAAGTGATGTCCCAGAGATAACCATTTTTGAAATGTTCAATTGCTCACTAGGTCACTTTCACCTAAGAATCATCTTCGGAATTTCTTTGGAATTTGACCAAGAATGATTTTTAAACTATCCTTAGAATTCCATACTGTTGTTGCAGGAGTGCATTCTGTTTTCGGACCTCTTCAAGTCAAACTCGTTATTGTTTTTGTGAGTTAGCTTTAAGAATTACTGTCCTCTACTATAGGGAATCCACCGTACTTAAACAGCTTTTTGGTTCGATTTGTGTGTAGCAGGTTCTATTAATTAATTTAGCACAAATTCATGAAATTTTAATACATTTTTTATGTAACAAGTCGTGATTATCTCTTGTTACTGTTTACTTTTGAATACAATAGAGCGGCCCTATCGGAATAAAATTACCTTTCTCTGCCCTATCGGAGTAAACGCTTCGCAAGTCACCCATCCCCGTCCCTTTCTTTGGTAACTTTGCGCTGGTGGTGCTGAAAATGCTGATCCGTGCTGCCAACATGCCCCCGACCGTATTGCTTCAAGTGCCCTTAAGCTGTACTTTCTTCTCTGGCTACATCCAGGATAACGAGCTTCGCTGCTGGTCGGCGCATGATACCCGCTTAGGTCTGAACATCCGCACTGTGGACTCGTCCATCTCGCCCAGGATACACCCGAGTGACTCTTCCTCTGATCTAGCTGTTCCTTACACTCTCGTTCACAACGACAACTAAATCTCCGATGTTGATTGAAGTGTCCTCTCCAAACCACTTTGGTTTTCGGGAGATGACAGGTAGGTATTCCCTGATCCACCATACCCTGAATCGATCCAGCATTACCTGAACCTGCTTCCAGTTCGACCGCAATGCCATATTCTCCTCGATTTTCTGAACCGCCGGCTGAACCACTCCGCTTGAACTCAACAGTAGAAAGTAGTTCGGTGTCAAGGCTGTGCATTCCTCGCTGTCGATTGGTAGATAGGTTAAGGGTCGTGAGTTCACCATGGATTCCCCCTCTGCTATAGCAGTTACCAAGGTCTCCTCATTCGGATTCTTTAACAACTCCATTTATGTCAGTCCAGTCTTGACAGAGCGCATCAGCCTTTCCCATATGCCTCCCATATGGGGTGCGTAAGGAGGGTTGAGCTTCCACTGCGTGTCTACGTTTGTGAACGTCCCTGCTAGATCCCGCTTGATGGCACCGATCTGCTGCCTAAGCTCTATACTAGCACCTTGGAAATTGGTTCCTTGATCTGAGTAGATTTCCTGTGGCGCACCTCGGCAGACAATGAACCTACGTATTGCCATCTTGCACTCCGCGGCAGCGATGCGTGATCCCATCCGCATGACTCCGTTTGGGTCTAGAAATGGAGATAGTTGGAATATCCGACTGCTCTTCTGGATTCGCTTACATTCCTCTAGATGCACTTGGTGATTTTTCCGCAGAATGTTGCATTCGTCCGGATCAACTTAAACACTGTCGACTCCGCTAGTTTACACTCCTCACTGCTCAAGGTTACTTCTCCGTCCTTATTTGATTCGTCCCTGCCCTTCCAATACTCGAGAGTAAATACACTGGAAGTGATCAGGAACTCTCCTCTTTAGCACGTTCAAGGCGCGACACGATATTGTTAAACGACAATATTTCGAAAACGCTCAATGAATGCTATGTGTGGAGGCTCCCAGAAATAATCTTCCAGAAAGAGAGCAGAGAAAATTCTCCGAAGAGCCTAAAACAGGATTCTGGAGGAGATCAGAAACCCCTACTAAGACACTCACAGCAAGATCTGATAATGTTCAATGCAAATATTTGGACAGTACTTAAAGAAATCCACGTGTGGAGGCTTCCACAAGTGCAATAAGGGAAAGCTATGTGTGGAGGCTTCCACAGATAGTCTTCCGAAGGGGAGGTGATCACCTTTTAAGGCGCCCACAGCAAGATCAGATAATTTTCAATGCACATCTTTCAGCAGCACTTAATGACATCTAAGTTTGAGGCTTCCACAAGTACTTTTCCGCAAGTGAGCAGGAGAAGTTCCTTCAAGAGTCTGACGTAAGTTCACTGGAAGCAATCAGGGTATGTTCTTCAGACGCACAGCAAGATCCGATATTGTTCATCGAAATATTATTAACAACAGTAAGTGAAAGCTATGTGTGGAGGCTCCCACAAATAATCTTCCGGAAGGGAGCATAGGAAATTCTCCGAAGAGCCTAAAACAGGATTCTGGAGGAGATCAAAAACCCCTACTAAGACACTCACAGCAAGATCTGATATTGTTCAATGAAAATATTTCGACAGCACTTAATGAAATCCAAGTGTGGAGGCTTCCGCAAGTGAGCAGGGGAAGTTCCTTCGAGAATCTAACGTAAGTTCACTGGAGGCAATCAGGAAATGTTCTTAAGACGCACAGCAAGATCCGATATTGTTCATCGAAATTGTGTTAACAAACAGTAAGTGAAAGCTATGTGTGGAGGCTTCCACCGATAGTCTTCTGAAGGCGAGCAGAGACATTTCTTCGCTGAGTCTAAATACATGCTTCTAATATTGATAATGCTCTTGAATCTCTGGCTACTTCTGCAGTTGAAACAAGAGCTGCCTCAGTACCAAAATGGTTTTTGCAGACACGAGACTGCAGTGTATTCTACCATCATCTACTATCCGGAAGTAGGTTGCGGCGGCGTATGCAGCACTGCAAGCATCAACAAAAACGTGCAATTCGAGCGAATCGTAGGCTCCAGCGCTGTAGCCGGGAAAGTAGCATCTGAGTATCTTCACCATATCCAGTGTTCCAAGAAATTTTACATACTGCTCCCATCGGGATACGATATCTGCAGGTACCGGCTCATCCCAGCCAATTCCGGATCGCCACGCTTCCTGTCTTTGCAGGAACTACGAAGGGAGCGATCATCCCTAATGGATCGAACACACTCATGGCTAAGCTCAGGACTAGGCGTTTGGTCGGCACAACGGATCCATCCATTAGACTTTGCATATTCTCCCAGAAAGTCATCGAGAATACGAAGAAATCCTCTTGTGGTCGCCACACCATCCCCAAACCCCGTTCCAGGTTGCTACCCTTGTCCATGGTGAAACTCCTCACCAACTTCGTGTTCTTCTCCCCAACCCACTGCAGCACCTCTGGAGAGTTTGACATCCAATGCCGAATAAGGAATACTGCTTTTTCGTGCACTTCCTTAACGTCCAATGCCAGCTGAACTGCTTCTTCGACAGCATCAACGCTGTTAAAGTAATCGTCCACATAGTGATTTTGTTTTATCACCTCTGACGCCTCCGGGAATTCCGCAGCATACTCAGGTTATTCACAAATTGCGTTGAACTAGGAGAACGCGTTGATCCAAAAATAGCGACGTCCATGACGTATACTTGGAACCACTGAGCTGTACGATCTTGGAGTATGATGAGTACTTGATGAAACATTTCCATTATGTCTCCTTCTGTCGATAGCGACATAAGACTGCTTGCAACGATGTCAGCAGGTCAGGTCCTTTTAGAACAACGGAGTTCAAGGAAACGCCTTCCACCGATTCAGCGGCATCCCAGGCGGCGACCCTAAATGAATCGAGCTTTTTGGGACTCACTACTGTCGTGATTTTCAGCAAGCCTGTCGGGTGCCTTCACAAAATGGTGTTGCTCCATGGTGTCAGGTGTGGGATGTCTCAAGTCTGAGGGAGCCTTACTGGGTGTCCCGCTGTCCAGTACTGTCCGGATGACCACTGGGTTGTGATTCCAGATCGCTTTGGGGCCGTGAGGTAAACTCAAGGAAACCCTCAGCTGGCCGAAGCGTATCGCTCACTGTTCGTCGGCCACGGAATATGGACACGGCTGCTGCTTTCCTCTCCGTCCGCCGGCAGATCCGCCACGGTTGTGGCACCGTCTGGGTATACTGGGAGTTCGCTGAATGGGGATTGCAGATCGCTTAAAGCCGCAGTGAGGTAAACTCAGAAAAACCCTCAGCTGGCCAAAGCGGTTGCTGCCTACCGATTGAATGAACCCGGGTGGGACACTGCTGATTTTAGGGAGATGTGCTCTCCTCGCCGTCCGTCAATTGAATGAGCCCGAGTGGGGCACCGCTGCTCAGAGATGCCACATTTTTTTCTATGCAATTCCGTAGACTTATTCAAATCTACGGATTTCTACGGATTTTTTTTAGTCGAAGGTGTTATTTTTTTTTTTAGTTCTAAGGTGATATTTTACGTTGAATGATAAATCGATGAAAGAACTTTTGAAAAAAAATACCAGGGACAGCCCTCTGGGTTGTACGCAATGGTGACGTCGGACTACGTGGTCTGTATTTAATAAATGTTATTTGTTAACTGCAGCAGGATTTGTGTTTTGTGTAGGAATAGGAATTTGAGCGGGGTTCTCTCTGTTTTTACTTTTTTTTCAGGGCAATCGAAAAGAAGCTTTTGATATGAATTTTAGTTGGGACATGTTCAGAAATTTAACTCTTTTGGGAAATCTTGGTGGCCCTGAAAAGGGCCGATAGTAGTACAGGCATGAATACCATGATACTGTTGCACATGTAGTTTTTGGCATATGTACTTTTACTGATTGCTTCCCGGGGATGCTTGTTCAGCCATAACAAGATGTGCGCGAGTTAACGACCCCGCTACCTGGAATTGTACAAATTTCATCGACAGTGTCAGCAACTTCTATCAACACGGCAACAGCAGCATGGCATCGATCAGCAGAATTCGTCAACCCAGCAGCAGCGGCATCGAGGGCGATCGTTGGACTTAGTACTCATCGCGCGAGGTGCTGAGTGTGCAGAGAAGGTGAACTGTAGCATAATTCGATTATAATAAATCAGTCTTAGTTCAGTAGTGTAGCGGTTAAGTTGTCTTTTATATTTTTTAAAAAGAAACCCAGGTCGGTGGTTTTCTAACTCGCGTGAGGACTTCCACGGTGCTGAAATTCAATCGTGTCAACCAGCTTGTTGAAGTACACGCAGCACGTGACTGGATGATCATTCATCAGAGTTGCTCTTTGTAGTGCAGTCAATTCCTGGATTGGATCTGTTAAGTCATTGCCATTGGGTCCGTCTGACAACCGATGTAAGAAATTCAATAAATGGGCCACTTCATCTCACTTGGACTGAGTGTGAGGAACATCGTAGGCTTTCCCAATTGTCGCATCATGGTGTACACATTTCTCTTCCTTTGTTGCCAATACTGTACTGAAATCGTTATTGATTTGAGGAAGAATAGATTTCGCTCAATGCACTGCTCCATGAATAAGGCGGTCCTTAATTAAGGTCCACGTGTAATTTTTGCGGTTGCCGTGCACTTAAAAGTACATTGCAAGCCTTCGGAAACTCTAAGCCGAAGAACTTTCATTGTCATATACAACAAATTTGGTTTGGCCACACGCCTGTCTTGACGACGAGTTTCACTGGATGCCATCATGAAATATGTCACCCGAACCCCTGGCTTGAATTTCCGTAGATGGCCGAAACAAATGGCAGGAAAAAGCTACCTTTTCGCCGTGCTCGTCATATATTAAAGACACAGGAACCCTGTTTTGCGCGGCAGCGATCTCCCGGCATTTTTTCTCATTCCAAAGGAGCGTTTGCTGATGCCCAAGCAGCAATTCTGTCTCATTATCCACGGCAATGGTTTCCAGCTCAATTTGAAGATCCACTACAGGGGTTTCAAGACCATCTATGGCGATCTGATCAATTGTGATCCCGTAGCGGTGGTACAGTGGTGTCGTAATCTAATAAGAAAGCCACGCTTTAAACGTTGTTTCCTTTATAAAGCCGGACAAGTAAGACGACTTATGGATTACGTGTTTTTTGATGAACACGTTGAAGGCCTGATCATCATCGAGCTGACGGGGAAGAGAGCATCGTCTCTCTTACACAACGCAAACGGTAGAACAACATTCGAGCAAAAAGAAAATTATCAAATGACTATCATATGACATATGCGATTTCGTTCTAATTCCTCAATTTGGTGTAAATTGAACCATTTCTGATCAAAAAGGTTATTACTATGACATCGTTGCTTGCACAAGCAAAACATCAGCAGCTCTTATTATGAGAAAAACTAAAATACTTACATCCGTGATGGTCTTCGGCGACAGTGTCGTATGAAAGAGCCTGTCGTATGACATTTTAGTTTGGTACTGTAATTTGAAAGCTTGTTTTGCAAGTGTCGGAAGCAAAGGCAGTCGATTATCACAGAAAATGTGTCGACTACGGTGACCGCTTACAAGACTGGCCATGACTTTTATTCGCCTTCACACGGCACCGTCGAAAATTTTTCTCTTCGTGCAAAGATTGACTGTATATTATGAGAACTTTCGACGGAGTGAAGAGATAGTACGAAGGCCGCCATGTTTCACGCACAGTCTGACGTTTGTTTACTCAAAAAGTGGATAAGTGAGCAAGAAAACGGTTGACAAGTTGCAGAGGTGAATATTACTTCTTTGCCTTCAGAATCAGATTGTAAAATTCGATTATGGAGGGAAACGTACACTGAAGAAAAAATCCGTAGAAACTGTACCGAATTCCGTAGATTGTGCCTACGGATCCGTATTTCCAGAAAAAAAAAATGTAAAATCCGTAGATCTCCGGCATCTCTGCCGCTGCTGCTTTTATCGAGATGTGCTCTCCTCGCCGTCCGTCAATTGAATGACGGGAAAATGATAATGCTTGCTCTTATTGGCGTTGACGGCAACTCTGTAGCTCGTTACTCCTATGAGAAAATCCATAAGCAAACGTCAGACTGTGCGTGAAACATGGCGGACTTTGTACTACCCTTTCACTCCACCGAAAATTCTCATAAGAAACTGTCTATATTTGGTGGAAGAGCAATTTTTTCGACGGTGCTGTCAACGCCAATAGTATTTGCTTTGCTACTGATTAAGCCGTCAACCAATCGTAATCATCCAATTTTCGGAGGACACAAACAGATGTGATTAAAAAGTAAGTTTACTTTTAGTTGCTATTTTATATTTTATTATTATTTATATTATTATGATTACACAGCATCACTTTCCTACAACTACGACATCCAGAGGTAGAAACCAAGCCCGCTTCGGATCCATCTCATCCAGTTCACGTGGAGTTGCCTTGTGTGCGTAGCCCTTGGATACGTAGTCCGCGATTTGCTGCCTAACGTTGTTGTACAAGGTTGGTGATTTCTGAAGACGACGTTCTAAACACTTCAGTCTCTGCTCAGCCATGGACCTGCTGCTGAGAAACTCAACGTTGTCGAACTTCCACAGACGTCCGGTTTCGAATCTGCCCGTTTCCTGGTCCTGGTTGTGGTTGCTTGAAGAATCTCTTTGGCTCGCTTGTCGTCCGCTAATTCTTCCGCCTGTCACCGAAACCCCAACGCTCTCCATAGAGAAGAAACTCTTCACCAACCTCTCGCAACTTTAGCGTTGCCTTCAACCTTGTGTTGACCAAACCTATCAGGATACCCGGAACAGCGTCGTTGTAGCTTTGAACAGGTAAACCTCTCATGTACGGGTATTTGCTCCTCAGCTCTTCAAAATGTATAGACTGTCGCGGTAGTTCTAGTCCATCGATGGTTTGCACTTTGTGTAGGGTGAACTGCTTGCCTGTGGTTACTCCAGAAATATTCAGCTGAATTTGATGGGATTCTTCTTGCACACGCTTGACACCGTTAGTCCACTGCATACACAGAGGAGAAGTCGGACCTTGTACATCCAACTGCTCTGCCAAAGACCGGTCCATTTAAGTGGAATCTACGTTGTGCACTCGCTGTTTATACATCCCCCAATCCAGCTTATGGGGTGTTTACACTTATGCTATTTCACTAGCGCTAATGAGCTAGCTGCTAGCTAAAAAGCTCACTAGCATAATGTAAACAGGGCATCAGCGTCTACCAGCATGACATTTCAGGAGCAACTGAAATTCGTGCTAGTTGGCGAGTACACTAGCGCGAGTAAATCCGCACAGATGTGAATACCCCATTAATGTTGGCTGGAAGTTTTTCGACCAGCTCCTCGATCAGGATTGGGTTTGCCAAATGTACTTGCTGTCCAGTCGAAACTAGATGAACACAAACATTTCGCACAGCCAAACCGAAGCTGATGACAGTTCCCAATTTTTCTGGCCGCGGTATCGGTGTTGCTCGATCTTCAGCCAGCAGGGAGTTGATGATCGCCTCCGGTCGCCCATAAAGAACTCACAACGTGTTCATAATTTCAGGAACGTTCAACGGGTGAAGGGGAAAGCTGCTTACTGATTTCCTCGCGTCCCCTTTCAAGCATCGTTGGAGTCGCATCAGGTTCTCCGAATCGTTGTACCCACACATCTGCGTGGACGTCTCGTAGCTGCTACAGAAAATCATCCACTCTATTGGAACCCCAGCAAAGGACGGCAGGTTTTCGGGAACAACATATACATACAGTTGAGAATCAGTGTGTGCGGTATGCCGTGCCTTAACCAACTAGGCCCACTGTACTTTATCACTCCCACTGTAGTATAATATCCAGTGTCAGGACAGGCAATAAGACATGATGCCGAATTAAACCATTACCCCCACCATTTTCATAAAATTACATCCGCTGGGTAAATGACTGTCTGGGTCTATTGTACTCCAACCTATTGTCCGTGCCTGGTGCGTCATCAAACTCCTACCCGATTAGTGGATGCTTCCAGTCCACTATTAATGACTGCCTTTGCCCATCAAAATCCTCATTTGCCCTAAAGATATCATCATGATATTCACCATTCTAGTCCTGAGCTGGCTTTTTCATCAGGTCAACCCCATCCGCTTTGCTCCGGACATTGTTAGTCCGGTGAATCGCACCCTGGAGCAATCCTGTCCACCGGGAACGTTCCTGTTCGGTTCGCTGCAGGATAGCATTCTGGACATCATCAGTACCACCAGTCGCAATCCATACGACGGATTATCCGCGGCGAAGCGATCGAGTCTCCTCACTGTCAAATGCGACAAGTTTCTAATCCATTGCTCGCTAAGGACGATAGCTATTAGTTTGTTTTACTGTTGCCCGGAACCGCAGATGGGTGCCAGCTTCAATGGGCACGTCCAGTGGAATCAGGGACACTTGGAGGTGGTCATCGAGAAGGATGTTTTCTATTTGCAGGGCTGTTTGGAGCACCTGGATGGGATCGCCACTCAAGGACGGTTCGTCATTTTGAAAGAGCTGTACCGGGAGGTCGAGATCAAGGAGTGCCGAACGAAGTTTGAGTTTGCTGTTCAGAGAAACATCCGGTACTTGACGATGCAGTTCGTGGCGATGCTGTTGCTCTTATGTTCCGTTGGCATTTGCTGTTTCTCGCTGATGATCTGCGATGGTGTTCATTTCGGGTTAGAGCAAAATTTCAGCAATGCACCGGCAGTGCCGATTTACTATTAAGTTGTTGTGAAATAAATGTAAATGCAAAGTGATCGACAGAAATCCCGTTTCCGTTTCGTTTTTCAAAGCCATCAAAGCTTAATACGTGCTCCCGTAATCGTCCCCATTAGGGCAGATGTGATAATTGAACCACGTGTAGACCGAATCGAGTGGTTCGTTGGAAGGATGTTACCCCCGGGCGTACCCATAACGTCATTCCGGACGGGCAGATGATCACCTGCTTGCCCCACCACAGAATCCAAAAAAAAAAAACTCAAAAAGGAAAAAGCACGCCCGCAGATGGTGCGAAAGATATACAAAAACATTTAGGTTGAAGTTCAGTCTTTCCATGAAAATACTCAATAACGCACGGTTCATCGAATAGAAACGAAGAAAAAAACTGTTCATTCGACCAATTTTCAGAACGTCAATGAACGAATGTTTGCAGAATCGCGCAAAGAGAAGACCGAAAAGATGCAAATCATCATCCGCCCGTCCGAAAATCCGGCCAAAGAAGCATAGGAAAAAAACTAAAATTGCTGAAGAACGCACGCCCCTCCCGAAACCGGTACCGCAAATTAAATAGATCGGTTTATCGATCTTTTAATGGAAAATAATAATTAGCGCATTGCGAGAAATATTTTCGCGCATGGATCTTCTTATTTTGCACGTTTTTAGTGGATTCTTTCGTTCCTTCCCGGGGGAGGAGGTACTTTCTATCGATAGTGTTAATAGGCCGAATGATGATTATGGTGATTACCGGTAGCTGGACGAAATCTGCTTTAAGTACGTGTTTGGAACTGTTTTTCTTCGAGATCGTTATCTACTTATGCGCTTCAATGGCTAGCTGGAGATTGGCGTTCTATATAGGCCACACTAGAACGGAACTGACTGCAAGAGCCAGCACCGAACGGGACCAAGGCCCTCGGCAAGGTTGTTATTATCACCCAAAGACGATTAAAAACCCACCATGCTGAAACGGGAACGATAGCAAATGACGTGAGTGCGGATTCCGGTGGTCCATACCCAATCCGAGAATCATCGAATGTGTTGCAGCCCAGAAACACCTCCGAAAACGCAGAAGAAGAAATTGCATAACTCAACAATTTGCCGTCAGCTGTTGGGTGTGCTGGTAATTGGTAAATTTGTTCTCAGCACCAATATCGATATGATCGCACAATTGCAAATTTCTGATTGTGCTGTGGATAGATGAAAACAAGAAATTCTGTAGATCATTAAAATGGCAAAGCTCGTTGTTTATTGGGCTGAAAACAACACATTTTCCCAATAGCCCCAATGCGTCATGCTTCAGGGTAACCAGGTGCATGTGAATTCTACGGCTTTAATTCCCCACACGGATCTCAATGGATTCAAAATTTGGGCTGACTTGGCATTGGTCGTTTGAAGCAGGCTCGATGGAGCCTCATTCGCGAGTCTGAAATGAGCCAAGTGTAGCATTTTTCTGAGGAGAAGAATTCCTTCACACAAATCATTCCACCGAGCCTCACAATCACAGCTTGTGAGCGAAGGGGGATACAACGGGAACGAGGTTTACTGCCATCGATTTTCATGTTTTCTTCCCAACGCTCTCAGACCAGGACGTGCTTTCTTGCTGTGCGAATCTATTTGCATTTGGCAGAAGGAAGTACTGTTACCTAAAACTACAACAAATTTAAACAGCACTTTTCAGTGCTCAACCTCCTTGTTTGGACCCTACCAGAGGTAATCCTGCTTGGATATAGATTTGGGAAATTCCTCTTCGATCCTTCAGATTCTTACAGTAATTGATTTGGAGAAACGTTGTATTTTTTTTATCTAGTTCGTTTATTTGGAAGGCTCAATCGCGTTAGCTTTACGGAGCCGATAATTCATTGTTCACTGTGTGTAACAAAATTCACTTATTTCTATGTCTAGTAGGAGTTGGGCCGATTACTCGCGGCTTACTCGAGGTTAGAAGGGTACATTTTCGAAGGATAGGATCAGGGGAGGAGCTTGGGGTAGGGTTTCGTTGTCTCATCAGAGCGTTGTCGCCAGTATGAACGGTAGTGCTCTTCTAGCTTCGTCCGGAGTTCGACCGGCTATGGTGTTGTGGGCAACGATGAGACTCATCGAGACGGGGGGACAAGACAAACAAAAACTAATAAAGAGAGACAAAAGACAAAAGGAATTAAATTCTTATACTAGACATTTGAAGAAAGACATAAACGGACTGCATATAGCAGAGATCACGGGTTGCCAACACGTCTCTGATAGGAACATAGGGTTGTCTTCCTTGGGCCTCGAGGGTATTCAAAAGTCGCTCTCTGGCGGCGTCATTATCCGTACATTGCCAAACTGCGTGTTCGATGTCATCGTAACCGTTTCCACACCGACAGATGTTGCTGTCCACGAGGTTTATTCTATTGAGATGAGCATCTAGCGAGTAGTGGTTGGACATAAGTCTACTCATCACGCGAATGAAGTCACGACTTAAGCCCAAGTCTTTAAACCAAGCTCTCGAAGAAACATTAGGAATAATTGAATGTAACCACCGTCCAAGATTTCCAGTGTCCCAATCGGTTTGCTAACTCGAAAAGGTACTCTGACGCACTAAATGGTAAAATTCATCGTGTGAAATTTGCCTGTCATACAATTCGCCTTCCTGCGCGCCCACCTTTGCGAGAGAGTCCGCCTTCTCATTGCCTGGGATTGAGCAATGTGAGGGGACCCATACAAAGGTAATCATATATGATCTTTCGACCAGCACACTCATCTGCTCCCTTACCTTTGAAAGGAAATAAGATGAGTGCCTACCTTGTTTCATCGACCGAATAGCCTCAATCGAACTGAGACTATCCGTGAAGATGAAGTAATGGTCTGCGGGCATGTTGGAAATCATCCCCAATGCGAAGTTGATTGCTGCCAGCTCAGCAATAAAAACGGAACAAGGTTGCTGAAGTTTGCGGAAGGCGCTAGAGTTTTCATTGAAGACACCGAAGCCAGTGGATCCATTGAGACGGGACCCGTCTGTAAAATATCTTTTCATGCAATTGACTTGTTGGTACTTTTCAGTAAAAATACGCGGAATAATAATAGTATGAAGTTGATCGGGAATCCCATGAGTTGCTTGTTTCATGGTCAGATCATATTCAATTGAGGAACTGCGATTGGTGAAGTGAACACGGTCTGGAGTATAACAAGGAAGACACATATCTGATGATATGTAGTGGTGGTAGATTCTCATAAATCGAGATTGTGTGTTCAGCCCAAGAATTTCTTCAAAATTAGCAATTATAAGTGTGTTCGTCACTCCGCATTTGATTAGTATTCTGAGAGAGAGCTCCCAGAAACGGTTCTGGAGGGGTGTTACTCCTGCCAGAACCTCGAGACTCATGTTATGCGTTGAGTGCATACAGCCGAGAGCAATACGCAGACAACGATATTGAATTCGTTCCAATTTTATTAGGTGACTTTTTCTTGCCGAGAGAAAGCAGAAAGAGCCGTACTCTAGAACAGAGAGAATAGTTGTTTTATAAAGCGTTATGAGGTCTCCCAGATGAGCACCCCACCATGTGCCGCAAATTGAACTGAGAAAGTTGATCCTCTGCTGACATTTTTGCTTCAAATACGTAATATGGGCATTCCAAGTGCACTTTGAATCAAACCAGACCCCAAGTTACTTGAAAGACAATGATTGGGTAATGTTTCTGGCCAAAAGATTAAGCTGCATTTGGGCTGGGTACCGCTTTCGAGTAAAAACTACCAGTTCAGTTTTCTGCGGCGAGAATTCGATCCCTAGATTCATAGCCCAAGAAGACAAGTTATCTAAGGAATTTTGCAATGGTTCTTGCAAGTCCACGGCATGTGGACCTCTTACGGAAACCAAACCGTCATCTGCAAGTTGTCTTAGCGTGCATTGTTCTGCCAAACAGTTGTCGATATCTTTGACATAAAAGTTATAAAGAAGAGGGCTGAGACATGAGCCTTGGGGCTGGCCCATGTAACTAATTCTGGAAGTTGTCAGTTTTCCAAGAGAAAAGTTCATTTGCTTTTCTGACAACAAATTGTACAAGAAATTATTTAAAATTCCAGAAAGTCCACATCTGTGCAGATTGTCTGACAGAATTTCAATGGAAACTGAATCAAAAGCCCCCTTAATGTCCAAGAATACTGAAGCCAATTGCTCCTTGTGTGCAAAGGCCAGTTGAATATCTGTGGAAAGCAGCGCTAGACAATCGTTTGTTCCTTTGCTCTTGCGGAACCCAAACTGTGTATTTGAAAGCAAGTTATTTGTTTCGACCCACTGATCGAGTCTCCGAAGGATCATTTTCTCCAACAATTTCCTAATGCACGAAAGCATAGCAATCGGACGGTATGAGTTATGGTCAGGCGCTGATTTGCCAGGTTTTTTAATGGCTATTACTTTGACCTGTCTCCATTCAGGCGGTACAATGTTGAATAAATCTAGCAAGCGTCTTTTAGCGATATCTGGGAGATTTTTCAGAAGATTGAATTTAATCATATCGCTTCCCGGTGAGGAGTTGTTCGATGAGAGAAGAGCCATAGAGAAGTCCAGCATTTTGAATGGTCTATCCAGAGAGCCGCCGCTAGGAGACGCTTCTCGAAGAATATTTTGTGCTGGAACTGAGTCCGGACAGACCTTTTTAGCGAAATCGAATATCCATCGGTTGGAGTATTCTTCACTCTCATTGCGGTTACGCATGTTGCGAGCCACCCTCCACAAGGTGTTCATTGAGGTTTCTCGTGAGAGTCCCTCGACGAAATTGCGTCAATAACCGCGTTTTTTTGCTTTGATTAATTGTTTCAGCTTTGTCTCAAGCTTTGAATATTCCTCGAAGTAAGTGGAGGTTTTGTGTCTACGAAAAGCTTTGAAAGCATCAGATTTTTCTACATACAATTTTGTGCATTCTTCGTCCCAACCAGGTGTGGCTGGTCTCCTTTTAAAGGGTGCACTTGGAACTTTTCTTTTTTGTGCTTCCAGTGAGCTTTTGTAAATCAAATCGGCGAGGAATCGATATTCTTCCAATGGTGGAAGCGCATCTATTGATTCGACACCGATTGTCACCGCCGTTGCATATTCTACCAGTCGATGTTCCTTGTAAGATCAAATGGAACTCGAGATGGTTCTGCAGAGTGAGGGCCACACTTTATTGAAATGATGATTGGCAAATGATCGCTACCATGGGGATCATTGATAACCTTCCACTGACAATCCAATGATAGCGATCTTGAACACAAAGATAGGTCGAGTCGGCTTTCTCGAGCCTAGAAACGTTGTATTGCCCCCATGGCACCTAAACGCAAAAGAAAAGGGCAATCTCTTGATCCCCTTTCTGATGAAATTTATTCAAGCAATGAGAATGATCCACCATCCAGGAAAAATGTCAGTAACCTTTTCTGGCTTAATGTCATTTGTATTTTCAAACTTGTTTCTGCTCAACTTCGTAATGCGACTTTTCTTTACTGCAATCGTTTACAGAATAATCTGCTCAAACTCCTTTCATGTTCACGTTCTTTCAGCTTCCCCTCTTACGCACCTTTATCTTACTCGGCATCCGGTCAGAGTTTTTTTTTTTTTTTTTTTTTTCTTTGGATTTGTCTTTTCAGACAGGCTAAGACCATGGCTGGTCCATCTCGCCCCGGTTAGAGTTTGCGTTTCGATGCTCTGATGGAAGTCCAATCGCTGTTGTAAAGCTTCCCGCTAGTGTGCGTTCATTAGCACACTAAAATAAAATACCATTATGCTCACTGAATTATTTATTTTCTCTTCTGCAAGAGTAACATCATTAAGGTCAACAACTAATTTGTAATATATCTTTCACAGAGATAAAATACATTAGTTAGAACTGTTAATTCCAATGTATAATTCGATTATCTTATTATGTATTTCATATTTGGATTGTTGTAACTATGGATAAAACTAAAGAGGGTCTAGTATAAGAGAGGAGCGAATAATTGCCTTCTTCGAAAACCCCACAATCCAGACACTCTCTAGATAAAACCTTAGCACATGCTTTAATATATTTGTATTGTTATGTTTTACCCATTTTATTTAGATTTGACTATAACTTGAAAAGTTCAGATAACAGTGTGGCCTATAAATCAAACGTTGTAGTGTTTCAATCAATCTGTTCACATCTCTAAACAATAAATGACATGTAAATAGATCAGTGCACAAAGATTTGCTGCACTCTTCTATCACCCGTAAATTTTGACAGTTTTGTGTGGTTCGTTTTGGCTCCCATTCGTTGCCATCTCTTTAACTCAGAGACAAAATGATTGGTACCAAAAACTGAGGTTAGGGACCGTGCACTGCTCTATACTTTCAAGGTTTGTTTTTGTTCGTCTGTTCATCTCGGCGCCTCCCCGAGGGAGGTGACACATCTAAATCTCAAGTTTAGATGCTCAACAAATCTCACACTAGCGAATCAATCTTCAAAAAATCTTCTTTCATTTGCATGATCTTTTTGCAGGAAATCTTCAGAATCGTCATCAATCTTCTTTCTATCTAATCAGCGTGCGCGCAGCTACCAACAGCAAACCACAATATTTTCTGCATCGTAGATAGAGTCGTCCCCCTTGCCGTCACCTCATAATCTACCATGGCAAACCCGGTTAACTCAACCTTATGCTCGAAATATCTGCCACATGAAACACAGCGATGACAACACAAGGGAAGGCACTTCATGTAAACAAAATCGTCCTTACTGTACTCTAAATGGATCTCCCCTTCAGCAGGATGCACTGATGACCAACATATCATCAACTGTCAGCAACCCAAGGGGTTGGTCACTCCGCACAGTGTGTCAAAAATACAGATGGGCACACCTGGGCACATTCATTGGCACCCATGGTTAGAAATTTTCATAATATTTAAAGCTTCTGGCAACACAACTGGGTACTCTGTGCCTGTGTCAAGATGTTAATCATTGTTTTTGACACAATCCAATTTTTGGTTTCATAACTGCAACTGTGAATTTCCGGCGAAGTTCTGCCATGGGTTCCTCACCAGTGCTGAGATTTGTCATTGTCATTGACAGACTTTTGAGCGCTATTGACAAAATTGTTTTTCACATAGTCAATGATAGACTTGATCCTCAAAAAAATCTTTGTCAAAATCTCATTCATTTTTTCGTCAATGACAAAGATTCACCTGGTAACAGAAAGTGTAATTTCTTGCATTCTAAGACACATTATTGTTATCCAAGCGGTTCAGGACGTAGATGCTTAATCACTTTAATGGCTCCATGTAATTGTTTTGCTCAAGCCATTTAATTTCATTTCAAAATTAGCTAATAAACAAATCAGCACATGTTCGTCACTGACAAAAATGCTACTGACAATTGACATGGTTTGCCTTGACGATGACTGTTAGCTCAAACGAGTGACCAAAGCAGAATTTTGAGTATCACCGTGTATTGTCGAAATTTTGCAGCACTGTTCCTCACAGCACACATATTTTAAAACATTAGCTAAAAACCCGTCAAAAGTCAACGGGGTATGCTTGCGGGATGATCGATGTCATCAAGGTGATGACCGTTGCCAAGTACAACTGTAATCTGGGGTGGTACTGGAATTCTTGCGGATGGTGCTGGAATCGCTACCGGAAGACTTCGAGATCGGAGAACCTCCACTCAAGACGATCGAACTGTTCAAGGATCTGGTGCGGAAGGCTTTGGTGTTTCATCACAGTTTGATCAAAGTTGTGAAGGGGGTGGCATGGTTCCGGCAGCTGATTGAAAAGATGACCATGAAGGAACTGCTACTGGTCATAATGCCGATTCGGAATGTGATTAGTGAGTTGGTTAGTGGGGAGAGCGAGACCCTGAAGGAGGAAATGAAGAGAATGTTGAAGACGTTGGTAGATCGAGGAGGGGAGGGGAGATTCGTGACGGAGCTGAAATCACAGCCGGACGAGGCTAAGTGGAATTGTAAGATGTTGATTGGTCAGTTGTTGGGCTTGAAAGTGAGCTCCGGAAAATCTTCTTCTTCATTCCTTTATTTAACGTCGGTCTCTGTTCCGCAATCTAGTACCAATCACAGACGGACATCGATTGACGGGAATCGAATGTGCAGAAAGGCAGCTTCCACACCTGTGTAGGATATCGCACTCATTCAAACACACATGGGCCGGGACCAACGGCTTACTTCCCTTCCGAAGGAAGACATGACTAGAGATTTTTATGCCTCAGGAAAATCCCACCGACCTCAGCTGGGATGGAACCCAGGCCCATTGGGATGAGAAAGCAGTCACGCTTACCACTACACACTGGCGCAGGCTTCATATAGTATATCAAAATATGTTATCAATATGATTTCAAAAACATCATTTTATATCATTTTGATATTATTTTGATATTCGATTTTGTTCGGGTTCAGGCATGTCCGATATTTTAAGGGAAGTTCCATGAGCTTCAAGAAAGTATCGGAAAAATTCAAGGACATTGCACGATCTTCTGGATAGATAAAAGATTTTCAATTCCAGGAACATCATCAAAAGAGTAACGAGAGCTTTACTGTTTATAATCGAAGAATACAAATCAAGAAGACTGGAAACTGTTCCCTTCTCCCATACAAATGTCAAACGTCACTGATATCAGCACCTCTGTCAATCAAAGGAGGAACTTTGAAGCACAAATGTTAGTGAGACTGCTGATAAACAGTGACTGTGTGTGTGACCTAATGTCACCGAAATGAATAATCATAATACGGTACTCGTTGTTGTTTTTGTTTTGCTCTGCAAAATTTCACGGCAATTTTTATCTTAATCCCAGGTGGTTTTCAAACTCCAAACCGAAAAACTTGTCATGGTGGATTAAGAAGAGGATTGAAACTTGGATCGATACCTAGTGAAAGTAACTTTTACTTGTAAACGAGGAACAATAAGGAATTGGCAGCTTTCATCACCATTGAGTGAACTACCGTCATTCGGAAGCAGCTGAAAATTCAAGGATTCAAAACGAAGAACGATCCGGTACCTATATCACGATCCAACGGAAAGCGTAGCAGGATCTAATGTTGGAGAAAATGAAAATGAAATGTTAATGGGGTGTCTGCACTTATGCTATTTCACTAGCGCTAATGAGCTAGCTGCTAGCAAAAATGCTCACTAGCATAATGTAAACAGGGCATCAGCGTCTACCAGCATGAAATTTCAGGAGCAACTGAGGAGCAATTGACGAGTACACTAGCGCGAGTAAATCTGCACAGATGTAAACACCCCATAAAGGACTACAATCCCAAACGGTATGTATTGATAAAGAATATATTACCATTTTAGATGTTGTCAGAACATGAAACGACCGGATAGTGATCTTCTGTATGCTTTAACAATTCTTGGAATCGACCGACCCCTTCCAGAGAATGATAACAGCAGTGTCGGATTGGCCAGTGGCATTCAAATGGTCAGCGAGTACTGTGCCAAGTTGCCGAGCGTCACAACCTAACTGCCCCCACTGTGGCCAGGTGCCAAAGCCGTGCGGAACGGGCATGCATTTTACTAATGCACCTAAATGCATCACTAAAGGACTAAGGAAGATAATTCTGGAGGATAATTATGAGAAAGCAAATTAATTAGTCCCACCATCATTGTGAATGGCATCATTGCCATAATTTTAATTTTCAAAACAAATTTACATACGCATCTGTTCAATTTCAACTGGAAGTTTACTCGTTGTCAGCGTAAAGCAAAGAAAGAAACTTTTCACTTTTTACGACAATCATAACAAAACTAATAATTGACAGCTATTTATTTCTACCTATGTGTGTGAAGGCACTCGTGAATTAACACATACCATCATACACAGGTTCCACTTTTGCGCAGAACAGGCGTTGCCGTTACTGTCTCCTGATTTTTGGTAGAGTTTCCAGTCTTCTTGATTTGTAGTCTTCGCTATAATCCAATATGGATTTTCGTACATTTTGAGATAACAACACTAACCACTATCAATTGGCATCTACTTTCATATTATGTGTTCAAACTATGGGCTTTGATCGTGAAAATGTGGAAAAAAACATCAAGTCAGTTTATCCCATCAAACTAAGTAATCGCATATCACCCAAGTAAAACAGCTAGTTATAAAGGAGTTGAAAATACCTGTAATTATTAATAGTTTATATTGCTTCATTTCACACTTGTAAACAGCGTAAAAAGCGCAAGATTTGGAGCCTTATGGAACTAAAAATTAGTCATATAACAAGGTTGCGGATGTTCATCCTTTTTCGCTTTTTCAGGCATTCTTCTATGTAAACTTGGGATGTCATCGTCAAGGATGTGACAAATGGTTCCGTTTTCAGGCCACAACTGCAAATTGCTAGCCAAATCATGGCCTTCTTCGCGAACTTGTCGGCAAACACGAACTTGAACCTTCACGGTACATCCCCACTTCCAGCTGTGATGTAAAACTTTCGACCGGGAAGCTGCATAAAATCGAGTTTGGTGTATGTTTCGTCATCGAAGCAGCCCTTGTGTTTCG
This sequence comes from Ochlerotatus camptorhynchus, assembly GCF_037179485.1. Classification (NCBI taxonomy): domain Eukaryota; kingdom Metazoa; phylum Arthropoda; class Insecta; order Diptera; family Culicidae; genus Ochlerotatus; species Ochlerotatus camptorhynchus. The sequence continues at coordinate 4,131,806 of NW_027040858.1, read as the reverse complement.
CCAAAACACGGTCGTACAAGAACCTTGCACTCTTTTTGGCCACGGAATTATGCTTCATGTGCCGGTTCGGATGTTTACTGGCTTTGTACGACTTGTATCCTTCCCTGGCAAGGATGCTCCGCACCGTTTGAAAGTTGGCGTTGTACCTTCTGGTCACACCTCGGATCGAAAAACTGGGGTTAGCTTTAACGCACCTCAACACCTTGCTGCACAGCTGACGATCCCTGGGTTCCAGTTTTTTCGTAGGTCCGTTTGATTCCTTTCCACACTCTGAGTTTCCCAAACTGTTGTTTTCGGCATCTTCAGCACTTTAGCCAGCTTGGAACCGGACCGCTCCGGATTGTCCAGGTGTTTGTGTACAATATTTTTTCTTCTTTAGAGTTCCATTTGACGTTATTTCTGAACGCGACCGACTACTTTGATCAAACTTCCACCAGTTGTTTGCTATAGAAGTGTAAACAAACCACTGTTAAAGATTTTCGATTTCCAACACTTGAGGCGTGCTAGCATAGAGGTAACTCTAAGACCAGAAGGTCCCGAAGAAACGTGCTCAACTTTTTGGCTCAGCTCTGGTACTATCTTCGGTCCCAAGCTAATCGGTGCACCCTTCGGAACATAGGAAAATCCACGAACCCCTCATTTTATCTGTCAAACTTTCATAGCGAACCAAAACAAACATTGTGAACTACTGGAATTTATACTAGAATGGGGTACGTGAATCGATTTGCTTGGGACCAATAGGCTAGTCAAGTAGTGAGCCAATTTAAAATCGTTAGTTTCGTATCGATTGTTGCTACTAGTCTTAGGCTGCGAACCATTTGCTGAGTTGAATTTAACTCGTGGTTAAAAGTGACATTTTGAAAGTTATTTTCTATGTTCGAAAATCCCCGTGCTGTCGATCGACCGGTTTTTGAGCCACGGTTGTCAAAATTTAACTTTTTGTCTGTCAGAAATAACCATGCTCGGATAGCAGGGTTAATCGGTAACTTTCCATCTGTCAAATTTTATCCACAAGTTAAAAAAAATCGCAGAATGGTTCAGAGCCTTAGAGTAACCTCTATGCTAGCACCGCGTATTGAGGAAATTCTAAAACTGTCTATCTACCATCGCTCATAGGCGCCAAATTATACAGTGGAAGGGTGGTTGGCGAGGCGCTTTTGTCACACCAATTATTTTCAGATTCTCATAAAAACTTAGTGGCGCCAACTTGGCTTAAATAGCGGTGCCAGTGGTGTAGTCGTAAGCATGATTGCCTCTCACCCCAGCAAGCCTGGGTTCTATCCCAGTCGGCGCAGCCGGGATGTTCTGAGGTGTAAATGTGCAAATGGCAGCAATCCCCCAGCACGGTCTCGCGTATATGCAGCAAGCTTTGGCACGTCTTACCTGTGAGGCGGTCGGGAGCGAAAAAAGAATGAGTTGAGGTGAAAGCCGTTGACGACGCCGTCACCAACACTCGTCTGCGGTCGATCAATGCGTCATCCAAAGTCAATCCACTCTAAAAAAGGAGTTAAAGGGAATTATGGTAGACTGTGTAATAAAACTGGATTACTTGTGCGTGACGCATTTAACTGCATTTTATTTCAGGAAAAAAAAAAGAATTCAACTACTTTTGCTTCACCTGTTTCGAATCAACATGAATTTATCTATATCCATTTTGCTTGATCCTAACCCGTTCAGATTTATGGCAGCATTTATGGAGGCGAAGTAGCCTGCAAAAAGTTAAACGTCAAAGTTTGTTTATCTTTCGATATTTGCGCTGTGGGATCCAGGATTCTTCCAGGCGGTTTTCTCCAGATGGATTGTGAAAAGTTACTCAGATAGTTTACGATACTGTTTTACAAGTGATGTACGATTGAATGAAATTTTCGGAGAGTTGATTCTTTCGCCGAATAAAATCGCTGCTATGGATCGGAAACCAGCTAATCTCCGCTAACTAACAGTTTCAGTGGTTTGCTGTCGATTGTCATGTATTCGCAAGATCTGGAGAAGGCTGGTATGTTTTTAAACTTTCCACGCTCACTTTACTCTTCTCCGCCAGATGGTCAGTCGTTGATGGTGTGCTGATTTTTCTAAAGAAGTAAATTTTGCTGAAATTGACTTGAATTTTTCATCCTACTTCGTCTAGCCTTCGAGATTGTAAACAGAATAATTGGGGAGTTTATGATGTTAAAGTGCAAGCCTAAAAAGCTTTTTGCTCTAATGCAAAACCTAATTGTTTTATGGTTGCTTTTATAATGATAGAACACGTTTATAAAGAATTTTATAAAGATATTCATAAACAATTTCTAATGACGTTTATGCTTGAATTGCAGAGCAGTTTTAAGGAGGGATTGAGAACTGTTTTAAATTTATTTTTAAAACAAGGCAGTTTTTGACTTTCTTGCCAGACTATAAAAGGTTTTTAAAACAGCAAAAAGCTGAATTACTAAGCAGGAATGTCTTACACTTTGAAATGCTGTATTTATACTAAATGGATTGTTCATTGCTGTTATAAAACCATCATAAATCAGAGTGGATGCCAAATGGTTACTGAATTGTTGCTTGGGAAGCAACGGTAGATTTGTCTTTATCTGGCTTCATCCGTAAGAAGGCTTGGTGTTCGGCGGAGGTATCCGTCATTGAGCGCAAATGGTTTTCAATGTTCCGTACGAATGATGTATAACAGGTGTGTCCTTTAGACTTGGTCACAGATTTGCAGCCTTGACAATTGCTTGTAACTCCTGGCCAAGAGAAAGATACAACAACTTTGACCTGTACACGGGATCGTTCGCATTATGCAAGGACACCGCAACTTCAAAGTTTTCGATGAACTCGTACCACTCGGCTCACATTTTATTGGGGCGGACGCCACTGGGGAAGGGCTTAATATGTTCGGGGCGCACGTTTGAGTATGAACATTGGGCATTAGGAGATTCACGGCTGAAATCCCAACTTTTTTCATTTTCGCGATTCATCGGCTGCGGGGTGCTGGACTCGAAATGGCTAATAGCTTTCGTCAGATCGGCGAGGATCTTCTCAATCTGTTTCATGCGGTCACTGGTGCTATTATTCTCTCTCTCTTGCTTTGCAGTCCGGTTTGATTGGGTTTGCTGGTTTTTTTTGTGTGGGACTTGTCTTCGATAAGAGAACGAGCACTTCCTGTGCTATAAGCACTGCTGCGGTCATTAGTGCTTCCGTCATTCTCACTGCCATCCTGGTTTTCACTATCGCTGCTGCTTCCATATCGTTTGCTACAATCGCTATCGGTTTCTGAGCATTCACTATCATGGTCGCTGTTATTTTCGTCGATGCCACTGTGGTTTGCTTCCTGCTCGAGTTCTCCATCACTTGAATGGGCTTCGTCATTTGCCAGAATATATTTGCCGTTGCTTGCCATTCTTTCCGCTTGTTTTGGAATAATGTGTTTAAATTTCGAATTTTCAGCCTGTAATTATTAATGAACTTTTATTAGTTAGATTGCATTGAAATAAAAGAATTGCCAAAAATATAAATGACTGGTGACTGGTACAGCTGCTTTGATGCTATAATGCATTTTTTTTTTATTGCGTTGCTTTTGTATTTTGGCAAACTTCTGATGCATTCTAAATCATCTTGTGCGGCTCAACAATTTGCATTGCTTAGAGGTACTTCTATACAGGTAACTTAAGATGAATTGCTCAATTTGCTAAAGCAATTTGCGTGTATTGGGGCCTCCCTTAGCTCAGTCGGTAAAGGCGCAGCTACAAAGCAAGACCATGCTTGAGGTGGCTGGGTTCGATTCCCGGTCCGGTCTACGAATTTTTCGGGTTGGAAAATTTCTCGACTTCCCTGGGCATTTAAGTATGATTGGACTTGCCTCTCAATTATACCAATGCAAAAATGGTACAGACATCGAAAGCTCTCAATTAATAACTGTGGAAGTGCATTCAGAACACTAAGTTGAAAGCACGCAATAAACTAATATCCGATATGCAATAAACTTAAATGTGAAGAAAAATAAGAAGAAGAAGAAGAAGAAGAAGATTTGCGTGTATCAAACCTGTAAAGCGATCACCTCTGCTTTATTAGGCAAAAATGCTAGTTAGAGCAAGCTGGCAAAAATGGGAAAGCGTCTGCTGAAGCATTTTTTTTCCCAAAAGAAGCGTTTTGCAGCGATTGCAAAATGGCGTCTGTCAAGCAGATAATAGTTTAGCTGGACAAAAGGCGGTTGTCCCAATGCGCAATTTATGTGTTTGTACTTTTTTCCCGGCAAACAGCCATTTTGTCTTTGTGGTCACGATTTTCACTGTTTTATTAAACTTACTACCGCGTGAGGAATTATGGTTGGGTTCTTTATTAATCACTGGGAGGATCGCCAATGTGAATATGCAAATTGCAGCAATCCCCCTGCACCACATCGCGTATATGCAGCAAGCTTTGGCACACCTTTCTGTGAGGCGGTCGGGAGCGAAAAGAGGATGAGTTGAGGTGAAAGCCGTTGACGAGGACTTCAGCTCACCGTCACCAACTCGTGTGAGTTCAGCAGCAGTGTCCCCAGGGTTTCAACCGAGATTAAGCACAAATTTGAGTCTTTCTACGTATGCCACACAAAGCCGTTGGTTCCCGGTTCATGAGTTGATGGGTCGATAGGTAGGGACCAGGTGTGGGAGCTGCCTCCCTCGCGTCGGTAGCATTGGTGCTTTGCACGGAAGACAAGATCGACGGAAAACAAATCAAGGAAAAAAAACTTGGCTTTAAACATTAGGGTGCAAAATCACTTTTTACGTGTAGTTTACAAGAAAATCTGAAAATGTTTAGAGGGACCAAAGCACCTAAACCCCCTTCCCCACTTAGTTGGCAGCTATTCATCCGATAGGGCTTGTTCGCCACAGTAAAATTCAGACACAGATACAGCTTATACATCTAGTATACATGCAAAATAGCAAAAACATTCCGATGCTTTATATTTACCTTCCGAAAGGCAGTGGACACCTGAATAGCTTTCCAGAAGACCGCATCTTTGTAGATGATCAATATCTCACAATAAAGCTTTAACACCAAGTTTAATCCCAATCGGCGCCGCCGGGATGTTCTGAATCATAACGTCCCGAGCAGGAACAAATATTTCGATACCTTAAATTGGTATGTATGAGCCTGACATAAGAGGTAAAATACCAAAAAATAATACCAAAAAAATGTTCCCTCAATTTCCTATACCAAATTATGATAATGCAATACCGAGACAATACCACTCAGGTATTTTTTTGGTATCTTAATATCAATTTTTGGTATTTTCAAAGTATTTTGGATGTAATTTTTTGGTATTATTCTTTGGTATTTTACTTCTTATGTCATGCTGGTCAATACCAAATTTTGGTATCAGATCAGGATGAGGTATTCATTAGTTATTTTTTCCAGCTCGGGATCTCTGACCACGCCTTCCTTCGGAAGGGAAGTAAAACCGTTGGTCCCCGGTTCATGAGTTGATGGGTCGATAGGTAGGGTTCAGGTGTGCGAGCTACCTCCCTAGCGTCGGTAGCATTGGTGCTCAGCACGGAAAACAAATCAAGGAAAAAAATGTACCGCTTTGCCTCGCAACAGAATCAGAAACCATGATCAAAAATTAAATTTGTCATAACATGTGTTTTAATAACAAGTACTAGTAAAATTTTGCATTCTGATTCCATTCATGCAAAAAAATGATAAAAATGGCCTATGTACCACTTTTGCTCGTAACGGTTCATATATCTTGAACATTTTCCAAAGGTCCTAAATGCATGAAATTTAGAAAAAATAAAAATTTCAATGTGTCAAAAATTAATGTTGATTCCTTTGCCTGAGATTTATGATTAAATATAGAAGATCTTGATGCTAATGAAATTATTTAACTCTGATATCAGGAAAATTTTCCGAAGTTTGAGATCCCTAAAATTATAAGATCTGGATGCTATATGATCTCATCACAACAAGTTTGCCCAAATTGCTTGTTGAAAATCAGTAAGTCCTAGGCTCCCCCAATCGTAAGCCTCACCATAATAGGTCATCTTATTGCTTGCAGTGGAAATGTACCCAACAGGAAAATAAGAAAACAAGTTGCCTTGACGCCATTTGAAGGAACAGCATTTTCACGAGTTTTTATCTAGCCGCCTCCTCCAACAACATTTTCACGCCAATGAGGTGCATAGATTTGATGTGCATGGGGTGCATATATGAATTTCCAGTGAGTAATCAGCTCTACATTTACCATGACAGCACTGGTCCTAATGAGAGTGTTGGCGCCAGCTCGAATTGTTTTGGATCATTGATCTTGTTAGCTGTTGAAGTAATTGGAAATAAATTATTCTCTGATCCGAAAATTGTTCAAGGTCAATGATTTCCGTAATCTTCCCACGAAATTGCCCACATGATTTGATAACAAACCAGTAATTTGATCTATCGATGCACGAACAGAATAATTGTGAATGTACGGGTTCACTTCGGTCGCCGTCGGTGGAAAGTTGAGCACATTTCATAATTTTTACCACTTTTTTTTCATTGATCATGAAAACCCCGAACCGAGCTGAGCCATTCCATGAGGAGTAAGTGAGGAATCTCGGAGCCGAATGTGATGATGCATGCGATAATTATGGAATGGCGCGTAATTTCCAAACGATTTCCATGGCAGATAGACATAAAATGCTCCGCTTTTGTCGATACGGTTGGCTTGAAGCTGCCGCGCCGCTGTCACCGCCGCCACCGCCACCGGTGGATTGGTAATGGAGCATTCCGAAAAATGATACGTCTGTGAATACGTGGTCCTCATCGTGCATCTGCTTGCCGCCAGCCGCCACCTCCGGTTGAAGAGGTCAGATCCGTATAGGAGAGAAACGAGACGAGATTTCCCTTTCGATTTCAGCTAATGGGAGATGATGATGGAATTGCAGCATCGAAATGGAAAGTCGTGCGTACCTTGGATAATTCGATGATGTTGCACTGTTAGGGAAATGGAGAATGGAAATTTGCATCTTTGGCATGGGCCGAGCGGAAAACGGAGGGATTCAATTTTTGCTGTAACAAATTGGCCATAAATAATGCGCCAAACAGGTGTATCGAGATCACTTGCACAGTACCAGTCAGTGGAGCTGCCGCCACGGTTGCTCTCTGGCCAATGATCTCTTTAAAGAGCCAATCTCGTTTGGTTACATTTGCGGGGGAGAAAATGTAACTGCGGGGCATATCAACCCCAGAAAAACTGGAACGAAGTCGAAAGTATGTATGATTTCGCTTTTAATCATTCGAAGACTACCGATTGAGTATTGTCAGCAGGCAGACGGGTTACAAGCTCCGTAAATTATCTAACGTAAAAAAATCGACGATAAATTTCTGCCATGCTGATGTCGGCTATTCGGTTTCGTGGGTGGGTCCAGTTTCAGGTTTCCCATCCTAGATTGGATTTCCACCAACAACGGTTGAAATTTTTCTTCATCGAAAGGGCGACAGGCAGACAGATGACTGTCGCTCAGCAGAGGAAATTGGACGCACTCACCCACAGGAAATCAGGTGGAGGCATCGGTGATTGACGTTCCTATCTCACCCGCTCATATTGGTGAAATCTACGTTTGCCAATATGCTCAATGATTCCCACGTGTGTGGTGGGAAGTTCGCATGGAAGACGCCTCCCAAGTGATTGATCGTGGTGATCGACAATCGATCACCTGCCCGTTACTAATGATACCTAGTCAGCGCAACGAAAGTAACTTGGGATGGGATGCTATCAGCCAGGAAATGTCCCACGGCACCACTCAGCTGATCAAAACTCCATTGTCAGTAGACCCGTCCCGTTTGATAAATTATCGTTCACCTTTGCTGAGGCTTGAATTCCAAAATCCGCGCAAAAATCCATTTCAGTGTATCGCACTCGCGAATGTCTACTTAATTGCAATATGATCTGAGCACTTCCAATAATTGCTAATCGCCTAATCTCAAATGTAGATCATAATTGGAAACTCTCAAATCAATAATGACCCATACTTGGATGAGGAAAACGAAAAGCAAATAATCGCTACACTGGATGCTGAACTACCCACCGAAAGCCATCATCAGAATTCGCCGAGGAAAGTGAGACCCGTGCCAAGAGGTCAAACGGTTCGTTCCCAATATTTCGCGTGCTGTGCAGAAGCCGAGGAAACGACACTACACCTTTAAAGGTTCCCAGCCACGACGCGCTTGAAAGATCTCGGAGATCGCGCCCACTCGGAAGGGGCCAACCGCGACCGGTCGTCGGTGGTGGTGTTATTGATCTTGATAAATTATTGAATGTAATTTAAGAGACCCACTCCATGGTCTTCCATTGCTTTATTTATCCAAACCCCCAGTGTTCAGTGGAGGCCACGCGAAATAAATACTGAAAACACAGAAACGGAGGGCTCCGACAGACTGCCATTGCCCTTTGGTAAGTGGTAGGGAAGAGACTTAGAAATGGGCGCTCTGGTATGACCCTGACACCGATGAAGGGCCTGCGCGGGGTAAATGGAAGCATGATCGTATCTGGTGCTCCACATAAAAAAAAAACCATTGCAAAATGTTTACGTTTTTGTGCGCGAAGCGTGATTCTATGTCCGGATTAATGCACTTTTAGTGCAGTTTGATGTCTGATCGGAATCGTGCTGTTGTACGCTCCGCTCCGCAAAGAGAAAGGAGCCAAACTGCTGGGTGTCATGGAATTGAAAAGCGACCATTTGGCATTGCAGAATTCCATTAGACCGTTTTTGATAAACAAAGAAAAACCGAACGCGGCGAATTTTCCATCATCGCAATGAAAAGTATGCAATCACTCATCAATTGCTTTTCCCGTGCAGCGGTCGGCTATCAGTCAACGACCTTGGCCATCTTCGTTTCCCTGATCGATGGTAATTTATCAATTTTCGGCTAATTTCATTATCGGTGTTTTCACTTTTCTTCTCCGCATCAAATCCAAAAGTCGCTTCTTTCTTATCACGCGGTATTATTGTGATAGCCCGTGTGTAGCAACAGGAAATTTTCCTTTCATTTTCCGATCGAAATAATTGGGTCCATTAAAATATCTCCACGAGTGTCGGTGAGGATGCTCATTTCGATCAATTTGTGTTGTAATCGGACGGCTGTGGCTGCTGCTGCTACTTTGCATGCCATTAGCTGTTACACATAGGGTAAATGTACCAGCTATGGATATACGTTCCTATTACGGTGTGTTCCAATAATGGAAGATTAGATTTCCATAGGCCATAATTGGAACACACCATACGGAACGCTAAGTAAGCCATAGCTGGGACATCTACCCTATGGGTGTGAGTAAGCCATAGCTGGTACATCTACCCTATGGGTGTGGATCGATATGGATTTCGATATTAAACTTCGTCTAAACACGATCAGTGGGTTTCTATTGCCAAGAGTAAATTTACAAATTTGGTACGGATACATAGCAAGCATAGTGCGGGAACGAAATTTGCACATCTAAATGCATCGATTTCCAAACATCTTAGCATGTACAAAATGTGTATTGCTTTGAAAAAAGAGCCTGTGGAAAATTTGGGTTCAATCGGACTTTAGGTGTGTGTGAGTGTTTTTTTTTTGGCACGGAGGAAACTTTCAAAAAGCCATCATGCCTCCGCTTGACGACCGGGCTCACGGTCGCGGTAACACGGTGTGTGGGATTTTTACCGCACTAATACCTCCTTGGATGCCTTGCCCTTTTTCCCCCGTAACCACTTGTCGTATTACTTCGGAGAGGGCTGTGCATTACGCACCTCACTTTACCTCAACCAACTGGCGCTTCCACTTCGCTGATCGTCTCTCCAATTTGTGAGCCATATAACTCCCAGCGTCGCGTTCTACTCGGCGGTGGTGGATTCAGCCTACTCTGATGGAGAGTTCTCCCAGGCTTCGGATTTCACTTCGCACTTGTGTGAGCACATTACTACTTTCTAGTTGGTCTTCTCGCCATTTTCGCTGCAGCGCTGACATGATCTGCGTTACTGCTCGGCTGACGACGTTAAAGGTGCCCTCCTCTCGACACATTTCTTCGACGACATTCTCCGCGCTAAGAGTAAGCATCTCCTCTCGCACAGCATCAAATCTAGGACATTCGAAGACCACGTGCTCTGGTGATTCTTCCACATTGCCACACTCCGGACAGAAGGGTGACGTTGTGTGTCCGAATCGATGCAGGTACTTCTTGAAGCAACCATGACCAGACAAGAACTGCGTCAAGTGGAAGTTGACTTCTCCATGCTTCCTGTTCACCCAGGTCGTATGAATCGGTATTAGCCTGGGTGTCCATCTACCGTTCTCTGCTGCATCCCACTCCTGCTGCCACTTAGCCATCGACACTGTTCTCACCATTTTCCGTACTCCTCTGGTTTCTCTCGTCATATAGCACTCGTAGTCCTCCGCCAAGGTGATGCCGATTAGGATCATACCGGCGATAACGCATACTGCCTCCATCGAAATGGTTCTGTACGCACTCACGACTCGCATGGCCATGAGCCGGAAAGTACTGCTCAATTTCCTTTGGTTCTGCTTCGTTTTCAGCGCTTCAATCCAGGCTGGATCTCTGTATCTTAGTATCGATGAGGACACACTAGCCAGAGGACGCCTCTTGCTGCTGCTTGGACCAGAATTGTTCGGCATGATTCTGGCTATTGCGTTGATGACCTTCGCCGCCTTCTCGTAAGCATATTCGAGGTGGCTGTTAAAGTTTATCCGGTCGTCGATCATCACTCCCGGATACTTCAGCACGTGCTTCGAAACAATGGTGTGCTCTCCAACGGTGATGTCTGCCCGCTGCACTGCTTTGCAGTTACTGACCAACATCACTTCCGTTTTGTGGTGGGCTATCTGCAGCTTCGCTCCTTACATCCAGTTACCAATCATATCTATCGCCGCCAGCATTTCCACTTCTTCCAGCGTCTCACCGGTTACCGTCAAGACGACATCGTCCGCAAAGCCAACGATCTCAACCAGTTCAGTAAATTTTCATATCATTCGATTGAAGATGAACCAATACAACCATTCAATCAATTCTGTGTAAACGAATTCTCACATGACCATAATTTGAAGAGCCCCTTTCTCATTCGAAGCTCATTGTCACTGTCAATTGAGTCACTCACTATCATATGATATACGACAGTGGAGTATGGAAGAAATACAGCAAAATGGTCCCGAACAGACAAGTCGACCCGATGTCGGATCAATGTAAGGCTAATTTAAGGTCGATGTCGACACAATGTCGTGTTGTTGTTGGGTCAATTTGGGTTTATGTCGGGTCAATGTCGTGTCAACATCGGGTTGAAGTTTGATTGAAGTCGGGTTGGCTTAGCTTTTTCACCGGAATGTCGACCAGAGCTCCGTTTGCGTGTAGGTTACACTCAATTGAATGATATATAGCATTTCTCAAACGAGAATGATCCATGCCTTCGTCAAATGACTAAGCAACTGATATCACCCATTCGGAGGAGGTTCCTTTTGATAGCGAATAGCTGCTTTTCTCATTTTCATCAAAAATGATCAAATGATTTTAAGAATTTAAAGCACTGATCTCAACTCCTTTGGGCAGCTTCAGCGTCAGCACGCCATTGTATGTGTGTGTGTTTTATAGTAAGGATTATGAAAGCTTCAAGAAGCCTTACCTGTAGTGAAGTTGGCACGGTGTGGTATCCACTAGTTGCCTAGTGGAGCTCCACTAAAACCCGGGACCACTGTGAAGCGACTACTTCGAGGGGTGGCAGTGCTCATGCACTTGTCGTACTCTCAGCGCTAGCTGGCGTTACTAGATCGCTGCTCTTCTCTCCATTCCAAGTGCCCTCCTCTCGACAAATTTCTTCGACGACATTATCCACGATAAGGGCGGGCACCTTCCTTCGCACTGCCTCGAACCTTGGACAGTCGAAGACTACATGCTCCGGCGTTTCATTGACGTTGTCACACTCCGGACAGAGAGGTGACGCTGCGTGTCCAAACCGATGCAGGTATTTCCTGAAGCAGCCGTGGCCAGACAGGAACTGCGTTAGGTGGAAGTTGACTTCTCCGTGTTTCCTGTTCACCCAGGTCGAAAGAATCGGTATTAGTCTATGTGTCCATCTACCGTTCTCCGTCAGTGTTCCACTCCTGTTGCCACTTAGCCAATGTCTCCACTCTCACAACTTTCCGTACTCTTCCAGCTTCTCTCCGCCTGTAGCACTCGCCGTCTTCCGCAAGGGTGATGCCGATAAGGCAGACTGTTTCCGACGAGATGGTTCTGTACGCACTCACGACTCGCATGGCCATGAGCCGGAACGTACTGCTCAATTTTCTTTGGTTCTGCTTCCGTTCCAGCGCTGGAACCCAGGCTGGCCCTTAGACTGATGCAAAATTTCACTTTTTCGCTCCACAGTGCTTAAATGGTTTCAAATCGGGTCGTGATTAGCCTCCAAAAGTTACAACTCATTTGGTTAGAAACAGACTTCGCACAAACCATTTGAAGTTTACATGTAAATTACTATGGGAAATCTCAACTTTTTGTTCATTGCCTTCTAGTCTTTTTCCATATTGAGTTGCAAAACAGCTTGATAATTATTCTTATAGAAAATTTTCTCAGCTACAACTTTGCTGAAGATTGTTTCTATGTAAAACGATACAGGAAATAGTTATTAATTATTTAAGAGATTGGTAAACTTATGACATGATCAAGCAGCTGCTCTGTAGGCAACACTGTATTCTGCAGTGTGACATAGTAGCCATGATTTTTGTCCTCTATTCTACGCCCCAGAAACACCAATGTTGCCTGCTGAGCAGTTGATTGAGCATGATCATAAGACATCAGTGCATTGAACCATTAATAACTTTCGATCCTTGCATTTAATCAAAAAATGGTCTTCAGCAAAGTTGTAGCCTGGAATATTTTGAAGCAGACCGATATGGTGAATTATTAGATAGACATGAACAAAAATCTTGGTTTTACCATAGTAATTCCCATACAAACTTCAAATGGTTTGTGCCATCTCAGTTTCTCACCAAATGGGTTCAAATTTTGAGAGGTTAGTCAGGATCCGATTTGGAATCGTTTAGGTATAGTGGAGCGAAAATTTCAAATTTTGCATCACTCTACTGGCCCTCCATACCTCAGTATCGAAGACGACACACTGGCCAGAAGACGTCTCTTGCTACTGCTGGGACCAGCGTTGATCGGCATGATGCTAGCTATTGCGTTGATGGCCCAAGAAACCTTATTATTATAAAGGAAAAAAAAACTACAAGGGTCAGCCCTATGGGGTTGTACGCAATGGTAACGTAAGACTACGTGGTCTTATATAATAAATCTTATTTGTTAACTGCAGCTACAGCTTGTGATTTGTGTAGGAATAGGAATTTGAGCGGGGTTCTCTCTGTTTATACTCTTTAGTATGACGCGCTTGACATAGATGGTCCACAGCGACTCACGAAGAGCTACTGATTCCAATCAATACGCGGTGATTGAATAATCACCGATTGGTGAGACCAGTTGGAAATCAACTTTGAAATCTGTGTTAGGGAAATCGATTCTCGCAGGCAATCGGTGATAATTTTATTTATCATAGCAACAGTTCCACTTCCGTTTAATTTTCAATAGTGACATTTTGAAAAAAATGATAAAGCCTTAATTTTAACAGATTCGTAGAAACAAATCCTATCGATTGGCGTATAAAGAATAAAAATCCATCATATCTGGATCAAAATCAGACTTTGGTTTTTGAAATCACACCCCCAATGTTGCCTTAAAGTACATGGTATGTTAGATTTAAACACATCTAGATAGCGCTGGAATTAGGCGTAACAGCTTTTGTAAACAATGACTTCTCTCGATGATTTTTAGAAATTCAAGGCAGGCCCACGCAAACCAACATTACCGTCGGGTAGGGGAAGTCTCACCCTACCTGATGGTGATGTTGATTTGCGTGAGCGAGCCTTGACTTTCAAGACATCATCGAAAGAAGTCATGGTTAACAAAAGCTGTTACGCCCTAATACCAGCTATATCTTGATATGGGAACTGACATCCGATTGATGACCTTGACAAATGTCCAAAAAATCCGGAGAACTTCGAGATTAGGGCGTAATGGCTTTTGTAAACAAACACGTCATTTGCCGATTTCTCGCGAATGAAAGGTCAATCTTAAAAACTAACAACATAAACAGGTAGAGGAATGATTCTTCTATCATTTGGTATAGTTTGTTCGCGAGATTGTTCTTTTATTCACGAGAAATCGGCGATTGACGTGTTTGTTTACAAAAGCAATTACGCCCAAATCTCAAAGTTCTCCGGAAATACTATTTTACAAATTTATGGTGGTCCTGAAGAGGACCGTTTTGTCATGATGATTGAGTAATACTGAACTATTAGGGTATTAAACAAAGATGAAGCTGGTGAGCTGTATGTTGTTTGGAATGAGGGTGACACGCTTGGTATAGATGGCCCACAGCGACTCACGAAGAGCTACTGATTCCGATCAATAGCGGTGCGGCTTCTTCCTCCTTCTATGGATGCTCATGTGGGCTGCAGCTCACTGCTTGCAGGCAGCCTTTCGTTGTGTACTGGGAAACAATGTTCAACGCCACGCGCCGAAAGCATTTGCTGCTGCTGCAGCTGATGCCGAGGACCACACACGGTGATTGGAACTGAATCCGATCAGTGGTTGAGGCCAGCCTTGTTAGCTAGCTGCTTACGGGGAGCCTCTACCATTACTCACCACATGGCGATTGAATAAACACCGTTTGGTGAGACCGGAACTTTGAAATCTGTTTTAGGGAATCGGTGATAATTTTAATTATTAAAGCAACAATTGCTTATTCGTGCAATTTTCAATAGTGACATTTTGAAAAATGATAAAGTCTTTAATTGAGCAGATGCGTAGAAATATATCGGAACGATTGGTGATAAAATTATTGAAATTGGGCCAGGGGCAGCTGAGTTATTAACGTTCAAAATCTTTCATAATTTTGTTACATGTTCCATTTTCGGTTTTCACAAAGTGTACCCCCATATAGAAATCACAGACGTAGTCCTACGTCAAAATGGAACGAACTCACCAAATCTGGCCAAGTGAACCTAACAAGCTGGCCTGATGTGTTAGAGGGGAAGTCGCATTTGTTTTCCTCTATTCGGGACTTAACACCACTGCGACCAGTAATTTGATCTATTGTAGTATATTCCGTGTCCTTAGTTTAGTGCATGTCTATTGAGAAATGATATACTGTTTTTTACAGTTGTCATTCTCGCTATTATATCGCAAGGATGCGACTCTAATTGAAAGGTCCCGCTATTTATACCCTTTCGAGTGTTAAAACACCCTCCAAAGGCGTGTCCGTCAAAATTTGATTCATTAGCAACAAAATTAGGGAATGACACCGATAATGACCATGCACCAGAACCCTAGTCTTAACCACTTCAAACTAGGGAACAACGAATAGAATTTTAGGAATCACAACTGTTTGTGAAAACTGAAAATGG
The DNA here is from genome assembly GCF_037179485.1 of Ochlerotatus camptorhynchus. Classification (NCBI taxonomy): domain Eukaryota; kingdom Metazoa; phylum Arthropoda; class Insecta; order Diptera; family Culicidae; genus Ochlerotatus; species Ochlerotatus camptorhynchus. The sequence continues at coordinate 4,116,368 of NW_027040858.1, read as the reverse complement.
AACATGTAACAAAATAATGAAAGATTTTGAAAGTTAATAACTCAGCTTCCCCTGGACCAATTTCCATAATATTATCACCAATCGATCAGAAATATTTCTACGCATATTTTATCACTTTTCAAAATGTCACTATTGGAAATTTTACGAATGTGCAGCTGTTGCTATGATAGTTAATATTATCACCGATTGCCTGCGAAAAGCAATTTCCCTAACACAGATTTCAAAGTTGAATTCCATCCGCTCTCACCAAACGGAGTTTATTCAATCACCGCGTGGTGAGTGCTGGTGTTCTCCAGTACACAACAAAAGGTTGCCTGCAAGCAGCGAGCTGCAGCCCACATGATCATCCATAGAAGGAGAAAGAGGCCGCACCAACAATCAATACAGAACTAACGATTTTAAATTGGCTCACTACTTGACTAGCCTATTGGTCCCAAGCAAACGATTAACGTAAACCATTCTAGTCAAAATTCTAGTACTACACAATGTTTGTTTTGATTCGCTATGAAAGTTTGACAGATAAAATGAGGGGTAAGTGGATTTTCGTATGTTTCGAGGAGTGAATCGATTAGCTTGGGATCGAAGAGCCAAAAAGTTGAGCACGTTTCTTCGGGACCTACTAGTCTTAGAGCTACCTCTATGGCCGCACCGCTATTGATCGGAATCAGTAACTCTTCGTGAGTCGCTGTGGGCCATCTATGTCAAACGCGTCATACTAAAGAGTATAAACAGAGAGAACGCCGCTCAAATTCCTATTCCTAGACAAAACACAAGCTCCTGCTGCAGTTAACAACTTACTTAATTACCAATCAGGCTAAGGCCTTGTTGTCCTCTGCTGTCCGAAGAAGTCGTCTCCACACTACTCGATCCATGGCCACAGTTCGCCAGCCTCGTAGTCTGCGAAGGGTCCGCAGGCCACCTTCTACTTGATCGATCCACCTTGCCCGCTGCGCGCCTCTTCTTCTTGCTCCTGTTGGGTCGCTTTCTAGAACCATTTTCACTGGGTCGTCGTGCGGCATTCTTACGACGTGTCCAGCCCACCGTAGTCGCCCAATTTTTGCAATGTGGACGATGGACTGTTCTCCCAGCAGCTGGTGCAATTCGTGGTTCATTCGCCTCCTCCACGTTCCGTCATCCATCTGCACTCCACCGTAGATGGTACGCAACACCTTCCGTTCGAAAACACCAAGGGCGCGTTGGTCCTCCATAGTCCAGGTCTCGTGGCCGTATAGGACCACCGGTCTAATCAGCGTCTTGTAGACAGTCAACTTCGTGCGGCGGCGAATTTTATTCGACCGGAGCGTCCTCCGGAGTCCAAAGTAGGCACGATTCCCTGCCATAATGCGTCTTTGAATTTCTCTGCTGGTATCATTTTCGGCGGTCACCAGTGAGCCCAAATACACGAACTCATCGACCACCTCGATTTCGTCACCGTCAATCTGAACTCGGGGTGGGAGGCTAACATTGTCTTCCCTAGAACCCCTTCCTTTCATGTATTTTGTCTTTGATGCGTTGATGGCAAGTCCAATCCGTCTAGCTTCAGCCTTCAGTCTGATGTACGTTTCCGCCATCATCTCAAAGTTCCTTGCCATAATGTCAATGTCATCGGCGAAGCCAAGGAGCTGGATGGACTTCCTGAATATCGTGCCACTCGTGCCTATCCCAGCTCTTCTGATCACACCTTCTAACGCGATGTTGAACAGCAGACACGAAAGTCCATCACCCTGCCGTAACCCCCTTCGAGATTCAAAGGGACTCAAGAGTGTCCCCGATACTCGAACAACGCACATCACTCGATCCATCGTCGCCTTGACCAATCGCGTCAATTTATCTAGTTAACAAGTAACATTTATTATATAAGACCACGTAGTTCTACGTCACCATTGCGTACAACCCCATAGGGCAGTTTCTTGTAGTTTTTTCCTTGTTTCAAGATCATCCTCGGTCCAGGCAACCCGAGGACTTGTCACTACCAACAAGGCATGAAAAGTAACAAGGTCTAAGATGCGTTTCTTTGATTACTGAAAATTCCTGTTCCCCTAGTTTGAAGTAGTCAGGACTAGGAATCGGTGGTAGATCTTACATCCAGTAACGTACCACGAAAAGGTGATCTACCCACGTTACGGGAAGTCGCATTGTGAACGGTTCGCTTCACGGGGTAATCCGGTTTGTGGTAGAGCTTGCACGGAATGTCCCGCATGTAGTCTTGAAACACCTCTTGGCCGTTCGACAATCTGGAACTCGATTCAGGAAATTCAAGTATCCGTTCGTCACCAAAATCACTTTACTGTAAACAAAAACCAGAATAACGCAAAATCCTAAAAAATGACGGGAGTAAATTTTTTCGCTTCCATCTACAAGCACAGCACTCTTCGATCTTCTCAATCGGACATGATTTGGGGCGTGGTGCAAACAAATTCTTGTCAAGAGCCATTTCTGTCGTCATCGGTGAGGTCGTCGCCGGGACCGAAACCTAGTAACAGCAAATTGAAGGGAAACTTTGTAACATGTGGGGTACTCCCTGCACTAATGAGATCCTCTTTACATTGCCTCAGGGTTGGCATACGCGCTTGAATATCGCGGCCAAGAAAACATTAAAATATCTTACACACACAACAAACTACCTCTGTATTTCTCGTTTAGCTACAGATACCTTTATTCTTCCCACTTCCTTATTGTCTATCTCGTACCTAGTTTTGCCTACCATTTCTTCTTCTTCCTCTTCTTCTCGTTATTCAGCGTTATTCAACTTTCTTCTGATCACTTTTCTTCACTATTCACACTCCAGTCGGTTCCTTGTCTTCGTTTTTGAACCCTTGACTTGGTCGGCCTACGGTCGATAGGCAGATTGGTGAGTATTCCCTGATACTTTGGTATCGGAAGATGCTCGGGGTTTAACCGCACCGTATGTCAAATGACGGACACTACGGGGTCTGACCACGACGTAGATGAATTTCCAGCGGTAAATTACGGGGTCCTGGATGGTTCTGCACCTCACTCTCCCTTTTCTCTTCTTTCCCGTCTTCACGGTTCTGTTCATGGTTCTTCTGGAATTTCAAACTTGCCAATTTATAATTGTCGAAGTATCGGCTAGCAAATGATTCTCATCGATGGCGGCTGACCTATTCTCCCTCCTCCACGATGAGCCATCGTCCTTCCGCATTATTTCCACTCATCATGGCCCCCATTATACCACTTCCTAATGGCCGCCAAATCCAGTTAACAGTGCCATCTGGTGGTGGGTAGATGAACTTCATGTGGTTCAGTGGTGTGGCTACGTACTGTCCAGCGGTTGATTTTGTGGGCGGTGGGTGGTGTTGGTGGCTTGTATTCCAAACTTTCCTTCTTTCTTCTTCTTGTTCGCATTTCAAGCTTATTGCTTAGCGCATATTAGCTTATTGCGTGCTCTCAACTTAGTGTTCACTTCACATGCACTTCCACAGTTATTAATTGAGAGCTTTCGATGCCAATACCAATGCATGAATTTGTATATTGTGTGGCAAGCACAATGATACTCTATGCCCAGGGAAGTCGAGCAAATTTCCAACCCGAAAGACTCCCTCGACCGGACCGGGAATCGAACCCACCGCCTCCGGCTTGATAATACCGTGTCTTTACTGACTAGGCTATGAGGCCCCTATATCCAACCTTTCCAACCTTTCCTTGGCATATTGTTATACACAAAATACGGAACACTGATCGCGACCTAGGCGAGTAAGAGAGGTGACACAGTCGGAAGAAGTGTTAGTTTGTTTACTTAAATGAACCGCCCATTTTGTTATGGCAAGTTTTGCTATAAGATATGCTCCTCGTGTTTATTTGTTTATTAGTATTAGCTATTAGTTTATTAGTTTATTAGACCATGAGTTCCTGCCCACCTGTCATTTCCCATCTCGGATCGCGACAATCTCACTAATCTTACACAGACAGACACCACTGCAGTGCACTGGTTGCAACTTGATCGTATTTTTTTTTTATATAAGGAGCTCACTAGCCTAGTGGCGACCGATTTTGCATACTGAGCAGAAGACCGTGGGTTAAAACTCAAGCACCTTCGCATTATTGCATCTTTAGGATATCAATGCAGCATATCCTTTACCAAAACGAATCCTGCTGTAATCCCAACCCTTTTATTCATCAGTGATTTCTCCGGGAAGTGCAGAGGTGATTTCATTAAAGCGAGTCAACATAGTCCTACCCATTCCTTTCTTGACCAGCATTCGGATGTGGCCGGCGCCGGTAGTGCTTAATTTAAGATCACCAGTATTTACACATTGAGGATGAATGCTAGTCACAAGCAACGTCTATTGGTTTTCTGTGTAATTACAGCTGATCTGGCAATAATGGAACTGCATCCTCGGGCGGCTCATGATCACTGACCATATGTTAAAAAATTGTTTATTGAATGCCTAAATTTTTTCCATGCAAATTTACCCTTTGAGAGTATGCCATCAAACACAATATCCTGCTCTGCCAGCATCGTGTTTAAAATATAAAGCAGTAATACGAGTGAGATGGGGAAATCTCTATTCAAAATCTTTGGTTAGTCAGAGGCTAATGATTATAGAGTTGTCTAATGTCGGATCCATCTCAAAGTGGGATGAATTTTTCAAATACAGTAAAAGCCCGATTTTGTCAGCCCCATTTTTGAGAATCGTTTCAAATGTTTTTGAAACTTGTGTGCCTTTTCAAAAGGTCTTATTGGTCCAAAATATGCCCTAAACAGCCACCTTAAAGATGAATGAGAATGTTTCGGAATCACGGTTATGTGCAAATATTACAAGATTAAAGTCTGAAGCGCTGACAAAATCTGGTTATTACTGTATCGGTATTTATTGATAATTGCATGACTCTCCCTATGCTATGCACTTAACTGTATGTGAATTTACAAAAATTTAAAAACCCAAAACATCAGGGAAATCCCATCCAAATGGAATTCAAAAGGGAAACCATCCGCATAAACTGTGTCGTCAAAAAGTGAGCAGCTCACCTCTTGAAAATGAGGAAAAAAAGACTTATAATGATGGAGGGTGTGCAAAAAATAAATGCACTAAGGAATGAACTTAATGGGCAACAATTTCCAGTCATCAATTCCACCGCGGATCAACCGACGAAATGAACGGATGGAGCGTGCAGAAAACTGTCTCGAAGAAAGCCAAGCAATAAAACTTCAGTCGCATATTCAGACATGGTTTTGGGCACAATAATAACGACAACAATAACATCAACATCAAAAGCAACAGCATCGGTAGCTCGGTAATTGCTCACTTGCGAAGGCAATAAGTCATACAAGACCGTAAACTCTCTGCGGCTGCCGCAATTGGATTATTACTTTTTGGGGTTTGCTCCTTTTCTTTCCGCTCAATCTCGGGACCAGCTCATCGGCCACATAAGTAGCTCGCTGGAGCATGCTAAACCTACTTGGCCTAGCTTCTTGGTTGTTGTTTTTTTTTTCGCTCGTCGTCGGTTTTATTTTCCTCCGAACAATTTGCCGAATCGGGTCGCAGCTTGGCCGTGCAATGCGTTTTCTCAATGCAACCACTTAAACGACTTAAGTCGATCATGAGTGAAAGTAATAATTCTCTCCCGAGATCTGAACGATTGAAATTAATCCTACGATTTGCATCTCTCGTCACTAATGGGACAATCATTAGGGGGAGCTCTAGCGGGGTTTAAACGGCGGCGGTGGTGGAATGGTTTTCGCTTTTCATTTGTATTCGAATTCAATTAGATCCGAAACAGACGAAATTGGTTCGACGGATTGACGTCTTCGTCGTCGTCGTCGTCGTCGTCGTCGCCCTCTCATCTTGGCTAGTGACTATAGGTAATAATCGTTGAAAGTAAAATTCGGTATGAGGCAGCAAAAAATCTCCCAACACCTGCGCTGGCCAGCCTCCGCCCGCGCAGGCAAACCGATGGAACGAAGAAATAATTATCTCGCTGAGACTAATTACCGATGGTTGCAAAATAACCATTGACTGTTTATGCTTCAGGGTGCTTGAGGAATTTTCTATTTTTCGCTGGTCCCAGCAGCGCTAATGCAAGGCTAATTAATCAGCCAGTATATATTGAAAGACAATAGGCAAGTCTTTCACTAGTTTACAGAAATAAAAAAAGTTATGATTGACTTCCGGAAAGATGGGCATTACTGCCGTCGGCACTTTCACCGGGGTGGACCTCCGATGACGGGTTTTGTGAACGGGTTGTTTGCACAGGTGCAATGAACTTTGCCAAATTATGAACGAATGCCACCGGATAATTCATTCTGCATCGGAAAATTATCTGGTTCGACTAATTTCTTCATGAATGTCAGCATGGGTCTCAAAATTCGCAGAAGCAATCGAAATATTTGCTTTACCAAAGTTGACATTTACTCGTCTTGCGTTAACCGGAAAGTAGACCTGTGCGCCGCCGCACCACGCCGCCGATGAAATTGAACCGGCGTGCAGCCGCAGTAAAATCGTTCACGCCACCGAATAAATTTATGTCACGCCGATGAAAAACCCGCAACACCTTTTCGGTAAAATGCGTCTTGAACGCGTTGAAACTACACGGTTAGAAAAAAGTACCCAAAATTAAGTTCTTTTCACTCATCTCCACACTATAGTGCAGGAACCCAAAATTAGGTAAAGCGGGTCAAAGTAATTTTCATTTACTTGTGTGCAGTTCGTATGGAATTTTCCACTTGCTTTTTAACCAAAAGTAAGTTAGTTGTACCCAACAGTAGGTAAATATGATTATACTCAACGTTGGGTTCCCACACTTTACTACCCCTGTTGGGTGGTATTGTTCCTTCGTTTTTGACAACATTAGAAGGAGAAAAGGAGACAAACTAGTCAAAAGTAGGTAAACGTGAACTTTCCGTTGGGTACTTTTTTCTTACCGTGTAGAACTTGTGTGCACACTCGTTCGTGGCTACTCAAAATTGAGTGAAAAACCACTCAATTTCATTAAAACCTGTCTACTCTAAATTTAGTAACACAGCCAGAAATAAATTTGGAGTAGAACGGCGAAGTCTTTGTTGATGAGCTATTTCTACTCATTCCCATAGAATCCAAAATATAGGGAAATGAGTCGAAAATACGCAAATGGGCAAATATTTCGTGCCTTTTCGTTTTTTTCTTTAGGATTAATAAACCAAAAACTGAAAAGCATTTGAATCAAGCATTTTATTTTAATTATCATTTTATTTGCGGTACGTACAATCAGGCCTGAAAAATCTCATTACAGTTCAAATGCTACTTTTAGATATTATGAATCTTTGCGATATTGTAATAATAATTTTTAAATATAGAAAATACAAACAGAGGAGGTAAGGTTTGTGTATGTCAATTTCACGTCCAGAGTGTCGCAATCAGCTACTAATTATAACGAAGCTAGTTGTGCAATGTCATCGCTATGACCTGTACGCACGCCGCCCTAAAAAGAAAAGAGTTGGTCAACATGGGCTTCAAGAACGATAACATCCTCATGGAGGAGTCCGCTCAAATTCTTGAAATTGAAAACTTCATTCCGCTGCTGCTTCAAAACCCGATGGACGGGTACAACCGTTTGAAACGTTGGATCATGATCGGAGATCATCACCAGCTTCCACCGGTCATCAAAAACATGGCATTGCAGAAGTATTCCAACATGGAACAATCGCTCTTCACCCGATTGGTTCGATTGGGCGTTCCGACGATTGAACTGGACGGACAAGGTCGTGCCCGATCCAGCATTTGCAAACTTTACAAATGGCGATACACTAAACTCGGTGATCTGGATCACATCACCCAGTGGCCCGAGTATCTCAACTGCAATCCAGGCTTCGCGTACGATTACCAACTGATCAACGTGGACGATTTCAACGGAGTGGGTGAATCGGAACCCAATCCCTACTTCTACCAGAACCTGGCGGAAGCCGAATACATCGTATCGGTGTTCATGTACATGCGCATGATCGGCTACCCAGCCGAGAAGATCTCCATTCTGACCACCTACAACGGTCAGAAGCATCTGATTCGGGATGTGATCGATGCTCGTTGCGCCGATAACCCACTAATCGGGAAACCGTACAAGGTCACCACCGTTGACAAGTACCAAGGTCAACAGAACGACTACATCCTGCTGTCGTTGGTTCGTACTAAAACGATCGGACACATTCGGGACGTGCGTCGTCTGGTGGTCGCCATGAGTCGTGCCCGGCTTGGTTTGTACATTTTTGGACGGGTTTCGCTGTTCAAGAACTGCGTCGAGTTGCAACCGGAATTCAAGTTGCTGACAAAGCGTCCGCTTCAATTGCATCTTGTCGGAGATGAGACGCTCCCGAGCACCAGGAAGGTGGATGACAAGACCGGAGATAAGAAGCCCGCCGTAATCAAAGATATGACCGATATGGCACAGTATGTGTACAAGTTCTACATGACGAAGGTCAATGTGATCCGTGACGAGATGGTAAGGTTTCCGCATCAGTAGATTTGAGACTGTACCTTAAATTTGTCTTTTTTGTTCTTAATAGGAAAAGATGAAGGAGCTCTACGAGCAGCAGCAGAAGGAACTGGCTGCCAATCAATCGGCTCAAGAAGAAGATTCGGAAACGAATGTCGCTAAACCCGGGGAGAAAGAGCAGCAGCAACCGGAGGAATTTGTTGCAATTCCAATCTGTAATTTGGTTGACCAGTTTGATCAGCAGCTGGTGACGCAGAAGAAGCGTACCAAGAAGAAGGGGATTCTTGGGATGCCGGTGGCGAAGAAAACTGCAGTGAAGGAGAAGGGCTCTGAAGAAGTTCAGGAAAAGCTGCCGGAAAGTATGGAAACAGCTCCAGAAGAAACATCCGACGTTGAACAACAGGATGACGAAGGAAAATATGAAGAGAATGTCCCGGTAGATCAGCCCGAGACAGCGGCGCCGGTGGTGTAGTGGTAAGCGTGATTACCTATCACCCCAGCAGGCCTGGGTTCAATCCCAGTCGGCGCCGCCGGGATGTTCTGAGGCATAACATCTCTGATCACGCCTTCCTTCGGAAGGGAAGTAAAACCGTTGGTCCCCGGTTCATGAGTTGATGGGTCGATAGGTAGGGTCCAGGTGTGGGAGCTGCCTCTCTGGCGTCGGTAGCATTGGTGCTCAGCACGGAAAACAATATCGACGGAAAACAAATCAAAAGAAAAAAAAAAAAAAAAAAAAATCAGCCCGAGACAATGGAGACGGAAGCAACTGACGGTGTTTTATGTGTCCTACACAAACTTTACCTACTATTCTTGCATATTACATAAAAAAAATATTTTAGTAAATATCTCATAGTTTCTTAATTTTGAAAAGTAGCGTTTTAGCTGTAATGAGATTTTTCAGCCCTGCTCACAATTCCATTTTGGTTTTTCTTTGAGTCAACAAATAGGCTGAAAACTCAAAATTGAGATCCGCCTTTATGTATTTATTGTTGAGTCAATGTTACTCATATTCATGCTTTGACGTTTGAAAATAAGTTATGAAATCGAATATGTCTGACTCATGTTTGAGTAAAAACAAACGAGCTAATTGACGTTTGTTAGAAAACAAACCCAATCTTGATACCCGATTCAGGTTGGAACTGAATAATAAACGAATTCGCTATTAGTTTTTTGACGTTTGTTCGCACTTTCTCTATCTAGCACACAGGGATGAATCAATATTTGTCCTCCTGCTCGTACTTGTTCGAGATAGTGTTTTAGTGCACTGATCAAACGTCAAAAATCTCAGTTCACTGGTTTCGTCTCGATGAGCGAGAACGGCGAGATCTATAGGTGAGGCAGAAGGAAACAAGCTCTATCTTTCTCTCGATCTAATCTAATCTAATCTAACGTGTTGGTGTTGGTGCCAGTTCTTGAAAGCATCCTGGAAAATGATGGATATATCTCCATCATTTTTCTTGTCTATTTGGTATATGTTTCACATCGAAGATGCGTCACACATATCAAAACGGTCAGGCCTACTGTGCAGCATTTAAGGGGCAAGATGATTCAGAAAACATCGGGCCTGTTTGAATCGAAGATTTAAACACGATGCTTCAGAATCCAATGAATGGAAGAAACGTGGACATCTCGTACCGTACGTTCAGATTTTGGTAATTATATAATTGGTTGGTCGTTGAAAGCATCAAAGCTAGAAAGGTTAAGTGATACTCCCTTTTCTTTTGACGGTTGGGACAAGAGCACTAACTCTTGTCGTAGCCTTTTATGGCTTATGGCTATAGCGCCATGACTCGCTTTCTGAAAAGAGAAGATAAGGAGAAGGACAAAGGGAAAAGGATTATGTAAACTCTATGAACATAAACAACATTTTTTAATTGAAATACAGTCAGGAATCCTTATTACCGGGGTAACGGGGGCGTGAATAAGGAACCGCGAATAAGGATACCCACAGCTTATGGGATTTTCACTAATGGGGGCTGTAGTGGATTATCTCATTTGTTTCAATACATAAAGCTTTACTGTCTTGAACAAAGTTGCTGTACTGGGTTAGACCAACAAGCCTGTGCCATTGCATTCAGGTTAAATTGGGAACTACGCCGCTAGAGGCGCTTCACTTTTATGTTACTTATGACGGGCGCTATAATATATGGATCATATTTTCAACATAGAATATTTCGTGATCCTGGCCATATAGAAAGTTGCTGTTTTCAGCAAAGTTGTGCAGGTGATCAAGTCCTTTTGGATGGTGGCCATATTAGTTCAGAACTATCTCACTATGCAGCGCTAGTGTGCATGTGCAATTCCTATATAAACTGTATCTCGAGAGCCTGGCCATATAGAAAGTTGCTGTTTTCAGCAAAGTTGTTCAGGTGATCAAGTCCTTTCGGATGATGGTCATATTATTTCAGAACTCTCACACTACGCGGCGCTAGTGTGCACATGAACTTCCTTAATATGTTATGTCTCGAAAGTTTGTCCATATAAGATGTTGCTGTGCAATGTGAGAACAGGAACCGGAAAAGGAATGACGTGTAGAGGCCGGAAATCGATGTCAGATGCCATTTTGGAATCCAAGATGGCGGCCATTGGTTCAAGAAAAACTGTCAAATACCCTACAATATGGATATTTTTGGAAAGGACGAGTGTAGAGGCTGGAAATCGATGCCAGACGTCATTTTGGAATCCAAGATGGTGACAATCGGGTCAAGAAAAACTGTCAAATACCCTACAATATGGGTATTTCCGGATAGGGAACGACGTGTAGAGGCCGGAAATCGATGACAGATGCCATTTTGGAATCCAAGATGGTTGCCATCGGTTCAAGAAAAGCTGTCAAATACCCAACAATATGGGTATTTTCGGATTGGATATGACGTGTAGGGACCGGAAATCGATGTCAGAAGCCATTTTGTAATACAAGATGGCGACCATAGGTTCAAGAAAAACTGTCAAATACCCTACAATATGGATATTTTTGGAAGGAGACGTCGTGTAGAGGCCGAAAATCGATGCCAGGCCAAATTTTGGGATCCAAGATGGTGGCCATCGGCTCAACAAAAACTGTCAAATACCCTACAATGTGTGAATTTCCGAAAAGGGACGACGTGTAGAGGCCAGATATGGATTCCAGACGCTATTTTGGAATCCAATATGGCGCACATGCAAGACTCGATCTGAACAGCTACATGCTTGTCACTAAGTATGGACCGTGATGCCATCAAGATCGCAATTGGAATGCTTGCTCCTTGAAGAGGTAAAACATCGAGTTTGTTGACTTTCTCAACGAATGGCACATCGACATAGCCGTCATCACCGAGACTCACTTGAAGCCCGATCTGAACGTTTTCCTTCCCGACTTTCGGCTCGTAAGGCTTGACCGCACCAGCTCCGGGGGAGAGGGAGTGGCCATCGCTGCGAGACGGAACCTCAGCTGCCAACTACTACCAAGCTTCCAGCTGAATATTATCGAAGCCATCGGAGTTGAGGTGAGCACATCGCTTGGTCCAATCACCATCATCGCGGACTACTGCCCCAAGCAAACCAACATTAGAGACGGCTCGGCCGCAGACCTCCGAAGAGACATTATCAAGCTAACAAGACGGCGGCAAAATGTCGTCATCGCTGGTGACCTGAACGCCAAGCATCAAACCAGGGGAAATAGTCGGTGAAACCAGAACGGCACAATATTATACAACGATCTGCAGGAAGCCCACTAGAACAGCATGTGTCCGGACACTCCCACCCGGTTGAGTCGATCCGGAGCTCATGTCACCATCGACATCTTCATCAGCAACATTTGTGATAACATCTCTCAACCTATCGCCTATCAGGAACTGAGCTCGGACCACTATCCAGTGGTGGCCGAAGTAGGTTCCTCGGCCAGTAGGTTTCAAGTTTCCCGGCGAAATTACCAATGTGTTAACTGGCAGCAGTACTAGCGCTGTGTGCAATCGATTACGACGTCCTACCGGAGTCGTTCGAAGAAGTCGATCGGTGTCTGCAAACCATCGAAGAAGCGATATCCCGTGCCAGGGAGCAACATGTACCAGCATACAGACAGGTGAGTCATACTCTGAACCTTGACAGTCCAACCAAAGATCTTATCAGGCTCCGTAACACCATTCGTAGGTAGTTCCAGCGTTCTGGGCTGCCCCACTTGAAGACCAATGTCAATAGGCTAACCAAAATTATCCAGGCCAGGATGGTGGAACTCAGAAATAACGATTTTGCCAACAAAATTCGCTTTAGCGGCGCCGGTGGTGTAGTGGTAAGCGTGATTGCCTCTCACCCCAGCAGGCCTAGGTTCAATCCCAGTCGGCGCCGCCGGGATGTTCTGAGGTATAACATCTCTGATCACGCCTTCCTTCGGAAGGTTTTTTTTTTTTTTTTAATCTTTATTTTAGAGATTTTTAGCCTGAGGCTGCTAGTTGCTAGTTCATCTCTTATTCCTTCGGAAGGGAAGTAAAGCCGTTGGTCCCCGGTTCATGAGTTGATGGGTCGATAGGTAGAGTCCAGGTGTGGGAGCTGCCTCCTTGGCGTCGGTAGCATTGGTGCTCGTGCTCGTACAAGATCGACGGAAAACAAATCAAGGGAAAAAAACAAAATTCGCTTTCTCCCAGATTGTGCAAGACCATTTTGGAAGATGCCCAAAATTTTGAAAAAAAAAGTAGAGACCGATCCCACCGCTTTCCACCGTTGTTGGCCAGAATATGGACCCATCCCTAATCATAACCTCAGTTGAAAAGACCAATGCTCTTGGCCTACATTTTGTGATTTCACATAATCTTGGCCAAACCATGGTGAGCCCCCATGAGCCTGCCGTACTGGAGGCAATGGCTAGAGTCGCTGATACCCCCGTAGTAGTGCATGATGATAGTAGAATATCGGATGATGAGGTGATAGCAGCTGTTAGTAGCACTAAAAACATGAAGACCACGGCCGATCTCAGAAAAAGTGGGAAATACTGCAAAATACCCTTCAATATGGGTATTTCCGGAATTGGGATGACGTCTAGAACCCGTAAATCAATTTCCGACGCCATTTTTTTCGACGCCAATCCAAGATGGCGGCTTCCAGTTCCAGAAAAAAGTAGGAAATACTCTTCAATATTGATATTTTCGAAATCGGGATGACGTCTAGAGATCGAAAATCGATGCCCAGCGTCAGCTTTAAATCAAAGATGGCGGCTGCCGATTTCAGAAAAAGTGGAAAATACTGCCAAATACCCTTCACTATGTACATTTTCGGAATCGGGATGACGGGTTGAATCCAACATGGTGGCTCTCAGATTCTGAAAAACTGTCATATACTCTATAATATAGGTATGTACGGAACGGGTTCGACGTGTACACCCTGAAAATATATGTCAGACACCATTTTGTAATCCAAGATGGCGGCTCTCAGATTCAGAAAAAAAAACTATCAAATTTTGGTATTTTTGGAACAAGTACTACGCGTACATCCCGAAAATCGAGGTCTGACCCCATTTTTGAATCCAAGATGGTCAAAAATCGATGTCCGATACCAATTTTGAAATCCAAGATGCTGCCTTTCAGATTCTGAAAAACTGCCACGTACCCTACAATATTGGTATTTCCGGAGCAAGTACTACAATGTCTGACGCCATTTTGTAATGCAAGATGGCGCCCATTGACTTCAGAAAAACTGTCAAATATCCAATAATATGGATTTTTTTAGACGACATGTAGATGCCGAATATCAATGTCCGGCGCCATTTTGAAATCCAAGATGGCGGCTTCCGGTTTCAGAAAAAGATAGAAATTCCTTCAAATACCCTTCAATATGAGTATTTTTGAAAAAGGAATGACGTCTAGGTAATGACATCTAGAAATAGAAAATGAGTGTCATGAAATCCAAAATGGCAGATACAGGATACAGGAAAAGTTGGAAATACTGTTAAATACCCATGAATGTGGGTATTTTGGGATTCGCGGTGATAGTTAAGTACTAGCAAATAACTGTCCAATGCCATACTGAATTCCAAGATGGCAGCTTCTGGTTACAGATAAACTGGATATTAATGTTAAATACCCCCACAATATGAATATTTTCAGGATGGGGAAGGTATGAAAAGGCAAAATCGATGTCCGACGCAATTTTGGAATCTAAGATGACAGTCCTATTTAAAAAAAAAACTGTCAAATACCCTAAAAGACGGAAAATTGATGGCTGACGCCATTTCGGCATTTCAATTTTCGACATCTGCATGTCGTCCATATTGTAGAGTATTTTACAGTTTTCCCACTTTTTCTGAAACCGAAAGCCGCCATCTTGGATTTCAAACTGGCGCTGGGCATCGATTTTCGGTCTCTAGACGTCATCTCGATTTCGAAAATACCCATATTGAAGGGTATTTGGCATTATTTCTCACTTTTTTTTTCTGAAACTGGAATCGGCCATCTTTGATTCCAAAATGGCGTCGGAAATCGGATTACGGGCCTTAGACGTCATCCCGATTCCACGATATGGATAGAAGGGTATTTATCAATATTTCCCACTTCTTCTGAAATCAGCAGCCGCCATTTTGATTTCAAGATGACGCTGAACTTCGATTTTCGACCTATAGACGTCATCCCGATTCCGAAAATATACATATTGAATGATATTTGGCAGTATATCCCACTTTTTTCTGAATCCGGAAGCCGCCATTTTGGATTTAAAAATGGCGCTGGACATCAATTTTTGGTCTCTAGACGTCATCACGATTCCAAAAATACTCATATTGAAGGGTATTTGGCATTATTTCCCCATTTTTTTTAAACCGGAATCGGCCATCTTGGATTCCAAAATTGGCGTCGGAAATCGATTTACGGGCTTTAGGCGTCATCCCAATTCCGGAAATACCAATATTGAAGGGTATTTATCAATATTTCCCACTTCTTCTGGAATCAACAGCCGCCATTTTTGATTTCAAGATGGCGCTGGACATCGATTTTCGGTCTCTAGACGTAATCCCGTTTCCAAAAATATACATATTGAAGGGTATTTAGCAGTATTTCCCACTTTTTCTGGAACTGGAAGCCGCCATCTTGGATTTCTAAATGGAGCTGGACATCGATTTTTAATCTCTAGACGTCATCCCGATTCCAAAAATATTCATATTGAAAGGTATTTGGTAGTATTTCCCACTTTTTCTGCAATCGGCAGCCGCCATTTTTGATTTCAAAATGGTGTCGGAAATTGATTTACGGGCTTTAGACGTCATCCTGATTACGAAAATATTCATATTCCATCGATATTGGTCTTGATCCACTTAACAACTTCGCCGAAGAAAGCAATTTCCTAGATGGCAAGGATTTCAAGATATCACACAAACAAGGATGTCACAAATTCATGTACACTAGCGCCGCTTAGTGAGAAAATTCCGAACTTCTGTCCACCAACGATAAGGTCTTGATCCACTGAACAACTTTGTGGAAGACAGTAACCTTCTATATGTCCGGGATCGCGAGATATTTCATGTTGGTCCCTATTAGGTCTAATCCCATATGCTTCGTGTACTCCGTTTACGTAAATTCGATTTACGCGGTACGTATTACTTACTCACGCTCTTCGGGGGAAAGCTGTAGCCATTTATTTTATTCTCATGTAGATCATCCGGTAAAGAGTTCGATCCGCGGAGCTGTTTTTCTTGGTATGGAGTAGGTCCCATTTTCCGTATTAATTCCATCCTGATCAGATTTGAATACAAAGAAATCATGGAGAAGGATATGCTCCCTTATGCTAGCCCTTATGCAGAAGAGAACATGCCCAAGTAACAATTTCCAGTTGAAGAAACGCTTTCGTTTTGATTTTGTTCAGTTGCATGTTGAATAATAATTGCACAATGTGTTCACCACAACTTTTATAAAACCCTTGTTTACAAGAGTTGTGCTCCAAGCAGTTTTTGAAGCTTTTAACCAAATGGCAATACAACTACATTCTTGTACAACTCTGGAAGCTATTATTCAACGTTTGATCAACTCAGGTGTTTTATAAGAGCTCCCAATGGTTTGTTTTGATGCGTTTATTCCACGTTCTGTATAGCTCTTGTGAATCAGTTTAACTAAGGTGCTATAAAAGTTATCGTAGGTCTTATAAAGCATATAGTTAAACCGAACGTAAACAATCATTTAAGAGTGCTCCAAGCAGCTTTTAAAACTTTTAATCAAATGGAAATACAACTACAGTCTTGTTCAACTCTGGAAGCTATTATTCAACGTTTGATCAATTCAGGTGTTTTATAAGAGCTCTCAATTGTTTGTTGGGATGCCTCTTATATGGCATTTTCAGCAAGACAACGATCCGAAACACACTTCTAAGTATGTAAAGGAATGGTTTCGTGCAAACAAAGTGTCGGTTATTTCATAGCCTAGCCAATCTCCTGACATCAACGCCATCGAAAATTTATGGAACGTGCTTAAAAGAAAGTTATCTGGTCAAGCATTTTCAAATTAGGATCTACTATAGACCACAGTTCAAAAAGAGTGGTATGCTATACCAAAGGAAACTTTTCAGTGCTTGTTTGAGTCAATGCCTAGAAGATTGAACAAGGTTCTACTTAACAATGGAGGGCACAGCGGTTACTAAGCGTCATTAGTCTAATAAAACTCATACGATTATTTTCAAGCTGTACTATAGTATAGTTTTATGCAACACACCTATTTCACTGACCACGCATATTTTATATATGATTCTAATGTTTTAACTTTGAGTTTTCTAGTGCAATCACTTAATTTTTATTACACTATCAAATGCTTAACTTTAAAGTCGAATCAAATGAAGTAGAATGAACATAACCTTAAACTTTGCATTTATTTTGCCTACACCTATTTTAATGACCAGCAGTGATGTATGTTACACTCACAACATTTACTGCGATATCAATAATCACACTAAATGACTATTATAGGTGAAATGTCATAACAAGATAGCTTATGTAACGTAATATTAAGACTGAACTTGGCGTTAATTTGCACCAACTTTCCTAAGATCCGTATATTTGAAACATTATTGTGCCATTTTGAAAAATTAATCGATTCACTAAGATCGATTCTTGCCTCAAGATCGCCCAATGCTAGTGTTGATAGCCCTCCTCGCTCCTACTATAGTCGCTATATTCATAGTCTGGCGGATAGAATTTCGATCTATCAAAAAGCGGTACCAATTCAATATATTGTAGACCAACAATTAAAAAAGTACTATCAACTTTTAAAAACAAAACGTGGATTATTCTTCCCTCGCCAATCGAAGTTAAATTACTAGCTTCATCGGATAGGGGAAACTTTCCACAACCTAAAGATGGTGTTTGTTTGCGTAGGCGAGCCTTGAATCACGAGAAAAGGGTTTCCGAAGTTTCGTTCGCAACAGCTGATGTGCTCTTTTCTGTTGTTGGTCGAGATTTGCTCGATTGGTTCCGCTATTTGACAGTTTAATTGGTTCCCGAGATTCTATCCGCCAGACTATGAATATAGCGACTATAGCTCCTACCAGTCCAAGCCAATGAGGTACAGAGAGAGGTGGCACAGATCGTGAAATAGGGTTGTATTAGTAAACCAAAAAATCAACGTAAACGCAAGTAGTGACGTCACTACTTGCGTGTACTTGCGTGTATCGTACAGTGGTTGTGTGAGTGATTGCTTCACCTTGGTAATCCAGCTCATTGAGTCCAAGCTACTGGGAGAGGGTCAATAAATTGAAAGTGAAGGCATCTGAATTTCCCATAATCTCACAGTTGGTCAAGCTTACGGTTGGCTCATTCTCTATACAGAAGCAGAATATGAACACTGGACACCATTGTCATATGCTACATGTTCTTTTCATTTTATTCACCACCCAATTGCTCATAAGCAGCTTTCCATATCGCACCTGGCTTGTTCGATATTATTCCATCTACTATGTTCTTACCCTCCTCGACCACTGAAAAAAAAGCAAAAACTCCAATCATTGCCAAACAGATCCATTCGATTTTTTGTTTGTTCCTTCCAATCACCCAGCATCTAAAAAGCATCTTAAGCAAAGAGTTTTAATTTCGCATCAACGACCCTCGCTCGAAAAGCACTTGTTCTCAATTTGCCGTATGTCGACTCACGCAAAAAAAGTTGATTTATCCGGAAAGTGCTACATATCAAGCAAGGCACTCCGATGTTTGATTGTTGTTTCCTCAAAAGCAAAGAAGATGACTAAATCCAGCTGCGTAAAAGTTCCGTTTAGACGAATCTAGTTCCCTTCCCCCCTCGTTGTGAATTGAACGAAGAAATTGTTCACTCCATTAAAAAACCGAAAAAGCATCATCCACCTTCTTCGAGCGGCGAAATTTGTGCACTTTCGGGTAAAGAGCGCTTTGATTGTGATTCGAAAACGGTTAAATTTCGTTCGCACCTCCTCCCCCCGCTCGCCCATGGGTGCCATCGCTTTGGAAAAGTGGAATTATGCTTGATGAGACCACAATGACTGTGATGCGCCACCAATCCAGCGCTCATCAAACAGCGCTAATGATCGTCTCGTTTTCCGGGCAGAAGGCAGAAGGCGCATTTTCCGCAAGTATTTTCATTGTTCGCGTTTGGATGAGATGGAGGTGCTCTAAGCAAGCCGGCGATGGATGGGTTGTTAAATTTGGGTCAAAAGCCCGGGTATCAATATTTGCATAAGCTACTGAAGGGGAGGGAAAAGATGGGTGAAGTTAGCCACTTGAATGTGCGCTTAAAAAAAAGAGAGAAACATACGAACGGATGGACGGACGGCTTAAGTACGTGATTGCGAAAGGTAATGGTTTAATGGCCTTGAGTGATCCCGAGCCAATTTTGATGGGTGCTTATTGTTTGATTTATTTTACCGTTGCTGACATTTAACTGGATCGGAACTGTGCTAACAGGTTGGTGCTATTTCTATCGCTTTCCGGAATGCCTGCCGCGAGGGAACCGTTTATGACTTTCATTGTGACTAATGGCCCGTTAGTGACATTTGTGGTGGAAGCCCGTTGGCATCAACTCTCTGCAACGAGATCTAGTTCATGCAGCTACCAAAACATGATTTGGCTCCAATCATGTAACATAAAATGCGGCAAAATGGCATGGCATTATCTGGCCAAAAGTCGGCAATTCGCCTTGACACCAGTGATTTTTGACAGCTCATATGTGTGAAGCGTGACGTAAACAAACCGCGCATAAAGTAATAAGTTTTTGGCAGAGTTTTTGAAATTTTTTGAACTTTTATTGAGATAAATGGTAAGTATTATGTGTTAGAGTAACATCTCTAGATGATTTTTTGTTAATCGGCATCAAAGTTTGTGTATTGCTTTTGCTTTATTTTTCCATTTTTCCAAGTGATGTTTTCTGAAATAAACAAAAATGCTCAACGTTTTTCACAAATTTATGAATAAAAATATCTGTACTTGATTGAAAATACGGTTTCAAAGTATTGCTAGAAGATGTGTTCTTAACATATTAGTGGAATTCACTTCGACAAGTTTATTCCAGTCAAGTAAAATAATGATTTTAAAACAACATTTTTAGGCTCTACCCGAGGCTCTACCTGACGATTTCCAGTCCGAAATTCGCGTACAAGTGCAGCTTTTTGATATGTTGCACTATGATTCCGGAGGCAGCAGATTGATCGTCGAGGGAGAAAGAGTTTTCAGGGCTAATCATTTGCTGCTGGTAGGTTTTCAGACTGTGTACGACGATGGATTACAACTGTTTGCATCGTGCCTGAAGTCATCGTCGCCAAGCTCGGAGCCTCACAAAATCTACATTCGTACTAGATGTTCATTCGAAAATTGGACCTTCCAGTGCTCGTGCAAAGCTGGCTTAGGTAAATGCAAGCATGTAATGGCCGTTCTAAATCATCTATTAATGTAAGATAAAATGTGTTACTATTCCAAACATTTATTAACAATTTTATGTTTGTAGGCATCCTTCTATCCCTATTCTGACTGTTACCGATTTGCAACAGAAGTGGGGAAAGGTAGCGTTGAAGGTGGCAGGCGATATGTACAAGGCCACAAGGATTAGTGAGTTTTGTCGTAAAACTCGAAACAGTTCTGGGAAGGAACCTGAAACCCCAGGAGATCCAAACGAAGTGCATCTCGAAATACAATTAAAAGAAGATGAAGCGGCTTCAATTTTGGATTCTTTTTTACAAAGTTTGTCAAATTATACAGCAAAAAATTAAATTTTTCAATAGATACTTTTTATAGAGTTTCCTGATAGCAGTCTATGCTACGAACTACATGGCAGACCTAGGCTTCAAGAGAATATTGAGAACTCGATTGGGGATGAAACTATGAACGTTAGTTTGTTAGATGAGTTCTTAGATCTTCAGGTTACCGATGCTTCGATGGAATCACTAATATCGTTTGAGGACTTATCTGAGAGTTCAATATTAACTAAATTTTTGAAGGCAACTTTCTGCAGTGAACGGCATACTCCAACCGACATTGAACATTTGTATTTTATTGGTCCATTGGATGCACACCTCAGCATCTTCTATGAGCTTCAAGTTCGTGTTTCAGAGAGTGAATCCATTCAAATTTGTTTGAATACAATAGATCAACGTATTTCCCCAGTTTGGATGACCGAAAGAACACGTCGGATTACAGCTTCTAACGCATATTCTCTGTATACGTACTATTCATCAAATACCGAAAAGCTGAAGAATTGGAGAAAAAAAATTATCAACTTGGTTGTGCCAAAAGAAATACACACATTTGCCATTGATCATGGTATCCGTTGTGAACCATTGGCTATAAATGCTTACATGCGAGATTTTAAAAAGATTTTTGACTAAATGTGGATTCACAATCCCACCACATATTCCCTGGCTTGGATGCTCCCCTGATGGGATTATAATCGATGAAACGAAGGTCATTGAGGTTAAATGTCCAGTGGTTGGAAATACCGTTTCTCTCAATGAAACATTAGAAAAATTGAAGTACTTAACAAAGAATGGCAAAACATTAAAGAAAAATCACTTATATTATTTGCAAGTGCAATTAAACATGTTCATATTGAAATGTAGCTCGACGGATTTTATAATTTACTCTGAGTTTGAAGACAAGTGTTATGTTCAGACGATTCACTATGATGAAGAATATCTACAACCAATTATTTGTTGTCTTAAAGAAGTTTACTTCAATGCCTTCTTAAAAATATTGTATACGTCACATAATAAATCTCTTTGAGTACACTATATGTACAGTTGTTATTTTATAACAAGAGAAACAAAACAACCATTTTTTGAATATACTGAAACCTTTATTCAATACTTTTCTAAAATCTTTCATTTGACAGGATTGGCTTGGAAATATTAGCAACTGCACAAGCAATGATCATGACATCATCCAAAATAGGCAAGAAATTTGTATCAATTTTGTCGCTTAGAATATCAAATTGCTTGATCCGCTGAATTGCTCGTTCTAAAGGGTGATACGGTCAAAATTTGGTCAATATCAACTTGACGTATTTCTTTCAATTTTGCATTTAAAAAACCTGAACACCCCTCATTTTGAAGGTGTGTGTGTGTAGAATGTTGCTCCTATTTTGATTTTGGAATTCACTCTTCAGTTGTCAAAATGCCGTCCAAGCAAGAAGAGCAGCGTATCAAAATTTTGCTCGCGCATCGCGAAAATCCGAGCTACTCGCACGCAAAGTTGGCAAAATCGCTAAAAGTTGCCAAATCAACCGTTACAAATGTAATTAAAGTGTTTGGGGAACGTATGTCGACAGCCAGGAAGTCTGGATCGGGGGGAAATCGAAAACCGGAAGCCGCTGAGACGACAAAGAGAGTTGCCGGTAGTTTCAAGCGAAACCTTAACCTCTCTCTCCGAGATGCCGCAAATAAGCTGGGTGTATCGTCTACAACCGTGCATCGAGCCAAAAAACGAGCCGGACTATCGACTTACAAGAAGGTAGTGACTCCAAATCGCGATGATAAACAAAATACGACGGCCAAAGCGCGATCCCGGAGGCTGTACACGACGATGCTGACGAAGTTTGACTGCGTGGTAATGGACGACGAAACCTACGTCAAAGCCGACTACAAGCAGCTTCCGGGACAGGAGTTTTATACGGCAAAAGGAAGGGGAAAGGTAGCAGATGTTTTCAAGCACATGAAACTGTCAAAGTTCGCAAAGAAATATCTGGTTTGGCAAGCCATCTGTACCTGTGGCTTGAAAAGCAGCATTTTCATAGCTTCCGGGACTGTCAACCAAGAAATTTACGTGAAAGAGTGTTTGAATAAACGTCTGCTGCCTTTCCTGAAGAAACACGGTTGTTCCGTACTGTTTTGGCCGGATTTGGCATCTTGCCATTACGGTAAAAAGGCCATGGAGTGGTACGCCGCCAACAACGTGCAGGTGGTTCCCAAGGACAAGAACCCTCCCAACACGCCAGAGCTCCACCCAATTGAGAAATACTGGGCTATTGTCAAGCGGAACCTAAAGAAGACCAAAAAAACTGCTAAGGGCGAGCAGCAGTTCAAGGCAAACTGGCTTTCTGCGGCGAAGAAGGTGGACAAGGTGGCTGTACAAAATCTGATGGCAGGGGTTAAGCGTAAGGCCCGGCAATTCGGATTTGGAAAAGCGGAAGCCTAACTGAATATTTTTCCTGAATTTTATACTAATTGAACTTGAAAAAGAAATTTAATTTGATTTTTTAAATAAACGATTTCACCGATTTACACGCGTTTTCCCTTGACCAAATTTTGACCGTATCACCCTTTACATGTACTCTTGCCGCTGCTATCGATATGTTCTCTGTAGCATCATGTCTACTCAGTTGTGTTTGTGGGGAGGTTAAAAACGGTGGCCTTACTAGCTTAATTCCTCTGCTCCTGCACTCATCGTCAATCAAAAATCCTTTGTCAGTCATGACTGCTTCACCTACATTTAACTTTTCCAAAATTCCTTCCTGAATAACTACTTGTTTGTCGGAAGCCTTTCCTCCGTACCCACGACTAATGAAAGAGATCGTACCGCCAGGTGTGACTACTACCAAATATTTCACCGCCTCCTTTCCTTTATAGTGGGAATACGCATTGATGCGACAGTGCAGGCACTTCGGTTTATTAATAGCCACTTCTGTACAATCTAGAACAGCGACGACATCCTCGTAGAGCGGGCGAAAGTAATGTGGCATTTTTTTTTACTTGTTCCTGTGATGGCCACGGAATTAATGGTTCACATATTGCTTTGATCCACAAAATTGTTTTGTAGAATATTTTAGCCACAGTCTGGTAGTGTATATGAAAAATTGCTGCCATGCATGAAAACGATAGATTGGTTTTCATTTTCACAAAAACAATCAGAATCCTTTCTTTCAAGCTCACCATCCAATTATTTTTTTTCTTGTATGC
Organism: Ochlerotatus camptorhynchus; assembly: GCF_037179485.1. NCBI lineage: Eukaryota > Metazoa > Arthropoda > Insecta > Diptera > Culicidae > Ochlerotatus > Ochlerotatus camptorhynchus. Next base: position 4,092,590 of record NW_027040858.1, on the reverse strand, counting down.
AACCAGTGACTCGATAGCTTCTTCAATTGCATCCAACATTTTGAAACTATTTAATCCACTCCAAGAGTTCAATTCAGCATCTGTTTTAAACTGTATTGCCATGGTTTGGCGGCGACCAATGAAGAGTCGGTCTATATCTAAAGTATCAACCTGAACACCTGCTTCGACAGTTACTGGATGAGATAAATCAGGCAAAAAATCATATGCATCCCTCTTGGCATTTCTGGGGCTTTCTTCAAAGGTAACGCTGGTTTTATTTGAATCACGTTTTGCAGCTCTATCTGCTCGGTCGGTAGCTAACTTATTGAATTTTGGTCGCTGGTCTGATGATGGTAGATTTGTATCCGGAACAGCCGATTTTTTGAGAATCATTCTCTCAGTAATACGATTCACAGCTACAATTTTTTTTTGTTTATTTATGTTCAATATTATGTATCATAAATACTTACAAGGACTCACAAAATTCGTAATACTGAAGTGAGTACTGCAAACGCGCGAAGACTTGGAGGGTTCATACTTTAAGCACAATTTTTTCACCCACGCTTTCCATCTTTGTTTTTCCTCTTTTCCCGGAAACGTATGAAGGGAAACGCCTGGACTGTAGCGTTGATGACATCCAGGCACAAAACATACTGTTCTGCTTCCACCATCCGGCGAGGGCTTAGATGAAACGGGCAATTGATTACGCTCACAGTTTTGACTGCTGCCACTCACTCCACCGTCCATGGTTACTGTAAAATAATGCACGATATCTCAATTAACTGACCAACAACACAATAAATTTTCAATTTAACTATTTGTTTAGGTCTTATACTACATTTCAGCACATTGTTTGCATCTTCCTTTGATAACTTTAATTGATAATTTAGTAATTGAAATTATGTAAAAATACTGACTGCAGAAAACACTCAGCTTTTAAGCTCAGCTGAACAGGTAAAGATTATTATTAATTTAACCGATGTTTGCAAAAAAAGATTCTACGCTGTCTATTCTTCAAATAAGAATGTTGAAAATCTTACTATGACTAATTAGTTGTGGTTAAATTTGTTTCAAATACACTACTTTTTAAAACAGCGTTTGTTTACGTTTTCTCACACACGCGCGAAACTAAAACAGATGTCGCCACCGTACTGTTGTCAAGGCGAATCAAAAACTTGTTCAAATTTAAATAATTAGAATTGCCAATAAATATACCCCTAGGTTTAGTACGTAATACACTACCACAGTAGTACTGTGACAGTACACTACCAACTGCTGGAATAGGTGATGAGCCAACAATTTGAGTTCAGTGGAAAATAGGAGAATGAGTACGACAAGTACAGAGAAAGGGAACGGCGAGTAGCACGGAAACTTCTTCCACCACTTGCCAAATAAACTTAAACAAGAGCAGTTGGATAAGCTGAAAACCGTTAAAAGTATAGTGAAGTAAAGTAAGAGTGTTGTAGTAGCAGGAGTGGAGAGAGAGAGAGAGGCCACATGTCACAATCGGGCCTAAGACCGCTTCTTTTGTGCCCTTTAGGGCCCGTTAGTTGTGAGGGTAGCTTTTGATGGAGAACTGGTCTCTCGACGGTACCGAGGTTGGACTCGCTTTGGAGTAATTGTTTAATTATCCCACGTGGTTACGCTACACCGGTCGTAGTTTCCCAACCAAGGGGTTGGAAGCTGGGCTACAAAATGGTGAGTTGACAACTTGGAAGGAGCGGAATACCTAACCCTGGTCCTCACAAGTTCCTACTTCACGCCTCCTCGAGTCATATGATAACAAAAGACTACCAGCTGAAATATGGACACAGTTGGGTGGCGTAGCCTGGGCAATGTTGCCAGTCCGGCAATAGCAAAGAGAAGAGGTGCGACGCGAACACTGACGCGGTAACCATAGTACGGTGATAGAGGAAATGCTTCACCAAACCCGAGCGTCTGTTCACCATGGAGGTGCGGCTCACAACGGCGTCTGTTATCCATGTTAGGAGCGGCTGATCACCATCCTAGTGCCAGCGTGGGACTCTAAACAGAGCTGTGCACGATGGTCCCCTGGCGAGACAGGCCGCCCTGGAAAAAAACATAAAGTTGCAAATACTGAAGAAAGAAATACGGATCGGAACAATCGGCACAGACCTACGCGACGAAATAAGCACTACGATTAGAAACTCGGAACATGGAACTGCAAATCGCTCGGCTTCCCGGGCTGCAATAGGTTAATCTACGATGGACTTCAACCACGCAACTTCGAAGTCGTAGCACTGCAGGAACTTTGCTGGACGGGACAAAAGGTATGGAAAAGCGGGCATCGAGCGGCTTCTTTCGACCAGAGCTACCAACGAGCTAGGAACCGGCTTTGTAGTGCTGGGTAAGATGCGCCAACGCGTGATTGGTTGGCAGCCGATCAACGCGAGGATGTGCAAGTTGAGGAGTAAGGTCCGTTTCTTCAACTACAGCATCATCAACGTGCGCTGCCCACAAGAAGGGAGACCCGACGACGCGAAAGAAGCGTTCTATGCGCAGCTGAAGCAGGTGTATGACGGCTGTTCGCAACGGGACGTCAAAATCGTCATCGGCGACATGAACGCTCAAGTAGGACGGGAGGCAATGTATAGACCGGCAATCGAGCCAAACAGCCTGCATGCCGTATCGAACGACAACGGCCAACGATGCGTGAACTTTGCAGCCTCTCGGGGTATGGTTAGTTCGAAGTACCTTTTTCCCCCGCAAGAATATCCACAAAGCCACCTGGAGATCACCTGACCAACACACAGAAAACCAAATCGATCACGTTCTAATCGACGGGAAATTCTTCTCCGACATTATCAACGTCCACACGTACCGCAGTGCGAACATAGATTCGGACCACTACCTAGTTGCAGTATGCATGCGCTCAAAACTCTCGACGGTGCATAACACACGTCGAAGTCGAACGCCGCGACCCAACATTGAGCAACTACGGGACGCCGGAGTTGCCCAGGACTACGCGCAGCAGCTGGAAGTTGCACTACCCACGGAAGAGCAGCTTGGCGCAGCTTCTCTTGAAGATGGCTGGAGGGACATCCGTTCAGCCATAGGTAGTACTGCTGCAGCGGCACTAGGTACTGCAATCCCGGACCGAAGAAATGACTGGTTTGACGGCGAATGCAAACTGTTAGTAGAGGAGAAGAATGCAGCACGGGCGAAAATGCTGTAACACCGGACGAGATTGAATGTGAAGCGATGCAGACAAGCGCGGAACAGACAAAACTCGGTTTTCCGAAGGTAGAAGTGTCAGAAGGAAAATCTGTACCGCGTAAACGACACACGGAAGTTCTACGAGAAGCTAAATAGTTCGCGCAAAGGCTACGTGCCGCAAGCCGATATGTGCAAGGACTTGGACGGTAGCCTTCTCACGAACGAGTGTGAGGTGATTGAGAGGTGGAAGAAGTACTATGACGAGCACCTCAACGGTGAAGCAGCAGAAAACGAAGGTGGCACGGCAACAGACCTCGGAGCAAGCGCAGAAGACGACAGGCTACCGGCCCCTGATCTTCAAGAAGTTGAGGAGGAGATCGGTCGGCTGAAGAACAACAAAGCAACTGGTGTAGATCAACTACCAAGTGAGCTATTAAAATACGGTGGTGAAGCACTGGCTAGAGCACTGCACTGGGTAATTGCCAAGATTTGAGAGGAGGAGTGGATGGAAGGTGTCGTATGCCCAATCTACAAAAAGGGCGACAAGTTGGATTGCTGCAACTACCGCGCGATCACACTGCTGAGCGCCGCCTACAAGGTACTCTCCCAAATTCTTTGCCGCCGTCTGTCACCATATGCAAGAGAGTTCGTGGGGCAATACCAGGCGAGAATCATGAGTGCCCGCGCTACCACGACCCAAATTTTCGCGATTCGGCAGGTTCTGCAGAAATGCCGCGAATACAACGTGCCCAGGCCCACACATCATTTGTTCATCGATTTCAAATCCGCATACGACACAATCGATCGAGATCAGCTATGGCAGATTATGCACGAGTACGGACTATCGGATAAACTGACGCGATGTGCGTTGTTCGAGTATCGGGGACACTCTCGAGTCCCTTTGAATCTCGAAGGGGGTTATGGCAAGGTGATGGACTTTCGTGTCTGCTGTTCAACATCGCGTTAGAAGGTGTGATCAGAAGAGCTGGGATAGACACGAGTGGCACGATATTCAGGAAGTCCATCCAGCTCTTTGGCTTCGCCGATGACATTGACATTATGGCACGGAACTTTGAGATGATGACGGAAACGTACATCAGACTGAAGGCTGAAGCTAGACGGATTGGACTTGCCATCAACGCATCAAAGACAAAATACACGAAAGGAAGAGGTTCTAGGGAAGACAATGTTAGCCTCCCACCCCGAGTTCAGATTGACGGTGACGAAATCGAGGTGGTCGATGAGTTCGTGTATTTGGGCTCACTGGTGACCGCCGAAAATGATACCAGCAGAGAAATTCAAAGGCGCATTATGGCAGGGAATCGTGCCTACTTTGGACTCCGGAGGACGCTCCGGTCGAATAAAAATCACCGCCGCACGAAGATGACTGTATACAAGACGCTGATTAGATCGGTGGTTCTCTACGGCCACGAGACCTGGACTATGCTCGTAGTGTTTTCGAACGGAAGGTGTTGCGTACCATCAACGGTGGTGTGCAGATGGATGACGGAACGTGGAGGAGGCGAATGAACCACGAATTGCACCAGCTGCTGGGAGAACCATCCATCGTTCACATTGCAAAAATTGGGCGACTACGGTGGGCTGGGCACGTCGTAAGAAGGCCGCACGACGACCCAGTGAAAATGGTTCTAGAAAGCGACCCAACAGGAACAAGAAGAAGAGGCGCGCAGCGGGCAAGGTGGATCGACCAAGTAGAAGGTGACCTGCGGACCCTTCGCAGACTACGAGGCTGGTGAAGTGTAGCCATGGAGCAAGTAGAGTGGAGACGAATTCTTCGGACAGCAGAGGACAACAAGGCCTTAGCCTGATTGGTAAAGTAAGTAAGAGTCTAGTTTACCTTGGGTATCGAACATGTTTTGCAGTGTCAGGTGCTCTATTTTGTAGTCTGTGAGAGGGAAATATTGAACTAGTGCGTGCAAATTTTCTCTCTCAAATTTGAAATTTTTTGGCTCTCTGGGGACTGGTATTAAAGCAGGTAAAACTTTATGAGGAAAAATCATATTTATTTAATTGTAACTTGTTTAACAATAATTTCCGAGAAAATAACTAAACGGTCCCCGACTAATTTATTTAGGTTGTCGTTCACTTTTTTTGACCTGAATATGCACCGAAAGCGAATTATTCCCACTTCTCTCAATTTCTATATGGGAATTTGTATCACTTCCTACCAGTGGAACAGCGCCATCTCTGTGGAAAATGGCCGGACGATATGATTAATTATTGAAAGATAGTAGTCTGATGCGCGGAAGAGCTGACAAAATTGGGTCATCACTAAAGTCCCTAATAACCGCCAAGCTCGCTAATCACCTTTTTGCAATACAAGGTAAACATAGGACTCCTTAGCTTTATATTAGTCATAGGTATATCAGCCTTATATGTATTGCAAACAAGCAATTAGCAGGCTTGTTTATTACTTGGGAGCAGTGCTGAGATTTGTCATTGTCATTGACAGACTTTCGCGCGATATTGACAAAATTGTTCGTCACTTAGTCACTGACAGACTTGATCCTCAAAAAAACCTTCGTCAAAATCTCATTCATTTTTTCGTCAATGACAAAGATTCACCTGGTAACAAAAAGTGTAATTTAGTACATTCTGTGTCACATTATTGTTATCCAAGTAGCTCAGGACGTAGATACTTGTTCACTAAAATGGATCCATGTAATTGTTTTGCTCAAGTCATTTAATTTCGTTACAAATTTAGCTAATAAACAAATCTGCACATGTTCGTCACTGACACCATTGTCATTGACAATTGACATGGTTTGCCTTGACTATGACTCTTAGCTAAAATGAGTGACCAAAGCAGAATTGTCAATATCACCGTGTACTGTTGAGATTTTGCAGCACTGCTTGGGAGTTCTTCTGCTTTTCCTAGAAGTATCCGCGAAGTGTAATATCAGGTGTGATCCCGCGAATTTCCTCATACAAAAATTGACAATTAAAAATTGATAATTTTAAAACTGAAAATTGTTCTGTAATGTTTGCGAAAGTTTTCGGCAGCAACAATCTCGTTAACTGCGATGTTCTTTTCGTTCATTCATATAGGGCGGTGTCTTTGAAGTGCTAACTCACCCACGTTCCGAGCCTGCCTAGTTGCAACTGCTCTAACGATTTTGCAAATTTCATTAAATGCTGCGGTCTTAAAAAAAAGAAAGACCAATCAACCGAATGTGAAAGGGAAAAGTGCGTTTCCTTCCTTTCGAGATATATCTTCCTCCTCGCACACACCCCCTTAAATGCCATCCGATACACTTACTTTCCATACCTCGCCAAATAAGCAGCAGCAGTGGCAGCCACTGAGCTTGTAGGTGGACGGTATTGTGCCGCATACATATCTCGGAATCCACCACCCACCACACCACCGCGCTGCAGGCGAAACTTGAAGCAGTTAGTTCATGAAGCGACTACATAGTCAGGTAATCAAGAAGCCCAGCGACAGTTTGACATGTAATTAAGCAGGGCGTATGAATGGAGATTGTGGGCTTCCATTCATACGTTCCAAACTGGATAATAAGGCGAATGAAATCGATGCGATGCGTCGTGGTCGTCGGTCGTCGGTTGGGTGCTTGGTGTGGAAACACGAAAGAGGTGATCTACTACCAGTTAATTTGGAATTGCAATTGAGTAGACTCAAATGCGAAATGCTAGATGCCAGACTCGTTTGGAGCAGACTGGGCGGAAGGAGAGGTGTTGATCTACCTTTTACATCCGTTTCGCCAGGACACATCGCTTATCTTACGTTCAACTTGAGCCATCAAAAGCTCAGAATAGTGTTTCTATTATAGCTGCCCTACGGGGGGTGCTTAAAAGTCAACTGGCACTGTTTAAAAAAAAATGTAAAGCCAGCTGGTTGGGAGATTTCCCCTTTTGGTCTAGTTTAACGATGGAAATGAACGTTGATGACTGCCGCCGCACTTGGCTCTTGGGATCGCGTGGTTTTATGGGAGCAAACTTTTGCTGCTGGGACACGTGCGCCGATTGTCGCTCTTTCTTGCCCACCCCGACGATGGGGGAGGGAGCTAGGGTTGAAGTAAGGAAGCTATGTGTAAGTGATGTTGTATAGGCATTGTAGCTGTTTACAACGTCATGCACCGTCGTCGTCGTCGTCGTCGCCGCAATGGAAAGTGAAAACGGAAATCTAGATGAGCAAAAAACTGTGAAATTAAGATACAGCTCCATTATGTGTGGCTGAGATTCCGCTCGGAGCTGACACCTGGGATGACTTAATTCGCTTTTTTAGGTTGTTGGTTAATGTTTAAATAACGATATCCACCTAAGGGACTAACAACGTTTGAAGTTTGCCGAAAAGCAATTAAATTTTTATGATGTCGAGTAATTTGTTGAGTTATGCTTGAAATCTGTTTTCCTTTTCAATTCCAAATTCATTAAGTTTCGTTTATCATTATAGAAGGTTTCATCACGCAATTCTTGTTCGGCTTATTTGTGTTTTCTTCTCAGTTTGTCTGTCTTTCTAGCTGTCGTTTCTAGCTATCTTATTCAATGAGACACCGTTTTTTAGATTCATTCATTGAATATGTCATATGTATACTTAAATCCATATTGGAAGATACCATTAACCTAGGTTTTTGCCAAAATCTTTGGTGGCATGATAAAATACAAATCAAAAAAGGACAATTTCTCACTGCACACTGAACAACGTCAAGCAAGCACTACACGCTCAAAATAAAACAAGCAATATTGCTACGCCGATTTTGATTTGATTTCAATTGCTCAAATTTTCATGACATAAAGAAAAACTATAACATGAATGCCGTGTGTGCTATCTGTGCCTTCCTCTCAGCTCTCAACCAAGAAGGAAGTCTCGCGTAACAACAACACTATTTATTTTAAAGGGTGATACGGTCAAAATTTGGTCAAGGGAAAACGCGTGTAAATCGATGAAATCGTTTATTTAAAAAATCAAATTAAATTTCTTTTTCAAGTTCAATTAGTATAAAATTCAGGAAAAATATTCAGTTAGGCTTCCGCTTTTCCAAATCCGAATTGCCGGGCCTTACGCTTGACCCCTGCCATCAGATTTTGTACAGCCACCTTGTCCACCTTCTTCGCCGCAGAAAGCCAGTTTGCCTTGAACTGCTGCTCGCCCTTAGCAGTTTTTTTGGTCTTCTTTAGGTTCCGCTTGACAATAGTCCAGTATTTCTCAATTGGGCGGAGCTCTGGCGTGTTGGAAGGGTTCTTGTCCTTGGGAACCACCTGCACGTTGTTGGCGGCGTACCACTCCATGGCCTTTTTACCGTAATGGCAAGATGCCAAATCCGGCCAAAACAGTACGGAACAACCGTGTTTCTTCAGAAAAGGCAGCAGACGTTTATTCAAACACTCTTTCACGTAAATTTCTTGGTTGACAGTCCCGGAAGCTATGAAAATGCTGCTTTTCAAGCCACAGGTACAGATGGCTTGCCAAACCAGATATTTCTTTGCGAACTTTGACAGTTTCATGTGCTTGAAAACATCTGCTACCTTTCCCCTTCCTTTTGCCGTATAAAACTCCTGTCCCGGAAGCTGCTTGTAGTCGGCTTTGACGTAGGTTTCGTCGTCCATTACCACGCAGTCAAACTTCGTCAGCATCGTCGTGTTCAGCCTCCGGGATCGCGCTTTGGCCGTCGTATTTTGTTTATCATCGCGATTTGGAGTCACTACCTTCTTGTAAGTCGATAGTCCGGCTCGTTTTTTGGCTCGATGCACGGTTGTAGACGATACACCCAGCTTATTTGCGGCATCTCGGAGAGAGAGGTTAGGGTTTCGCTTGAAACTACCGGCAACTCTCTTTGTCGTCTCAGAGGCTTCCGGTTTTCGATTTCCCCCCGATCCAGACTTCCTGGCTGTCGACAAACGTTCCCCAAACACTTTAATTACATTTGTAACGGTTGATTTGGCAACTTTTAGCGATTTTGCCAACTTTGCGTGCGAGTAGCTCGGATTTTCACGATGCGCGAGCAAAATTTTGATACGCTGCTCTTCTTGCTTGGACGGCATTTTGACAACTGAAGAGTGAATTCCAAAATCAAAATAGGAGCAACATTCTACACACACACACCTTCAAAATGAGGGGTGTTCAGGTTTTTTAAATGCAAAATTGAAAAAAATACGTCAAGTTGATATTGACCAAATTTTGACCGTATCACCCTTTAATTCATATATAAAGAAATTGAAGTAAGTTTTAGGCATTTACGTTGTTCATAATAACAATAGTAACTGTATCTCAGTACACAAGATGAAAAATATGCATGAATGATGTTTTCAAAAATACATGAAAATCGATACCAATTTAATTTTATAAATTAATAATCTTTTTTTGTAAATCTTTCAATGGTTTGGCCAAGGAGTATTCAACTCTACACACCTTAATCTGTGCTGAGAGCTTTAGCTGTCCCATGCGCTATGCCGAACGTACCAAAGTAAGCCGAAGTTTGCCAATCAAGGTGTCCATATCCCACGAGTTTGGCAACCCTGAAGCTATAATGACATTTGTGATTGTGTTAAACTTTTCATTTTCGGAGTGAGAGGTGAAAGAGAAACCGGATGCTATCAAACCCATACGGTGTTCAAGCAAACTCGACCGATCCAGAAGATTCTGACTCGATTTGAATTATTGATTCCTTTCAGGTGTACAGAAACGAAGAAATGCCACCGTCATCCTTTGAAATCCTCTACAACTAAAGCAAACAATGAACTCGAACGGACGCAAAGATGAACGACGGTCATGTAATCGACGCGTCGAGTTCCTAGTGCGAAATCAGAGCCATCCGTGCAAAAAGGTGGCCCTTATTACCGATGTATCTTCACGGTGAAGTGACAACTTATCACTCACGGTGAAGTGATTCCCATTTTATTTACACGGCAATCACTTCACCGTGTGTGACAAGTGTTCACTTCACATCGTTTTCACCGTGATAAGATCCGATAACTCGTAATCTCTGGATGAGCCAAATCGGAATCTGGGAATCTCCCAACTAACAATTTTAGCTGCATATACAGCCAAAATTTGCCTTATGCAGCTAATTTTTGCTTGTATAAGCTGGTCGGCAGCTAAAATTGTTTGTTGGGCTGTGTTACACAGTGTAGTTGACTCATCTGCACGTCCATACGATCTTCCGAGGCTTTGGCTAGACAGCAAATTGCTTGGGGTCGTCAAGCAGGAACCGTTGAGCGCACCAAAACTCACTCTGTAGCGAGCCAAATTTTCTAAATTCAGCAAGGCTTTACAGTTGACCGATTGGAAGGCCACCCATCGCACCGGGGCCTCTTGCGATGAACAAGTTGAGCTAGTGAGGTGAATTCCCGTGCAAATCAAATTGAGAGTCACCTCACTAAAGGGCGAACACGAAATTATTGCGACAAATTCAACAGGGCATAACTTTTTTACCATTGGGTAAAAATCAACCAAATTTTGCACACTTCCTCATTGATGTGTATTGTGTACATGCTGTCAAACTCGAAGTCGTGTTTTTCGATTCAACGAAACTGGAGGTGAACCAACGCGAGTTGAGAGAACAAATTCTTTCCAAACACCTGGAATTTCCTGACCTGTCGCACCGGCAGTTGGGAAAAATGTTGAACATTCACCATTCAACCGTCTCCAGAGTGTTGAAGCGGTTCCAGGAGCAGTTGACGTTGGACCGCGGCAAAGGAGCTGGAAGAAAACCGGGACCGGAGAACAAAAAGACGGAAGGAAAGGTGAAGCGGATGATTAAAGCAAATCCGAACGTCTCAAGCCGTGATTTGGCTAAAAAGATCGGCATGTCGCAGAGCTACGTCCAGAATGCAAAGAAGAGAGCTGGACTACATACATACAAGGTACAGAACTTCCCAAACCGCGATGAGCGGCAACAATCGACCGGTAAAACTCGGGCACGGAAGCTCTACGAGAAGATGCTGACAAAATATGGCTGCTGTGTGATGGACGACGAAACGTATATAAAAGCCGATTTTAAGCAAATTCCGGGGTTGGAGTTTTTCACCGGCAAGAGCAAGTTCGATGTGGACGACAAATTTAAGAAGAAGAAAATGTCGAAGTTCGCCTCCAAATATCTCATTTGGCAGGCCATCTGCTCTTGCGGACTGAGGAGTGAGCCTTTCGTGACAAAGGGCACAGTAAATGGCGAGATCTACAAATCTGAGTGCCTCGAGAAGCGCCTTTTGCCGTTCTTGCAGCAGCACGACAAAGCTCCGCTATTTTGGCCAGATTTGGCATCATGCCACTATTCTAAAAGTGTCCTGGAGTGGTATGAGACCAATTCTGTCCATTTTGTTCCAAAGGACATGAATCTGCCAAACTGTCCGGAGCTGCGCCCGGTGGAGCAGTACTGGGCAATAATGAAGCGGGAACTTCGGAAGAGCAAGAAGACTGTCAAAGACGAGAAGGACATGTTAAGAAAATGAAAAAAAAAGTTGGAAGGGTTGTATACTAGATACGACCGCAGGGTTGGCGTTGGATAACGTCTGTTATGTGTTGTATTTAATTGTGTATATTAGATTTTAGGAATATTCCTTAATAACTCTTTTGCGAAAGTTTGGTGGCCCTGAAAAGGGCCGTTTTGTTGGGCTGATGTTGTTGGGTTTGCTCTACTCTGTCGCCCTGGAGGAGCTTTGGAATGATGTTGGTAGTTCGAAGACAGACAGCATCTCCCCTTCCAGCGTTCCCACACCCCAGTATAGTCCCCAAATTTAAGTGTAACTGTGATATTCTGGATAGAAATTGTCTTCAAAACTAACTCTTTGTTGAATTATTGGTGGCCCTGAAAAGGGCCGTTTTGGTTGTGGTTTTGGAATGATAGACTGAATAAATGATTGTTTGAAAAATTTCAGTTTTTGTTCCGATCAACAACCATACGGGGCAATATGAGCACCCTAGTAAAAGTTAAGGTTTTGACAGGTTTTCACTAGAAAATAACATGCAGGAATCAAGTGAAATAGAAACATAAGTTCTTTTAGCAACAGTTACGTGTATTGCTCGCTGTAGAACCAGCGGATCAGTAAAATGTAATATAGTGAATGCGATGCTTGTTTTCTTGACTGCATATCTTATAATATTCTAGAGATTTTGAGCTAATGTTACATTTCCATTATTATCTTAGACATGTAATTGAATTTTGATACGGTTTTCATGGAGATGCATATTAGAAGCATTTTCAACAAGTTTGTAATGCCCAAACGAACGGTGGCCCATCTCGCCCCGTATGGTCTTCTTGCCCCCATCGCCTCTATTGGACTGAATTCGGAAACGCTCATGTCCAACCGGTTTTCGTTTTGGGCTGGAAATTCTCTAAAGCAACATATTTAAAAAAATCTGGGAAAATCCGGAACATAATTAAAAATTCTTGAAATAAACGTAATAACATATAAGTGAATTATATCTGGGTAAGTATCTGGCAAGACGATTGAAAATCTGGAAAATCAAATAAACCAGGAATACTGGCAACGCTGTCTCGTTTCATGCCCGTAGAGACAACCGACCCATTTTCAGTATTTTGCTACCCACAGTATTTATTGTACCGTCCCTGTATTCATAATATGCTACTCGACGCAGGTATAAAACCACCCTCGACGGTCGAAATGTCATCATTACAGTTTCAGCATCGAACGGTTCGTGTCGTTCGTTGCATTATGTCTGGACGTGGAAAAGGAGGCAAAGTCAAGGGAAAGGCAAAGTCCCGTTCGAGCCGCGCTGGATTGCAGTTTCCAGTCGGTCGTATTCACCGTCTACTCCGAAAGGGCAACTATGCCGAGCGTGTTGGAGCCGGTGCTCCCGTCTACCTGGCTGCCGTGATGGAGTATCTGGCCGCTGAAGTTCTCGAGTTGGCAGGAAATGCCGCTCGTGACAACAAGAAAACCCGAATTATCCCACGTCACCTGCAGTTGGCCATCCGCAACGACGAAGAGCTGAACAAACTTCTTTCCGGAGTGACCATCGCTCAGGGTGGTGTCCTGCCAAACATCCAGGCCGTCCTGTTGCCCAAGAAGACCGAAAAGAAGGCCTAAACTCGAAGTTCCCACCCTTTAACAAAATCCATCCTTTTCAGGACGACCAATTTGATGGTAAAGAGTTTCGTTTTCAAAACAGTTTCCTTCGTGGTGCGCAAGGAGTGATAAAATGAATCCATTAAAAACATGGTTGAATCTTTCTGTCATGCTCTCCCTAGTTAATTGATATCCTCATCGAGTAAGTTCGATGATGGTTGATTAGTGTAGGCGTGTCTTGAATTCCAAGAAATTAACCAGTGCAGTGTTATCATTCCATCCATATCTAAAATTAAACTAACGACTAAATTTTCAATAGCGCCCTATAATATCCATCAGTACCGTCCCAACGACGCGTTCATATAGATAAGATTGGTAAATAGCAGATTTTTAGCGATGGGCCCAATCTTAGATCCATTTCCCCTACCTTGCAGAGCTGCGGTGGCCCTGGACTTATGGCCTACATTGATGCAGCGGAATGAAATTCATTAGCAAATTACGGTTGAGATTTCAGAAATAATCGTGGTGTGCGTATTGTTCCTTCATTGCTCAACATTTACCGTTACCGTTGGGACTTCCGGTCTTCTTTGCTTAGTCAACCGGTTAATCGTATTGAAGCGATACTTCTAGATTATTATTACGCCTATACTGTGGGCTCATAGAACAATAAAACCGAGCCTGGTTAGTAGGTGAACACAAAATACTAAAGTAGAACATTCTACCAACATATAGAGTCCAAGAGATTCCTTCAAAAAGGCACAATATATGCGACCGAAACTTCGGATGAAATCCAAACAGATATTTTGAGAGAAACCAGTCGATCACAATCCTCTTATTGAGTTTAACCGGTATTAACAGAGAAATAAGACGCGTTAACCACGAATCCTTGGGAATGATCGTGACACGCTTCATATGGATGACGAATCGTCCTCATCTCATCCTCAGAAAATGGTACCCATTATTTTAATCGGCATCCTTTTGAAAAATTCCCCTCACAAAAAGGCTATTCATGTATTGCCAGAGGGTAGGGGGAGAGGGGCAATTTAATTATTACTAAAATGAACGAAATTTACGATGTGCGCTTCCATCGTGCAAACTTTATTTTGATTGCCGAAGCACACTCAAAAAATTTACCACATAGGTATCTAATGGATGAAAACCATGTGAATTTCACATAGCTAAAAATCCCACCACAAAATCACATGAATATCAGGAGGCCGATGAAAGTCATGAAAAAAGTGTCGGAAAGGCATTAGAAAATTAATCGTTAAACTCTTTCTTGATAATGTTGTGGCCCTGAAAAGGGCCATTTTTCCAACGCGCTCGGCGTAGTTGCCCGGTGAATACGACCGACTGAGAACTGCAGCAGCTGGGCATTCCATGACGGCGGCCCAGTATACCAGAGCACTGGCACCAACGCACTCGGCGTAGTTGCCCTTTCGCCCCCAGGCTTTGCTGCCGCTGCTCTGCTGCCGCTGCTCTGCTGCCGTTGTGCTGCTTCCGCTGCTCTGCTGCTCTGCTGCTGGGTCGACGATCGGATAGACAATGATGGAACGGGCGACCTTGTTGGACGCTTATATAGTAGAACAGAAAATATCAGAGGTGTCAGATACTCGCATCTGATGTCTCAGTTGGAGAAAGTATAAGAATATAAAAAAATCAATCGATTTTCACCATCTTTAGACAATGGTTTACTTTTAACCATTTTTCAATAGTTTACAGAATGAAATCAATAGTTTTGAAACATTCAGTAAATTGCTAGAAATATTTCCAATCGATTCATGCTATTATCTCGTAAATCTATCGAGAGATGGTTGAGTTATTATCGTTCAAAATCTTTTAATTTTTCGTAACTCATCCAAAATGACTGTTTTCAATTTTGTACCCCCGTATGTTGCCGAAAGACGTTATCCAACGTCAAAAAACTGAGAAACTGGTACCGGATGACACTGTAAAGACTTTGATGGAGGGCATCAAGCGAAAATGCGTTCAATTTTACACTCAAGGCTCCATCGATTAACTTTTCTTTTGATTTTTGAAGTAAATATATGTTTAAAACTACCCTAAAATTTTGGTAAACATTATAAGAAAATTGGCATGACATTTTCGGTGTCGCAATAATTTCGTGTTCGCCCTTTAGTAACAGAGAGTCACACGACTACTCGAAGAATAAGCCTGGGCCATCGCACAAGTAACAGAGTCACACGATTCGCAGAATAGGCCTGAATGACAAGCAATAATATCTGAGGAAACACTCAGGGGAAAACGAGAAAAATTCTATACCGGAAGATCCTCGGCAAAACTGATATTCGAACCTGGCCGAAAACCCCTGTCATAACCGTTTCGTCTTTATGGATTATTCGGTGTTGGGTCATTAAGCTGAAGTACGTTAGGCTGAAGGACGCTAGGCTGATGCACATTTATCAGTTCTAGATAGAGCTGGAATTAGGGCGTAACAGCTTTTGTAATGACTTATCTCGATGATTTCTCGAAAAACATAACTCTCCCTAGTAAATCAACATTACCAAGGAATAGGGGAAGACTTTCCCTATCCGATGGATATGTTGGTTTGTGTAGGCGTGCCTTGAGTTGCTAGAAATCAACGAAAGAAGTCATTGTTTACAGAAGCTGTTACGCCCTAATTCCAGCTCTATCTAGAGTTATTATACATAATAAACTTGTAAATGTAGCTCAATTCTCATAGAATAACCTGCCCTATCCTTCGTTCCAAATGTAAATTTAACCATCGCATGATGCAGGATATTTTTCCGGCCGTTCCCATTTCGGTTATGGCTTTGTTGTACGTTTGCGCACCTGTGTCAGGAACATCTCCACTTGTAAGAAATTAACTGCAATGAAAATCATTATTTTGTTTGGAAGAAAGAATCGAATCTACGTAAAGTCACTCTTTCCGGAAGTCTGCTCAACTACCGATGAAAACAGACTTCTTCAACATTTCTTCTGAAGCCAGCACAATTTAGTCACCGTTCAGAAGAGATTCATCCCTACAGAGATACGTACTGAAAACGTGCATAAACTACTTCAAGTCTCCGCGTACATCGTACGGGTTAGGCATAAATGTGCCTCTAAATATCTTTAAAAAAGTAAAGGGTTGTGTCCTAGACACGACCGCAGTATGACGTAGAACCACACAAAATTGTTGTTTTTCATGCATTTTTGACTATTATACTTTATCTTAAAATTTTCAAGTATTTCAATGTTTCGGTTATGGTTGATTCAAAACAATTTACACATTTTCTTTACAAATATCCATGTGAAATTCCACATGATTTTCATTTGACCACACATAAACAGAATCCACTCAGAAGTACACATGAAATTTACACGCAAATGAATAGTATGTGTGGTCACTAGACTGATGCAAAATTTGAAATTTTCGCTCCACAGTGCTCAAACGGTGCCAAATCGGGTCCTGATTAGCCTCCAAAAGAGAAAACTCATTTTATAAGAAACTGACTTGGCACAAACCATTTGAAGTTTACATGGAAATTACTATGGGAAAACAAAACTTTTTGTTCATTGTCTTCTTGCCTTTTTACACATTGTACTGTTAACACATTCTATTGCTATTCTTATGGGAATTTTCATCAGCTACAACTTTGCAGAAGATCATTTTTCATCCAAACGTCAAATTAAATAGTTATTAATTTTTTAAGAGATTGATAATCTTATGGCAAGATTAAGCAACTGTATTGTGGGCAACACTGTATTCTGCAGTGTGACATAGTAGCCATGATTTTTGTCCTCTATTCTACGCGCCATAAACACCAATGTTGCCTGCTGAACAGTTGATTGAGCATAATCATAAGACATCAGGGACTTGAATCATTAATAATTTTTGTTCCTTACGTTTGATCGAAAAGTGGTTTTCAACAAGTTCAGCTATCATTTTCTAAAGTAGAGTGAACTGGTGAATTTTGAGATAGATATAAACTGAAATTATGGTTTCTCCATAGTAATTCCCATATAAACTTCAAATGGTTTGTGCCAAGTCAGTTTCTCACTAAATGAGTTCAAATTTTGGGAGGCTTATCAGGGCCCAATTTGGAACCATTTGAGCACTGTGGAGCGAAAATTTCAAATTTTGCATCAGTCTAGTGGTCACGCATGGTTTTTAAATGTACATATTTTAAGTAGGGGAATTTACGTATTCTCGGCAACCTAAGCAGCGACCTTCTTTCTATAGCCTTTTTCTCTGAGGAACGCACACATATGCAGTATTGGTTTGTTTACAATCTTTTGCTGCCAGCTGCTCTAACAATTTCAGTCGAAAGAATTGTCAAAAACTGTTTTGAAACGCTTTTAAAAAGCTCCAATCTTCTCTAGTGAGAGCGAGTATTGTCGGCAACCGTTCCATTTGAACTGCATGTAAATCTGCTGTTCTATTATCGGCAACTCGAAATCAGCTACAATTTGTAGTGTGTGTGTTTCATTTCAAGAAAACCTTGCTAGATTGCTTTTTCTCAGTGGTAAAAATATAGTCAAATTGAAGCTGAAAGCATAAAGAATCGTTTGCATGCATTCAGCGAAGTGTTTTCGTAAGAAAATCCAGTGAAAATAGTGTTTCAATTTGGGTTGCCGAAAATAGTCTTGCAAGCCGAAGGCGTCATTTCCCCTATGTGGCTGACACATAGATATTGTTTTGTTAGGAGCGGTATTTGAGGGGTGGGGGGGGGGGGGTTAGGAAAGGTTGTTGAGGGGTGGGGAGGGGGTTGGTTAGGAAAGGTTGTTGATGAGTGGGGGAGGGGTTAGGAAAGGTTGTTGATGAGTGGTGGTGGGGGGTTAGGAGAGGTCGTTGAGGGAGGGGAGAGATTGTTGTGAAGGGGGGAGGGGAAGAGATTGTTGTGAAGGGGGGAGAGGGAGAGATTGTTGTGAAGGGGGAGGGGGAGAGGTTGTTGTGAAAGGGGGAGGGGGTTTCATCATTATTGTGGTCACGCCGTGATCCACCTTAAGTCGCTGATTTGGTCCTGCTTACTGCAGGACCAAGCGCCACGCCGTCCGAAGCGACAATGAGCAAAAGCATGACAGCAGCGCTGTTTTATATCTTTTCAGGTTCAGAACCTGATAGGATTTCCCGCAGTTTTTTATGAATGGGGCGGAGCAGAAAGTTTCTTTTGTGCAGAATATGTAAAATAGGATGGACTTTGGATGTTAATATAATTGCATATATAGAGGCACCAGATATGTTTTACCGTCAGTCATTCGCTGCCAGACTGTTGAGCAGTTCAGTCGATTTGAATTCTCTCTAGTTTCGTTCGTACGTTCGCAAGTCGAATTAGCTCCGCGTTGTATAGTGACGCTCTCGCTGACCCAGCCATGGGTAAGAAATCGCGCGGTAACGCGAGTGCCGGCTTACCGGGAAAACAGACTCTCCCAGGAGACGGCGCGACCACCGAGCCAGCTCAGAAGAAGCAGAAGAAAACCCCATTGCCCGTCCCGACAGGCGTTTCGGACCCGCAGCCGGGGCCTCCCGGAACTAAACGACCCAGACCTGAAGACATCAGCGCCACCGCATCAGCAGCAAAAAAGCTGCTGAGCAACAATCCGTTCTCCGCCCTGCAGAACGGAGCCCAGCCGCAGTCGGACCCTGAGACGGTGCCTAAAAAAGTTAAGTTGCCACCCTTCTATGTGAAGGGCTTCCCTCCCGGGCTATGGGAGCAGCTGGATTTCTACATTAAGCAGGGCCTTCGCTGCACCATTCAACGGTGCACGGAAGGCTACAAACTGATGGTCTCGGCCGAAAATCACTACAACGCAGTCCAGGCCCTCTTGGACAGGATGAAGCTGGAGTACTTCTCCCACGACGTCGAGGCCACCAAGCCGCTGAAAGTGGTGCTGCGCGGGCTCCACGACATGGACACCACCACCTTAATGGACGAGATTAAGGCGAACGGCCTCAAGCCGGTCGAAATCCACAAGATGACCCGCAGCAAGGCCATCAAGTATCGTGACCAGCTCTACTTGGTCCATCTGCAGAAGAACTCCACAACCGTGAAGGATCTCCATACGACACGCACACTGTTCCACATCGTAGTGAAGTGGGAGCGGTATAAACCCACCCACCGTGGCGTCACTCAGTGCTCGAACTGCCTATTGTTCGGGCACGGCACCAGGAACTGCCGAATGGCCAGCCGCTGCATCAAATGCGGCAAAAACCACAAGATCGACGACTGCGACAGCATCGAGGAAGCCGCTCCCACATGCGCCAACTGCGGTGCTGCCCACAAGGCCACGAGTAAGGCCTGTCCGAAGCGGGCCGAATACGCCGAGATCCGGAAGAAGGCCTCGTCCAACAACCAGCCCGGTCGCAAGAAGGTCCCGGAAAACAACGCGCAGAACTTTCCTCCGTTATCACCGGTCCAACCACGGCCAATTCCAGTGTTGGCGCCGCTCCCGCTCAACCAACAGTTGGCTGCTGCCCAGTCGGCTGCCGCTGCAGTACCCAGTCAAGCCTCCGGCCCATCGACGGATCCCCCTGCTCCGGGATTGGCCGGTACAACCGGTGAAGCTACAGACGATTCTCCGCTGTCAACGGATGAGATCGTCACACTGTTGGCCCAGGCCATCATCATCAAGCGCACCTGCGCAACAAGAACACAACAGCTCCAAGCTATCATCTCCTTCGTCGCTAATTATGGACCGTGAACCCATAAAGATCGCCAACTGGAACGCTCGCTCCGTAGGGGCGAAAAACATTGAGCTTGCAGACTTCCTCCGCAAGCACGACATCGACGTGGGCCTCCTCACCGAGACCCACCTCAAGACCGGTGACAGCTTCTGGCTGCCCGACCACAGCATTGTCCGGCTTGATCGCACCAGCTCCAGGGGGGGCGGTGTCGCGGTCATCATCAAGAAAGGCATCAAGTACTGCACCCTACCCCACTACCGCACTTCCATCATCGAGGCCGTCGGCGTAGAGGTGGAAACATCGACCGGAAACATCCGGTTCATCGCCGCCTACTGTCCCCGGCAATGTACCGTTAGCAATGGTACAGCACAGCAGTTCAAGAACGACCTTGCCATCATAACCCGCACCAATGCCCGCTTCGTAATCGGAGGGGACCTGAACGCCCGGCACGAGGCCTGGCGGAACTACCAGCAGAACCAGAACGGCCGCCTGCTATTCGACCATTCCCAGCATGGTCTCTATTCCGTCTGGTTTCCGGACGAACCAACCTTCACATCACCGACGGGCAACCCATCGACGCTGGACCTGTTCTTGGCAAACACCAGATTAGCCAAGCCGGTTGCCGTCAACGACCTGAGTTCGGACCACCAACCGGTGCTGACCGAGCTGGGCTACAACGTGGCCCCTGCACCGTGCCAGCGGAAGGACTACCATCGAGTCAACTGGGTCCAGTTTCGACGCGTGGTCGACCGCCACATCGACGACAACCCACCGCTCGACACAATGGAGGACATCGACCGGGCCCTGGAGGGTCTCCATCAAGCCATATCCGTGGCTGACGAAGAGTGCGTTCGACGAGTTCCTGTGAGGGGTAAGTTTCAAGCAATTGATTCCCACACCAAACTCTTGATTCGGCTCAGAAATGTTCGTAGACGCCAGTTTCAGCGGACTGGGGATCTGCAGCGTAAATACGAAATGGTCGATCTGAATCGGCAGATCGCTTCCAGAATGGTCTCAATCCGGAACGAGAGTTTCGGGCGGCTCGTTCAGAACCTGGACGACCGTTCCAGACCATTCTGGAAGGTTGCCAAGGTGCTGAAGTCTCACCCCAAGCCCATTCCACCACTTAGAGTCAATGACGAACGGCTTATCACCAACGAAGAGAAGGCCAATGCGATTGGGGAGCACATTGCCCAGTCGCATTTGCTTGGCTCTAAAATCCCAAGTCCACTCGAGAACCAGGTTGCGCAGTGCGTCCTGACGTTAGATGCCTCCCCTTGTGCCGTCCCTCCAGAAGAACGGATTACAGAGGAACAAATTTGCTCAGCGCTGAAATACAGTAAGAACATGAAGGCTCCCGGGTTTGACGGAATATTCAACCTAGCGTTGAAAAATCTCAGCGCGAGGGTGCACTCGCTGCTGGCTGCCATCCTCAACAGATGCTTGGAGCTGCACTACTTTCCAAGCATCTGGAAGGTGGCAAAAATCATCCCGATCCGCAAACCTGGGAAAGACCCTTCACTACCGTCAAGCTACAGACCGATTAGCCTGCTCTCAGCGCTGAGCAAGCTGTTCGAAAAATTGATCCTCAGCCGACTAAACAAGTTTGTGGAGGAACATGACATTCTTCTTCCGGAACAGTTCGGGTTCCGTAAGGGGCATTCCACCAATCATCAGCTAGTGCGGGTGATGAATAACATCCGGAGTAACAAAGCTGTATCCAAGTCCACAGCCATGGCCTTGTTAGACGTCGAAAAGGCGTTTGACAATGTCTGGCACGACGGACTTATATACAAGCTTTGTAACTCCAACTTTCCACCATACCTTGTGAAAATCACCCGTAACTATCTCCAGCAAAGGTCGTTCAGGGTGTCGTTGAATAGTTCCCTTTCGGGACAATTTCCGATCCCAGCAGGTGTTCCGCAAGGGAGTCTGCTGGGACCACTGCTTTACAGCATCTACACGTCGGACATCCCTCCTCTAGGAGACGGTTGCGTGTTCTTTCTGTTTGCAGATGACACCGCGATAGCCGTCAAGGGTAGGATGCCTCGTGAAATTACGAACAAGCTCCAACGATGCCTTGACACCTTTACTGATTATGCCACCACGTGGAAAATCAAAATCAACGCCTCGAAAACCCAAGCAATCATGTTCCTTCACAGACAATCGCCAAAACTTAAACCGTCTCCCTCCTGTACCGTAATAATGGATGGTACAAGGGTCGAGTGGTCTACTGATGTTACTTATCTCGGGATGTTGTTCGATGAGAAGCTCCTGTTCCGCTCGCACATAGAGAAAACCCTAGTTAAGTGCTCCGCCTTGGTTAGGTGTTTGTATCCGCTCATTTGCCGCAGATCCCGCCTCTCAAGGCAAAACAAACTGGCTGTTTACAAACAGATCATAGCCCCCGCGATCTTATATGCCGCCCCGGTGTGGGAATCGTGCGCTCAGACCCACAGGAACAAAATCCAGGTTGCACAGAATAGAGTGTTGAGGATGATCCTAGATCGTCCATTCGACACAAGAATAGCAGACCTCCATCAAGAGGCAGAAATTCCCAAAGTAGATTCCAAAATTGATGATATGACAACTAAATTTATTCAAAAATGCAATCTTTCTGAACATGCTTTAATAAGCAATTTGTACATAGTAGGTTAAGTGTATATAGTAGAGTAGGTTAGTTTTAAGCTGTAAATAGTAGTATTAAGTAGTTTCTCTTCAAATTCTAAAAACAAAACAAACCAATCCCACCAAGGTGGTCGACCGTGTACTAAGTCTAGGACTAATTCTGTAAAACAAATTTTGAATTTTGCCCATACCTAAAGATGAAGAAAGCAATTAAATCACTTAGTAAAAAAATTTATATGGTAATCGTCCAAGTTAAACTAAAATAAAGATCATTTAAACTTCAAAACAACTTTTTACCGTCAGTTAATTTATATGGTAATCGTCCAAGTTAAACTAAAATAAAGATCATTTAAACTAAAAAACTTTTACCGTCAGTTGTGTGTAATTCACCAACTGAATGTCATCAAACATGTCTTCAATGCAATTTTTTGTTCAAATTTGGTAAAACTTGGTTTTACTAATGATTGTGGTATGTTTAAAATTTATTTCCCGGAAAAAAGGGATCATTAAAGTCTGTCTCGTTTTCGGGTTATTGATGAGGGGGGTTTTAGAAGTGGTATTTGAGGGGGGGTGGGTAGGAGAGGTATTTGAGGGGGGGGTTTAGGAGAGGTATTTGAGGGGGGGGTAGGAGAGGTATTTGAGGGGGGGGGGGTTAGGAGAGGTATTTGAGGGGGGGGGGGTTTAGGAGAGGTATTTGAGGGGGGGTAGGAGGGGTTTGATGGTGGGGAGAGGGGTAGGAGAGGTTTCATGGTGGGGGGGGGGGGGGTAGGAGAGGTTTCATGGTGGGGGGGGGGGTAGGAGAGGTTTCATGGTGGGGGAGGGTAGGAGAGGTTGTTGAGGGGGGGGCCGAGAGATTGTTGTGAAGGGCGTGTGTGCTTTTCCTCATTGTGGTCACGCCGTGATCCACCTTAAGCTGCTGATTTGGTCCTGCTTACTGCAGGACCAAGCGCCACGCCGTCCGAAGCGTTAATGAGCAGTGGCATGAGACCAGCGCTGATTTATATCTTTTCAGATTCAAGCAGAATGATGTGCAACCAAGTGGTATTCGTTTATGATGACTGGGTTTGCGAAAAAGGCTTATTTCATGAAAACAGTGATAAAATTATCATTTGTACATTTTCAAAAGTTTAATTACAGAAAAATTGGAAAAATATTTATTTCAACAGGTTCGTAATGTAATATCCTATCGATTGGCGTATTTGGATTTTAATTTCATCTATAAATGACAAAGTTACAAGCGTTCAAAACCTAACACTCCTTCACCACACATATTTTTTGACTTGCACCCCAGTATAGTCGACAAAGACGTAGTTCTACGTCAAAACTGTCGCATTAATGGCCCTTCGCTCATTTTCAACTTCTATTCAATTTTCATACTGTCGTACTCTAACGGAACTATCCACCTACCCTCTTCTAAAGATCATTCTCTAGCTAATAAATCATCACACTAAAGCTTCATGTTAGCATTTCCAACCAACTCTGATAAACTAACGGTTTGTTTTTGAACTGCATGTACTTACCAACCTGTTTATACCAACGGCAAACTCAACGATTTCGCCGATCGCATTCCGAACCAGATCTTATAGGCATATGACCAACCCTCGTTGGAGGTAACCCGTTACGGCCTTCATGACAAAACCACAAGCCGTAGGGATTTTCACTGCGAATCAAATTATATGGACTGAGTATTGTTAGTTTGATTGGATTCATGATGCAGAAAACAAATTTTCGAAATGTGACATGTCACAATCCACGAACTTATTGGGCTTTACATTAGAGTAAACAAAGGATTCATTTTTAGCAACGATTAGCAAAACGTCAAAGCTTGACAGTGATGCCATTTTATATTATATTTTATGTATTCTACTTGTCAACGTACGCCCTAACGGGCCGAACATTGT
Organism: Ochlerotatus camptorhynchus; assembly: GCF_037179485.1. Taxonomy (NCBI): domain Eukaryota; kingdom Metazoa; phylum Arthropoda; class Insecta; order Diptera; family Culicidae; genus Ochlerotatus; species Ochlerotatus camptorhynchus. Next base: position 4,068,251 of record NW_027040858.1, on the reverse strand, counting down.
GCCATGCTGTGTTTCGGCATAGTGTACAGAGTTGATTACCCCTTGGGTTTGGCCTTTTTTGTTAAGCCGTTGTGCTTGGTAGGCGCCCTTTTATAAGCCTTTTATTAAAGTAAAATAAATGCAAAACAAATCTTCGACACTGTCTCAAGCAGTAGGGCCTAGCTTTGATTTGAAAATATTCAATTATCGGCTCTTCTACTTCACTAAACTTATCAATAGAACCTAATGGAACGAATAAAAAATTATTTTAGGTCGTTTTAACATGTGGGCAAACATTGAAAATCATGTTATTTTTATCGATTAGTACCGCCCCAATGACGCATTCTAGATAAAATTGATAAATAGCAAATTTTTAGCGATGGGCCCAATCTTACATCCATAGGCCAACATTAGAGCCATTTCCTCTATTTGTTACATTTGTCTTGAATGCCCACTGTGATCTTTAAAAGTTAATTTTTGGTCAAGTACTAATCCAATTGGTTTGAGGTAAAGTTTGGTTTGTTCACCCGGCCTGATTCCTCAGAGCGGACGGATGTGCGTCGGGTTCGTTATCGCTGATATAAGTTGTGTAATCGGTTGCTTTGTGAATTTTCTCGGAATGTGGTCAATTATAACGGTACTGGTGTGGTCTAGGCCGTGAATTACGATGTGTTCGAGATTCGCGATGGGTTTTCCGCCGTGTTGAGGGGGTTTTTGATCAGCATTTTCTAGCAGAGTGTGGCTCTGAAAAAATGAAGAAAATGGCGTTGCAGCGATGCGATACCATGGGCAGATGTGTGTTGGTGTGGTGTGTCGTAGAAAAGGAACAGAGCAGTGCGATGTGAGTGTGAAGATTGGTCTATGGCGAGAGGAGGAAAACGGCGAGAGGGCTATGGGATTGGGAGGGGAGAGAGTGAACGTTGAGCGGCGCAATAGTGGATACCGTTGATACATGGTGATGGTGAGAGCGATGATCAAATGCTATCGTTCTGATATTTGGAGTATGCTGCAACACGGAGATTAGTGGATCTGAGGAGCGCCTCATGATTGTGATGATTAATGATCATGATGACGGGAGAAACAAAAATAGAATAGTATTCTGTAAGGGTATCACTACATCAACTGTGAGTATACATATAGATATGTGTGTATGAGACGAATGAATTCTGAGTGAGAGAACATGCTTCATATATCGTGCTTACATATACATACAGAGAGCCGAGGTCAATGACTCGTTATAGTTTGAAGCTGCCGAGTTGGTATTAGGTGAAAGGTTGACGATAGAAAACTCTCGTATGTGCGACACTTCTCTCTGCCTCTGCTCGATTGCTATTTTTGCGTTAGGTTTTCGTGGTGTTTGTTGTATTGAGAGGGCCTGTGATCACCGCTAGTATGGGTGAGGGTTTAGATACTTAATTTTTCGTTGTGACAGAGGCTTGACGCAATTCAACATCGGTTAAGCTAAACGCCGTGAATTGATTTAACAGTTATATTTTTCAAGTGATAATCTGATAATTTTCGACATTTTCAACTAGCGCTTTAGGTAATAGAACGAAGAGGTGATGTTATTTATCAGAATTTACAAATTTATATATATTTATATATTTTTTTCCCTGTGTCAAATTATTACTAGAAGAAGAATCGTTTTAGGCAAGGTGCAAGATAAATATGGAGAGGACAGTGAACAGTAAATTTATTTTGAAAATTCATCCCATTCCGGGTGACGGTAACTGCTTGTTCTCGTCTTTGGTACATCAGCTGACAGGGTTGCATCATTCACATGATCTTCATCAAGAAGGAATTCGTGTTATGCGGCAGGAATGTGTTAATCATTTACATTCATCTATTGATACATATCGGGATATAATTATAACTGAAGCTCTTGAAAGAGGACAAGCATGGCCCGACGATGTAGATGGCAATACGCATGACAGAATAATTGCAAATCATTTGGAAGAGCTCAGAAAAAATGGCGTATGGGTTGGCTCAGAAGTTTTGGTGGCAGTTCGTGATAAACTTGGGGTAACAATAAGAGTATTTGCTGATCACTTTTCTCCATTGGTGTTTGAGGGAAACAACAATAATGAAACTATCAATGTGTTTTATAATGGAGTAAATCACTATGACAGTGTGATTGATGTAAGCGAAGCATTCGATGAAAATACGATAGGTAAATTTCAAATATATAATGTACAGCGGCCGTTGACTCGCCGTAGACGATGGCTCATGCCCGCGTAATGTAACCACCGTCGGGTGGGGAATTCTTTTATTTTACTTTTCTTCCTGTGCATTGTTGTGGTGGTGTTGGTGTACATGGTCCGCTCACGCACATCAGCATCGTCATGATGGTCAATGACGGAATTTCTGTCTGACTACGGCGGGTTGACGGCTGGGGAATTTGCGTTGATTTGGGGAGTTCCGATAATTTCGTTTCGTATTGATATCTAAGTAGGTTATGTGTTAGATGTTTTAGGTGAACAAGTGCTGCTACAACAGGATGAGGACTACAACATATCCTTTCGACACATTAACGACAAATCGGGCACGCCAATTTTAAAGTACTTGGTATCACCAGCTTCGACCAACTCCCTGCTTTTCGCCATCGTACACCAAATCGTCAAGAGTATAGAAAACAGAGACGAGTTTAAAAAGAAATTGCAAACCGTTGAAGATCTTACGAAGGAATATAAAATCATGAACAGAGAACTTCTAAAAACAAGAACAATATCGGGTTACGACAGTGGAAGACAGATTCACCTTGATCTATCAGATTTCGAAGATTTAATAGCTTTAGCGAATACATGCAGAGTGAAAGTGAAGGTATTTGATGTTGAGGGGAATGTGTGGAATTGCTTCGAACCAGATGTCATACGAATTGATACATTAAGACATGTGAAAATATGCTACACCGCAATTAACGGAGTTAGATTATTTCACAGTGTTACAGAAGTATTTGTAGCAGAACCTATACGTGAAGTCTCTGCATCACTTGATGATGTTTCTCAATATTTACCAGCTATGTGCAGTTGGAACGTACGAGGTTGCTGCCAGTCAGAAAAACGGAAGTTGATAAATAATCAGCTAGTAAAGCGAAATATTTACCTTGCATGTCTTCAAGAGATTAGTATTGAAGCAACACAATTGTGTAGTGAGGATTACACGTGGCATATATCGAGAAATGGTGGGAACCGTATTCGAGGATTGGCGTTGCTGATTCGGAAGGGTCTGGATATTGCAATTATTAAATTGGATAATTTTGAGAATATACAGTTAGCCGAGATTGCGCTCTCGATTCGCGGTAAAAGGATAACGATGCATATCATGAACTTCCACGCTCCTAATCATGGATATAGCAGATTCTTAAACAGTTTCGGCCGCTGCATACTAGCTGTCAAGAATCAGAAGAACCTCGTCTGCATAGGAGATACAAATGCTCAAATCGGTAGGGATGACATAGATGATGAAGATACCAACCTATTTGGGAAATTCATTGGCCATGCTCAGTCAAATAGTAACGGTGAACAATTGAAATTCTTTCTGCGAAGACACAATCTTGCTCTAAGGAGCACAATGTCAAACAAATGGTTATTAGTAACGTGGGCCAGAGGAAGAAGGGTTCCCAGATCGACCATGTTATGACTAAAAACAATTCGCGGATTTTTTTAAAGAAAATTCAAGCCAACTGGGTCTCATCAGTTGATACTGATCATAAAATGCTTTCTTGCTATATAAACATCTCTGAAAGTTGCCCAAATATCTCATATAAGGAAAAAGTTCTGGAAGATAATAAGAAAATCAAGTGGAATTTGAAACTGTTGCAGGACGACAAATTTAAGGGAAATTACCATGATGCGTTAAACAACTTCAGAATAAATATTCGAAACGAGAATATTTCGGAGGCATGGGATTCTCTTGTGACAAAGCTAAAGCAGGCAGCTAATAATACCATATCTGAATTGCATAAAATACCGTTGTCACCTACTCGTAGAAAAGCAATGGCGGAGGTCAAGAAGTGGTCTTTTAGAAACAAAATGCATCCGTACAGCCAGAATGTAGCAAAACAGTTGAAGGATGCTAAGACTAATTTTTCACAGATGTGTAGGAAAAAAGAAGAAAATGATCAAAGGCTATTTTTTGAAAATCTGAAAAGTTTTAAGCTTGGTGAACGAATTAGCAGAGCTCATCATTACATGAAAAAACATAGAAAAAAACATAATAGGATACGGAAACCAAACATATCTATGCGGAAGTGGAAAATTTGAGAAGACGGTGATTTGTTGTTGCCGGAAAAAATCAATGTGATGGATTCAGATTCCTGTAACGTACCTGATATTGAAGACTTGGATATCATAATGAGGGAAAGCAAAAATGGCAATGCACCAGGATTGGATAACGTTAACGCAGAGCTGATTAAATATGCAAACTCAAATACAATCACCGAGTTCAAAGAAGTTCTCCAACGGGTATAGGATGAGAATGAGCTGCCAGCTCATTGGAGGCATTCATTATTAGTTCCAATACCAAAATCTGCATATCCTAAGGATGAAAATGACTACCGCAGAATTTGTTTGAGCAGCGCAGGATATAAAATGTATGCTTCCTGGATACTAAAAGAACTAATTCGATGCACAGACCCAATCGGCCATCATCAGGCAGCATTCATACACGGGCGATCAACAATGGATCATCTTTTTGTTGTAAAACGAGTGTTAGAAGAAAAGTGGAATGCGGGAGATGATTTGGTGCTGATGTCTCTCGACATCAGCAAAGCGCTCGACAAAATTTCCTTAAAAGATCTCCCAAGGATCTTGCAACAGAAAGGAGCTCCAAAAGGGTTAATAGCCAGAATTGTTGAATGCGTCCGGGAGGAAACATACCAAACGCTTTGGGATGGACAAAAATCTGCACAGGAGAATCGTAGAATGGGCATAAAGCAAGGATGTCCATTGTCACCGTATTTGTTTGATTTAATCATGGAAGAGGTCCTCAGAAAGACGGAAGCAGATTTACATGGTTTCTTCGTGTTGGATCAGGTACACAATATTCGATACCCCATCATTTTAGTGTACGCAGACGACATTTTGATTATTGGATGTAGTAAAGAACAGCTGAACATAATCATTCCAGTGCTGAAGAAACATCTTGAGGAGGTAAACCTGTTCTTAAATCTCATAAAAACCAAAATTGTTGTTAGGGCACCTAGAGGAGAAGCACCAACATCGTTAGTTGTTGATGGTTGTACTTACATGGTTGCAAAGGAACTCAGCTACCTAGGAGTGACCATAACTGATAGATTACACCGCCTCAAATCTATTAAAGCACGCTGTAAGAAAGCCATTAAATCCTCTAAGGCTGTTATTGCACTCGCGAAAGAGAACAGGCCAAGTGTGGAGATTGGAAACTTACTGTATGACACCATCATTTCTCCTACAATGACGTTTGGAACCCAAGTTTCAGTCATCACCAAACACACTCGCACGTCCATGCGAAAATACGAGAGACAAATAGTAGTGGAACTGGCGAGCTGTTGTACTATGGACGGAGAAAGGCCAAATGGGAATCATATTCTACGAGGGAAAACCGTGACCAAAAAAATTCGAGCCCTTCAAATGAGATTTTGGAGCCATATTATCAGAATGGAGGATAATCATCTGCTGAAACTAGCTGCTAAATATAAAAAGCATTATAGAAAGATAGGACGACCATCATTCACTTGGTTTGATATAATTCGACAAAATGTTGAAAGATTTGGGGATCTAAGCGTGGAAGAATGGGAGGATCTGGCCAGAGAGCTACTACTAGGAAGCTCTAGGCTTATGTGGAAATATTATAAATTGAGTTTTGGAAGCGTTGGGAGAAATCTTGCATTTTTGAAAATAAAAAGAGACTTCTTCCTATAGCGGAAATGCCTGTGTCATCGGCGAACAAAGATTTGTGGCAACCCTGAGGGAGATCCGATCGTGAACATATCTACGGGTTTCTAGCAACACTGATCCAGAGGATTTCATTGACAACATCTCAGAGGAATAGCTTTACGTAAAATGTATGGACACGCTAACCGATATCACAAAGGGAGGCCAAAAACACGATGACATAAGATTGCCAGAAAATCATTACCACCTAAAAAAACTGGATGACAATAAAATGAATTCAACAAATTACGAAAATAGCCCTCACTGTAACAGTAACCAAATTGAGCTATCCACTTCTCATGACCTACCTTTCGCACGCTCGACAGAAGGTTAATCCGCGTATCGCCGTACTTCTCGGCTGCTTGGATCGACTGCCACTTCACAAAACAGGGCTGCACCTCAATTTAACCCGGTGACATTGAAATGTTTTTTTTTTCCTTCCTCCATTTGAATAGAAAAGCAACAAAAAAGCGTCTCAATCCAACAATTTGCATCTGTGTAAAGGCCGTAGCCGTGCAGAATGTGTGGAAGCAGCTCGGAAACGAGATTAAGAAATTAAATGCCATAGGGAGAAAGAGCCGGAGCCTAGTTCATTCCTCCAATTCCTCCTACTCCTCGTCGTCACTCATTAGCATCTTCTTCCAAAGCAGCATCAGCAGCAGTGATTGCAGAGTACCAGAAGCCTACACTCTAGGGTCGTGTGTGTTTACATTGGTTGCGCTTATCGTCACTTTGCCAGTAGATAGGTAGCCAACTGAATAACAACAAGCCCGTGGGAATCTCCGAGCCCAGCAAAAGCCAATGCAAGCGAGACGGAGTCTGTAATTTACATTTTTTCGCTTCTTTTCTTCCCAACTCAGTCGCAGCAGTCCTCAGTTGGTAGTCGGTGCTGGGATAGGGCCAAGGGAACGGATTCTCTCTTGAAGGTGGCATTCCCGGCTTTTGTGGTGATTTTCTCCGGAAAACTGCTTTTCTCCTGCTGGGGCTGCATATGTCACAAGGTTACCCGGAGGAGGTTTAATAGGCATCAGTGAAGACGTTTTGTAGTACACGTGTTGTAGGTAGGTAGATAAAGGGTACCCGCCCGCCTGGCTGTCTGAGCTATGACATGTCGTGGCCCGAGTTAAATGCTGAACAGTAGCTTCAACACATGGATTCGAACGACGACGACGACGACGACGACGACCGACGGGCGATCCAGATTCCGACGATGTGTAGTAGTAGGTATCATCATTAGCTGCAGTAGCATAGTTTACAGCAGCCAGGGTTCAAAGATGGGAAATATCTTATTAGCCGTGTCAGAAGAGTTGATGCATGGGAAAATGATGAATTACCTTGAGGAAATCGAGGGCTCTGCGGATTGGGTTTTGTGCGGAGAAAATGAGTGAAAGTGTCCCGTGAAACTGTGCGGCCATGCCATGCGTTGCCATAGTTTAAGAAGATAATAAAAGATCTTTTGGATAATTGCACGGAATCTGCCAATTAACCATGTGTGGTCGCTAATTACCAAGGCAAGGGTACGTGCGTACATGGTAAAGGGATGGATTGTAAATCAAGTTGAAACAAAGGGTATGCTGTCTGTGGCTCAACTATGCTTACGGAGATTTTTCTGATCAATGCTACCGACGCCATGGAGGCAGCTCCCACACCTGGACCCTACCTATCGACCCATCAACTTATGGACCGGGGACCAACGGATTTACTTCGCTTCCGAAAGAAGGCGTGATCAGAGATGTTATGCCTCAGAAAATCCGGACTGCACTAATTGGGATTGAACCCATGCCTCTGGAGTGAGAGGCAGTCACACATACTAGTACACCACTGGCGCCGATTGCTTACGGAGATAAACGAGTTTAGTTAATTTAATTTCGATGCAAATTCAGGTGATAACATAAATTGCACGTGCTCGTCACTGACGACATTGTCACTGACAATTGACATTATTTCCCTTGAAGATGATGTTTCACTCGAGTGACTGACGATAGCTATTTTGTCAGTATCTCCGTGTATGGTCCATAGTTTGCAGCACTGACGGAAAGTGAATATTTCATTTTCTGGAGTATTTTTGGATGCATTCAGTGGAAACTTATGATTAAGGCATAAACGTCATGCTATACCAAGCCAGCGTAGTGTGAATACCTTCACTTGATATCGATATCATCTCGCTTTATCACGTGATATAGATCGTAATGAGAACGGGTTATAAGGCCTAGCAATATTACTGATTATTTTGGAATAGATATTCCTAAAATGCTCAGAATTTCCCATAATCCATCGGAACTTCTTCCCAAGCAACACCATTTGTTTCTCAGCGAGTAACAACAACCTTAGTGTGACTAATAGACGGTCTAAATTAGGGACAACGCACCGCATATAAAACTTCATTGTACCTTAAAAAGCGCAGAAGGTGGAGTCTCTTTGCAACTTATGTTTGTGGCATAAGGTGTTGCAAATAAGGTGCATGTAACATGATATGTTAATGACACAAGTTGTAAATGAGGTTTCAATTGACTTAACTGCAATGTTTCACTAAAATATTTAAAACTGTACTGTGATGTTTTCGAATACATGTAAATGACATTCAAGTTAACCACATAAATGTATTGGATATTTTTGTGAGGTGATACGGAAAAAGCATACTGATGTTTTTATTCAGACTGCAAAATCAGAGATGACAATCGTAGAAAAAGTCATTGAATAAAAGTTTGATATTAATTACTTTAAAATATTGATAACTAGTCTTTTTTTTCAAACGCATCTAGTTTTATGGTGAAATTAAACATTTTGCTTCGATTAAATATATACGCCTTCAAAAACTTATAAATTGATGCCACAAATTTGCAGCTTGAAAATATGTCGAAATAAAAATTGATCTGTAAAATAAATATTTATATTCAAACTATTGGAAAACATTACAGCTGTAATAAGTATTTCATTTTTTTTATGTTAATAGGGTGTGAAACATGAATAAATTGAAAAATAAGCTTATTATGTTTATTTCTGGTGGATTACATATGGCTGCCAGTCTTACCAACAGCATTCTAATTGTGTACATTGCGGGTCAACATGTTCAGTACAACCATATTTATTTGTATGTGTGGTTGTGTTTGCGAATGTGATTAATTTTTGGTTTAATTCTAACCGAATTAAATTAGCATGATGATGAGTTCTTAAAACTCAAAATCATGTTTAATAAAAGCAATAATCAATGATATGGTCAGTGGTCACTCTACATAATGTACCCAGGGACTTTTTCGGCTCTGTAAGGCAAGGCAGCGCTCTGTTGGGAGCCGATCACCGACAAGATATTTTGACAAGCTGGTAGATGCCACACCCCGTCACATCAGTGGGCAACTAAAACACATTTACCAGACCCCTAGCATAGTTAATTTAAAATAAATACTTTACAAGTAACAATCAATCAAGGTCTATTAAGTGGTCAGCTTTTTTAAACCAAATAAGCGTTTTTTATGCAGTACCGATAGATCCTATTAATTTTAATTTTTTATTGAACGCAAAAATGTTTAACAACTAATTTGAAGGAGTATTTAATGCATATATAAACTTAAACATATTTTTTAAATAAAATAAATGGTATTAATTTTTATCAATTTTAAAAATCAAACAATCAAGTAAATAAGTACATAAAATAAAAACAAATTAAAATAGCGGCAAACCCCTACTGTCTGATACTAAAAAATGATAAAACTTTCATAATTTCGTCATTTTTTAACAGAATATTTCTATCTATCCATTGCAATAGAACCGCAAACGTCTCAAGTTTTGTTGAGCATTGCAGTATTTAAAAAAAAAATATTTTGATTCTGAAAATATTATGAACTGAAAAAGTGTAAATTTTTGATTTTGGGGGTTTGAAAATCAATCGAAAGTTTACCGGTTCCATTTTTTTCAGTGCGTTTTGATTTTTCTAATAGGAAACCATCCACAAATTATGTAAGGGTTTTTGAATGATCATTAAATCCCCCTCCCGTCCTTGTTAGACTCTGTTGAATTTGCAGTTCGCAACCCTTCCCCCGAAAGTCTTTCTAAGATTTTAAAATGTTCAGAAGATTTAAGATGGGTAAATTTTTACATGCATTTGCGCATTTAATGTATTTGGAGGTGTTTTGACATTAAATCACTTAAGATAAAATCAGGTTTTACACCTACTAAATTTTATGAATGAAAATGTCAACCCTCCTCTCCCCCCATTCCATTACTAAATTTGTAGATGATCCCAAATGTTGGAAAAAATATGAATAATCCAAGAAAATGATTTTTTCCAAAGATTTCATAGAAAATTAGCATGTAACAATACGCTTTCAATATCGTCGAAGAAAGTTGGACTCCCAACAAAAACCGAAAGGTTGATTTTCTGCGGCTTGGAGTCCATCTTTGTGCGATGATGTCTGAAAAAAAATGTAGTTACCCGCCAATATTCTTTAAAAAAAATGAAAAAACTTGAGCGGTTACAGATTCCAAAGACGGTCGTTGGAGATCAGTTGTGGGGCTCGTATGACTCCCGGAAACAAGAAACAAAAATTCAACTCCAAATAAATATACCAGCTAGCTGCTGCGTATCTTCAATTTCTGGTCAGTACATAAATCCTTGCTTTTTTACCTCTTGGTCGATCATAATATTACTATCAAATAATTAGTAAATGGGATCGATATTTCAACGCTAAGAGTTCATACTTCAAACCCTAAGGATTTAAACTCCCAGTTTATTGGGCGAGAATTAAAGCGATTTCACTACGTCGATTACGCAAAACCGTTAGACTTCTTTTCATAATCATCCAGTCATCATTAACTGATTTAAAAAAAAAAAAAATAGCTTATAATTATAAAGCAAAGATTTCTATCGAAATTTTGACAAAATACAAATCAAAGCCTGAACAACATTACACCATAAGAAAATAGAGTCACTCAAAACGGTGAACTTAATATAGTTCTTTAATGTCCTGCACCGATCACAAATCAAAACGCCCTCTCATAACCATTAACAAGTGTAAAATTCTGAATTGATTTAATTTTTTAATGTTTGGAATATTTGTTAACATTTTCCATTACAGCTACATAATTTCGGCCGGTAGTGTACGGTTCGTCCAGATATAATCCAGCTCACTGAACTGTTGCAAACATGTTAAATAGTACGTTACAATAACGTAGCTATTTTTCAAGACATCATGAAAAGTTTACAACAAGTATTTTTTACGTTGCAGATGAGTGGATATTAAAATTAATGATTCATATTGAACTGCAACAACACCGCAACGATTTGTCAACATAACTGCACCATTACGTATTATCAATGGTATCCATGTTCCAGTTATGCTGAAATTAAGTAGCAAATGCGTAGTTTGAACAATCATAGAATTTGTTGAGTATGTGCGTGCTTTAAACGTCACTTGTCAGTAGCAATGTGACATCGAGTGGTAGCGGCATCGGTGCAGCTCCTCCGCCAGCAGTTATCAGGGTTCAGCATTATAAGCCACTAGTTCTGGCGATCCACCCGCTATTTGATGTTGTTTCCAGTTCGCCAGCAGTTCCGGCAAATACGAGCTCCGTCTCTAACGGACCCTCAACGGCCACATCTCCGTTCGGCGGTATCAATATATTTGCTGCCCCCAGCTCATTCAACAATCAATCTATCGTCACCTCAGGCTTCTCACCGTTCTATTTAGCCCTTTGGAACACCCGCTTGGTTAAGAGACTACGGCCACGCCAGCCGCTGTTGTCATCGTCTTTAGTCACCATCGTCCCCCGCCATCCGTAATCCTATCGTCCTCATCGCGGTCTTCCATTTCTTATGCAGATGATAGCACATGCATTACGATTTCTCCGCTTTTGCCAATGTTGTCCAAAAATATTTTACAACATCAAAGTGACAAGACATATTTGAACCATGGTAGATGCTAGATGGTCACAACAAACCTTAACAGTGACAACTTGATTCAGTTGGTTGCAAAACGAAGTTTGAAAACTTATAGATTCATACGCTTAATTGGAACAAGATTGCAAATAGGTTCTTCAACACATCTTGGTTCGTCAACTTTTTAGTAACATTTCGAAACAGTTGCTCAATAGGTACAAAAAACATATAGTTCACACTCTGTTGCACCAAAGTTTTAAGAAACATAATGTTTTATGGAACTCCCATTCAACAAACACAACACAAGTTAGATTTGTTGCTCAAGTGTTTCATACAATATCACGTAGCATATAACTTCATACCAATTTGAGTGTAACATGTTTGCTCCTCCCATTTGAGGCATTATTTGACAGGTCATCCAAGCAGTACATTGAAACAGTTGAGTTTCATTATTGTGACCTAAAGTAAATGAAGCAACAAAGTTGAAACTTTGTCGTATCAAGATGTATTCCCTGTACCATTTAAGGGATTTCTGGGCAACTTAAAAAGATAAATAAAATAATTCAGATGTTTTCTGTGTTGCTTGGGTTGACGGTTAATAATGGAACTGCTCTCCAGTTCTCTGATCTTCTTTCAAGTAATCGAAACATCATGAAATTGCCTAAAAATCTCAAAACTACTCTGAAGTTGTCTGGACTTCCCTGAAAATCTTGGATTTTTGCTGAATGTTTTGGAAATTCCTTGAGTTTCTTGGACTTTCTCTTAAATTCCTGCAATTTATTTGAAATTAATTGAACTAATTTGAGGTGAAAATTATGAATCCTCCTAGCTTTCTTTACATGTTCTCTCATCATGTCTAATGATCCGGAACGTACCTTTAATTTCACGCAATTCTCCTGAAGATTTTGGAAATGGTCTGCAATTATTGGCACTGTCATAACATCTTCAGAAATCCCTGAAAATCTCTGGACTGTATTTTGACGTAGACTACGTTGTACGGGAAGGTACAGGAGGTAAATCACGAAAAGGTGTTAGGTTTTTAACGCTTATAACTTTGTCATTTATAGATGAAATTAAAATCTCAATACACCAATCATTAGGAATTAACTCTACGAATCTGCTGAAATAAGTACATTTCCATTTTTTTTCTTTAATAAAATTTCGAAAAAATTGCAAATAAGAAGTGATAGTTTTATCACTGTTTTCTTGAAATACACGGTTTCCCCCAACTCAGTCATCTTAATCAAGTACCACGTGGTTGCAAACCGTTCTGCTTGTACCTGAAAAGTTTTAAAACAGAGCTGGTGAGTGGTTCCAGCAGGAGCAATTCAGCCGTAAAAGGTGTAATTTTTCCCTCTGCGATTGGCAGCATGGATCACTATGGACAACCAGTGGTGGGCTGGAAGGAGCCTCACCTCTTCAACGAGCTGTTTTGCTTTAAGCTCAATCCGCAGCTACCCGATATCATCCGATCCGATTGGCGGTTTTCAATATATATCTCGCTATCTCATTTCAAGCTGAACAATGCATTAGGTCATCGACCTTCTCATTCGTTAATTACTTGGGCACAGAACCGGTTTATACCGTGTTTGTCATTGATCTATGTGCTGAAAATAGCTGGGAATGTATCAATATGGCCGATGCAAAGAGAATATCGACGAAGAGAATCTGTCAGTTACTTTGGACCTAATGCATTGTTTAGCTTGATTTGTGGAGAGTCAATCGGATGATATCGAGCAGGTGTGGAATGAGCCCGATGAGCCTTAAGTTAAGAACGATGTACCGAAGCTCATTTTCGCATCGGACAACGTAGTGGACCGATCTCCTAAGCAACCAGCAGCAGCAGTATCTCCAACGGTAGTAGGTGGAGCCTTCTGACTTGGATCGAACAATCGGTCCTTCTCAAGACCACACATTTTTACAGAAGAGTTATTTTCCTGGGATAAATCGGTGGTATTGACCGATTTTCAGCGAGACTACAATATTATTTCCCATTTGGGTCCCGCTCAAATATTACGAAACGCGGAAAATCTCATTTTGATAAAATAAGAAAAATGCAGACGAAGTTCGCTCAACGTAGGCTGCGTAAATCATTCGGTTGCGTCTTGTGCACAACCCCACTTATTTTTTGTAAATTAGTTTACTTGCACAGGCTTAATCTTATAAACTTTACAGAGCCAAGTTATCATTGCTTTATATATAATTAAAGTCTTAAATCTAGAGTTTAAGTCATCGATATGACCCGAGATTTGTGTAGATTTGCTATTTTATGAATGGGGAGAGATTCCTATTCAGCTGATACCAGGAGTCTCTGGACTTCTGCAAAAATTAACAAACATGTTTGAAGATTTATAAAATTCTCAGGAGTTTTGATTTTTGCTTTCTCAGCCTTGCGTAATCCAAATGGACAATTTTGCATTGCCTGACGTTTCGGCCGTTTATTGTTTTCTGACTGAAGGGCAAACCATTTACTGTGAGAAATGGCACAATATACGGCCGAGAAATGGTACAATAAACAAGACTGAAAATAAAAATCCAAAATCAGAATTCAATAATCATACCAGTGGTAGTTTGAGCAAAGCTGCAAAAACTTCTCAGAACTTCTCAAATTTTTCCTGAAATTCATTAAGTTGTCCAGAACTAATCGGCATATCCTTAACCTCTCGAAAAATCCGGATTTTTCTAAAATTATTGAGGTGGCCCTTAAAATCTCTGAGCTTCTCTGAAAATTGCTTTACTTAGCTTACTTGAGGTTCATGGTATCCACAATTTTCCTCAAGCTCTCCACACTGATCCGAATCTGAAGCTGATGGCGCCTTGAAGTTCTCGAAGCTTCGCTGAAATGCCGGAAACTTCATAGAAGTTACCAGAGCTTCCCTTATTATCCCGCAGTCTGGTCATGAAACTTTCGCGGAATCCTCGGTATTTCCTTTTATTGCTCGGAATCTCTTTAAAGCTCCTATACAGTTTGTGGACCGTCCTGATGTTCTCATATGTTTTGTGAAGTTTGTGGAACATCCCTGAAGTTCTTGTCATTCTTCTGAGACTGATCCTAGATCTGCCTTAGAATCAATGAAACTGCCCTGAATATATACCGTATGCGGGATAATGTTTGCACCATCGTACAAATAAGGTTCCCGTTTCACCTGTGCATACAATGCCTTGGTTTTTTTTTTGCATGCACATAACTTATAGCTCATGCCGTAGTAGGCTGTGTATAAAAGAAAATTATTTACTTAGTTTGACAGTTGCACCATGACGAAGTAGCAGCGTATTCGTGATTTGTCCCACGCGCAAATGTCGCAAAAAGACATTTCAATCGCCGTGGGAGTGTCCCGGGATGGTTTTAGACCGATAACTATCCGCGAAGGTGGCCACAGGTCGTCCGAGGTCAGCTTGGGTTCCGAGGGTTATCGCTGCTATCAAAATGAAGATTCGGGTGAATCCAGTGCGTTCAATATGGAAAATGACAAAGGAACACGGGATCAGTGACTTTACGGCACGGAAGATCGTAAAGGAAGATTGCGGGGTGAAGTAGAGGGCACGGAAAAAAAAACTCACATGATTACCAACCGCATCCGGGAGCTGCCAGTCGAACGATGCAAGAAAATCTTGAACTTCTTTAAGTGAAAAAAATCCGGTAATCCTGTTCACCGACGAGAGCATGTTTACCTTCAATCCCGTATCAAATTCCAGAACCAACCGGTATATTAGCTTTTTTTTTTTTTGTATTATAGTCACTTTAACACTCTTGGGTCATTCGTGACTTATCCGGGGGTGAGATTTGAACTCGTGACTTTGGCGTGAGAGGTATGGATGTTAACCACTACGCCGGGGTCGCCCCCCGGTATATTAGTTCTCTTCTGGTAAAAGACGTGGCCGACCAGCACAAGAACGTGCATCTGACCAAGCACCCTGCTAGCGTTATGGTGTTTGGATTGGTGGCCTCCGATGGCAAAAAAATGGACCCGGTGTTCATTCCAGAAGGCGACAAGGTCAACACGGAGGTCTACATCGGGATTTTAAGTAAGCATGTTCTTCCGTGGACCAAAGAACAGTAAGGTCCGAAGCCAAATGTTGTAATTCAACAACCTCGAACCGCACTCAGAAGTGGTTGCAGGAACATCATCCGTTCTGGGCGAAAGATATGTGGCCGCCATCCAGCCCCGATCTTAATCCGCTGGATTACTCAATATGGCGCCTCATGAAGGCCAAGGCCTGTTCTAAACGCCACCCGAGTACAGCAAGCCTCAGACAAACATTGACACGTACCTGGAGAGAAATGGATCCAGACTACATTATTAGAACCTGCCGTGCATTCCGAAAGCGTGTGGACGCCGTAATTGCAGCAAGTGGAAACTCGATCGAAGATTTACATAGTTTAAGACTCTGAGAAACATCCCCCATTTAAATAAATAAAAAAACTCGAAAACGAAATTTTTTAGATTTTTTTTATATTTAACATTGCTTAATGTTGCAAACATTATCACGCATACGGTATTTAACTTCCCAACGTTTTCTGCACTTCTGTGAGTTTATTGGAGTTTTTAAAAAAATCGAAACTTTTCATAAGTTCTTACCACATTCCTGATTACACTCTTTTAGTTTTGGAAATATCCCGCCATTTTCCTGAACTGAATGAAACTACTTTAAAGTTCTCGAAATATTGAAGCTCTCGAAACATCCCTGAAGTTCATGCAATTTTCCGGATATTCTAGACCTACTTTGATGTCGCCGCATGCTTACCACTCCTGGGTGACCCCGATGATTGATATCTACTGCTCTAGATCGTAGTTTAGCTGGAAGTACAATCCTGTCATCTTGAAGTACCTCCTTACCTTACCAGTCTCCACTCTACTCTATCCATGGCTACACTTCGCCAGCCTCGTAGTCTGCGAAGGGTCCGCAGGTCGCCTTTTACTTGGTCGATCCAAATTGCCCACTGCACGCCTCTTCTTCTTGTTCCTGTTGGGTCACTTTGGAGAACCATTTTCACTGGGTCGTCGTGCGACATTGTTACGACGTGCCCAGCCCACTGTAGTCGCCAATTTTTTTTGCAATGTGTACGATGGATGGTTCTCCCAGCAGCTGGTGCAATTCGTGGTTCATTCGCCTCCTCCACGTTCCGTCATCCATCTGCACTGCACCGTAGATGGTACGCAACACCTTCCTCGGTTCTCCACGAGCATAATTCACATCTCGTGGCCGTAGAGGACCGTCGGTCTAATCAGCGTCTTGTAGACAGCCAACTTCATGCGGGGGTGAATTTTGTTCGACCGGAGCATCCTCGGGAGTCCAAAATAGGCACGAGCCAGTGAGCCCAAGTACACGAACTCGTCTACCACCTCGATTTCGTCACCGTCAATCTAAACTCAGGATGGGAGGCTAACAAAAAGAGATGCCAGTGGTCGCGGGGACACACACCCCTCACCATCCCTCTCCAAAGGGGGAGTTTGGTAAAGAGAGATGAAAAAACCGATTTGTACCTTCCTTAAAAGTTGTCCTAGCTCGCTATTCTACTATCTATATGCAATTTTCACGCTGCCGTACTCTAACGGAACTATCAACTCTATACTTTCATCTAATCCATCTATCGTATAAAAATTACCACTACAGTCTGTTATTTGAAGAATTTGCGTTCAAAGCCATTGTTTACGTTTGGTTGTTCCGCCTATTTTAATTGTTGGTCTAGATAGAAGAGAATAGTAGAAATAGTGCGAAATAGGTAAGTGAAGCCATGGTGATCTGTCGATAAAGAGGAGAAACACAAAAGAGGAAATCGATAGAGAATTGGCTTGCATCCTTCTGCTTCTAAGCCCCTTACAGTCGTCGTCACAGAAATGAAAACTAGCATCGCACCGCTTTTGGTTCTAGGGCACTTGCTGGTTGCAATTTTAATATCAGGATTCACTGTGATGCGATCAGTGAAAGCAACAGAAATTTCCTTCCCAACTGAAAAGGGTCAGTTTTGTTAAATTTCGACGGAGAAATTAGGACCGTTCACCACGAATACGACGAGCCAGCTGAATGTCATGTGGCATAATTGTGACACGCTTGACATGGATGGCAGACAGGTTGGTATCTTCGAACAGACCGACCAGATGGCCTTGCTGGATTCCTGTAACGGCCGAGCTCTGAAAGTGCAGATCGGTCTTGAAAGTCCTGGGCGATTTCAGGAAGAGCCTTCCCCCCGGTGGACTTACGAGCGACATTGAATAAAAATTTCAACCGCTTTCTCCTCTATTTAATAACATACTTTTATTAAACCATTCATAAACGATGAAAGAACAAAAAGGCAACAACTAGCAAGAAGAATTTAGCCTTCGAGTAGGTATAAAAGAGGTATTCATGGTCAAAATAAGCTTCATTCTTTGTTAGACCGTTAAGCAGGTCAGAGTTCAATGGAAAGTTTTTCGCATCCATTTCATGTTAATCGTTCGGGTACGCTTAAACAGCATTAACATTGCCTGGACTTGGCAAGGAAGGCAAAGCACTCGGCGAAGGCGGAGCCAAGCGTCAACGTATGGTGTTGGATTATTATTTTAAAGGCGAAACCCGAGGTGTGCTGAAGGTGTTACTGGAAAACGTCGTTTCTGACGCCCCAGACAACCAGAAGTCGTATAACAATGTACAGACAGTATCGTAAATTGCTACAGTATAAGTCAAAATCGCATATAAGAATGGCATACCTCGCATTATGTTTAAGTTAAATCGTATAGAATGCAAATTTCCGACCTATATGCGATGACTCATTTTTCCGTCGTACTGTATCACAAATTAAATCAGATTACATCGTAAGACTTTAAAAAAATAATTTGTTATTACAGATTAAATCGTATATGATGTTAAATCAACTCGTTTAAAATTAAATTAAAATATACCCGTATATGGCCTCCACTTTTGTACGTATAAGCCATTTATTTGCATTCTATACGAATTGTTTGTTTGTATATATGTTTATATATCACGAAAACAATTCTGAATATACGTGCATTCTGGTCGTCTGGGACAGTTACCTACTCTGAAGACGTCAAGCGAGAGTTAAGCCTTGTTCATTTTCCCTATCTGACACGGCCCTTTTCAGGGCCAATAATTAATTTCAAAAGAGATGGTTTAGGAGTTCTACTAAACTTGACATGAATGAAATTCCTGGAACCAGCAAAATGGTAGCAAGCAAGCTTCTAATCCTGAAGCAACTGGGCCGACTCTCTGAGTGCCCATTTCTCGTAGCGAAGCTAGTTGCCTTTTCAACCACCGGGTCAACCCGTGTCAACCAGCAGTAGCCGTAAAAAGAAGTATTTATGGTGATCATATCATATGGTTGACACAAAACTACAGGACTGCCTATTCTTTGCTGCATACAGCATAAATATTCTCATGTATTTTTTTTTTTACAAAACTCAGGTAATCAAGACAGATTCTGACGCAGTAGGTCTCTTTTCTTCATTCACGTTGTTTTCAAAGATCTAAAAGTCATGAATACCTGAGATTTGTCAATGTTGTAAATATTTACACGTACTGCATTGAAGAATTACATTGAGAAGATAGAAATTAAAATTAACTCTTAAGCCAGAAATTTTTTGTGACCCTGAAAAGGGCCGTTTGATTTGTCAGATGAGTTCTGACGGACGCAGCATAGCTTTGCTGTTGGCTCACACTCCGGTACGGTGCAGATTGGCAACGATGATAAATGCCCTGAGTTAAAAGCCTACAACTCGAAAAGTGACAAAATTGGGCGATGGTTTAAAGTGTAACAGTGATACTTTTTACTGTCCAGGCGAACGTTGCGAAAAAAAAATTAAGTCCACGCACGGTCCACCAACACTAGTTGCCTCCGAAGAATTTGAAGCCATGTCCAGGTGCAAATATGTCTTCATGAACTCGACGAACTTCAAGTTCCCTTCGTTCATAAGATGCATGTTAAAATTACCCAGCATTGGGGGTAATATTGGGGGCATTGACTCCAGGCAATATTTCGTCAGATTCCGCGCATAAAAGTATTGCTCAAATCTGTACGATAGTAAATGGAACAGAAAATCAAAATATAAAAATGAGGTAAGGAATATAGTTAAAATATGGTTGAGATTAATACCTCGCTCAATAAAGATACAACGCTCGAACGCTGGCAACGGAGATCTTCACTGCGCAGATGTCACCATATGCATCCAAGCGACCAAGCTCTACGTCATAGCTCTCGCTGAGTTTATTGATCATGGGATTTCAGCAGCAAATAGCTTGCAACATTATACTATTCTGCGTATGCCTGTCACCGAATACTACGATGAAGCAAGCCAAAACCTTCATGACCAGGAATATGTTCCACTATAGAATGATAGATAATCAAATCATCGTTGCGGGGTAAAAAACTGAACAACCGTAAGGCTCGCCCGGTCATTGTGATTAAACCTAAAGAGTCCAAACAAGACTGCGAGGAAACTCGCAAGTTTTTGAAAACAAACCTGGATCCAAAAACACACAAAATCAGTAACTTTAGAAACGGGAAAGATGGCTCCATTATTGTTGAGTGTGCAACAGGATACAATGTAAATGAGGTGAAAAAGGGCATTGAAAGCAATTTGGGTGAAAACTACAACGCTATTGTTCCCACATCGGTGCCAATGTTAAAAGTGGTGGGCATGAGCGATCAGTATTCATCCGATGTCTTCATTGACTTCTTAAAAAGTCAAAATGAAGACATCGCAATTAATGATGTAAAAGTGGTTAACATGTTTGAAAATCCACGCTTCACTTACAACAAGTTTAGTATTGTGATTGAAGTTGATATCGAGACGTATAAATGTTTGTTATGTGCGAAAAAAAGTAAATGTAGGGTTTGATTGGTGCTCGATAGTTCCCGCGATTAATGTTTTGTGATGCTTCAGATGTGGAGAATTTGGGCACAAAAGCACGGATTGCAAAAATTGCGAACGATGCTCTAGATGCAGCAAACAACATAGCACCTCTAAGTGTACGTCAACTGTATTGAAATGCGTTAATTGTTTAAAAACTAATAAGGAGCGTAAATTAAATCTGGACGTCAACCACGCAGCATTTAGTTCTAATTGTTTTGTGTATAAAAAACTATATGATCAGAAAAAAAAGCAGCTTACATTTCAATAAATAGCAACCAAGTTCCAGTAGTAATGTGAGTAAATTAGAGATTTTATATTTGAATATTGCGGGGTTATCTACAAACTACGTAACATTACGTCAGATTGTAGAAGAAAATCGTCCACTTTTGGTTTTGTTAGCAGAAACACATATTGTAGAAATTGAATCTTTTGATCAGTATAGCATTCCGGGATATAAAGCTGCTGCTTGTTTGTCACATTCGAGGCACACTGGCGGTGTTGCTATTTATGTCAAAGAATCAGTTCAATTCAATATTCGCCAAAACGAAGTTATTGATGGCAATTGGTTCTTAGGCATTACAGTTGAACGTGGCATGAAGATGGGTAATTATGGTGTTTTGTATCATTCTCCCAGTTCAAGTAATCAGCGTTTTATTGAAATTTTAGAGAACTGGTTCGAGACATTTTTAGATTCTAGTAAATTAAATATACTTGCGGGTGATTTTAACATTAATTGGCATGATACTAGCAATTCGAACCATCTGAAGCAATTAGCTGATTTCTTTAATTTAAAACAATTAGTAAGTGAATGTACGCGTATTTCCCGGCACAGTAGAACTTTGATTGACCATGACTTTTGATTCTGTCAGTTCAGTTACTCAAGCTGATTTGAAAATAACCGATCATGAAACTTTAGTAATTAATGTCTTAGACAGTGTTAACGATAACGATAATTTTGTAAAATTGAAGTGCTGGAGGAAATATTCGAAGCAAGCTGTTTCGAATCTTGTTGAGGGAAGCGTGGATTTTCCATTAGTTACCGGAACTTTAGATGAAGATGCAGCTGTTCTTACTAACATTTTGAAAACTTGTACTGTACCAATAAATTAGTTGAACAAAAGTTTGTTTCTTTGAAAAACTCGAACAGCTGGTACAATTTGGATCTTTTGCGTCTTAAACGTAAGAGGGACAAATGGTACAAAAAGTTTTGTAGATCTATTAGTGATAATCATTGGAATAGGTACACGGTCGTGCGTAATAAATATTCACAATCGATTAAGAAAACTCGATGTGAATATATTCAGAGGAAAATTGATCAGCATCAAAACAACAGCAAAGAGTTATGGAAAATTTTGAAATCTTTGATGAAGCCTAGTAATTATAAATCGCGGACCATAACTTTTGATGGCATATTAGAACAGTCAGAACCAGTAATTGCTTCTAAGTTTAATGACTATTTTGTCGAGAGCGTTTCACTGATCAATCAATCTATTGAACTGATCAATGAACCGGACGAAATAAAACAGCCGATTAATAGTAATTGTAGATTTAATGGTTTTCACCCAATTACATTAGATGAACTTAAAAATATTTGCTTTTCATTAGGAAAAACGGCTGGAGTAGATAATGTTAATGCTAGAGTTATTCAAGATTGCTTTCATGTCATTCGACACACTCTGCGGGACCTTATAAATCAATCATTGCAATCTGGGCACGTGCCGCATATTTGGAAAGAATTTTTAGTTGTTCCTATACAAAAAGTTGCTGGGACGATTAAAGCCGAAGGGTTTCGTCCCATCAACATGTTGCACACATTAGAGAAAATTTTAGAACTTGTTGTAAAAGGCCAGCTGTTAGAATATTTAAATAGTAACTGTTTGTTGATACCGGAACAATCGGGATACCGGGATGGCCATTCTTGTGAAACCGCGTTAAACTTAGTGTTAGCTAAATGGAAAGAAAATTTGGAGCATAAAGATACGATTGTTGCTGTGTTTTTGGATCTAAAACGCGCTTTTGAGACAATTTCTAGGCCCTTATTGTTAAGAACAGTCAAGCGCTTTGGAATTTCGGGTTCTGCATACAAATGGTTTGAAAGCTATTTATCTGACAGAACACAAAGGACGGTTTTTAATGATTTTGTATCTTGTCCCGTTGACAATGACCTTGGAGTGCCTCAGGGAAGTGTATTAGGGCCCCTTTTATTTATTATGTATATTAATGACATGTGACGAGTTTTACGGTTTTGTGATATTTATCTTTTTGCTCACGATACTGTGTTATTCATTGCAGCTAAAGATTTAGAAGAAGCCGTTTCACGCTTGAATGAAGATTTGCGTTCTCTAAGTAGATGGTTGAAGTATAAACAATTGAAATTGAATATAAGTAAAACTAAATTCATGGTAATTTCGCGGAATCGTGTAGATGAGGATATCTTTGTTGTTATTGATGATGAGACAATTGATCGCGTTCAGGAAACTAAATATCTTGGCGTGATTATTGATGACAAACTCAAGTTCAATTCTCATATTGACAATGTCATCCAGAAAATTGCCAAGAAGTATGGAATTCTATGTCGCTTGAAAAACGATTTAACTATTGGTAGTAAAATACAGTTATACAAATCAATAATCTCTCCTCATCTAGACTTTTGCCCTTCCATTTTATTTTTGGCCAATGAAACACAAATATCGAGATTTCAGCGTTTGCAGAATAAAGTAATGCGTTTGATTTTAAGATGTAATAGATTCACTTCCTCAACTTTTATGCTGGACGCTTTGCAATGGCTGTCAAGTGAAGCAAAGAATTGTGTTTTTGACTATGGTGTTCATTTTTAAAGTAGTTAACGGTTTGCTGCCTCGATATTTGTGTGATCGGATTGAAAGAGGAAGTGATTTTCATAGATATAACACTAGAAACGCGGATGAAGTAAGAACACCACATCTTTTGAATAATGCTTTACAAAATTCATTATTTTTCAAAGGTATAAATGTTTTCAATTCGATGCCTAGACACATCAAGCGTGCAACTACACTTACAGAATTCAAGAGACGGTGCATTTCACATGTAAAAGCTGTTTATTGAGCAGTTAATTTTTTATGAATGGATAAATCATGTATCTTGACAAAGTTATCACTAACGGATTATTTTGTTTGGAGACTGTCATAAAGACATTTTAGTAATTTGTGTAGCATATACAAAAAACTACATTGTTTGCCTCGATGGTGATGATGGATTTTTAGTTTTTTGATTTTGTAGTAGTAATAGTAAAAATAGCTTTAAGTAGTCTACAATGGTTTGAGCCTCGCGCGCGGAATACAGGTATAAATGACTAATACGTGGAAATTGTGGCAAAAGCCTTGAATTAGTAAAGGGTTGGCTGGAAGTCGTTTCCTTGGATATAGTCCTGGCACTGCGGAAGCTTAAACGTGTAAATCCCAGGTCACGTGTAAATGGAAGTATTGTCGAGGACTATACTTGGACTTTTGATAACTAGTTACACCTTTGAATGTTTTTGGTTGATGCCTATAGCATATTTAACAGGACATTTATATCTGTAATTGTAACCAGCTCGATTTTGTTTGCAAACCTGGTTAAAATGTTTATATTTAATTATCTTAAAGATAACTCGTCCAGCTCAAACCTTTGTAGGGGTAAGAGGTGGGACCATCATCATCATCATTCAATATAGGCGTCTCGAAAGCTGAGAATATCGGATTCGTCCAATTTATGAAAAATTTTCTGCAACTCGATCTCGTATCAGACCCTAAGCTGCCGTCTACATTGGATGGCACATGCATCGATTTGGTGTTTGCATGGAAAATACCAGAATTGCTAACCAAAAAGTTTATTATGTACTTTTCGTACCATCGCCCCTTGTTTACCTTGTTGTCTACTGTTAGGTTTTGAATAATTCTTGAATATGGTTGATCATTTACTTTATTTTATAGCCACCAACGACACAGTAGTGGCAGTTGGACACTTCCAAAAATGTCACCTTACATACCGTTCATTTATAACCATATCACTAAAACGGTCTTTTTGAGGGCCATGCAACATCAAAACGGCTCTTTTCAGGGTCACCACAATTATCAAAGAAAGAGTTAGTTTGGAATATTTTCTAACACAAGAATAATGACACACGAACATAAAAAGAATCTTATTAGTATTAAACGGAAAATGGACACTGACCAATTATTACACTTCGAAAGAAATCACGGATGTCATAATAATATCGGGAATTTTAAATAACGTTCGTTCAAAATAGTGAACATATGTGAGCGTAGTCCTATGTCAACTGTTCGTACAACCCCATTTGGCTGTCCCTTGTAGTTTTTAAGGGGAAGTTCATCACTCCGAAACAAATAAATACGTTTTGATTTTTTGAAAAATATTGGAAAACGATATTAAACAGCTAAAATAATCACATTTTTTTTATAATTAAAAAAATCATGTGCATAAACATTTTTTGTAAGTCATTATGGCACAAAGTTGGGCTCAAAAATCCACAAAACATCGACCTTTCGGTTTTGCGGAGGGTCTAATTTTGATCATGATGAGATAGTAAAAAATATGTTTGCGTGTTACTTTTTTCTAGAATCTAAGGACAAATTTGTTTGTTTGGTTTTTTGATAAATTTACCCAATATTTATAGAACAAACGCGCTGAAGAAAAAGAATATTTTCGGGACGGTTGACTTCGCCTTAAGTTTCGCTTTAACACTCCGCAATGTTTGAATAATCAAAGCACAGCAATTTATTTACGAAGCGTCATTTAAAACTGCAGACTTTAAAGATTAATGTGGCATCAAAAGATTTAAGTTGAGTGGTTTCGAGAAAGGGCTGACAACAGCGGAAAAATTAAAATTTTGGTTCACTTAGTTGGAGATGCTTAACGTCAAGCAACAGTGGAAATTTTTACGATAGATCAGGAGTTTTTTTTTTATATATTAATTTATTTGTACAGGCTCAATCGAATAAACTTTACAGAGCCGAGTTATCATTTGCATTACACATGATTAATGTCTTAAATCTAGAGTTAAAGGAATTGAACCGATTATTCGCGGTCGTCTCGAGGTTAGTGGAGATTTACAATTTTTTGGATGGGGAAAGGGAGAAGGAGGTTTGAAATATGATTTATTATACAAATATTTAATTAATCCTAAAACATGAACTTATTTCTTTTCATCTTGAAAACAAACATTAAAAAAAAAAACTACACGCACAATACACAAACTAAACACAAGGTTAATCAAACTTACAATCTAAGGTTAGTATTCTTAAAGTAAACATATATGAGTTTCATAAACTCCAGATCACGTCTAGCCAAAATATCCCGAACTGGAACATTAAGTTGTCTACCTCGAGCCCGAAGGGAATCGCACAGCTCAGATCTGACTCCACGATGCTCAGCACAAGACCAAAGGATGTGATCGGCGTCTTGGTAACCTTGTCCACATTCACAGAGATTGCTGTCTCCCAACCCAACACGAAACAAGTGAGCGTTTAACGAATAGTGATTGGACATGAGGCGAGACATCAGACGATGAGATCAGGAGATGAAAGTATAGAGTTGATAATGCCGTTAGAGTACGGCAGTATGAAAATTTTATATAGAAAGTAGAAAGCGAGCAAAGGACAATTTTGAGGAAGCTCCGAATCAGGTTGATTATTCCCTTAACCTTATTCAACGGGGTAGTTTGGTAAAGGGGTTGATCAAGGAATAATGAAAGCAGCACATGATCATTTAATCACCAGATGACACAACTGGCTTTTCATAACTAAACGAGCATATAAATTATACTTTGAAACGTCATTGACCCACTAAAATAATGAACCTGCCAAATTGATCTGCCCAAGTGAATGCTTCTGTGTTGATCCAAACTTGATTTCCGTTACCGTAAGCCACATTTCCGAAACTGAACAGAGCGAGATGTTCTCAAGCCGTGGCTCCTTCAAAATGCCCATCAAGAGTCGTCGGCATTTTTCTCGCGTGCAATGCTCAAACTGTCTTTCTGACACATTTTCTGACTAACCTTCTTTTCTCGGCTTTCCCAATCGCTTCCTGCCAAAGCAGTCCAGTTTCTGCCACTCGAGCGTCTCCTTGACTGCCTCACCATTTGGGGGAACCAGTTGCATAAGAGCCCTCCGCGCCCCTCTTCTTCGTTGCTTTCCCGAAACAGATGTTACCCACTGCCCACTGAGGGACTGATTGAGCCACATCGCAAAGCGAAATTCTCCTTCAACACTGGAAGCTCTTTGTTTACCCCGGGCTAAAAAGATTTCGTTCGAAGCTCTTTGGTAGCTGCTGCAGCAGCGGCACTTTTCTTTCATTTTGCTAACGATGTTTTCCGAAACTGCGCTCTTTTATCACGCTCCCGCCACACTGATTCTCGTAAAACAAAACCGGTCGAAAAACAAAAATAGCAGACCGGGGTGGAAAAGTACCTAAATTTCACACATAAACACACCCGCTCCCGGATTGGAGTTTTGCGTGGACCCCCCTCGCAATGCGGGTAATGAAACAGAACGGTCGGTTTTTGCATCGACGCCGACAGAAACACACGGAAATTAACGCCCCACAACCAACGGCAAGAAGTGGTGGCGAGGTGAGACGGATAAACTACCGCTAGGTCCACGAGCTGCAAACATTCATTGTGCGATGGACACGTCCGAGAACTCAATGAGTCCCGAAAACAACCGAGAAGGCAGATTTGATGTTCTCAAGTGCACAGCCAAGATAATAGAGGCGATCAAAACTTCTGAATGGTTCAAGCTCAAGTGCTCCGTCAACGGAGGTAGGCAAATGAGAAGTTGATTACACCGTACATTTGGGCAATCGATCTATTTAGGCATCTGGAATGATGAAGAAACTAACCGATCGGGTCCAAGGCAGGCAACAATTTGGCTACGGTAGGGAGATGCTTTGTTGCGCTCTGGACACGTGCTATTTACCTGGCGCAAGCATGCATCGATCGGTGGGCATTCGGTTGAGTGTTCTTCGCCGGTTGAAGATGATGGAGAGTGAATCGATTACTGATCGCGGAATGCGTCCCGTATCGGGATTGTTTGAGTGGGTGCTTTTTCGTAGAGCTATGCTTATTGATGGGACGACCACGATGAATGCTGATGAATAACTGTACTCTGCTGAGTGAGGCAGTTTGCAGGGGAAATTAGCAGGGCCCCCGATTAGTCAAATTCATAAAGAGACCGGTAAAAGTTCAAAACTAATTTAATTTTTTTTTTTTCGGTGAGAAAAGGGAGCATAGGAGCCATCGATGATGGCTTTTTTTTCCTTTGTCTGTTTTCCGTCGATCTTGTCTTCCGTGCTGAGCACCAATGCTACCGACGCCAGGGAGAAAGCTCCCACACTTGGACCCTACCTATCGACCCATCAACTCATGAACCGGGGACCAACGGGTTTACTTCCCTACCGAAGGCCTGCTGGGGTGAAAGGTAATCACGCTCACCACTACACCACCGGCGCCGCTAATTAATTTAAAAAGATGAAACAATTATTTAATGATCACTTATATCCGAATAAATCGTATCATGTTTTCATGTAGGCGAAATCCTCTTTCCATGCAATAACGCGATCCAGTGAAGTTAATGATTTTCATTTTTGAAGATGCTGATTCCAATAACCGACTAAAGTGGTAATTTTTATACGATAGATGAAAATTCATGTTTAGTATATTGTATGATTCAGGATTTGGAAAAATCTTCAAGATTCAGAGAGATTTATTTAAAATTAAATATTCAGAACATGAAGAAATTTTAAATATTAGGGATCCTAGCACTTTTCAGTTGCAGTAAAATTATTATAATGGACCTGTGTTGATGAGGAACATAGAAAGTTTTCAAGTTCCAAAACTGGTGCAAATTTTTCAAAATTCCGATCTTTCAAATGTACTTAAGATTGCAAACTTAAAAGTAATTAAAATTCTGAGGCTTAATTTATCTAATTTTGGGATTATTACACTTTGAAAATTTTCAAGATCTGGAACTGGAGCACGAAACTTTAAGGTTTTGATTATTTAAGAGATCTAAGACTTAGCGCACTTAATTTAATGATAAATTAAAAAATTAAATGGCTTTCATTGTAAAACTATTCTCTTAAAACTGATTGTCATGTCTTAACCTTTCAGCACTCGTGCTGTTGTACTTTTACAACACAAGTGGATTTTCCATTACTATTTTATTACACACGTTGACTTGGTCCTGCTTGTTACAGGGGCAAGTGCCACGCCGTCCAAAGCGGTAATGAGCAAAAGCACGTAGTAGTATGTTTCAACATTTGGTTTAACATTTCAATTGATTAGCCTTTGGCTCTTCATCTTTTTTCTAGTTAATTGGTTATTCTAATGTGATGATTGCGTTTAGCGCTAATTTACAGAATACCCTTTATGGGATTGTTTTGGTTTGAATTGAAAAATTTGATAACCTACCTACTTGAGCACAGGAACCTGCCTAACTACTTAAATTAGGTTGCCAAATCACGAATGATCTGGTGGTGTGATCGCAGACAGGCGACTCTGAACCTTTCCAGCGTGGAAGTCTTTCGCTCCTCGAGTGTTTGAAGACCGGCCAGGTGGTGAATCTCAGAATTACGAGTTCGTGGTGGACTGTTAAGGATCATTCTGAGGATCTTGTTTTGAGCAAAAGCACGACAACACCGCTGTTTTATATCTTTTCAGGTTCAAGCAGAACGATGTGCAACCGCACCTGATAGGATTTCCCGCCGTTTTTTTTTTATGAATGTTGCGGGGCAGAAAGTATTTTTTGTGCAGAATATGTAAAAAAGGCTGGACTTCGGATGTTAATCTAATTGCATATATAGAGGTACCAGATATGTTTTACAGTCACACGAAGTCCAGTATCCAGCTCTCCAGACCCGTCGACATGTTCCGAACCTAGCTCCGCTTCCGACGATCACCTCGGAGGAAATTGTGACGCTCGTGGCCGAGGTCATCATCATCATGCGCACCTGCAAGACTCGATCTGAACAGCTACATGCTGCCCTGTCCCTTGTCACTAAGTATGGACCGTGAAGCCATCAAGCTCGTAAATTGGAATGCTTGCTCCTTGAAGAGCAAAAACATCGAGTTTGTTGACTTTCTCAACGAACGGCACATCGACATAGCCGTCATCACCGAAACTCACTTGAAGCCCGAGCTGAACGTCTTCCTTCCCGACTTTTGGCTCGTAAGGCTTGACCGCACCAACTTCAGGGGAGGGAGAGTGGCCATCGCTGCGAGATGGAACATCAGCTGCCGGCTACTACCAAGCTTCCAGCTGAAAACTATCGAAGCCATCGGAGAAGCCTGGGGCAATAGTCGGCGAAACCAGAACGGCACAATCTTATACAACGATCTGCAGGAAGCTCACTACAACATTCTGTGTCCGGACACTCCCACCCGGTTGAGTCGATCCGGAGCTCATGTCACCATCGACATCTTCATCAGCAACATTGGTGATAACATCTCTCAACCTAACGCCTATCAGGAACTGAGCTCGGACCACTATCCGGTGGTGGTCGAAGTAGGTTCCTCGGCCAATAGGTTTCAAGTTTCCCGGCGAAATTACCATCGTGTCAACTGGCAGCAGTATCAGCGCTGTGTGGACACAGCAATCGATTACGACGTCCTACCGGAGTCGTTCGAAGAAGTCGATCGGTGTCTGCAAACCATCGAAGAAGCGATATCCCGTGCCGGGGAGCAACACGTACCAGCATCCAGGAAGGGGAGTCATACTCTAAACCTTGACAGCCCAACCAAAGATATTATCAGGCTCCGTAATACTATTCTTAGGCAGTTCCAGCGTTCTGGGCTGCCCCATTTGAAGACCAATGTGAATAAGCTAACCAAAATTATCCAGGCCAGGATGGTGGAACTCAGAAATAACGATTTTGCCAACAAGATTTGCTCTCTCCCAGATTGTACAAAACCATTTAGAAAGATGACCAAAATTTTTAAAAATAAGTCGAAGCCGATCCCTCCGCTTTCGTCTGTTGACCAGAACTTGGACCCATCCCTACTCATAACCCCAGTTGAAAAGGCCAATGCTCTTAGACAACATTTTGTGATTTCACATAATCTAGGCCAAACCATGGTGATTCCCCATGGGCCTGCCGTACAGGAAACAATGACTAGAGTCGCTGACACCCCCGTAGTAGTGCATGATGATAGTAGAATATCAGCTGATGAGGTGATAGCAGCTATTAGAAGCACTAAAAACATGAAGGCTGCGGGTATAGGATGGTATAGTCAACCTCGAGTTGAAAAACTTAAGTATTGACTTCTTCAACCATCTTACCGTTATTTTCAACAAATGTTTGGAGCTTGGCTACTTCCCTGCATGCTGGAAGCTAGCCAAAGTGATTTCAATACACAAGTCTGGCAAAGATCCTGCCAAAAGCTACCGCCCCATCAACCTCTTGTCCTCCATCTCGAAGCTATTCGAAAAATTGATACTCAGCCGTCTGCTGGTGTTTTCAAATGACAATAATAACATCTTTCTCAAAGAGCAATTCGGGTTTAGGAAACGCCACTCTACCATCCACCAACTCGCACGGGTTACTAACATCATCAAGCGGAACAAGTCCGTTTCCAATACATCTGCCATGGCATTGTTGGATGTCGAGAAGGCGTTCGACAATGTCTGACAAGCTGCATCGATACAACTTTCCGATCTACCTCGTGAAGATCATCAAAAACTACTTGTCGGGCAGATCATTCCAGGTCTACTTGAACTATGTGGTATGGCGTACAAAGTAGTGTTTTTGTTGAGTTGTGCTGTGAAAATAAATTCATAATTTCGTGTGAAATAGTTCCGTGTGCCGCGAAAGGACTATTCCAACGCGTGCCCGTTGTGTTATTTTTTTTTAACAGGATAAGTAGAGGAAAGGTTGCCTGGCAACTCGTTTTTGTTTAATTTTGTATTTTCCCTCGGCGCGCTATTGCTTTTGTATAGTGAGCTGTGGCGGTAAAATTTTATTTTGTGTTCTCCTCCCCTGTATATGTCTGCTGCTAACAGTGTTTAATTTGGTAAAATGGATGTATGTAATGTAGTCTATTGCTATGAGTGGGCTCCCAGTTACATGTGTAGGTCCGTGCAATGGAACGTTCCATTTCGCTTGTGCGGCACTCACTAAGACTGCGGCGAGGCTTATAGCAGATAACGCAAATGTTTTGTTCAAGTGTGATAGTTGTCTATCAGATCAGAGTTGTGACGAGCAGAATGATCTGATCTCGCGCGTCAAAAGGATAGAGGAAGAGATGAAGAAGGTTTTTCAACTCTCGGACTCGATCACTGGCATGCGAGATCACATTGCTGCTCAGGTGGACATCGCGGTTAAAATCGGGATGGCAGACATTAGAATAAATGTAAATGGTCTTGAAAATTTAATTTGTGAGAAATTGGATAATATGAAAAGTTCATTTTTTAAATTGATGCGGAAAACCAATTAGCTGTAAAGAATGATCAGTGAAGGATGGTTCATTCAGAATCGGACCAAAATACCAGACACAAAAAACGTAAATTAGTAATTAGTAATAGTGAACATGATGATGATGTTGTTTTTTCAAGAAAATGCGAGTTTTGCGGATGTTGTAAAAAGACATAGTCGTGCTAGTCAAAGTAAAACTAAGGGAAGGTCCATTAATTATGTCACGCAAATTTAGTCCATTTTCAACCCCCCCTCCCCCTTTTGTCACATATTTTGCATGGAACTTATTTTTTTTTTTTGTATGACTCGTCACAGTTTCCAAAACCCCCCCCTCCCCCCTAAAAGTGTGACATAATTAATGGACGACCCCTAATAGTAACAGTAACAGTAAAAGTAACAAACCAGATAATCGTAAGACTCGTCCGGTCATTGTGATTAAACCGAAAGAGTTCAAACAACCTTGCGAAGATACTCGTAAGTTTTTGAAAACTCAGTTGGATCCAAAAACACACAAAATCAGTAATTTTAGGAATGGTAAAGATGGCTCCATTATTGTTGAGTGTGCAACAGGAGCAAACGTAAGTGATGTGAAAAATGGTATTGAAAGCAATCTGGGTGAAAAAAATATTGTTCCCACTTCGGTGCCAAGATTGAAAATAGTGGGCATAAGCGATCAGTTTTCTTCCGATGTCTTTATTGACTACTTAAAAAGTCAAAATGAAGACATCGCTATAAATGATGTAGTAAAGTAGTGAACATAAAGGGAATTTATATCTGTAACTGAAACCAGTTCGATTTTGTTTGCCAACCTGGTTAAAATGTCATATTTAATTATCTTAAAGATAAATCGTCCAGCTCAAACCTTTGTAGGGGTAAGAGGTGGGACCATCATCATCATCATCATCACCATTTTTAAGGATGTTCCGGATCTTCCGGGGGTCCGATGGCCTTCTAGGGACATGTTTATGTTACAACCCCCAATTAATTTATATATGACAGTTCCTAATGTTTAAAAAAAACCACGGAGCTCTAGGATCAGTTTTGTGGATGGTCTACTTTTACGGATGTTCCGGATCTTCCGGAGGAAGGTCCCATGGCCATCAGGGTTCATGTTTATGTCACGGTCTTAAATTCATTCCATAATCACAGTTCCTAGTGTTTTTCAAAAACTGCGCAGCTCTAGCCAAGCAACACCATTTGTTTCTCAGTGAGTAACAACAACCTTAGTGTGACTAAATGAAGGACTAAATTATGGCGCAGAAGGTGGAGTCTCGTTGCAACTTAGGATTGTTGCAATAGATGTTGCAATTCAGTTGCATGTAACATGATATTTGGATGACACAAGTTGCAAATGAGGTTTTGTCTGACTTAACTGTAATAGAATACTGATATTTGTATTTGGACTGAAAATGAGATGACAATCGTGGAAAAAGTCATTCGAATAAACGTATGAAATTAATTACTTTTAAATACTGATAACCAGTCCGTTTTTTCAGACGCGTCATGTTTTATGGTGAAATTAAACATTTTACTTCATTTAAATATAAGAGCCTTGTGAAAATTAACAAATTTATACCACAATTTCGTAGCTGAAATATGTGCCAAATATTAAAAAAATAAATGCAAACAATTGGAAAATATTATAACTGTAATAAATGTTTCATGTTTTATGTTCATATGGTGTAAAACATGTGTATATTGAAAAATAAATTCATTATATTTATTTCCGGTGGACTACATATGGCAGCAAGTCTTACCAACAGCATTCTAATTGTGTACATTGTCGGTCATAATTTTCAGCTCAACAATATTTCTTTGTGAGTGCGGGTGTGTTTGTGTCCATGATTAAATTTTAGTTCCATTCTAACTGAAAGATTTTAGCATGAAAATGAGTTTTTAAAACTCAACATTATTTTTAGAAAAAGTAGTAATCAATGGGATGGGCAGTGGTCACTCTACATTATGTACCCAGACACTTTATCGGCGGTCTAAGACGAGGCAGCCCTCTGTTGTGAGGCGATCACTGTCAAGATGTTCTGGTAGGCTAGTAGATGCCACAACGCCGTCGCATCAGTGGGCGATTAAAACACACCGTTTAGCACCCTATTTCGTAAGCCGTCCACCAAAAGTCACAAACCTAAATTCTAATCAACATATCTAATTTGAAATATGTACTTTCCAAGTGACAATTAAGGCCTACTAATTCTGATTTTGTTAACCACATAAGCGTTTCTTATTCAGTACCAATAGTTCATTTTAACTTTAATTTTTGAGCTGACTAAAAGTTTACTTAACGCAAAACTGATGAAAAATTAATGTGAAAAAGTATTGTATGCACCTATTTTAAACCTAAACATTTTTTGTTTCAAAAATAAAATAAATGTCATAGCTTTTTTATCAATTTCAAAAATCTATCAATCAATAAATCAACAAGCAAACAAATAAATGAAATAAAAAAACTATCAATGAAATCCATGTTCCAGTTATGTTGAAAGTAAGTAACAAATGTATAGTTTGAACAATCATAGAATTAGCTGAGTATATGCGTGCTTTAAACGTCACTTGTCAGCAGGGTTACTTCCACTCACTTCGCTATTAAACATATTTTTCAAAATTATGGAATCTTTGGATGCTATTATGATATTTTGTTCTTGTCAGAAACAAGAAGAGGTTGGATAACATGTATTTGACACATAAAACCTGTCAATTTCGCTTTCAGTGCGTCACAATCCTCGAATTTATTACTCGTGAATCAGTTTCATGAATTTACCACTTTTACGAATGTTCCGGATCTTCCGGAGCACGGTCTCATGGCCATCCAGGTCCATGTTTTTGTCACGACCCAAATTCTTGCTTATCTTACCACAGTTCCTAATGTTCTCGAAAAAAAAACACGGAGCTCTAGGATCAGGTTCGTGGATTGACCACTTTTACGGATGTTCCGGATCTTTCGAGGACCGTTCCATTGTCTTCTGGATCCATATGTAGGAACCATGACTGTATTCTGGTTAGTTACGCATTTTCAACATTTTTAATCAAAATAATCTACAGACCCTAGGCATTCTAAAGGTACCTCACTTTTTGAAATTCATCAAGAAATGGCTAAATTATGCCATTGCAAACTTGCCGTTACACGCTTTTCGGAGGCTTCGTAGTCAGCGTAAAGTTTTTTAGATTGTTTTCGGTCTTCTTCCGTCAACGCTCGCCGATGCCGCATGCATCGAAGTGGGTATTCCGCCCTTCCGCCATCGTATAACCGCAGCAATTGCAACGAAAGCCGCTGCCTTTACCGAAATTACCTCCGGAAATGACAGGATCTTTCTCCTCAATGAGGGAACAGACTCCTCCGCATGTCTGCCAATTCGGAACTCCCCCCAGTGGCCAAGGTCCACTGGTACGGAGACAAAAGTTGGCGCATACCTCCACCAAAAATCGAGAGTCGGATAAAGAGCAGGTTCAAGGTTGGGGATAACTCTGCAGCGCTGAGGAGAACAGTAGCCGAACTGCTAGGCTCGGACTAACAAACCCATGGAGTAGCAAGAATTTCAGCACCGATGAGTAGCAGCCTACCGCCACAATGCTCGGTTTTCTCCGCCGAAGCTGCGGCCATCTTTATTGCCATTACAACACCCTCGGACCGGTGCTATCCGATTCGTACAGCGTGATACAAGCCCTTACATCTGAGACCGTGACTCACCTCTGGATACAGGGTATTGTGGATGCCACACCTCCGAACACGGTGTTTTCCTCGATCCCTGGGCACTGCGGTATCCCAGGAAATAGCGAAGCCGACAGCCTGGCAGGGTCTGGACCAGCTGGCCCCCGTTACACTGACGAAGTGCCACTACAGGACATAAAGCGATGGATAGTCAGCAAAATGTGGGAAGCCTGGGAAGCAGAGTGGTGCCAATTCCAATCCCTCTTCATCCGAAGAATCAAAGGAACGACGAGCAAGTGGACGGATATGTCGAAACTATGGGACCAGAAGCTGGTTTCTCGCCTTAGGACAGGCCATACAAGGATCTCACATAGTTTTGGTGGGACGCAGTTCCACAGAATGTGCTACGTTTGCGGAACCACTGCATCGGTGGAACACATCCTATGCCTGTGTCCGCGATACCAACAACTACGGGAGCAGTACGCACTTCCCAACAGCATTAGGGACATACTTGGCGAAGAACCTTCCACTTTAGTGACAGTTATTTATTTCCTCAAGGACGCTGGGCTATATAACAAAATTTAGGACTTTGTAACTTTTTTGGCTGACGGTACATCTCTGCCGGATGGAGGAGACGGTGGACCTCCGATCTCTTTCAAAACCCCACATAACTTTGATGTAGCAGATTGTTTTTGACGTAGAACTACGTCCTTGTCGACTATACTGGGGTGCAAATAAAAAAAATATGTGTTAGGTTTTGATCGCTTGTAACTTTGTCATTTATGAATGAAATTAAAATCCAAATACGCCAATCAATCGAACACTCTGTAAACTACATAATGATGATGCATGATTATTTTATGTTAGGGTTATCCTCCAAATTGGAGAACAAAGGTATGCTTAAGCCCCGTATGATTGTTTTATCCCTTCCTCCTCTACTTTGCTGACATATGAACCAACATTTTGTTCAATACTGAAAGTATCGTCTTCTGATAAGGAAAACAACTGCCTATTGCGTTATCATAAAACGTAACCTTCACTCTCTTATCTGTTTCAGAGACCTAATTTAAAACTAAAGATGGAGCTGCTGAAAAAAATTAACGTATTTTTTGGCAATTGTTTTATCCTACAAAATGCATGGCGACTTTATGGACTACACTGGGGTGCTACTCCAAAATTTATAATGGCTTGTTTAGGACATCACATTTGAATTTTTATTACTTATTATATTCCAGAGAAAATACTTGAACCAACATTGAACCATAACCGAAACATTGAAATACTTGATAAATTTAAGATAATGTATAATAGTCGAAAATGCATCACATACATCAATTTTGCATGGTTCTACGTCATTCTGCGGTCGTGTCTTGGACACAATCCTTTAATTTTTTTTCTCGTTGCCTGGATTAGTAGTCTTTTTACTGGAATCTTATTAAATTGCTTCTATTTGAAAACATGTGAATTGTAAGCCAACTCTGTAACAAAATTTGCAGACAGAACCTCCCTCTGGGGCCTCCTATTTTATAGAGATGAACTAGCCAACGGCTTAAAATCTCTCTAATAAAGTCAAAACAAAAAAAAATCCGTTTTCAGAAAACATATATAAACCGATTTAAAAAGTAAAGTATAGCATGAGCATGAGCATGATTGACCGCCCACGGTTGCTACTGTTATTGCCAGACCAGCTGTTCTTACACAGAGAACCAATAGACGATGCTTGAGACTAGTAATCATCCTCAATGTGTAAAAACTGGTGATCTAAAAATAGGCCGGCCGCGCCCGAACACAGGTCAAGAAAGGAAGGGGTAGGAATGTGTTGACGTGACACTCGCTTTGATGGAAGCCAAGAACACCTCTGCACTTCCACGAGGAGTCACTGGGATATTGGGTAATAGGGTTGGGTTTGCAGCAGGGTTCGTCTTGGTAAACGATAAGCTGAATTGATGTCCTAACAATCATATAACGCGAAGGAGCTTGAGATTGAACCCACGGTCTTCTTCTCAGTAAGCAAAAACGTTTGCCACTAGGCAGACGAGCTCCTTTTTAATCATCGAGTTGCTGTTATTACCATGTAGTCATGTTAACAAATAAAATGATTGACGAATCTTGAATGTGGATGGGCTTGAGATTAGACTCATGATGTTCTGCTCAGTAAGCAAAACCGGTTGTTCTAAGGCCACCGAGCCCCTCATATCACATTATAGCGTTACTCAAGCTTTTATAACTATTCAAACCCGGCACCGACGACAACGAAAAGTTTTACAAAATACACGATAAACAAGCGATCTTAACATACAGCTTTAATATGAAAGGACCTGGAACCACGTTTTTCTGCTCAGTAAGCAAGCCACTGCAACCGACGATCACGATCTGTCACTGTTTGCAAAAATATCTAATAGCAATTACCTTTGTTGTAATACTTCCTGTATTGCCATGGTCATCTGGGAGGAGGGACGCATCTAGTGCTTTCCCCAGGAACCGTCACCAGCTACTGCCCGTCCAGTCTTGCCAATTGAAATTATGAGTTACCCAAATAATCTGATATTTCATTTCTGGATTAATAAAAATGAAGATTATTTTCTGAATTCCAATGAAAGTTAAAAACTGGGCTGTCTGGCAATCCCAAATCTTCCAACAATAGGGAATGCCTATACTTTCTTCTGTCACCATCTTGAACTTGCGAGGTTACGAACAGAACATTTTCAAACCATGAGATCACGTAAAATTAATGTGGATTTCACATAACCTTCACCAGCATGACACATGGACTCGACCAGTAAATCCAGTAAATTTCATAACCATGTCGTTGAATTTAACGTGTGGCATGTAAATCTTATTATATTCTTGTTTTTAAGAAGTCACCTGCATTTTCAGGTAAAATTTACGTTTGTAATAAATTTAGTGATACATCGAGATGTTGCTGAAATTATAAAACAAATCCATATAAAAGCTCGTAAAGTTTTCCTCAGTCTATAGACTCTGAGACTGACATATACGAGCGTCAATTTTGACATAAAGTGCGCGACATGTTTGTTTACGTTTGTTTCCTTTATGCCAACGATGGATTCCGTCTCGTATAAGATTAGGTATTTCTAAGCGTGTATGCACATTACCAAAAAGTCATGCAAATTTCCGTGCCCTGAGACCAACATATGCAAGCGGCCCAAATGACATAAGAATCAGTTGAAAGAAACGAGTAAATAAATTCAATCAATCGTACTTTTCGTCGAGTTGCATATGTTTCTGTTTGGGAACACTTAATTTTACATGAAATGTTTGTTTACGTTCCATAATTTACGTCAAAGATGGATTACGTCTCATGTTAAAATTAGTTATTTTTAAGTGGGTGAGTTAACTACACACTTAGAAAAAATCATGTAAATTGAGGTGCTCTGAGACTGACATATACGAGCGTCAATTTTGACATAAAATTGAGTCATAATAGACGCAAAATTCAACTCAATCAAATTTAGTTTTCGTCGAGAAACAAACTTTTCAGTCTCGGAGCACTTAATTTTACATGAAATATTTGGTTACGTCTAGAGGTGGGCAACCCGCTCATGAACTGAGCTAAGGAGCTACTTCAACAGGCTGAACGAGTGAACGAACGCTCTATTAAAATGAACGGTAGCTCACCCGCTCACCATCACCACAGCAAAACAGAAGTGATAGCTGAACTAGTTCAACTAAGCGAGAGCGCAAATCGGAACTGAGCTATAGCGTTTGATTGCTGTGTGACAGCTGAGCTAGAGCTATGTAACCGATTGAACTGAATGAGAGCACGAACCGGAGCTGAACGAAAGCGTCTGATTGCTGCTGCTAGAACTACAAGGAGAGAAAACAAATTTTTGCAGATGATGTTTGTTTTTATTGATAATTGAAATAATTTAATATTATTTTTAGTTGATTCATCCTAAGATTGTATTATAGCTTTATTTTTTAAGGTTCAATTTACTTTGATGCTTTTTGGAAAATTTCAAAAGCAGTTTTTTCCGACGCATCATTTCAGATTGCAAAAAGCTCGCACTATTCGATTACTTTTGATATTTTACACAAAATGACGCAAGCTTTTTGCAATCTAAAATAATGCGTCGAAAAAAACTGCTTTTGAATTTTTAAAAAATGCATCAAAGTAAATTGAACCTTAAGCATTGTTCTTTTCTAACAACCTAAGCTTTGGTTATAACAATCTGTTTTTGTATGAGAATAACTTTGTCGATGATTGCATTCTACTCCCCTTCATATCGAAGCAATATGAATTTATGAATTGACTTCTACTATGAACGTCGTTTCAAATACAGACCAACTTTATTTCCAGTTTGAACTTACGTCATATTTTATGTATTTAAAACTAGATTTTTTTTCTCTCCGTGATAGTTGAACAGAGCAACTTGTGCTGACGGAAAATATCTGAGTGCTATTTGATGAATGAACCAGATATGAAAAAATGAATGTGACTGGCAGGAGAGCAAGAGCGTAAACCTAAGAGGAAGAGGTGACAATTGGCTTCTTCCTCTTTTATTTCTATGTCTATCTCTATCTTTATCTATCTCTATCTCTATCTTACGCACATGAAATCGGCCAATCAGGAGCTGGCTCACGTTTGACAGAAAAGTGGTTCATTTTCGCCCCCCTATTGTCACCTCTTCTTTTAGGCGTAAACTACCAACCAGCGCTGCCAGGTGTACAGAAATTTATACACAAAAAGTGAGCTGCTGGTTTTAACTTCACCAAACCAGCATCATATTTAATATTGCGTGGTTTGATGCTGCTTCATGCAAAGAGTAGCCAAATTGTGGAACTATTTTTGAACTTGAAATTG
This sequence comes from Ochlerotatus camptorhynchus, assembly GCF_037179485.1. Taxonomy (NCBI): domain Eukaryota; kingdom Metazoa; phylum Arthropoda; class Insecta; order Diptera; family Culicidae; genus Ochlerotatus; species Ochlerotatus camptorhynchus. The sequence continues at coordinate 4,027,708 of NW_027040858.1, read as the reverse complement.
TTTACAAATTGATTCTAGTATAGAAAATTATAAAAAAGGATCTGGTATGGGGTAACCATCAAGAAGTCCGCCTATGTGTAAAAATTTGCAATGATGTGGCATTACTGAAACTAACAAACGTTTGTCTCTCACGCTCTTCTCCAGATTTTCTTTGATATGTAATTTCTAATACTCTGCAATGAAAGAACACCCATGACTGCAACCTCTTGGAGCCAGTTTTTCGTTTTTCTGCATTTCATTCAGTTCAATACTTATTTGCCAATTAATATTTTTAAAAGTGATTGTTTTCAACGTTGGAATTGCATTCATGCTGTTTGCAAAGTGGTAAGTCTATTATAAGGTTTTCGTTGCTTGCTGTCAGCAATTTAAAACATTCGATGATTTCTTATTGTAGATTAAAATGCTACCCAAGGAAGGATCACCAGTGATATCTGGTACCATTTCAAAAAAGAAGAAGGCAGAGGTATATGCCGTCACTGCAAAGCCAGTATCGCTATGTCATCAGGATCTTCGGGAAATTTAAAGAGGCATATGAAAGGCAAACATCCATTAATCCCGCTGAACAGAGATGGAACACAGGAGCAACCGAAATCTTCAGCTACAACTGCTTGCACTGTCAACTCAGAAGACGTACAACCAAAGATGAATACTAAGATGAATACTAAGATGAAACTGTCTGAAGAAAAACTTTCTATTTTAGTGCCTTCTTTCACGGTCCCTTTCATCCAATGAGAACCCCCGTATTCAAGGTAATTTTGTGGTTTTGCTGCCCCCTCGGAAGAGATGAAATTTTGCGCTCATTTTTATCAAAACAATCACACCAGAATCAGAGGTGTCCCATTTTTTAATTACTCGATTAACAACTAATCGTTTATTTTTTGTTCGCTGTGCTGCCATTTTTCCACCAATGAGAGTGCAGCACATGTTTGAAACGATCGGTGATGATCCTGTGGAGATGTTAATGCTTATATCGGCATGATCTAACCGATTATAAATAGTTTACTTTGCGGTTCGTTAATCGATTAAACGATTATTCGAATAAAAATCGGACATCACTAGATGAATGTGAAACGTCATTTCAAATATAAGGCCGTTCATAAATAATTATACAATTTGAAAGGGACCGGGGCTAATCACAAATTACGTCTCCATGGTAACTGAAATAAACACGAGTGTTCACCGGTTGGTACAACCGCAACCTACTTGCCAGAACGTGAGTACTCAAAATCGAGAATCTGCTACAAAATCCGACACTGCTGTTACTGGATTGTCTTCAATTTCGATACCATCTGCCTCACAGACTTCGATGGCACGATTTGTCGAAGTAATCAAACCCATACCAATCCAGAAAAGTAGACTCATTGACATTCAGCTCTTGAAAATGGTTTGCAAGGAGTTCCATCCGTTTTCAATTGTGGAGGATATGGAATTCAAGAAATTTGTGCAGCTACTTAACCCATCCTATGTTCTTCCAAGTAGCAAAACATTGTCCAATGGATTGTTGCCAGTTGTTTACAATGACTTGATGGAAATGGTTAAAGCTGAGTTGATTGACGCTTCTGCAATTTGTTTAACCTGCGATGGTTGGACCAGCATTACCAACACCGGATTTAACGCACTTACCGCTCATTTCATTAACAAAAATGGTATTTTGACATCTTTCTTGCTGGAGTGCTCCTGGTGAAAATATTGCGACATGGGTTACCAAAGTTCTTCGTTCGTTCGACGTCGAAAACAAAATTACAGCAATTACAACTGATAACGCTTCGAATATGAAGTCGGCTGCAACTATTTTGCAAATGAGACACTTGGGATGTTTTGCTCATTAATTGAACCTCGTCGTACAGAATGCCATAGTGAATTCCATCAAAGCCACAGTCGATAAGTGGAAAGCGATTGTGTAATTTTTCAAGAAATCAGTTATGCTTCTTCAAAATTGCGAGAAATGCAGGTTAAACTCGGCAAAAAGGTTTCTAAACTCAAGCAGGATGTTCCGACCTGGTGGAACTCCTCATACGACATGTTGGAACGCATGTTACTTAACAAAGAAGCTGTAATTTATACTCTGGCACTTCTGGACTCAACACGATGCACGTTGGAGAGTAATGACTGGAACATAATTCGGCAAAGCGTAAAAATTCTAGGCCTCTTTAATGAGGTTACGGTCGAGATTTCAGCGGAAAAATCAGTTTCGCTTTCTAAAAGCTCGGTGCTGGCTCAAATTATGAATGAGCAAATCAAATTACTTGCAAATGACTACCTTCTGCGGTGTGTCAAGATGCTGGTAGATGAGCTAACTAATGGCCTTATTAAGCGGTTCGGGGACAGAGAATCGAATAAATTAGTAGCCCAGGCTACCCTTCTCGATCCCCGTTTTAAGAAGCAAGGTTTCGCAGATGAGGGTAACTTCAACACGGCATACCAAGATATTGTGGACAAAATGAGGCAGAATATTGGAGCAATGGATGAAATTGAACAGGCCGAGCCACAACTTTCTGTTGCTAAATCATCCATTTGGGAACAGTTCGATCACACAATCAGCAAATTGCACACATAACAGGATCCTAAAGCTGCAAGCGTAATTGAATTGGATAAATTCTTGGCTGAGTCATATTTGCCCAGATCAGGTGATCATCTAGTTTGATGGGAATCTAGGAAACAGGTCTATCCGAAACTTTATCAGATAATGGTAAAAAGACTATGTATTCCTGCGACATCGGTGCCGAGTGAACGGATCTTTTCCATAGCAGGACAGCTAATTTGTGATAGCGCCAGTAGGCTGACGGCGAAAAATATTTCCCAAACTATGTTTGTGAATGTTAATCAAAGCTGGCTGAAATGTTACTGTTTTTCTTTTCTTTATTAAATAAATCTTGTATTAAAAGTAAAAAACCCTCATTTTTTCCAATAACATCTAATGCGGCATTGACACTACAGTTGGTGATACATAAAAGTTGTACAAAGTGAGCAAATGAACGGTTCAGGAGAACTAGCTCACTGTAATGAGCGGAACGGTTCAGAGGTGCTCACTTTAGTGAACCATTTTTTACGTCTGATCCTTTATGTCTAAGAAGGATTCCGTCACGTGTAAAATTAGTTATTTCTAAGTGTGTACGTTTTCAAGAATATGAGTGAACTTATCTCAACTTTGAGACGACCTCAGTTGTCGTGTAATCGTAATTTATCTTTTTATTATTGTCGCATCTCTGCGCTATTGGTACATTCCAAAACACGTATCAACTTTGAAGTTCGTTAAGTTTTTTCCCGCTGGATAGATTGACGTAACATTCAGGACTGATAAAATTATATATCTAATAGATAGAAAAAAAATAGAAAGTAATTCTAAAAAAATGAACCGATACTCAATCCAACCGGAGATCAATCCCACCTTACTGACGTTACGTTAATGAGGCTTCTGGCATGTTGCGAAGTTTCGCAGTTGAAGATTGACGTTTAATCAGAGCAGCAATTTACCCCCAGGAAAAAAGCTTAGTCACCTTTCTATTGTGCCTTCTTAACTGTGTCACCAACTGATGTTCTTGGACCGTTACCTGTAAACCGGGATTGTTCCAAGGTGCTTTAGCTTAAACGGTTCATCCCATCGTAATTATTTGCACCACTTAAGGTGAGTGAGAAACCGCAACGCTGGACAATCACATCGCGATAGGTTCGTCAAAAATGTAAGGGTTGGGCCTCTCCTAAGTACCTTCCTTCCTAAATGGCATCAGCCGGCACTTCTGGGTGGTACTTCTAGGTGGAACCTTTTGTGTTTAATGAATGAAATGCAAGTTTTTTTTTCAATCTGATGCTACTGGTTGACTGCCGATTGGTATCAGGTGCTGCCTGCGTGCGAAATGAATGAACGAACTGCAGACACTCGGAAAGACACAGAAAGAACTAATAATCAGATGGGCTCTCATAAAAGTTTCAATTTGCTTCCAAGCGTGGGAGACCGGAAGCGGCGAGCATCATCTCAGAGCGAACACCGAATCCCATTCGAACTTCCGTCCTACTCGTCGAGCAAAATTTCCCTCGCACGACGGAAAAGATCAAGAGCCATCGTCCAAAGATGATGATTTTGATGTTACTTGTTAGCATTACGGATTGACCATGCACGAGAGGTCGGAAAGCGAGTGGTGAAGGTTAATCGATTATGGCTCGAAATCTGGAGCCACGATTTCTGCAAAGATCACCCTCCCGGCCCTGGTTGGCAGGTTTCTCTCACGCGCCAAATCGAGCGGCTAACTGAGCGAAAAGATCATCATCATCATCAATGGAAACGGGTAGCAACGTTTAGTCAATTGGAATTATCCCACCAGCTATGGATACACTCGGAATGCGAACCGTTTTTGGGGATTGCTCTTCCGAATCACCTCCCCTAGAGACGCCCCGGAACAATATCACTTGCTGCAATGCCTCCCACCTGTTGAGATTTTCGCACAGATGACAATACTTTCCTCGACCGGCCTCCGCCTCGAGGAATCGTCAGCAAAATAACAATAATCAGCAAAATGGTGAATTGTAATCAACACTTATCACACTTTTACTTTTGATCGACGGTTGTTGACGACGGAGTAATTTTCACGGAGATTTACCAGTCAGTGCTTTTTGAACTAATTTTAGCTAGGAATAGGAGCGGGGACGGGAGCACAGAAATAGCAACAAGGTGCGAATTTGCAATCGAGAAAGCGCGGACTCTGGAAATTGCAGCACCCAACTGAGAGTCGACTGGGTAGCCTCCAGCGGCTGCGGATATTCCCATGAAGGTGGGCCGCAGATGACGACGACGGCGAGGATTATGTGGTGATTGTGCGTCGATTTGCTGCTACAGTTTGCAATTGTCCCCAAGAGTGGCGGAGAGAAAAGAAATCACACCACTCGGCAGTGTATCTATTTCGATGAAGCTGGGAGGGGAAAGTTTGAAATATGCATTTGGAGCTGCGACACGTTTTGACATTATCCTAGCAGGCGGTAGGCATTAGGTTGAATAGCAATCAGTTGGAGGCAGCTTATTATTAAGAGTGCGACACATCTAAATATCAAGTTTAGATGGTCGAGAAATTTAACGCTAGCGAATCAATCTACGGATAATCTCTTTTCATCTTTTGCATCTTAATTCGCCCAATGGGTGGAACGAACGAAAAGTAGTCAAATCGAATATATTGCATTTCTGCAGAATCGATCAAAATCACTTGCACCCCTGCTTCCAAGTTTGGTTACAAGATTACAACTCTGAAGAGTTGGACAAACAGGCACAGATAAATTCTTTTCCAACTCTTTACTGTAATAAGCTTGTTGGCCCTGAAAAAGGCCGTTTTGTTGCCAAACTTGGTGATGATTTAACCTCCAAAACCGTACAGAGGGCGTCTGTCGCTTCAAAGCGTAGACGACATCCATGGCCGCTTAGGCTTGGGGTGTTCAGTTTGGGTGACAGCATCACGGATCTCATTTTCCAGGAACACCTTCAGCATACCTCGTAGATCAGACCGGAGATACGTTTGACACCGCCACGGCGAGCCAGACGACGGATGGCGGTTATCACGAAGAACCTTGCGAACAGTGGTCTCATTGACCTCAGTAAGTAACGCCAGTTAGATTTAAACTGCTGCTCGTTTTCCATGGATTTATTAGACTTTTTGAGATTTCGTTTGACCAAGGCCCAATACCGTTCGATAGGGCGGAGTTCTGGGTTGTTGGGAGGGTTGTGGTCTTTGGGTATCACAACCACGTTGTTCGCATCGTACCACTCGATTGCCTTTTCCCATAGTGGCAGCTGGCCAAGTCCGGCCAGAACAGCACAGGTCTATTATGCTGCTTTATGAATGGTAGCAGCCGCTTTTCCAGGCACTCCTGGACGTAGATCTATTGATTGATGGTTCCCGTAGTAATGAAAATGCCGCTTATAACCTGCCAGACGAGATATTTTGTCGGGAACTTCGATAGTTTGATGGTTTTGAAAATTTCAGCCCCCTTCCATTTTCCTGATACGGTATAAAACTCCTGTCCAGGAAGCTGCTTGAAATCCGCCTTCACATAAGTTTCGTCGTCCATGACGACACAGTCGAACTTTGTGACCAGGTTCGTATACAGCTTTCGGGACCGCTGCTTTGCCGACGTGTTTTGTTTGTAATCTCGGTTCGCCACCTTCACCTTCTGGGGGAGAGGTAGCTCATCGATTCTTCCGGTTAGCCTCCTAGCATCGTGCTATAAGGTACCAGGCGATAACCAGGGTAGTTGATCGATAGCTTGATGACGTCGTTTCGTTGGCGTCTGCAATGGGAAATTCTCATAGCAGGCGTTGACGATGGGACGTTGTCGAGTTGTTGAATAGCAACTATCGTGGTAACTCACCGATTACCTGTCGATCTGCCAAATTTGGAAAGACGTCTGCATTGAATTGTCTCATATAATAATATTCCGCCCACTATATCACAAGAAATTGCGAGTAGCTGAGTGGAATGGAGATAAGTTAAGCATTGGGTACAGGACCAAGTCTCCCCTGGGTGGTGCCAAAAGATGAGCGCAATAGAATCATCAAGTTGCCATAAGGCACGGAATGAGACTATTGCATAGCTGGGTAGTCAAAGTCTTCCATTCGTTAGTCATTTCAGGTGGATTAGAACAGGTTTAGGTTTAGGGTGGGCGTTGGCCAGATTTGGATTTTTCAGATGTAATCCTGGATAGGACCCTGTCATTGAACGTCACGTGAAAGTGGAACTTAATGAAGGCCTAAGTACTTTTTCGTAGTTTTTAGTTTTCGGATTTGAAAGATCGTCGGTTACAGTGGCCTGCTTACTGAGCAGAAAAACGCGGTCCCAGGTCTTTACATATCAAAAAGATTTATGGTAAAAACGCTTGTGTATCGTGTATTTTGCGAAACTCGTTGTTGTCGTTGGTTCCGGGTTTGAATGGATACACAAATTTGAGCAACGGTATTATGTGATATGAGGGGCTCGGTGGCCTTAGAGCAACCGTTTTTGCTTACTGAGCAGAACATCATGAGTCTAATCTCAGGCCCATCCACATTCAAGATTCGTCAATCGTTTTATTTGTTAATATGACTACATGGTAATAACAGCAACTCGGTGATTAAAAAGGTGTTCGTCTGCCTAGTGGCAAACGTTTTTGCTTACTGAGCAGAAGAACGTGGGTTTAGTCCCAAGCTCCTTCGCGTTATATGATCGTTAGGACATCAATTCAGCTTATCGTTTACCAAAACGAACCCTGCTGCAAACCCAACCCTCTTATCCAACATCCCAGTGATTCCTCATGGAAGTGCAGAGGTGTTCTCGGCTTCCATCAAAGCGAGTGTCATGTCAACACAATCCTTGCCATTCCTTTCTTGACCTGTGTTCGGGCGCGGTCGGCGCTGGTAATGGCTAATTTAAGATAACCAGTTTTTACACATTGATGATGATTGCTAGTCCCAAGCATCGTCTATTGGTTCTCTGTGTAATTACAGCTGATCTGGCAATAACAGAGTAGCAACCGTGGGCGGTCAATCAAGCTCAAGCTCGGTTCGCCACCTTCACCTTCTTAAACGTCGACAACCCAGCTCATTTCTTGAGCCCGGTTCACAGTAGTATGGAAGACATTGAGCTTGTCAGCGACGTCCTGGATGTAGAGGTTAGGATTCCGCATATATTTCACCGCCACCTTCTTCGAAGTCGCTGCCACATCTGGATTACGATTGCCGCCGCTTCCTGGCGGTCGACAGACGCTCCCGAACACTTTTAAAACGTTTGTCACGTTAGATTTGCACATCCAGCAATTTTGCCAACTTGGCGGGTGAGAACGTCAAATTCTTTTGCTGCGCGAGCAAAATTTTGACACGCTGCTCCTCTTGCTTGGACGTCATTTTGAAAACTGGAGAGCAAACAGTGAAAACTCATCATAGCAACCATTGTATATACACTCAACTTCCAAATGCAGCATTTCTGGTTTTGTGTTGTGCATTTTTAACAGAAATACACCAATTTGAAGTTGACCAATTTTTGCGCGGTCAAGATTTTAGTCAAAAGATTTGATGTCAGTCTCATGGGATAAACTGACGCGATTGGATGGATCGAGTGATGTGCGTTGTTCGAGTATCGGGGACACTCTCGAGTCCCTTTGAATCTCGAAGGGGGTTACGGCAAGGTGATGGACTTCCGTGTCTGCTGTTCAACATAGCGTTAGAAGGTGTGATCAGAAGAGCTGGAATAGTCACGAGTGGCACGATATTCAGGAAGTCCATCCAGCTCCTTGGCTTCGCCGATGACATCGACATCATGGCACGGAACTTTGAGACAATGGCAGAAACGTACATTAGACTGAAGGCTGAAGCTAGGCGGATTGGACTTGCCATCAACGCATCGAAATACATGAGGGGAAGAGGTTTTAGGGAAGTCAATGTTAGCCTCCCATACCGAGGTCAGATTGACGGTGTTGAAATCAAGGTGGACGACGAGTTCGTGTATTTAGGCTCACTGGGGACTGCCAAAAATGATACTAGCAGAGACATTTAAAGACGCATTATGGCAGGGACTCGTGCGTACTTTGGACTCCGGAGGACGCTCCAGTCGTATAAAATTCGCCGCCACACGAAGTTGACTGTCTACAACACGCTGATTAGACCGTTGGTCCGGTCACGAAACATGGACTACCCAAGTAACATTGCTAGTTTTATAGAGGTTTTATAGCATTCTAAAAGTCTGAATCGCGGTCTACAGAACCCCCATAAAACCAAAATTGTTACTTGGGTAAGCTCGTGAAAGACCAACGCACGCTTGGCGTTTTCGAACGGAAAGTGTTGCGTACCATCTACCCAAGTAACACAAATTATTTGAATCATGTTGAGTAAACTATTATATAACCAAATACATTCATACAAAGGTAATATAAAATGTTATAGAACATGTGTGATGCTTGAGTACGGTGGAATGCAGATGAGTGATGGAACGTGCAGGAGGCGAATGAACCACGAATTGCACCCACTGCTCGAGAACCATCCATCGTCCACATTGGAAAAAAATAGGCAACTACGGTGGGCTGGGCACGTCGTAAGAACAAGGAACAAGAAGAAGAGGCGCGCAGCGGGCAAGGTGGATCGACCAAGTAGAAGGCGACCTGCGTACCCTTCGCAGACTACGAGACTGACGAAGCGTGGCCATGGATCGAGTAGAGTGGAGACGACTTATTCGGACAGCAGAGGACAACAAGGCCTTAGCCTGATTGATAAGGTAAGTAACTCTCGTTGAACTTTCGAGCAGTAATAGAACTTCAAAAGTGTCCCAAAAGTGTTCACAGGACTTTCGAGAAATTAAAAAAATTGTTGAGAACTCCCTAGATATTCATACAATTTTCGAGCAGTTCACATAACTTCCGAGCAGTTCACAGAGCTCCCGAGATGTTCATAGAGCCTTCGAAGTGTTCATAGAACTTCAGAAATTCTCACAAACCTTCCAAGTTGTTCATTACATTTCCGAGCAGTTCATAGAACTTCCGAGAAGTTTATAGGACTTCCAAAACTCTCTTACAACTTCCGAGATGTTAATGGAACTTCAGATATAAGCATGGAACTTCGAGCAGTTCATAGAACTTTTGAAAATTAAAGTGAGCTTCCGAGCAGCACATAGAGCTTCTGAACAGTTCATAGAACTTCCGAGGTGTATTATTATTGTTAGTGACTTTATTAAAAGCACATCTCTCATTGAACTTCCTAGCAGTTCATAGAACTTTCGAGATGTCCATCTTCTCCGCATTTCAAGCTTATTGCATATCGCATATTAGCTCATTGCACGCTCTCAAACTTAGTATTCTAGATGCACTTCCACAGTTATTAATTGAGAACTTTCGATGCCTGTACCATTTTTGCATTAGTATAATTGTGTGGCAAGTACAATCATACTTCTATACTCAGGGAAGTCGAGACATTTTCCAAAAATTCCTAGACCGACCGGGAATCGAACCCAGCCACCTCCAGCATGGTCTTGCTTTGTAGCTGCACCTTTACCGACTGAGCTAAGGGAGGCCAGAGATGTCCATAGAACTTCCAAAATCAACTTCCGTGCAGTTAACAGGGCTTTCGCGAAGTTCATAAAATTTTCAGACACTCCAGAGATATTCATAGAACAGCACTTCAAATAACTTCCGAACAGTTTACAGAACTTCCGAAATGTTCATAGAACTTCAGAGTTTCTCATAGAACTTCCAAGATGTTCATAAAATTTTCTAGCACTTCATAGAACTTCCGAGAAGAGCATTGAGCTTCCGAGCAGTTCATATAACTTTTGAGAATTAAAGCTAAGTTCAAAGAACTTCCTTTGTGTTCATAGAACTTTCTAGATGTTCATAGAACTTCCATCAAGTTCACCAGACCCCAACGCGATTTGAAGTATAACTTCACATAGCAACTACGATATACACGGTCTTAAAAAACTACAAGAGACATCCCTATGGGGTTGTACGCAATGGCGTCGTAGGACTACGTGGTCTTATATAATAAATCTTATTTGTTAACTGCAGCAGAAGCTTGTGTTTTTTGTAATAGAAATTTGAGCGGGGTTCTCTCTGTTTGTACTCTTTAGTATGACGCGCTTGACACAGATGGCCCACAGAAACTCACGAAGAGCTACTGATTCCGATCAATTGCGGTGCGGCTTCTTCTTCTTCCTTCTATGGATGCTCATATGGGCTGCAGCTCGCTGCTTGCAGACAGCTTTTCATTGTGTAAGGGAGAACAGCCCATAATGCACCCCTGGGGTAAAATGCCCACTTATAGAAAAACAGCGATAACTTTTCCTCAGATGCATTTTCCGGGTAACGGTTTGTGATTGTTTTCAACTGGAGGTTTAACAAATAATTCTTGATCATAAAATCATGTATTGACCTACTGATTCCTTAAAAAAATTGCATTTTGTGCAAAACAGGACACAGTTGTTAAAATCATCGACTGTAAATTAAGCTTTTATCATCATGTACCACAAAAAAAAAATAAAAAAATTTACGTTTCGTATATTTTTTAGATATTTTACTTGATGAATCACAGTTTAACATTCTATTGAGATTTTGAGACCTTATTTCTGATGTAACATAAAGAAATAATCATTTGAAATACCGCATCCCTTTGCATTATCTACTTGCAGGGGTTATGGTTTGTTTACCATGGGGTGCATTTTACCCCAATGTTGTGTTGCGTTTTGGCCATTGTTGTCGTGCGTCTTGTCCCAATGTTGTGGTGCATATTGCATCATGAATCAGGCGTTTTGCCCCGATATCATTTTGGAAGCAATTTAAAAAATACCTTGAAAGTCATGGAAAATCATCCTTTTGTAGTTCTAAATCACTTGATCTTTGTAGAAAACATGGTAATGAACCAAACGCCATTACTTTCGTCTTGATTTTAGCTTCCATTCGCCAGTCATTGACGATTTTGCTTAAACGGTGCGTTTTGCACCATCCTACCCTACTGGAGAACAATGTTCAACGCCTCGTGCCGAAAGCACTGCTGCTGCTGCTGATGCCGACGACCGGACATCACCACACACGATAATTGAAACTGAATCCGATCAGCGGTTGAGGTCAGCCTTGATCGCTAGCTACTTGCGAGGAGCCTTTTGTTGTGTACCGGAGAACACCACCACTCACCACGCGGTGATTGAATAAACACCGTTTGGTGAGACCGGATGTAATTCAACTTTGAAATCTGTGATAGGGAAAGCGCTTTTCGCAGGCAATCGGTGATAATCTTAATTATCGTAGCAACAGTTGCACATTCGTGCATTTTTGAACAGTGAAATTTTTTAAATGATAATGTCTTAAATCAACAGATGCGTAGGAATATTTCTTATCAATTGGTGATAAAATTATTGAAATTGGTCCAGGGGCAGCTGTGTTATTAACGTTCAAAATCTTTCATAATTTTGTATCATTCAGTTTTCACAAAGTGTACCCCCATATAGAAATCAAAGAGGTAGTGCTACGTCAAAAACTAAGATCGCGTTTTGATATTTTGGTATTTATTTGATATTTTACGAAATATATCGATGACTAACTAAAAGCAAAACAAGGTTTTACACCTCAAGGATTCCAAAATAAGGTATAATACATAATTAAGATAGTCATATGCAGGCATCCAAATTATCCCTATCAATTATCATTTTCACACCTATCTTTATCACCTATCTCTATCCCTATCACAACTGCTTCTATCAATGATATTATCAGTGATAGAAAAAATGATAGATAGATGATAGAGGGTATTATCCCTATCATTGATAGGAGTGAGAGTGATATTATCAGCAGAGGACCTATCAATGATGGAGAAGTTATTATCCATCCCTATCTTTTGAGAGAACGTTTGTGATATTATCATTATCAATTAAACGACGTATCGTATCTCGATCATATTTTTGGAAAACTGTTTCATCTCTATCATTTTATATTATCATGCATACCGAAAAACCTGGCATAGTGGGAAAAATGGTTTGTATCAGATAAGAAACTGCCAAACTTGTACAACAAACTTTACAAAACATATGGATATTTTCGGAATCGTGGTGACGTATAGAGACCAGAAATCGCTGTCCGACGCCATTTTGAAATCCAAGATGGCGGCTTCTGGGTATCCTAAAATCTGGGAAACATTATCAAATACCCTTCAATATGGGTATTTTCGGAATCGTGGTTACGTCTCGAATCCGGAAATCGATGTCCGACACCATTTTGAAATCCAAGATGGCGGCTTCTGGTTATAATGAAATCTGGGAAACATTATCAAATACCCTTCAATATGGGTATTTTTGGAATCGTGGTGACGTATAGAGACCACAAATCAATGTCCGACGCCATTTTGAAATCCAAGATGGTGGCTTCTGGTTACCCTAAATCTGAGCAACATTTAAAATACCCTTCAATATGTGAATTTTCGGAATCATGGTGACGTCTAGAGACCGGAAATCGATGTCCAACGCCATTTTGAAATCCGAGATGGTGGCTTCTGGGTATCCTAAAATCTGGGAAACATTATCAAATACCCTTCAATATGGGTATTTTCGGAATCGTGGTTACGTCTCGAATCAGGAAATCGATGTCCGACACCATTTTGAAATCCAAGATGGCGGCTTCTGGTTAAAATAAAATCTGGGAAACATCATCAAATACCCTTCAATATGGGTATTTTTGGAATCGTGGTGACGTATAGAGACCGGAAATCGATGTCCGACGCCATTTTGAAATCCAAGATGGTGGCTTCTGGTTATAATAAAATCTGAGCAACATTATCAAATATCCTTCAATATGTGAATTTTCGGAATCATGGTGACGTCTAGAGACCGGAAATCGATGTCCGACGCCATTTTGAAATCCAATATGGCGGCTTCTGGGTATCCTAAAATCTGGGAAACATTATAAAATAGCCTTCAATATGGGTATTTTCGGCATCGTGGTTACGTCTCGAATCCGGAAATCGATGTCCGACACCATTTTGAAATCCAAGATGGCGGCTTCTGGTTAAAATAAAATCTGGGAAACATACCCTTCAATATGGGTATTTTTGGAATCGTGGTGACGTATAGAGACCGGAAATCGATGTCCGACGCCATTTTGAAATCCAAGTGGCGGCTTCTGGTTATAATAAAATCTGAGAAACATTATCAAATACCCTTCAATATGGGAATTTTTGGAATCATGGTGACGTCTAGAGACCAGAAATCGATGTCCGACGCCATTTTGAAATCCAAGATGGCGGCTTCTGGTTATAATAAAATCTGGGAAACATTATCAAATACCCTTCAATATGGTTATTTTTGGAATCGTGGTGACGTATAGAGACCGGAAATCGATGTCCGACGCCATTTTGAAATCCAAGATGGTGGCTTTTGGTTATAATAAAATCTGGGATTCCAATATAGGTATTTTTGGAATCGTGGTGACGTGTAGAGACCGGAATTCCATATTGAAGGGTATTTGATAATGTTTTCCAGATTTTATTATAACCAGAAGCCGCCATCTTGGATTTTAAAATGGCGTCAGACATCGATTTCCGGATTCGAGACGTAACCACGATTCTGAAAATGCCCATATTGAAGAATATTTGATAATCTTTCCCAGATTTTATTATAACCAGAAGCCACCATCTTGGATTTCAAAATGGCGTCGGACATCGATTTGCGGCCTCTATACGTCACCATGATTCCAAAAATACCCATATTGAAGGGTATTTGATAATGTTTTCCAGATTTTAGGATAACCAGAAGCCGCCATATTGGATTTCAAAATGGCGTCGGACATCGATTTCCGGATTCGAGACGTAACCACGATTCTGAAAATACCCATATTTAAGGGTATTTGATAATGTTTCCCAGATTTAGGGTAACCAGAAGCTGCCATCTTGGATTTCAAAATGGCGTCGGACATCGATTTCCGTTCTCTATACGTCACCATGATTCCAAAAATACCCATATTGAAGGGTACCCGACACCAACCTGACTTCTACCAAACCCCAACCCGATGTTGACCCGACATTGACCCGACATAATCTTAAAATTATTTTGTTGAAAATTATTTATTTAAATTATTTATTTATTTCGTCAAGCAAAGTAGACTACATACAATGGTAACAATGTTTTTGTTTACATACCATGCATTATTTCTATAATGTTTTAGTTGGGCTTTAATTTCTTCTTTTGACATAGTGATGCTAATGACTTCACAGTGTAGATTATACTGTCGCATCATTCGATTTTTTTTGTTTATTAATTTATTTGATAAGGCTCAACCGAATTAACTTTACAGAGCCGAGGATTATTGGTCACTATACAATACATCTTAAAAATATAGTCAAAAGGTACAACACAATAAACACTTTATCTTCCGCTATCCAAAAAGCCTCCTCCATCAGAACTGGAGCCGCTTCCAGTAGTTTCATTGTATGGCAAATTGTTGTACGCCAACGCGTGTCAGAGCGCGTCCATTGCAGCAATGGACGCAAAACGTGGTCAGCACTCACACATTCATCACGAAACGGTTGCTTTCCAAAGTCGACGACGCATCGACCGAAAGAACTGCTGATGAAGAACAATGAGGAGGACCACACAATGGTTGCTGCCGAGAAAACAGACGATCGCGTAGCACACATCGAGAGTGGTCTGCTTTTGTCGACAGCCGAGTGAACACTGCATCATTCGATTGAAGGGGCCATTTTTTGCGTAATTTGTTCTGTATGATTTTTCTGAGAATAATTTTCGTGTTCTTAGAAGCCGACCGAGACGGCTAATACATAGGTGTAACAGTCGGAAGAAGTGTTAGTTTGTTTACTTAAATGAACCATGCCCATTTTGTTATGGCATGTTTGCTATAAGAAATGCGCCTCGTGTTTATTAGCGAATTTCACATCAAAGATTGATTAATTGAGTAGGAAATCAGTTTGGCACGGCATTTGTGACCAGCATACACCTTCCGGTAGTATGAAACAGGTCAAAAACTGTTCAAATCCGCAGATAAAATTTTTGTTTTGAATTTCTGTATAGCAAAATAGTGAACTTTTCGTGAACATTAACGGCAAAGAACTCACCAACACTGGGAGACTGTGAGTTCCTGCCCACCTGTTCATTTTCCATCGTGGATGCCGACAGGGTGTGTAGAAGTTTAATTGTGAAAGTATTTCTGATGATTCTATACGATGTGAAATAATGTCATTGATGAAGAAAAGCATTGCAAATTCGCGGCGTTCTTTGAGTGTTTGTAAGTTGATGAGCATACAGCGTGCTTCATATGATGGAAGAGGAAATGCGGTCCAATTCAATTTCCGTAGGGCATATAAAATGAATTGTTTTTGGATGGATTCTATGCGTTCCTCGTGTATGGCAATGTACGGATTCCATACCAGGTTACAGTATTCCAGAATAGGTCTTGCGTATGTAATATATAATAATTTGATAGTGTATGGTTCTTGAAAATTATAGCTGAACCTCTTAATGAAGCCCAACATACTATTAGTTTTCGTTATAATTGTATTATAATGTTCTACAAAAGTGAGTTTGGAGTCTAGGTTCACACCTAGGTCCCTTACAAATTTACATTTTTCTACTTTTTGGTTGCCTAAAAATATTTCAAAAAGAGGTGTTTCTACTTTTCTGCTAAATACAATTCCGTTGCATTTTTTTACATTGAGTTGGAGTAGACTTTTACAACACCAAGTGTTGAATAAGTTGATTTCATTCTGGAATTCTTCTGTGTCGCTAGAATTACTTATTTCCATGAAGAGCTGCATGTATAAGTATGCATGTCGTCTGCATATATAAGAACTTTTATTTTTTTAAGTATGTAGGAAATGTCGTTTACGTACAAAATAAAAAGAATTGGGCCTAAATGAGAGCCCTGGGGCACCCCAGAGGTGACCGAAATAGGTTCTGAAAGTTTAGTCTGAAAACGAACTATTTGTTTGCGTTGCGTTAAGTATGATTGGAGCCAATTCAGAAGCCTAGATTCCATTCCTATTTTTTGCAGTTTAAAGAATAATAATGGTATGTCGATTCGGTCACATGCTTTACTGAAGTCAGTATAAAGAGCTTCCACGTGCTTGCCATTGTCCATTGCGTTAAGAATGAAGGTTACAAATTCAAGAAGATTAGAGGTAGCTAAACGACCTTTAAAAAAGCCGTGCTGTTTGTTTGTAATTTGATTTTTTACTTGCTGAAAATTTTTGCCGTTTACTATTGATGCACGAGATAATGGCAATTCCACGATAATTACAGATATCAGATTTCTTGCTTGATTTGAAAATAGGCACCAAATGAGACGATTTCCAAATTTCAGGGAATTTCCCATTTTTCAGAGACGTTCTAAAGGAAGGGTAAGTTGTTCTGAAAGATTCTTCAAGAATACAGGTGCAATTCCATCAGGTCCTGGTCCTTTAGATGCGTCCAAATTTTTTAGTGCATTGAGGACTTCATGTTGACATATTTGATTGACAGATATGTTGTTAGAGGCTTCGGGAATGAATGCAAAGAAGTCACGGTCGCGGCCTTTTTCAGAAAATGTGGTGTATACTTCCTGAAAGAAATTTGCAAAGAGATTGCAGATTTCAGAAGGATTTTCACCTACATTTCCATCAAAATGCATTCGTGACGGAAAATTATTACTTTTCAATTTCGTTTTTACATAATTGAAAAAGTTCTTAGGATATGATTTGACTTCATTTTTAACTTTACGATTATATTCTTCATGTGCAGTGTTAATGGCTGTGTTGAGTTGGTTGCATATGTTATGATAGTGTTGTAAATTTGTGCTAGTGCTTTCCTTTTTGTATAATTTGTGTGCTTTCTGCTTTTTGTTCTTCAAATGTTTTAGTTGTGGATTGAACCACACTGGCAGTTTGTTGTTTTGTGTTCGCCTTCTTCTTTTTATTGGTACGGTTTCTGAAATTATGTTACGAATAATTGAATGAAATTTGCCAACTTCATGGTCGACATTTCCTTCAATACTTATTATATTAATTTGCGTTGTGATATTCTGGCACTTCCTCGTACTCCCAGTCGCTGGGAGAAGAAGTATTTTGTATGAAGATTGAATATTCAATTGCTGAGTGAAACACCTAATTTTTCCATAAAGGTGATAATGATGCATACACACAGAAGTCTTCAGTACAGTTTGTAAATAAAAGGTCTAAATATGTATTTTGCTGATTTTTCACGTGGTTAATTTGATGTAGACCTAAATATGAGATTTTGTCAAAAAAAAAATTGTAATGTTTCGTCTTCACCTACGATTGGAAGTAAAAATGATTCGTTTTCAATGTCTGTGATAAAGTCTGCGTTGCGTTGGTTGAAGTCACCATAAATATGCAGTTTTATTTCTGGTTCCATATTTGACATGACAGTTTCGACAATTTGGAAAAATAATTCAAAAGAATGTTCAGGTGGGAAATACACAGAAGTAAAAATGTGTGTTTCACCAGCAATAAGTGCTTTGGCCCATACATGTTCAAATTTTGTGTTCTTATTAGTTTGTATTTCTTCGGAAGTAAAGTCTGCATTGATGGCAATGAGAACACCACCTCCAGACTTTTTCTTACAAAGATGTAGATTTCGGTCGTGCCGGAATACATTAAATTATCCTTGCAATGATCCAACATCGGGTCGACTTGTCTGGTCGGGACCACTTTTCTGGGTTTCTTCCATACTCTACTGTCGAGTATCAAATGATAGTGAGTGACTCAATTGACAGTGACAATTAACTACGAATGAGAAAAGGGCTCTTCAAATTATGGTCACGTGAGAATTCGTTTACACATAATTGATTGAATGGTTGTATTGGTTCATCTTCAATCGAATGATATGAAAATTAACAGCACTGCTCCCAACATAGTTTACCCATTATTTGGTGGGGTCAGTTTTGACTGATCTTGGTGGATTATACCCAAATTTGGGTAGTTATGAAATAGCGTGTTGGAATGCAGTTGTGGGATCATTTCTTTTTTTATTATTCCTTGATATTTTACCTCTTATATCACGCTAATTCATTGCTCACAAAAGACGGAATGATAAAATCAAGATGCAAAAAAAATAGCATTTTAAAACAATACAGTCAAAGTAGTTCAAAATAGTAGAGCTACACAAGCAAAACAAATTTTCTAGAAATCAATTCATATCAATATACCAGTTTATTTAAAAGAGAAATCTAAACAACGAAAGAGCATAAATCTCTCTGTTGTAGAACAGCAGCATTTCCCTTATCACTCGAACAACGGAATCAAGCAGCATAAAAGCATAGATCAACAAGCAACCAAGAGAGCGAGCATATCTAACAACGATGAATCCGCTCTCGTCGAGATAAATCATCATCCTAACGATCGTTCCATCGCTAATCGCTCCAACTAGCCGAGCTTTGCTCGATCATCATCATCATCATCATCGCTGCATAGCAAGCGACGAACCCCATCACCACTCTCGCGAGGCGGAAAAGCTTCTAACCCTGTCTCTTTCGCGCATACCTACACATAACCTGCACTTTTCTCTTGCAAACGAGCTCTTTCTCTTCGTCGTCTATCGGGCTTTGTTCATTTCCCCACGGCCAACTACGACTACAATACCTGCGCGGCGCGGCCGGCGGGTAAGTTCATTCATAGAGACACTCTTCTTTACGCGCGCGCGCGCCCACCGAGAGAATCTATGCCTCCTATGCTTAGCGCCATCGTCCGGTGAATGTGCGATGCCAGGTGAGGCCAGGTGAGGTCCAGAGCAGAGAGAGACAGAGAGAGAGAGGAGGAAAAGATCCGCTAGATCATAGCACCAGCAGCAGCAGTGCATCAGCCGTTGAATTCAGTTTTCCGCCTGTCGTTGAGCTGTTAGCATGCGCGTTTAGCTTTCCTCCATCTAATTCCGAGACTGTGGAAATTCAAGTGAGGGGTTTTATTTTGCTTGTCACTCGCAAAAGTTACTAAGATTTTAGACTCTTTTTTTTTTGTTGAGTGGAAAAGTGCTTGGTGAAGAGTTTTGATTCGGGTTGCAATTTTTGGATTATCAGTTGAGAGCTTTTTGTCGGTTGTGAAAATTGGGGATTTTTCCTGAAGATAAAACGGTGGATTTGTGGAAAATTAGTGATTTGGAATTCGGAATTGAAACTTAGTGCCAAGAAGCCAATGGATTTGAAGATTTTTTTCCAAAAATAACAGAAAGTGCCTAATCCTGTAACAGTGCCCCTGGTAGACCAGTAAACAGAAATATCGTTGTGAGTGAAGCGAGTGAGTTTGTGTTCTATGCTAATTGGAATTTCTGCTCAAACATAAGAAAACGTTGTTCGATACCAGCCATTAAGTGGAAGAAAGGGGCACCCCGAAGCTAGGGAAAACGGAAAACAATAGAGTGGAAAGAATTTCCTAACAAACACCAACCACCGGAAAGCAGTAGCAGCAGCAGCAGCGCAGCAGCATAAAACTTCGGGACGGCAGTTGTTGCAGCCCCTGAAGCAGTTTGAAGCAGCAGCCGTTGAGGAATTGAATAAAAAGTGAGTGAAAAGAACCGAACCGGTCCCGAGTGGCCGCACAGGAATCCCATTTTCCTCCCGGCCGCTTGGATCCTAAGCGAACATATGGGATTAATTAGTGCTTAATGGGGTATGGTCAGATGGCTGTGGGGGGTAACTAACAGAACGTGAAGAACTTCTTCATCGAGCAACAGTTTCGCACAAGTCAAACGATCAAAGTTCAGCCGTTTGCTAATTTCCTCTGAACGGAGACCGTCATTCTCGTTTAACCTTCCACAGGAAGAGTTATCAGCTTGAGCTCTGAACAAGCGAACGAATTTATGTAGGATCGAGATCAAGCGCTCGCTCTCGCTCTAACTTCTAAACATGTGACCTTTAAGTTCGTTGCCAGAGTCTAGCTCTTAAGGTAGGTCAGAGCCATCGCTGACTCGTTTGATCCCCCTGTACATATCGTGGGTCGTGATTTGGTCGTGAAATCCGTGCGACTTCCGACTGTCAAACGAATCGACTAAATTTGCTGGAAAATTGGAGGTGCACATAATAGGGTTACCAAGTCAAAAACTTGAAAAGGAGGACATTTCATTTGATGTTTGGAGATTAAGGGGGACAATGATTCCTTTTCTTAACATTAAAGGGGAACAATGAGTTTTTATCAAACGTTTTACTTCTGGAAAATGCAACAAACTAGCCTTCCTAATTCATTTTTGATACTTGAAAATGATCTAGTCTAGCTGATTGCATGAAACCAACATGGGACATCTAAGCAACCTGTTAAGTTTTCCATTGATTCCGCATAGGACTCTAAGGCCGCTACCATAGTTGGAGCGAAGAGGCGCGCTTAGCGTTCTATACAAAAGAATTCCTATTATTGATATTATCCCTTAAACGCTGTACAGACTGGAGAGTTATAACATGTTATAACGGTTGTGAAATAATTACAACACAGAAACCACCATCAAGATAGCGCTATAACATGTTATAACTCTGTAGTCTGAACGTACTATTACATTCGATTTCACGCTCTCAGTATGGCAGCGGCCTAAACAAATCTAGTGTAACTATTTAAATCGATGTATCGGTTTTTGTAAGCAAACACCATCATCAGGTAGGGGAATCTTTCCCCTAGTTGCTGGTGTGTTGTTGTCACTACTCGTAGATTGAAGTGATTGTTTACAAAATCAGATACGTTGACTTGAATAGTTATGCTTGAAATACCTAAATTCACATAGAACCAGAACGTCAAAATCGAAAACAATAATTGGATTCAACCTGTGTTTTATGAATTTTAACTTAAAGTTGACAGATAGAAAATTTTGTGTTTTTGAATTTTAACTTAAATTTGACAGATAGAAAATTTTCAAATAAACCTGCTATTGTACCAGACTTGTTTCTGGCATAAAAGGAATCAATTTTGACAAACACCTTCTCGAAAATCAAACGATCAAGAACAGAGAGATTTTCGAACATTATAATTTATTTTCGAAATGTAATTTGAAAAATTGCAATTGTTTGAATTTGAATGGTTTGTCAAAATTGATTCCTGGTTTGTCTGAAATAAGTTTGTAAGAATAACAGGATTATTTGAAAATTTTCCATCTGTCAACTTTAACTTACAATTCACCAAATTTGCGGCAGCCTAAATGTAGGGGGGTTGACAGCTGTAGTATACTCCTAATCCCACCATCGAATGGCAAACTGCAATCTGCAAACAACGCTCTTTGAAAACAATTTGATGAATATGTTACTGGAGGACATTTGTGGGCAAAAGGAGGATGTAGAACAATTATTGAAAAAGGAGGACATGTCCTCCTTTTGGATACCATATGGTAACCCTAGCACATAAGATAGCGAATACGATGCACAATGCATGGAGCAATGAATAAATGAATGAAATGCCAATGTGATCGGATTTGGGCATAATTGCTTCATTTGTAATGGAGGTTGAAAATGAATGGAGATGCGATGCAGTCTAATGAAAGACTTATGCTTGCAAACTGTTTGCGAGGTAAATAGGATTGATTTCTGCCGTTAAGTGCAAGTCACACTCAGTTCCGTAGTGATGGGTGGTAAAAACGACCAAGGGTGACAAACATCGGTCGAATTCAAAGAGTTTCTAATTAGCAATTTTCCACAAAATTCAATAACTTTTTTATGAAACTGCATTAAATTATCTTAGCTCTAAAATTAAGTTAATATTATGACGTTTTCCAGATATTAAAAGATTTCCAAAGTTTCATTATCCGAATCATGAACATTATCCAAAGACTGTTATGCTGAACGCCATTGAGCTGAATGGCCACAACAAGCCCGAATTCAGGAAAGTGAAAGATTTAAGAAATCATGAGCTAGAAAAAAAGGTAAAATCTGAGCTTGAAAACCCTGGGCTCTGTTTTTAACTTACAGGAAAAAAATAATTCAAAGGTCATTCCGAAGAGAACTCCTATCGAATCTGGAAAGTATTATTGGTGAATTCCATGGAGACTAGACTGTAATTTGGAATATTAATGCAAAGGCTAGTGATGAATTCTGGTAAATTCTTTGAGAAAATGTCCAGACAAAATTTTTAAAAATTCGGAGAAATGCTCAAAGAGAATTCAGAGTATAATTTCCAAAAACATACAAAACTCCACAACTCCAAGTATGACAAGAGCACCAAAGCTATGGTGACACAAACTTTTTAGGAATTTCGGCATAAATTGTGAACAAACAAGAGAATTGCGATAAGGATTCGAATGGAGTCTTAATCTTAAGTAGATTCGATTCCAAATGAATTGTAGGACTTTAATAACTTCGATTGCGCCAAGGTGAGGTCATTTAGCTGTAGTTTAGATTTGAGTTTCACGAAAGTTCAAACACGCATCATCTGAGGAAAGGTTCATGGAAGAATTCAACAGAATTAAAAAATATTTGCAATGAAATATTGGGAAAGTTCTATAAATTATAACGACATTTGATGGAAATTTCAACAGAATTATTCTGAAAACAATTCTGAGAATGGAAAAGAAAAAAGTTCGGATCAGAATTTCAATGAAATCCTGACAAAAATCCAAGGCCATCCTGAAAAGCGTTCCAAATGAATTCTAACAATTCTAATAATCTGATTAATTCAAACTAATTGTAAGGTAAATTATAATTCGGAGGATAGTTTACGAGGAAGATTCCAAGAGACTTCTAAGGAGAATATCAATGAACTTCTGGAAACATTTCAAGGATACTTTTGAAAAGAGGCTCATTGAAATAATTGAAAATTTCCTAGGAAATTTTAAAGAGGATTTCATCCGAAATTAGACCGAATACTTAAGGAATAATGAGGTGTGCTCCTAGGCAATCAACTAGGATAACTCTGCGTAAAATTTAGAGTTAATTCGGGGCATAATGACTATTCTAAAATTACAAAACGCATTAAGCATTAGACTGATGCAAAATTTGAAATTTTCGCTCCACAGTTCTTAAACGGTTCCAAATTGGGTCCTGCTTAGCCTCCCAAAATTTGAACTACTTTAGTAAGAAACTGACTTGGCACAAACCATTTCAAGTTTATATGAGAATTACTATGGGAAAACTTATGTTTTTGTTCATATCTATCTATCAATTCACCACATCACTATGCTTTTAAAAATGATAACAGTGATTGTAGCCAATTTTCTCAGCTACAACTTTGTTGGAAACCACTTTTCAATCAAATGTAAGGAACGTTATGATATCTTATGATTATGCTCATTCAACTGTTCAGCAGGCAACATTGGTGTTTCTGGTGCGAAGAATAGAGCACAAATATCATGGCTACTATGTCACACTGCAGAATACAGTGTTGCCTACAGAACAGCTGCTTGATCATGCCATAAGATTATCAATCTCTTAAACAATTAATAACAATTTAATTAGACATTTGGCTGAAAAACGGTATTAGGCAAAGTTGTAGCTTAGAAAATTTCCCGTAAGAATAGTTATAGAAACTTTCGAAAAACAATATGGAAAATGGGTAGAAGACAATGAACAAAAATTTTGGTATTCCCATAGTAATTTCCATATAAACTTCGAATAGTTTGTGCCAAGTCAGTTTCTTACCAAATGAGTTTAAATTTTGGGAGGCTTATCAGGACCTGATTTGAAACCGCGAAAATTTCAAATTTTGCATCAGTTTATTAAGCATCTTTGACATGTTGGTCAGTCTGCGAGAATACTTTTCACAGACTGAAAGCATTCTTTCCACCTTCGGGAATGGAATGGAAGTATAGAGCTTCCATTTTACGAAGGTTTCCACCATACCGGGACTCGGGAAATATTTGATTGATATCCCGGGAAGTAAATATAGATAGTAGATTATTTTAATAGTCGTATGTTTCTAATTATTTTTTAACGATGTTCCGAAATGCATGTTTGGTTTTTATTTTTCACTGTTTATCTCCTTCGAAGAATAAAAAAAAAGTTTTCTTCAATACCAGGCACAACAGATTTGAAGATATGTCTTCATTTGGCAGTCATTTAAAATTCTGTGAAGGTATTTTTAATGCATACATTTTGAAGATTTTTTATGATTTGTGAAGTTGTTTGAAGACATGCTTAATCTGAAGTTGACTTCCGATGGATTTTTTACATTTTAACAGGGCTGGTAGTGAGTCAATTTTTAGTGACTTGGTCACTTTTTTCAAGCCAGTCACTAAAAAGTCTCTTCTTTAAGGTCAACTCACTAAAGTCACTTCTTCTTGTAATCAGTCACTATTTTCGACTATTTTAGCGTGAATTTATTTCAATATTGATCATTATTTGTTTTGTGATGTTTAATCGTCTTTCGTTATCTACAGGCTGTCAATTCATTTTTCTAAATAAAATTTCCTGAGTTTTCCAGGTTTTCCCAGAACTTTAACGGATAAATTCAAGGCTTATAATAAGAAAGTTTTTTTTTTAAATCCGTTCAAAATATGCTTTTTCTGGAAGATCAAAAGTAATTAACCCAAGCGTTTTTAAGACATGGCAATCAGTTTTAAAGAAACAAGTTTGTAATCAAATCCAATGAATGTTGAACTTAATTTGTAACGGCGCCGGTGGTGTAGTGGTAAGCGTGATTACCTCTCACCCCAATAGGCCTGTGTTCAATCCCAGTCGGCGCCGCCGGGATGTTCTGAGGCATAACATCTCTGATCACGCCTTCCTTCGGATGGGAAGTAAAGCCGTTGGTCCCCGGTTCATGAGTTGATGGGTCGATAGGTAGGGTCCAGGTGTGGGAGCTGCCTTCCTGGCACGTCGGTAGCATTGGTGCTCAGCACGGAAAACAAGATCGACGGAAAAAACAAACCAAAGGAAAAAAAAAACTTAATTTGTAAACACTGTTTACAGTTTAGAAAAAAAACGTACTTAATTTGAGTAAGTCCAAAATTTAAAAACATTCAATGTCTTGTAGTTTCGTATTCCATGTACATATTGAAAATTTTCAAAGTGCCTGAATTAAGGAAAACATTAAATGATTTATTTCAAGTGCGTAATTAACTTTATTTTTTTTTTTATAATTACTTTATTTGTACAGGCTCAATCGAATAAACTTTACAGAGCCGAGTTATCCTTTGCGTTATACATTATTACTGTCTTAAATTTAAAGTTAAAGGAACTGGACCGAGTACTCGCGGTTGTCTCGAGGTTAGTGGAGATTTACAATTTTTTGGATGGGAAAAGGGAAGAAGGAGGTTTGAAATGTGGTTTACGATACAACTATTTAATTAATCCTAAAGCATGAAATTATTTCTATTCATCTTGAAAACAAACATTGAAAAAAAAAACCCCACACGTTCAAAATACAAACTAAACACAAGGTTAATCAAACTCACAATTTAAGGTTAATATCCTTAAAGTAAACATATATGAGTTTCATAAACTCCAGATCGCGTCTAGCCAAAATATCCCGAACTGGAACATTAGGTTGTCTACCTCGAGCCCGAAGGGAATCAAAAAAATGTGATCTGACTCCACGATACTCCGCACAAGACCAAAGGATGTGATCAGCGTCCTGGTAACCTTGTCCACATTCACAGAGATTGCTGTCTCCCAACCCCACAAAATTAACTTTATGAAATATTAGAGATTTTCACTGCAGTCCCATTAACTTCACAACAATTGTAGGAACTTTGAAGAAGTTCTGAGGAATGAAAGGAAATTCTTAGAATTTCAGTAAAGCTCCATAAACAAACTGCGGGAACATAAGGGAAGGTAACACTGAAATTATGGGGAACTTACTGGAAGCATTAAGATCCTCAAATCGGTTCTTTTAACATTCTAAAATTTTTAGAAACTTTTATGAAGTTCCTAGAATTCCAGAGCACATCACAGGTGTTAAGCAAACTTGAGAAATATAGAAACCTTGAGGGGTATTGTGCAAATTTAAAAAAAAATCAAAGCACCTCAGAAAAGCTAGATCTAGAGATCTTTGGGGAATTTCAGATCTTAAGAGCAGTTCCCATGACTTTAGTTCAGACTTTTTAGAGCATATTAGATTATATTAGATATCTATAATCGTAAATTTAGGATGTTCCGAGAATTTCAGGGAAGTACAGAGACCATCAGATAATTTATGAAAACTGCATAAATATGTCAGGAACTTCACAGAAGTCCCAAGAATATCAGGGAAATTTATCTTCAATAGAATTGAGAGCTTTAGGGAAGCTTCGATAACATCAAGACAGATCAGAGAATCAAGAACAGTTCATATAATTTAAAGCAAATTGTAGAAACCTTAAAGAAGTTCCGGAAACTTCAACAGAGCTCCGATAGAACTCCTGGAACGTGATAAAGTTTACATGAACATCCGGAAAACGTGAGAGTATTTTAAGGGTGTTTTATCATGGAAATATCAAGAACTTTAAAAAATACAAAAGTTTAGCTAAGTTGATTAGAGAATATCAACAAAGTTCCATTCATTTAAAAAAAAATGCGAGAACTTTTAGCAAGCAGCGATAAATATCTTCAAGAAATTCCAGAGAACTTAGAATTTAGATAGTTTCATGATATTCAGCGAAGTTCCTAGTACTCGAGGACGATCAATATTCATAGTATTCCAGGAATTCCATGATTGATTTAAAAACGTCAGGTAATTTTAAATATAAAATGTGCATCAGAAAATTTGCGGACAAACAAATTTAGAGAACTTCAGGTAAGCATAGTTCAGGGAAAATAAGTGAGCTTTTTTAATGGTAAGAATACTTAAGGAAATTTGTCCAAACTTCAAGGCAAATCAATAAATTTCAGTAAAGTTGCTGGTTGTTAAAAAAAATACTGATAAATTCAGGGCAACCTAGAGAACTTTAAAGAAATTCGTTAAGGGAGTTTAAATAACACCCGGAAAGTCTAGACTATTGAAGAAGTGTCGATAATTTAATGGAAGTTTCATGAACTTCAGAAAAATCATGAGAACTTAAGTGAAAATACTAAAACTATACTAATTATATCATTTTAATTCCATGAAAATTTCGGGAGCACAAAAGTTCCAGAAATTTAGAAAAAAAACTTCGAAAACTTCACAGAAGGACACTGGTAAACATTCCGAGAACTTCACAGGAAAAATTTGGGAAGTTCTCAGAATAGTCCATTTCATATTCAACAGAAATCTTTGTTAGGGAAATCGCTTTTCGCAGGCAATTGGTGATAATTTTAATTATTATAGCAACAGTTGCACATTCGTGCAATTTTCAATAATGATATTTTGAAAAATGATAAAGGCTTCAATTTAACAGTTTCGAAGAAGTATTTCTCATCGATTGGAGGTACTATTATTGAAATCGATGCATATGATAAAAACTAAAAGAAAATAGGATTCGGAGGATAGTTTCATCGAATGAAACTATCCTCCGAATCCAATTTTCTTTTAGATTTTATCGTATGCATCAATTTCAATAATTGTATCTTCAATCGATGAGAAATACTTCTACGAATCTGTTAAATTGAAGCCTTTATCATTTTTCAAAATATCATTATTGAAAATTGCACGAATGTGCAACTGTTGCTATAATAATTAAAATTATCACCGATTGCCTGTGAAAAGCGATTTCCCTCTAACAAAGATTTCAAAGTTCAATTCCACCCGGTCTCTCTAAACGTTATTTATTCAATCACCGAGTGGTGAGTGGCAATGTTCTCCAGTACACACCGAAAGGCTGTCTGCAAGCAGCGAGCTGCAGCCCACATGAGCATCCATAGAAGGAGGAAGAAGCCGCGCCGCTATTGATCGGAATCAGTAGCTCTTCGTGAGTCGCTGTGGGCCATCTATGTCTAGCGCGTCATACTAAAGAGTATAAACAGAGAGAACCCCGCTCAAATTCCTATTCTTACACAAAACACGAGCTCCTGCTGCAGTTAACAAGTAAGATTTATTATATAAGACCACGTAGTCCTACGTCACCATTGCATACAACTCCATAGGGCTGTCCCTTGTAGTTTTTTAAGCAAAAGAGGAGTTGAGGGATTATTTCAATCAATGTCAGACTTGCCGAATTTTTTATGTTGAAGTTGTTCTAAGGTTATTATGTTGAAGTTAAATAAGGCACATTTACCAACTTCTACCATAACGCTACTTGCGTCCCGGGGGTTGCTATTCATGTATGGGAAATAGCTATTTTTAATAAACGTCAAAAGTTTTTTTTGTTTTCAATTCTTCTCGAGTTTGTTGAAATTTTCACCGCTGGTTCAACAGTCTCAATATTACTATAATAAGGTCAAATGTGTGCTTTGTATTGCGTGACTGAACACTTCGCAGGATGCAAGTGTCCGCATCAATCTACGAGCTGCAACTATGTATTTATATGAATGTACAAAATATATCGACAGTGAGCATGCATAAGGGCGTAAACGCGATGATCGATTCTTTTCGTCGACTTTCTCTTTTGTTAATAACTCGCTAGATTTAAAGTTTATCGGTGCGTTTGCTATTGCTCTTGATAGCCAATACAACCTGTTACAACTCTGCATTGAACACATTCTAGAAAATTGTTTCACTTAACTCAAAGAGAAAATCGACGAAGAGAATCGATCATCGCGTATACGCCCTTATGCATGCTCACTGTCGATATGTTTACAGCAGTGATGGATCGCTCTTTTGGGATTTTGTTATTACTTTTTGTTATAGAATGCTAACGTAAAATCCAGTTGAATTTTCAGTTAACCCATCGTAAAATGGATAGTTTAATGCTATTAATCTCCATATCAAAATGCAATATTTCCGCACCGTAGAGCCACACTCCGTGTTTTCACTGAAGGTGCACTTGAGAGCACGGTCATATAAGAATGCATAAACGGTATGTGTGACCATTTATACATTTCATTTGACACATGATCTTCTTCAACTTTTTTGCAAGGCGTCGGCTTATAAGTTGACTTATACATTTTATTAATAATCAGCAATAGAAATTTTCCAAAAGGTATAAGAGGATATCTATCCGTGTTCCTTCTCATGCGAAAACGTCTGTGAAACTGGTCGTGACTGTATACAGTATACCTATAGGTGCAATTATCAAGCATGTGCCTGAATTAAACCATGGCTCATTAAATCCAGATCCTCGTCGGTTAAATCAGAGAACAATTCCAGAAAATGATCCATGTTGCATTTGGTGAGATGTTTGCAAGCACCATGTAAAACTGTAGATTTCAAGCAGGCTTGCAATTGCTCATTACAGCTAAAACGCTATTTTTCGTAATTATGAAACTATGAGATACTTTAATGGTAATTTTTATTTGTAAGAAGCAAGAGTAGGTGGCAAAGTTTGGGTATGACATAAAAAAATTGTCAATTTTACTTTCAGAAGGTCACAGCTAGCGATGGTATGATCAGTGATTGCTCGCTCATCACGTTGCTCATCGTTACAACTAATCGCTATTGTGACCCTCTAAAAGCTAAATTGACAGGTTTTATGAGTCATACACACACTTTACCTGCTCTAATTGCATCTTATAAATAAGAATTATCATTAAAGCATTTCATAGCTTCATAAGTCCGAAAAATAGCATTTTAGCTGTAATGAGCATTTGCAAGCTTGATTTCAAGTATTTCGTTCTGGCCGGTGTGGATAACGGTAACTTCAATTATGACTCTGGTAGCAACAACCGGTGTGGAGAGGATTGATTAAGCCAAAATGGAAACGCTGTGCGTAAGTAAAATAGTAACGCAAATGGCAACGACTGGTACGGTTGCTCTAAGGTTGGCCACCTCTAGAAATAAGACGGCCACATGGAATATATCGTGATCCTGGTCATATAAATGGTTACTGTCTTCGGCAAAATTGCACATTAGATCAAGGCAGATAGAAAACGTTAGTACATGATTTTCTCACTATGCGGCGCTAAGGTGCAAGTCAATTTCCTTTATAAAATATATCTTGAGATCTTTACTAATTTGAATATTTCCGTCTTCGGGAAAGTTGTTCAGGTGATCAATGTCTTCAAATTTGAGGGTTAGTTATTTCAGATTTATCTTACTACGTGACACTGTTCTTCCTGTGGACTTCTTAGATGGTGAGGATTTCAAGATATAGCTTATAGAAACAGAAATTTCAAATGTGCGCTAGCGCTGCGCAGTGAAGGAATTCCTTATTTACTTGTGCACTATCACCATCAGGATTCCCGAGCAAAGCTGGAGATCAAATTGAAATCAAAATTTGCTGTTATGATGTAACTTATTTTGATGGCTCCAGTTGATCTCATTTTGGTTGACTTAACAGTTAACACAGCAAAAATGAGAGCAAAATTTTACACTATTGAAGCAAACGGAAAACTAATGCTACTTTCAATGAAATCAATTTGATTACTGATTTTGCATTCATAATGTTCAACTGAATACGGGCCTGGAGTAAATGGTTACCATTCATGTTTCTCAAGCTGAAAGACTTGGGCTTCAATCTCACCCCAGGCAAGTCACGAATGACCTAAAATGTGTTAAACAAATCAAATAAACAATAATCATTAGTTCAACGACCGATGAATTTCAATTAAATTTTAAACAATACGTAAACAGCAGAACTTCAAGTTAAGTTGCTTTCATTTAACAAGTCTTGACTGCATAATGAAAGCACAATATGATATCAGACTTATGTCGCAACATTTGAAATCAAAATGAGTTTTCATTATGATAGGAACTGCACACTTTAATATCGATTTGCTTTCATTTTTGTTAACCGACTTTGCTCGGATTGCCTTGATCATCTGATATATTTCAGAAACGAAATATTGCTATTTTCGCATTCAGTTTCAAACAACAAAAGGTGTTCCTGTTTACCCGACTGTAACAGCTTGTGTAATTTTTCATAATTTAATGAAAACTATATATTTTTCACAAGTACATTATAGTAACGTTACTGTTACAGGATAAATTATATTATAGCTCTAAAGCAATAAATTCCGTAAAAAAAAATAAGCAAATGCAAGCCGCCGTCATGCGCAATGTTTGTCTTTGTTGTTTATTTTGACGTTTCACTTGTTATCAAGCTAGAATGTGGTTTACAACACAAACTATACCATAGCAAAGAACTCTGCATCATTATTTTTTTTTTCAACGGATGATTGTATCAATAACCGTCGTCTTACCCCGTTGTCCCCTACACTTTTAGCTTAATTCAGTGAAATTTT
Source organism: Ochlerotatus camptorhynchus (assembly GCF_037179485.1). NCBI lineage: Eukaryota > Metazoa > Arthropoda > Insecta > Diptera > Culicidae > Ochlerotatus > Ochlerotatus camptorhynchus. The sequence continues at coordinate 3,996,142 of NW_027040858.1, read as the reverse complement.
GAAAAATTTCACTCAAAAAATGCCTTAATGGCGCGTTTTTAATGTGTCCGGATTTTTTCGTGTTCAACCTTTTATTAGGCCTGCTGAATTTCAAAAGCTTCCTGACGGACTTTTCTCTGCTCTACAGTTAAACGAATTCTGAGTAAGTTTATCTATTTCTTGTTTCATGAGACGTTACAGTCATTGGACTTGCACGCATTATCTTCTTTTTCTTATTCGCATTTCAAGCTTATTGCTTCGTGCATATTAGCTTATTGCGTGCTCTCAGCTTAGTGTGCTAAATGCACTTCCACAGTTATTAATTGAGAGCTTTCGATGCCAATACCAATGCATGAATTTGTATATTGTGTGTGCACAATGATACCATAGAGGTAACTCTAAGACTTGTAGGTCCCGAAGAAACGTGCTCAACTTTTTGGCTGAGCTCTGGTACTATCTTCGGTCCCAAGCTAATCGATTCACCCCTCGAAACAAAGGAAAATCCACTAACCCCATTATTTTATCTGTCAAACTTTCATAGTGAATCAAAACAAACGTTGTGTAGTACTAGAATTTCACCTAGAATGGGGTACGTTAATCGATTTGCTTGGGACCAATAGGCTAGTCAAGTAGTGAGCCAATTTAAAATCGATAGTTTCGTATTGATTGTTGATGATACTCTATGCCCAGGGAAGTCGAGAAAATTTCCAACCCGAAAGATTTCCTCGACTGGACCGGGAATCGAACTGCCGCCTTCGGCTTGGTAATACCGTGCCTTTACTGACTAGACTATGAGGCCGCTACACGCATTATGGGGGTTAAGAATTTGGTTTGCGCGCACAGCGACAAGCCAAAGAGGCGTATTTATTTCTGCTTTGCAACTAGGTACCTCTAGGTTATTCTGGAAAGCCTTCTTAAGAAATTCCACGGAGAATTTTTAGGGTGGTTCTGAAAATAATTCCATGGGCTTTGGGAGGGGAACTTCAGGTGAATTTTTCGGATGATTCCAAGTACATGGTAATTATAACGAAAATTCCATTGGGATTATAAGGATAAGTCAAGGGGTTGTCACTCTACACACTTATTTTGCGCAATCATTTTTCTCAGTGTGCCTCAAGTGTGCCGCGCTGTGCCGATAGTGACATGTCATCGGACCGATTTTTGTATGTGAATAATTGTATGTTTGGCAACCCGGTATTTTGACAATTCATTTTTTTTTATATTAAACCGTACGAGCTGTCGAAGACAATGGTCGCGTCAACGCCAGAACAGCATAATGGGCAGCCCACTCAGATCGTCCCAGTTTCGTCTCCCATGTGTCACAGTGTGATTTGTATTTGATCCGAGGAGAGTGCAGCAAACATTATACGCTGGTGAGAAACATTGGGAATGCACTCATTGAACATTCTGCACCGGGACATCAAAGATGAGGACGTTATCATCGATCACCATTTCCATATCAAGCTAATTGACTTCGGATCGGCGACGTTCGTACAGGAAGGACAACTTTTTTCAACCGAGTACTGCCGTCCCGAAGTGTTGGTAGGCAACCACTACTCCTGCCCAGAACTGGAAATGTGGGCTCTCTGTGTGACATTGTACGTGTTGTTGTTCTTCAAGAACCCATTCGTGGACGTTGAGAAGAATCCCAAAACTCGGATCAGTGGACCAGGAGCCACTGGAGGCGGAATGGATGACGCAGGAAATCAATTCGTCTCTGTTCAATTGTCCCAAAATCGTCCCCTGCTAACCGTACGAAATCAATCCGTAGAAGTGCTACGTAGATGCAAATATCTGCTCCAGTGAACGGCAATAACAGTGAATGTTTTTGCTTCAAAATCCGTGAAACATCTGAAAGTCAATACAGAAGTGCATAAACTTCCTAATTCTGTGGCAGTTTCTGCACTCCTGTGTTGGCTTTCAAAGATTCATATTAAATCCACCCATAGCATAGCAGTAAAGGTGAGTTGGAGGCTCCAGCGAAATTATTTGTTGCGGATACCGCAAATTGTTTGTGTCGACAATCAAATTTTGATTGTAACTGTAACATGCCCAGAAATAATGCAGTGATGCCAGTAACTTTAGAGATCAGAAAAAATATGTACCTTGGTTGCCAAACAGTGCCAATGAGTGAGTCATGGTGTGCCCCACTGTTGTTTTTGGCACACTGTGCTGAGTGACCTATCCCTTGGGATAAGCCCAAGAGTATCACAAAGGAAACTCTGAGCAAAATTTAAAAGGAACTCTGTGGCGAATTTAAATAATAATTCTCAGAGATTTATGACCACAATTCCAAGAAATTATGTATTAGAACTACAGAGAGCTCCTGAAAAATTCAAAGATAATTGCGATAATAATTCCAAGCGAAGTTAAATCCTTCCAGGTTGTGTAGCCTCTTCTAGAATTGTTAGTACAATTACTCATTTTCCATACACATGCAAATTGTTAACTAATTTTCTAATTGAGAGGATCGAAAAATAAATTTAGCCTCCTCTGGGATTTTTCCTTAGTTATGCCAATGTAATCACCCCAGTCCACCTTCCATCAATTGATGCATGAAAACCACGCATTATTTGACGGTATGGATAACGATCGGTTTCCAATTTTCCGGGTAAATGTTCAATTTAAACATACTTCCAAACAACAAGGCATTCCTAATAAACCAAATAGAATGTTTCTCCAGAACCCATCCAACGCATGCTGGTTACCATCAGAAGTCAATGCCCTTCCGAAAATTTGCCATGAAATGTTAACGACTCTGTTCACACAAGATCAGTCCGCATACCTAACAGTACCTTCGTTACCAGGAAGCAGCCACATTGTCACGCTCATTTCATTCTCTGGAAAGTTCACTTTCCTCATAAACATACCTGTTGCTAATTCCGAACAATGTACAAACGTGGTTCCGCTCTTTTCTTCGCGCATTCTTCCACCCGGAGAGGTTCCTAACCTTGAGCGTAAAGCCACCTAATTTTAACTTGTCGAAACGGAGCACAACGTACGTGAATCGGTCGATAGGACCGGATTGTGGGCGATAAAGTGTGACAAACCGCAACCCACCTGTCCGGTAGCCGTGAAAAATCGATAACCGATAGGAGTAAACGGTGGAAAATGTATCGCCTTCTCCTTCATTATCGGAATTCTGCCTTTGCGGACAATCGGAGCAAATTGGACGTTGACTGCGATCTAGCACTACAGCAACAAGTCATCACGGGATTCCGGACTGGGACTTTGGAAATGATTATCATAATCACCGGAAATGGCAAGGTGTTTACAAAGTCGTGAAAATACCAATCACCTTTTATTAGGGTAATTTCTCTTACCTAAGAGCTAGCGAAAGTTCGATCATCATTCATGGACCATCTGTCTGCAAATTTCCCTTCGCATAACTTTGAATTATTGGCATAGTCTTTCTCCCCCGAAAGCAAAAGTGCGAAAGCTTCCTCGCCTCATCCAAGATATTATGCAAATCAAAACACCGCCTTAATGATGGTGTATTAATTTTGACACACAGGCTGTGATATCATCGATTTCGAATGTTTGTTTTCCTTTCCACGATCGATTGATTTTAGCTCCCAAACTAGAAAGCCATTTTCGGTACATGTTTTATGCAACTTCTATCGTGAGACGGGCCGGGTATGTATTAATTACCGAAAACTCGCCGCGTTAAATAATTGAGCGGGAGAAACTTCCGACGAAAGCAGCTGCTGTTGCCATTCAGCAGCATAATTTTCCCCACGTTTTTTATAAGTGTTGAACGAGCAAAGGTGATTCCCATCCCGACTCGCCGATCCAAAGACGTGCTAAACCATTTCGCTTACGGTGGTCTGAGGGGAACCAATAGCAACAACAACAACAAAAAATCAATCACTGCAGCCAGGTGTGGGTCGACCCCGGGGCCGGGAAGTGAACTGCCGATAAACACTGATCATTAGCAAAGCCCAATTTTTTGCTTTTGATTATTCATCCGATTTTAGTTGTGAGCAGCTTCCGCTGTTGGCGATGAGGGAGATTGATTTTTTCTGGCTGGCTAAAATTTGCGCGAAATTTTTGCTCCACGCGGATGACCTCGTAACCTCACAGACTGTGCTACGATAAAGGAGCAAAAACCACCTGACCTATTGGAGGAGAGTGTGGGAAACTGTCTGAGCGAGGAAAATGTTATGATTTTTTTTTAAGGTATGGAGTTGCTCCGATTGATTTTACGATCAACTGAAGTTGAAAAAACAGTCATCATTCGCTGGTTGGTAACAAACGCATCCCATCTACCGAATACCGAAATCGATAGTTGGGACGGATTTTGGACTATCAAATTGTAGTTTTTCATGTAAAACGGCTTACTAGATCATTCCCCAGTAACAACAATGAAAATGCATGTCAAGTTTGACATAATTTCCTGACGGGATTACTGCTTTCTAGTTTGGAAGTTACCCAATTAGCGAACCCTCAACTAAAAAGCACCCCAACGAATTGGTCACTGTAGTACACGCTGAATTCAAGAGCCACATGTGAAAAGGGCATACAAGCTTTTTGTAAACAAACCTTTGTAGGCCTTTTTCTCGCCAACAAAGGATCTCCCACGCAAACCAACAACATCATCTGGAAGGGGAAAGTTTTCCCTACCCGGTGATGATGATGGTTTGCGTTGGTGTCATATGGGTGGTGAGAAAAGAGCTTAGGAATGTTTGTTTACAAAAAACTTGTATGCCCTTTTCACACGTTGTTCTTGAATTTAGATTAAATTAAATTTAACCGGGTGTTTAAACAGCTGAAAAAGTCGGTACAAATTGAAATGACCGTAACGTTAATAAAATTGACAAATTTTCTTTATCATTAAACAAGGTTAACTGAACAAAGTCTGTATAAATTCAGCATAAATTTTCTAAATTTTCAACTATTCACTCTTGTCAAATAGTTCCGTACTTAAATTACCGAAAAATGAAGGGCTGGATTAGTGTTTCGGATTGGAATAAACGGATTTGAAAACGGCGTTCACTCAAATGCAGGGCTGGCAAATGTCATTTTCAATGAAAGATCTCACGCGATATTTACAGAGATTCTTCTGTCACTATCATCGGATGAGAAAACGGTGATAGAGACTATCTTCAAAACCACATAGAATTTTTGTCATGTGTCTGCACACTGTGCCGAAACACAGTACGGCACACTGTTCGGCACGATAGGACAAGTAGGACACAAACAATTTAATATAAAATGGCAGCACTGTTGAGTGTTGACGTTTTGCCAGTCGTTGCTAAGGTTGACTACTCGGTTTAACACTTTGTTAACTCAAAATTGAAGCTAGTGAGAGGATTTTATGTCATACATAAAACTGGTAAACGATTCAATCAAAAATTTAAGAACGCAAACCAGTTTGATGATCGCTTGAAAAAAAATTCTTAAATATTCTATGAATAATGAATCTCTTTAAATCTAGCAAAACACAGTCCATCTATATGTCGAGGATGAAATTCGATGAGCCCCTTCACATTCTCGCCCATATGCTTTCACCAAAGGTCACCCACTGGAGGGTTTATTCCAGAATATGCTCCTTCTTTGTGGACTAAATATTGTGTACTGTCAAGGGAATTCGATCTCGAAGCGTACAACGAGGGATCAAAGCAGGATCTTCTGCGAGAGTTCAGCTACATTTGCAAGTTTGTTATGCAGAGTAAACATATAAGACAAAAAGCTAATTCTAGGGGGTGGCCAGATTTGAATACCGATCTTGACTAGAATCGACCAAGATGGCTTCCACTTCTTCCACCTCCCGATCCGCAAACGCTCTAATGAGAATGAAGGGAAGCTGAATGCTTGCCTTGATCGATCAGAGAAATTGAGAATGTAAACACAATAAAAATAAGTCGGGGTTGCCAAATTTATGAGATATGGACACATTGATAGGCACACTTTGATTGAAACCTTGAAAGGCATGTTAGGCACAGCGATTGGCACAGATTTCGGCACAGCTCAATCGCTCGGCATGGATTCAGGTGTGCAGAGTTGAATACTCCTTGTCATTTTCTCATTTGAATCTACCAGGGACACCTCCTCGAGACTTCGCCTAGTAAAATTTTGGTCCTGGAAGCTGCCCTTGCGGCTGTAACGGGTTCTAGCTACGGTATTCTGCTTGAGTGATCGATTCGGTTGCCTACTGGTGCGGTATGCCTGTAAGCCTTTGCGGTAGCGAATTTGCTGCACTGTAAATACTACGGGCGGCATCATACTTTTTACTCAAATCGTGATCGGACATACCTGGGTTGCTTCTGATGGACCTCACGACCTTTCCATGGAGCTGACGATTGGCACTCCGGCGTTTACTTTGAGGCTTCCGATTCGTCGTCAAGGTTTCCCTGTACGTTTTGAGCACCCGGCATACGGTTTTTCTAGGAAAATTCAACACTTTAGCCAGCTTGGACGCGGACCTCGATGGATTTTCCAAGTGACTGCGCACGATTTTGTTTCAACGCTCCTCTTGAATGGTGATAGTCTCCAAAACAAGAGCGTTTTATGTACTGGAAAAAATACACTATCATTTTTATTATTGTTGACAATCGACAGACGTCAAAAGCTTCCAAGAACGTCCACTAGGAGTGCTGTAATAAGCAAAAGATTTGTTCCATCACTAAGTGGGCCATGGTTTATAGTTCATTTTACGAAACGACAGGAGCCAGTCAGGCTTGATAAAACTCCTCAAACTCACTGGAGGCTTTAAATTACACTTGCCCTGCGAGTTTAGACAGCCCTCGTCCCGAGTGAGTAAACAAAAACTTCCCGAGCGAAAGGGAGATCGAACTCAAGCGAAAGGGTGATTTGACGTGAGGTGCGCTTTTCGAGGCTCCAGATAACTTTTTGTTCGAGGCAAGAAGCGCAGAGTTCACCCAGGGTGAGAGTAAGAGCGTGTCAAAGAAAACATGAAAATGAACGGCAGCAAATCTCACTCCCACTTTATCTTCCTTCGCTCACAAGCTGTGAGGTTCGGTGAAATGATTTGTGAGTAGGAATTTGAATGCGCAGAAAAATTAGACGCGCGGCTCATTACAGACTCGCGAGTGAGCCTCCAGAAAGCCTGGAGCCAGTATGCAAAAAAGTTTGATTTCGTGTTTAAATATTTCCCAAGGGGTGGTCACTCTTCACACTTATTTCAAGCCAATTTTTTTCTCAGTGTGCCGCGACTGTGCCGGCAGTGCCGAGAAGTCATTGAGCTGACTTTTGTTTGCTTGTGAATAATGCCTTGTTTGGCAACCCGGTATTTTACCAGCTCTTGTTTTTGTTTTGTTTTTCAAAACCTGAGTTGTGGACCTTGCGGGTGGAGTTTCACCTAGGCCGCGGACAGTTTTAGTTAGGGTCATTTAGTGTTCGATTCTCGGAATATCGAGCCATAAGTGAAAATTTTCCTGAAGCGCTCCAAATTCGCAGTTTGGTGGTGTGTCGTTCTATAGCTAACCCGCAAGGTGGATAGAATAGTACGTGTCTACGTTGTGTGAGGAAAGGTTCCAGGTTTTTCAACAGCGGTTATTATCGTAGGCTGTCCCGAGTGATAAGTAAAGCATAGTCAGGTGTCGCGACATTTTCTCAACCCATCCCTCCTCTTTGTTTGCCCGTGTGTGCTAGTAAACAAAGCTCAATTTCAATGATCACAACAAGCGCCTCTGTCCCTGCCAGGAGATGATCGAGACGGTTTCGCTCAATAGCCGGAACAACGACAACATCAACGTCACAGATGAGCCTCGGCGAAAGCACGAGGTACCAACCAGATCCAACCATATACTGCTGTTCACCATCATCAATCCAGTCTATCCTATTACAGTGGACGTTCTGCACACCATCTGCTCACCCAACGGACAAGTGCAATGTATTGTAATATTCAAGAAGAATGGAGTCCAAGCTATGGTTGAGTTTGACAGCATTGAATCCGCCACCAGAGCCCGCGATGTATTGAGCGCCTGTGACATCTATTCCGGTTGCTGCACACTGAAGATCGACTGTGCCAAGCCAGAAAAATGCAATGTTTACTAAAACGACACGGACTCCACTTGGGACTACACATTGGAAGTAGCCAAGGATGCCTGCAACGGGCGAGCCCCGTTGCTACATGATCCTATCATCTTCGGTGGAAGGCCGACCCCGTATAACGATCGCCAATCATTAGTCAACCATGGTCTTAGACCAGCCCTTCTGGGATCCGGCGGAGGAAACGGATTTGCACACACACACGTCAAACTGATGAAGGACGCACTGCTGACCCGAAACGGACCAGCCAACTTCATTCAACCGGCACAGCAACATGGCGCAGTGATGATGGTCTACGGACTCGATAACAATACAGCCAATACCGATAAGCTGTTCAATCTGTTCTGCCTGTACGGAAATTATGTCAGGATAAAATTCCTGAAGACCAAAGAGGGTACCGCCATAGAGGTAACTCTAAGACTAGAAGGTCCCAAAATAGCGTGTTCAACTTTTTGGCTCAGCTCTGGTACTCTCTTCGGTCCCAAGCTAATCGATTCACCCCTCGAAACATAGGAAAATCCACTAACCCCTCATTTTATCTGTCAAACTTTCATAGCGAATCGAAACAAACATTTTGTAGTACTAGAATTTTGACTACAATGGGGTACGTTATTCGATTTGCTTGGGACCAATAGGCTAGTCAAGTAGTGGTACCGCCATGGTCCAGATGGGAGACGCCATCCATCACTTGAACAAAATTCAGATTGAAGTCCACCAACCCCTACACCCTGCCGGACAATTCGATCAGCTTCAAGGACTACAGCGCCTCCAAGAACAATCGCGACACATCGTTGATCCAGGCCAGCAAAAATCGCATTCAGCCACCGAGCGGGATTCTCCACTTCTTCAATACCCCACCCGGTATGTCCGAGGATCTGCTGCTGACTGCATTCACAACCAAGGACTGCCACCCATCGCAAGTGCGAATGTTCCCGCTGGAATCAGAACGTTCCTTCTCCGGGTTGATCGAGTTCCCAAGCCCTGGTGGTGAACGCCTTCATGAAGTGCAACTACAGCGCGATCCATCACAAAGGCACAAAATTACCTTTCATTATAAAGCTGTGCTTCTCCTCGTCCAAGACGATGAACGGTGCGGGGAGCACACGACCGTGGTAGCAGCGTCCGGTGGTGTGATTTAGGAAAATCCATGGCGAGCCTTGCACAGTGTGCCAAAAACAAGCTTTGGCACACCTGGGCACAGTCATTGGCACCTATAGTAAAAAAAATCTGATATTCAAAGCTAGTGGCAACACTGAACTTTTTCTGCGCCTGCGCAGTGTGCATGTGTCAAAATTTGTTATTGATGTTGCCACAATATAATCAGTTTTTTTCAAAACAACCGTGAATCTCCACCAAGTCTCGCCATGCTTTAATCCGTTGGGTCCTAGCGGGAGTCCACTTAGCAAGGGATTTTTTTTCAATGCTGTTGTTTTCTGTTTGGCGTAAACAAAATAGTAACCACAACAATGATTGGCAGCAGTGTTGCTGTGTTATATTACAGTGTGTCTGTTATAGCTGTGTGCCATGCTGTGTTTCGGCACAGTTGATTACCCCTTGGATTTTACTATAATCCAGTCAGCACGAAAAAAGTAACATCCTTTTAATATTTTTCAGTGTTGGAAAAAATGGCAAAGTGATATACTTTTGTCCGTAGAGTAAAAAACCAGATCAGAACATTTTCTTTTGTCGCGATATCTTGATTTCTTATATATTAAGGATTGTTAAAAAAAAATCCCAGATTAGTCCACCTATGGTGAGATCAGACCCTTCTTACTAAGGCTTGTACTCGAAAAAAATGCACCATTTTTATCCGTGTGTAACTTTTTTATCCGTGGGTAAAAATTGATGAAAATCTGGGTATAACTAGTTTGGAGTGAATTGTTTACATGTGTAAAATTTCATAACAATCGGTTCAGTGGTTATTGAGATGTCATCGAAACAAAAAGAAAATCACCGGAGAATTTTGCGCGCCGTCATGGAAAATCTGTCTGCGACCATGAGATGGATCGGAAGACAACTGGGAATCACCCATACAACTGTGTCTCGGGTGGTAAAATCGTTTAAGGAGTCCCAAATTTTACGATTCGTGAGCGCTCACTGTGAATGGAATATTTAGTAAGCCATGAATTTTTGACTTTAATGTTCTCCGGCAAATCCAGATTGCAACTAAATTTGTTAAAATTTGGCACAATTTATGAGAACCTAAATAAAATTCGAACGAGCAGTAGGGAGTAGGGTGATGCGATCCACCATACAAGCTTGATCCACCCAATTGGTCATGTTTCAAAAGTCTTCATTCAATCAGTACGCCTGAGTCTCTAAAACAAAATCACAATTACTCGCGCTCCAAATTCAGCATAATTTCTCCGTTAGATTTTTTGAGCGTGTGTGCCTGCAAACACTTTTCCCCCGCTCGTCAAACAACTGACGAAAACAGTAGTGCCGACCGTGCCGACGAGAGAAAACAAAACAAAATCTAGGAATCGGCGCGGCCTCCCCGGAGATGATCCACAATACTTGCGCTTTTAGCTTGCCAATCCCAACGCCCGCTGTGTGCCTACTACTGTTGTGTTATTTACCTACAAAGACGTGCTTGGATCTCCATGGTGATGGTTTTCTCTCCGTGCTTTAATAGCTCGCCCGCAAAGCGATGTGCACGGGATAAGATCATTAAAATTTTAACACACCACGTCGCCCCTCCGCTCCCCGGCTTGGCCGCCAGGGTCGCCTTGTCGCTTGATCGCTATGGGACTTTTTGCCTCAAGTTCAAAAAGGTTGATGGGGAGGAGAAAAATGCTGGAAATTTATGATATGACAATGCGACGCTCAAGGGCTTAGGAAGGCTCTCAGTCCCAGTCAACCAGCCAACGCGAAGATGTAATGAGTTTTCTGCGAACCATCAAGCAGATGAGATAGTGACCCAGTTTCGTGCGATGGAGTCAAGTTCAGAGGCTCGCGATGACGATGCACTGCCCTCTCTCGGGGGAACTGGACCCCGCTCCAGTCTCTCAGACATGCCAAGAATTACGGTTCATAATTCATCGGAATTATGATGAACTCCATATTGTACCACCACCGTATGTGGTAGCCAGATAGCCACTTGATGGTAAGTCATAAGTGAAACAGATAGATAGACAGAGGGGGGAGAGAAATGATCATTAACACCTGTCGAAACTATTTCCCCGAAAACTTTCTGCGTGCGAGCATGGGAGTTGTCTAATGGAGAGCAAAAAAAAAAAAAAGAACCCGTTGCAATCCAATCAAACCCCACCAGGCTGTCGGCGGATATTGATCGATTTCTAGTAGGGGGTTCGGATCTGATTCTGGGCGGTTTCCGTTGTATCTAACGATACGATACTTACTTCCACTTTCGATTTGGGGATTGTTTAACACGCCTCGACTCGATTTGGGGATTGAATAGACCAAGAGGTGTTCTTTTCGTTTTTTTTACAAACTGCGTTTTGTTTATGATAGTTTGACCCATTTTTTCTTCGAAAATTGATCGCGGATCGATTGCAGTGTTGTAGATAATTTGTTTTACCCGCAGATGTGGGAATTGGATTAGATTTAAAGAGAAGCAACTGATTTAAATACGATCGAAAATCGTGGGGTTGTTTGCGATGTGAGGTGAAAACAAACGGTTGAATTTATGCATGTAAAGATTAAAAACGGTTATCTCAATTCGCATTGCAGAAAAAATAATCACAGCAAAACCAAACCGTGCCATCAGCTGACACAATGCTGGGTCATTAGACTGGAGATCATTAGGCTGGATGACCATTAGGATAAATGGTGTTTTTGAAGAAGAAGTCACGTTGTGGATATAACTGCACAACTCTCAACTTGGTGCTTTTGACGTAGGACGACGTCTTTCGGGAAGGGAAATGCAACGAAAATTGGTCAGACTTTAAATGCTAATAACTTGACCAATAATCACTGAATTTTGATGATTTGTATGTCGATCAATTAAGCAGTTTCATAAGATTTGTGTGATGTAAATGTAAAATATTTAAATAGCTGAAAATTAAGATATATGGAAACATTCAAATTTCCAATGCATTTTCTTCGACCGCAAGATGCTCACCCCTAACACAGCCATCAGAAAGTAGGTCCCTAACAACACAAGCCAAAGCCGAATAATCATTCCGAATGCACGTTGGACGGGTCAACTTCGAACTTGTTTGCTGCAGCGTGGACATCGTAGCATTTTTTTTTTCTATTCATTCACCTATATCAGTTAAATACAAAAAAAAATGAGGGACATAGAATGATAATCCAAATGCTTAAGTAAGCGAAACGTAGAAAGTTTGACAATCGAAACTAACTCAAAGAGTGAATAACTTTTACTCAGTTGTGAGTCACTTTTACTTATTCGTATGAATTTTTGTTAAAGCGAAAGTAATTCAACGCATGTTTGACTTGCTCTGCTTTATCTCTCGTTTAAGTGCGACCCTGACCGCTCGAAACACTCCTCTTCGTTCCTCTCTGCCTGCTTCTGTTCTTGCTCTCTGAACACGTCTTCTGGCTCTGAGACAACTTGCGCGGAGGGTGCTAAGTGCCTCGTTCCAACAGATACACTGGACGCCGTCTGTTATTTGGTTCCAGTTTCCTCGGCATGGTTGTGTTTCATGCTCTCATTAACGTTTCTGTCAGCTCGTCCGCGTTCAGAAACACGGGGCTCCTATCCACACGAAGTGCCTCAACGAAAAGATCCTTGTCGAAAGCCTTCGTCTTCCACTTCCGGTCACAAGTTCTCGTCCTTCGTACTACCACAGTATTCCGTTGGCCGATGCCATATCGGATCGCCTGATGATCGCTATGGGTATATGCTTCGCATACTATCCAATCCATGTTAGCCACCAGTGACGGACTGCAGAAGATAACGTTGATAATGGATTCCCGGCCATCTCTGCGAAAAGTGCTGCTGGTGCCTTCGTTGGCCAGCATAACTTTTGCAGACTGTGTCCTCTTGCATTGGAACATCTGCTTCCCCACTCCACTGCCCAAGCATTGAAGTCTCCTCCGATGACTACTGGTCGTCGTTCGATCAGCTCCTCGGTAAGTCCATGCAACATCTCATGGAACTGCTCCATCGTTGATCTTGGCGATCACGAAACCTTCGTATGAGCTCGCAACCACTGTTTGAGTGGGGTATCTGCCCATAACTTGTATAGCAGCCATCTCAGCTCTATCCGCCACCCAGTTACCGTTATCGGGAGGGACTCGATACGGTACCACAATGATTGCAACGTCGCACTTTGCTTCTGTTGTCAAATGCCACAACAGTTGTTAGGCATCGTCTTTTTGAATGCTAGGCATTTGAAGCCTCCCGTCGTATGATCGTTACCGTCCTCTTTTCTGCAAAGCATGCACCTCACTTGCTTCGTGCAGCCTCTTGCAATGCGACCTTTTTCCCCACATTTCCTGCACAGATCAGATCTGTCAGCACCATTGCAGTTCCTCACCTGATGACCGAAACCCATGCACTTGGAGCATCGCTCCAGTTGCTTGGTAACCCGAGGAGTGGCTTTCAGCGAGCATACTGACCACCCAACCTTGACCTTGCCCGTCTCCAACAGCTTGTTTGCTGCACCTGTCGAAAGCCGTATCACCGCAAGGGGTAGGTCACTCCGCACACCAATCTTGAGTCAACATTTTTCTCAGTGTGCCGCAAGTGTCCCGCAGGTGTGCCGATTTTTTCGGCAATGCCGGTCATAGAGCAAGCTGCGTTTTTTTTTTTTTTAAATACGGTATCTTTGGCAACCCGGTATTTTTGACAGCTTGAATGTTTGGTTTGCATTCACATCGGCCCCGAAAATGTCGATTATTGTGCTCGATAAGGATTCCTTCTACCGAGGAATAAAACGCCCCTACGCAAACTGGAAGGAACCAGAGTTTTCCATGATGATTCGTTGCAGAAGGCGGATTGCATTCTGACGGCGGTCAGCGTAGACGAGGAAACCATTACAGCAAATCCACCGCGCAACTCCATCTTTTCCCTGACCAGTAAGAAGATCTACTTGTTGAAGCAGAACGAGAAGGACGGTGGGGAGGGCATTCCGTCGGTTAAGTTGCTGGTTTCGGATAAGAATGTCAAAGACAAGGCCAATTTTGAAAAGCTGCTGAAGGTGGCAAAACGTTGGGCGTCTTCTCCAAGGAGAACTTCCCGGGTGAATTATGTGAATCGTGGTGAGCCTTCGTCAAGGACACGGTGGACATCAGCGTCCCCATCGGGTACATCATGTGCTCTAAGGAGGACTCCGATGTTATCACCATCAAAAAGGTCTACCTGGTGACGTATTCTCCGATACCAACTAGTTGGACATGTGCCATTACACCTTGAAGTTCAGTACATTCAGCGACAAGAACTATCTGCACTTCGGATCGATCATCTGTGCTCTGGATGCGCGTTACAAGCCCTACTGCTCCAATGTCGTCCGAACGTTGCTGGTCAATCCTATGGAAACGATTCAGAAGCACTACACCTTTCTGCTCAATCTGGAAGAGGAACTGCTGAAGGTGATGATTCCGGGCAAGAAGCTCTCGGAGGTTTTCGACGTCGGAATGGATTATGCCAAGAAGGAGGATCCAAGAAGACGTTCAGTTTTGCCATCGGGTTGGAGTTCCGGGATAATTCGAGTGTGTTGTAAGTTAATTAGGTTGAGTGGAAGCAATAACAATTCCGTGTGATTGTGCCGTGAAAAGTAGTTCGGCCTTGTAACGACCCTACTTTTGAGCAGCAAATCAACAGCACTTGGTCAATTGGTCGTCTACCAAACAAAACTCACTAGAACAATACCGAACTATTTTTCACGGCACAATCACACGGAATTTTTATTGCATCCACTCAACCTTATTAACTTGCAATTTTTATTTTATTTTACAACAATTTAAAACCATTTATTTCATCTGGTATAAGATGACACATATCCGAAAATAAAACTACTCGTTTACTTAATTCTAATTTAAACAGCAATCTTACTTCAAATTTACATACTTCGAATCGGTGGTAAGGAAAAAGCCAGTAATCTTCTCTTTTGAGTTTTTCGTATCCAACCGCCACCCCTGCATGATCCAATCCATCCAAATTGTTCATACATTCCGGTTCGTAGTACACTCCATTTGCGAAGTAGCTGAAAGAGCTGAAGCTCAAACTTCAATGACAGCTGTCCAGCAGTGCTCCCATTTTATTTGATAAGCAATCCAATGCCTTCGAGATTGTGCCGAAGGTGTGTCGATGGATGTGCCCAAGCTGTGCCGAATCAACTTTCGGCATACTGTGCTGAGTGACTTACCCCTTGTACCACCGCCGTTTGCATGCCGCCGTACGCCTTCCTCATCCGGATTGACATCGGGACATCTCCTAAGATCGCAGTGCACTCTCAACGCACTTCTTAGCTCTTCTTCTGTGGTGATCTCGTCTAGGTCCCTGCACTCGACCACTGTCTCCTGGGACAGAGCTCTTACGCTCGCCCCTTCGCCAAGAGACTTTTCGACGAGCTCCTTGAAGGCTGAGCCCTTGATCGCAGAATCCTTCTTCAGCTCAAAGAGCATCTCGCCTTTCTGGGTGCGTCTGGTTTTCACCACGTTCTCTCCCAGTTCCTTCAACTCCGGATCCTCTCGAACCTTCCGGAGGAGTGCAGCATACGACGTTTTGTCTTTTGCTTCGACAATCAGAGCATCGCCCTTTCTTCGCTCCCGACGAGGTCTCCATCTTCTGTTCAGCTTTCTTCTTCACTTCTTTTTCCTTCCGTTTTTTCCACTTCTCCTCCGGCTTCTCGACGGTACGCCATCCTTCCTCCTTGTTGTCTTGCTTGTCGTTCTTGAATTTTTTCAACTCCTCTTCACCGAGCGTGGATTTCGAGGTCCCTTCGGCGTCTCCTGTGCTTCAGCTGCTGCTTTCTCCTTGGCCTCGTTCAGCGCCCTTTCGGCAGTCACGGATCTCGTCCTCAGCGCATCCTGCATCAGCAGCAATCATGGCGGATTTGATGCCCGTCACCATTTCCTTTATTGCCTTGTGGACGTTGCTCTTATCCTTGACGAAGCCATAGAGTTCATTGATCCTCCTCCCGACCTCCATCAATTTAGTCTTCCCAAGCTGCAATCCTTCTTGGGGTGTGCTACTGCTGGATTTCGGTGTTAACATCTGGCTTAGCATAAGACCAAGCTCTCCTTGGTGTCCTTGCTGCTCACCTTGGGGCTAACTGCTGGAACTCGCTCTGGCCTCCAGGTTCAACACTGGTGATCTCTGCAATATCCCGCTCCTTGCGAACACGTTCGCTCCTCCGTTTTCACTTTCTGGCGTCTTGCCGTCGTCGGTGCTCGAGGATGACGGTGCTCGACGGTTGTCGCAGTATGGCACAACGGACGTCGTGCCGGAGCTCGATCGGCTGGTCGACGGTGGACTTGCTGTTCTCCCATTGCTGGTTTAAAGCGGTCATCGGTAGCTTGCCGATCAACGCTTGCTAAACGGGTGGTGCTGGCGATATAGCGTTTGCCCTCGCACTTTTCCACCAACGTTTTACTGTGGCTGGATCGTAATGCCTTTTTAGCCTGAGGGGAATATGAGAGGTGGTATTAGGGTTGGGAATTTCGCTACTGGGTTATTAACACTCCGAATACGGTGGGTAAAATACTTTACGCCGACTACGAAGCCTCCGAAAAACGTGTAACAGCAAGTTTGCAATAGCATAACTTAGCCATTTCTTAATGAATTTCAAAATTGTGGTACTTCTAAAATTCCTAGGGTCTGTAGATTATTTTGATTGTAAAAAGATTAAAAATAGGGTCGTCTACTTTATTCAAAATCGAAGAGAGTCGTTACACGTTTTTTTTAAAAAGGAGTGTTTATGGGTTTTGCAAGTGGCCTAAGATCCATAAATTAGATTAATGGGCACAAATGTTCATAACTAGCCAGAATATAGTCATGATTCCTATATATGGATCCTGGATATAACGGAACGGTCCTCAAAAGATCCGTAACATCCGTAAAAGTGGTCTATCCATAAACCCCTGATCCTAGAATTCCGCGGTTTTTTCGAAAACATTAGGAACTGTGATATAAAAAAAATTTGGGTTCATGACATAAACATGGACCCGGATGGCCATCCGAACATCCTCCGGAAGATCCGGATCATCCGTAAAAGTGTTCAATCTATGAAACTGATCCTAGAGCCCCACGGTTTTTTCGAAAACACGTGGAAGTGTCATATATAAATTAATTAAGGGTCATAACATAAACATGGACCCGGATGGCCATCCGAACATCCTCTGGAAGATCTGGAACATCCTTGACAATGGTCAATCCATGAAACTGATCCTAGAAATCCGTGGTTTTTTTTCGAAAGCATTAGGAACTGTGATATAAGAAAGAATTTGGGGTCATAACATAAACATGGACCCGAATGGCCACGGGGCCGTCCTCTGGTAGGTCCGAAACATCCGGAAAAGAGGTCAACCAATGAAACTGATCCTAGAGCTCCACAGTTTTTTCAAAAACATTAGGAACTGTGATATAAGAATTTTGGGTCCTGCATGGCCATGGGATCGATGTCTGGAAGATCCGGAACATCCGTAAAATGGTCAATCCATAAAACTGATCCATTAGTTCCACGGTTTTTTTTTTCGAAAACACGTGGAACTGTGATATAAGAATTAATTTGGGTTCTAACATAAACATGAGCCCGGATGACCATGAAACCGTCTTGCGGAAGATCCGTAAACGTGGTGCATCGATGATACTGATTCTAGAACTTCGTTGTGTTCTCGAGAACACTTCGAGCTGTGAAGTTTTCGAAGTATGTTTCATGTATGAAACACTTTTACGGATGTTCCGGATCTTCCGAATGACGGTCCAATGGCCATCCAGGTTCATGTTTAAGTCACGACCCCAAATTTATTCTTTTAACACAGTTCCTAGTATTGCTTGTAATAAACTGCGGAGCTCTAGCATTAGTTTCATGGATTTACCACTTTTAAAGATGTTCCAGATCTTCCAGAGGATGGTCTCATGCCCATCAAGGTCCATGTTTACGTAACGACCTTTCTTATATCACAGTTCCAAGAGATTTAAAAAAAAAAAAACTGCTGAGCTCTAGAATCAGTTTCATGGATGAACCAATTTTACCGATGCTCTGAATCTTTCGAAGGACGGTTCCATAACCATCCGGGTTCATGTTTATGTCACGACCCCAAATTCTTTCTTATATAACAGTTCCACGTGTTTTCGAAAAAAAACTGTGGAGCTCTAGGATCAGTCTCATGGATGGACCACTTTTACAGATGTTTCGTACAAATTCTTTCTTATATCACAGTTACTAATGTTTTTGAAAAAAAAACCCTGGATCTCTAGGATCAGTTTCATCGATGGACCACTTTTAAGGATCTTTCGGATGTTCCTGTTTATTTCACGACCCTATATTATTTCTTATATCACAGTTACTAGGTGGAGCTCGAGAATCAGTTTCATGGATGAATCACTTTTACGGATGTTCCGGATCTTTATGAGGATGATCCCATGGCCATCCTGGTCGATTTTTATGTGACGACCCCAAACTCTTTCTTATATCACAGTTCCAAGTGTTTTCGAAAAAACCGCGGAGCTCTAGAATCAGTTTCATGGATAGACTACTTTGACAGATGTTTCGGATCTTCCTGAGCACGCTTCCATGGCCATCGGGATCCGTGTTTATGTCATGATCCCAATTTTTTTTTTCGAGCATCACAGTTCCTAATGTTTTCGAAAAAAAACCGCGGAGCTCTATGATTAGTTTCGTGGATTGATCAATTTTACGGATGTTCCTAATCTTCTGGAGGACCGTTTTGTTGTCTATATGATCCATATATAGGAACCATGACTGTATCCTGGCTAATTATGAACATTTGTGCCCATCAATCTAATTAATGGATCTTAGGCTACTTGCAAAACCCATAAACACTCTTTCAAAAAAAAACGTGTAACGACTCTTTTCGCTTTTGAATAAAGTAGACGAGCCTATTTTTAATCTTTTTACAATCAAAATAATCTACAGACCCTAGGAATTCTAGAGGTACCACATTTTTTTAAATTCATTAAGAAATGGCTAAGTTATGCTATTGCAAACTTGCTGTTACACGTTTTTCGGAGGCATCGTATTCGAAGTGTTAATTGGGTTTGTAATTTGTAAGAACTATCTTGCGCAATGGCCGAAGTAGAAGAGAACCTTCTCTTCAGTTTGACCCAGTAGCTTCCCCCTTGACCTAAGCCTATTTCCACGTCCCTCCCACTTATCCACCACCCCTTGCCCATATCCTTCTCCTGCTTCCAACGCCCACCTTCATCCTTTCTCCTTCCCGTTACGTGTTGATGGTGTGACTGGGTTACAATTATTAAATATGGCCGTTATATATTTACATTCAAAAACAAGACAATATTGTACAGCCGTCCCCCGAAGAACGCGCTACCCACTGAGTTGCACCCACCGCTTTTTCTTGGCGGGGTTTCAACCAGGCGGTCTGATTTTTTGCATGTGGGTAACGCGTTCTTCAGGGGAAGGCTGTATACCCTATTTATCGCTCTAACTATCTCCTGATATATCTCGCTCGAAGTGAATCAGTAGGGTACAGGGACCAAAACGGTAACAAGGCCTTATTACTATATAATCGACAACTTTACAAAAGGTACTATGGTGGTTCAGTTGCATTTTTGACGTAAGACTTCGTCTGTGTTTTCTAAAGGGGGGTACACTTTGTAAAAGTCAAAAATGAAACCTGTAACGAAATAATGAAAGATTTTGAACGGTCATAACTCACCTGCCCCTGGACCAATTTCAATAATTTTATCACCAATCGATCAGAAATATTTCTACGAATTGCTTTCGACTGTTAATTTTGAACAAGAAACTATTGAAAAATTGTAAGTGTCAAGCACTGTCCAAAAGCGTTGAAATCATTAACAAACGTTAGTAGACGAAACAAGTCGAAGTGGCATTCGCCACACGCCCCCAACGACCACACAAAATGCTCTCCAGAGTTGTAATCTTGTAACCAAACTTGGAAGCAGGGGTGCAAGTGATTTTGATCGACTTTCTGTTTCGTTAATAACTCGACGGCAAACACATTCATTGATACGTATGTTGTTCTGGCTGATAGAAGAGCATAGCAGAAATAGAGCGAAATAGGTTGGTGAAGCCATCCCAAGTAACATTGAAAGATTTATCCAGGATTTAAAGCATTCTACAAGTGTGAATCATGGTCTACAGAACCTTCATAAAACCAAAATTGTTACTAGGGATGGTCATCAAAGGAGGAAATCGATGAAGAGAATTGACTTTCACGCCTCTACTTCTAAGCCCCTTAATTCAGTCGTCGTCAGGAAAGGTAGCGTCGCACCGCTTTTTGTTCTTGGGTTACACTTGCTGGTTGCAATTCTGCATGAAATTACACTATTTTCTAGGGATGCATAAAAGTCAAATTATTCGATTAACGATAAATCGTAAAGATTTTTCAAGCTATTCGATTAAATGTTTATCGAATATCCAATTATTCGAGCGCATAACAGACATCCCTTCTTATTTCTACTCGTTTGATTTAGCGCAGTAGAGAAAATAAATAAAAGTACTAATTTATCTCAGAAGAACCATGACGTGAAACAGGATCATAAATTCGCAGAAAAAAAGCGTTAAGCGTCTTTCTGCTAAAGGTTAAGATTTACCAACTTGAGAAGGAGTTTAACGAGAGTTAAACCTCTTTCCAGCAGCAGACGGGCCGAGACTCTTGCGAGTGTCAAATCATTGAACAGAAGAATATGGGATTGTCCGGTCCGATTTGCTCATCCAGCTGCCTACACGTCACGATCATCTTCCAAAGACTTTAAGCCTGTACTACCATCGGCTCTTTTCAGGGTTACCAAGATTTCCCAAAAAAGTTAAATTTCTGAACATGTGCCAACTAAAATTCATATTAAAAGGTTCTTTTCAGGGAAATCATAGTCAGAGCATAAATAGAGATAACCCTGCTTAAATTCCTATTCCTACACAAAACACAATCTCCTGCTGCAGTTCACAAATAACATTTATTATATAAGACCACGTAGTCCTACGTCACTATTGCATACAACCCCATAGGTCTGTCCCTTGTAGTTTTGACGTAGGACTACGTCTGTGATTTCTATATGGGGGTATACTTTGTGAAACCGAAAATGGAACATGTAACAAAATTATGAAAGATTTTTAACGCTAATATCTCAGCTGCCTCTGGACCAATTTAAATAATTTTATCACCTATCGATCAGATAAATTTCGACGCATCTGTTAAATTTAAGACTTTACCATTTTTCAAAATGTCACTGTTTAAAATTGTACGAATGTGCAACTGTTGCTTTGATAGTTAAAATTATCACCGATTGCCTACGAAAAGCGATTTCCCAAACACAGATTTCAAAATTTAATTCCCTCCGGTCTCACAAAACGGTGTTAATTCAATCACCATGTGGAGAGGGGTGGTGTTCTCCAGTACACAACGAAAGGTTGCCTACAAGCAAGAGCCCCGCTCAAATTCCTATTCCTACACAAAACATAAGCTCTTGCTGCAGTTATCAAATAAGATTTATTATATAAGACCACGTAGTCTTACGTCACCATTGCGTACAACCCCATAGGGCTGTCCCTTGTAGTTTTTTTTATATTGGAATACTTTCGCAAATTAAACTAATGAACACATGGTTCATGTCTAAAAAAAACACTACGGAGCCGAGGTACATTGAATTTTGCTTCTTGATTATCTCGTGCCCGCAGTTCTCTTAACTCATCCATCAATTTCTGCTTCCCAAGCGAGAGCCACTTTTCCTTCTCTTCTTTACTTATTTGCTCGATCTCGGTAAACAGCAATGACCCGATTTTGTCAGCTCCATTTCAGAAAATCTTTTCTAATATTCTACGAAACCCACGCGCTTTTTCGGTGGTCTTATTGCACCAACATACGCCAATCTCTATGGTTCAAAATGGCGTGAATTGGGCTACTAATTCTGCGCAAAAATCAACAGGTAGTTTCGTGATTTATCAAGTGCTTGGCTAAACGAATCCACTCCTTCAGCAACAGCAGGTGAAGAATTAATAATCCACCGAATGAGTTTCCAAAACCAAAGAAATTGCATTTGATCATTATCATTTTAAGACCACCAAAACAAAAACAATTTCCCTCCGAGGCAACCTAGCCAAAACAAAAAAAAAAATCTAGGTAAAATACGTACACCCATTTCCCACCCTAGGCAATTTAACGCCAAAAAAGTGTTAAAGCTTGGACAATGACTCATCACTATCATACGAAATGAGTACCATGGGAGGGACCCCTCGCCGGTTTCAAAACAATAATCTTCGCACTTGCCCATGATGGTGGCGATTTCCGCGCACAAAGGAAACGAGAAGTGAAACCGTTAATTATGAATTCCCTCCCGATGCAATTCCTCCCACGCACAGAAAATTAACCATTCTTTCGCTTTCCTCTCGCTTTCAGGCGCATCCAGATGGAGATGACCGGACATCAACCCGTGTGACGAACCCTTAACTGCCGTTGAATCCACCACGCTGAGTCTTTCATTTTAAAAGCTACATTTTTAAAATACAAAAGAGCCTTCCTCTTCCTCTCCCTGCCACACTTTAAAACTACCCCGGGTAGTCGCGGAATAAGTACTCAAAAGCATCATAAAACCGAAAAAAAAACACAAAAGCAATTGTTTCCGGAATCAAGCGAGAGAGGAGGTCTGAAATTTGCAATTACAATTGCATCGGTACAAACGAGATGACCGGCACCAGTAGCAGAATGCGGTTTCCAGCGGTGATAATCATGATAGTGTTGCTCACCGGAATCAGCAGCAGCACGGCTTGGGCAAACGAACAGCCGGCGACGTCGAAGGCGGCGGAAGAGCCACCGGTGGCGGCGGCCCTGCACGGAACCCATGCCGAACTCAAGGGCAACGACGATGGATACGATTTTTTCTCGATCGATCAGCTGTTCATGAACAACCCCCAGTACGCCAAATTACTCAGCGATCTCCAGTCGCACACGATCGGAAGTAATTGGCGGCGGAAGCGGGACGTTGGCGATGAGGAACCCCTTGCGGAGAGTCCCGTAGAAACGCCGGAAGAGACGAGTCCCACGGCTCCGATCGCCGAAGTCACCGAGGTAACCAAGGACATGATGGAGGCGAAGGAAACGAGCGAAACGGTGGAGGCTGTGGAAGGTCGAACGACTCCTCTGAAGGCTTCGAGCACGATTCAATCGACCACCTCCAGTTCGTTTGGATTTTCCGGATCTACCGAGCGGGCGAGCGAAGAACCTGCGACCAGTGCGGCACCGATCCGCAGCAGTACCCCTCGGCGGCTTATCCACAACAAGAACAAGAACAAGAACAAGAACGGCAACAACAAGAACAGCCAGAACAAGCAGCAGCAACAGCAAGATTCGACCAGTACTTTGACCGCCACGAATGTCAACAAGTTCACGGTGACCAACTCTCCGTCGGCGACTTCCCCACAGTTGTCCTCGTCGCCACTGTCGTCGTCCTCGTCGTCCGCCGCCATCTCCACCTTGACGACCAACGCCGCCAGCAGTAGCAGCAACATGGCAGCAGCCGCCGCAGCAGTGGCCAATGCCACCTCAGCCAGCAACAATAAAGATAAGGTAGGTTTTATTTTTTGGGTTACATAGATCATGCGATGATGACTTGCGTATACGTGATTTTAACTGTGACGAGAAGAGAAGTTTCATGGGAGAATTGAATATTTTTATCGGATCGTTTACCGTTCCAGTCGTTGCGGTCATACATCTTACTGATCACGATGCATTTGAAATTTGTTGGAGTAAAAAGTCAAAAGGTCGAAAGGTCAAAATATCGAATTGGGAAATGGTCGAAAGGTCAATACGTCGAAGGGGGACAAATGGTTAATAATCCTTATGTAGTGCTGTTCAGACAAATTAATTTACGCCCCCTAAATTTCGCTGGCATTCAAACATATCTTTTCAGACAAAACTAATTTTCGAAATGTAATAAAAAAAAAGCCTACATACATACATTTTTCAGAATACGAATAGCCTTAAAACGTTGAGATAGAGCAGTTCCACGCTAACTACCGAATCGATTTTATTTTGCCTTCTCCAAATTCCATGAAACTTTGCATAATTCTTCACTAAGGGCAATGAACTAAGTTTGTGCTTCAATTCGGCCACTTTGACACTCGTCTAACTTTTCAAAATGGTGTTTTAGATATTTTTCAACATTTGGCCCGAAAACGACTTATCTAATCAAAATAGAAACGGGATTCCTTTAACGAAAAAAACAACACATTTTTAAGATTTTTAAGCTTGTTTTGATGAATTTTCTGAAATGGACACAATGGATCAAAATTGACCGAAATTGTAGAAAGTTGAAAAGCTAGCAGTTTCAATTAGATTAAACATAAACATAAGGTTAACAAATTGTAAAATGTGCTTTTTTGATATTGAACTATTTAACAGTTTTTTTTTTAACGGATCGAACGAAAAATTGTGATTTTTATTCTGTGTGTAATTCTATTCCGAAAAGGTTATCTAGTTTCCTACAACTTTGTCTCAGACATCTTTTCGATTTATTAAATGAGCCGTTTTCGTGCTATGATTTATGGAAAAATATCTAATATGCCATTTTCGAAAGTTAGGCGAGAGTCAAAATGGCCGAATTATAGAAAAAAAAAGGGCTTCATTGCACCTAGCGAACACTTTTGCGATGGTTTCATGGAATTCTGAGAGGTAAAATGTTTAAAAATTGGTTATTGTTTCGCTATTTGGTCTGGAACTGCTCTATAAGAATTAAAAACACCAAAATTTCATGAAATTCCAATGACAAAATAACTACAAACTGGCAAAAAAAATTCAAAATTACCTTAAAACACAAAACTGACCAAGGGGTGGTCACTCTACACACTTATTTTGCGCCAACTTTTTTCTCAGTGTGCCTCACGTGTGTCGGATGTGCCGGCAGTGCCGAGAATGTCATCAGACTGATTTTTTTTATTTGTATAATGGTATGTTTGGCAACCCGGTTAATTTGACAGTTCACATGTTTTGTTTGGAAGAAACAATGCAACAAGCAGTGGAATCCTATCCCAGAGTCAAGACTCTCGGTTCATTGCTCCCAAATTATCTTGAAAAAGGACTACACTGAACCTAATAAGCAACGGCCTCGGACACCGAATCGAAGCTTCAAGCGAGAACGTTCTCCGGCGGAGGTACTTCCAATTTCCGTCAGGACAATAACTTCTACTGGATTGGAGTATGATGAGGACTCGGATGAACCACAGGTGACGGTGTTAAGTAGACGAAGCGAGAGTGCATCATCAGATACGTCGCCAGCGTTCTAGTGGGAGTTTCAACCGGAATCAGACTTCCCTGGTGGAGGTGGGGTTTAATATGTCCACACGGTTAGACAGTCCAACAATCGGACAAATGGATAGAAATATGAAGTCTCTGACAAAAAGCAGGGCCGGCTAGAGAACGCCTGTAAAAGCTGGGGCGCTGTCGATGTTTGGAAAGCAAACACTGGTGAAGGCGAATTCATCGATGACAGTTACGATAAGGAACGAATCATGGAACTGAATGTCGTTTGGCTGATCAACGAAGTAGTGAAGCGTTTCGGAATCACACATGGTATACGATCACTGATAAAACTACTACGGCCAGATGGTGGCTTTGTATGGAAACCGATCCCCTTACGACGCTTTTGTGCCCCGCGGATTCCATAATCAATTCGTACCTAATAGAGTTCGAAAAGCTGCGTTCCGATCAATTCTACGAGCATTATTGCAAACATCGCGATGTTGAAATGCTTACCGAACTGCTCCAATTGCTGGTCACCATGGTAAACACCGGTCACTTTACACTTCACCGGGACTTCTTCTTCGCCAAATTTATACATATTCTATTTCAAGCGCTATCCTTCATCCAACTCACCGATGTCGACTTTCAGGAGCTCACTCTCAAGCCCAACAACTGACCAATCAACATCAGCCCCAAATCAATCTACCAACGTCTTCAACGTTCCCTTCACTTCCTCCTTCAGGGTCTCGCTCTCCCCACTAACCAACTCACTGATCACATTCCGAATCGACATTATGACCAGTAGCAGTCCCTTTATGGTCATCTATTGTGCCTTGTGAGGAATGCATGGCAGAACTGCGACGGAAATTCACGGTTGAAGTTATAAAACCAAAAATTGGATTGTGTCAACAACATACACAGAGCAGGCGCAGATATAGTACAGTGTTGTCAGTAACTTTAAATATCATGAAAATTTCTAACCATGGCTGCCAATGAAAGTGCCCAGGTGTGCCCATCTGTAGTTTTGGCACACTGTGCGGAATGACCAACCCCTTGTCTAGGATGCAAACATAACATTTAATCGTCAAAACACCCTGAAAGCCCTCAAAATTCTTTAAAATGGGTTTAATTGGCGTCTTTAAAACCATTTTGTAGATGCTTCTTGATGTTGATATTTCGGACGTAATGGTCTCTAATTCTTCGATTTAAAACTGTGATTAATTTTCCATAAAGATCAGTTCCAGGCCAAATAGGATAAAATTTTATTTAAGACTCGGCCTTCTCCGAATTACATGAAATTATGTTAACCCGAGGTACATGAAAGTTAAATAATCCACCGCTTTGGACACGGCGTGTGACATTCTTCGGAATTTTATGAAGTTCCTGCAGTTTTCCGGAAATTTCTTAGCTTTCCTTGACTTCTTTGGAATTAACTGATTTTTTGAACTTCCTTAAGTCTCCGCAATTTATCTGAAAATAAAACGAAATAATAAATGTCGATCCAAAATTTTCTCTTACGTTCTCTAAATCCCTAAAGCTCATGAAAACGCTCTTAATTTATGCAAAAAAAATCATCAGTATTTTAAACTTTCCCCAAAAGTGACTTTCATTGTGTTATTGGTACTACCAGAAAGATCTCTGAACTTCCTTTAAGTGCTCTAGACTTCCCTGAATTTATCAATGTATTTAAAAAGTCCCGTAATTTTACTGAAGTTAAGTTAATTGCCTTGAAGTTGCTTGATATTACTTGAAGTTCCCCGTAATTTTCCATAAGTTTTGAAAACTTAGCCTAAAATTCCAATTTTTCCAAAACTTCTGTGGACATTCATGAAGTTCCCAAATTCTCGGATAATCTCATAATTCAATGGAACTCCATGAAACGTGCTGCTATTTTCTTTTAAAATGATGAGACTGCTCTGAAGATCTTATATCGTCCTTGAAGTACTCGGAACATCCCAGAATATAATGAAACTTCAATTTAAAAGCTCCAAACTTTTCAGAACTCCACTGATCTTCGCTGAGGTTCCTGCTATTTTTTCATGTTCTTGAAACTGCAAGGACAATCACGGAATTCCCTGGAAATCTGCTCACAATTTACTTCATAAACTCTCAGAGTTTCCCGAAACTTCATTAAAGTTTCTGCAATTTCCATGAAATTTGTTGAACTGCTCTTATAGGTTATTTGATTTGTCTTAATTAACTCGAAGCATCCCTTAAGTTCTCTGAATTTTCCTGAAGTCCTTAGTATTGCCCTGAAAAATAAATGGATCCTTTACACTTTCCTGATTTGTGACATTTTTTCCCCATATAATTGCTATAACATTCATCCCAAGTAACAAATGAAGCTGAACAGTAAGAACAGAAGCTGATTATTGGTTGATTTCAGGTGTACAAAGCTGATTAACAGCAGGCTGAACATAAAGTTGATTAGTAGTGCATGAAGATAATGTTATCCCCATAATTAAACCTCAATAAGTTAGCTGATCTAAATATTGAACAAGCCTTATTTCACCTTAACACTACTCCACAAACCAGCAATGCGCTACAAATATTTTGATAGCCTGAATTTTTTAATGTAGTCAGGGTCACTCGTTGTATTTCCGGCATTTGATTCTTCTAAATTCACTGCCTACCTTTCTTATCCCAATCAGCGGCAGCAGTAGAGACAAGGTAGAGGAGTTTTTTAGGCATAGCTTCAGGTAGAAGTGGGCTGTTTTGACTGCTATATGGCACTAAATTTTCAGACAGAATTCCAAAAATATAACTCAATTATGGCACTAAAATAGCTTCCACATGACCATCTAAATAAATCGCGCACTTGTGTCCACATTGTGTAAACTACGCTTGAAAATGAGAGGAATGTTTAGCTATCACAAGTTGTTGTTTACAATTCTAATTAATACTCTTCCAGTTGCTGTTATTCAACTTAAATTTGATGTGATTCTGTTAATGATCTTACTTTTTCTATGCATATGCTTAAGTGGTCCAGTACGTATGATTGATGCCTGTTAATTAGCGACTGCCGGTTCGAATCCCCCCTGGGGTCTTCCATTATTTTTTTCTTAATAAAACTGGAAGGCTGAGCAACGATTGGAAAAGACTGTTATTTAATACCTTAAAAAGCTTATAATTTATATAACTGAAAATCACCAGATTTAGATGCTTAAAAGCTGCACAAAGGTTAACGTGGTCTATGTACCACAAGTATTCAAACTAAGGCTGAATTAAAATCGATTGAACAACACTTATTAAGCATTAAACTGTTACATGGGATCTTTGAAATTTGCTTTTCAAGGTTCTCAAAATATTCCTGAAGCTCATGGAAGGGTTCTGAATTTCTTGGAACTTACGCTTACACAACTTAAGCTTACGCTTAAAACTTCTCCAACGGTTGGACTTGCATGCAGTTCTCGGAAATTCCATGAATCTATTGGAACTGGATCCTTTGACCTAGCTTATTGGAAGAACTTGAAATTGAAGGTCTATTTACTTCCCTGAAGTTCTCTGGATATTCCTGAAGATTTCAACAAACAGAATTCTACCGTTTTCCAGACACAAATGGCTCCACCTTGAAGTTCTGTAAGCTCCCCTGAAGTTTCAATTATATTCCAGAATTTTTCGGAACTTCCATAATGTTCTCGCAGTTTGTTTATCAGCAACTTTTTTAAGTCCTCAGAACTTCTTCGAAGTTTCATCAATTTTTGTGAAGCTCATGGGACTACTCTTATGATCTCTAATTTTTCTTGAAGTTCACGGAGCTTCCCTGAAGTTTTTTACAAATGTTGATGATGTGGAATTGACCTAAAGATCTCTAAACCTCCCTGAAGTTCGCTGGATTTCCTTGAACTTCTTGGAATTCCTGTGAAGTTTCTGAAATTTGTCCCAAATTCACTAAACTTTCCTGAAGTTGTACGAAGTTGAAGTTTTAAACATGGATCCGGATGGCCATGGGACTGTCCTGTGTAAAATCCGGAACATCTGTGCCGAATGTTTTAGCGGTGCCGAAAGCTGTGCCGTAGTCTGCCAATCAAGTATCCCATGAGTTTGGCAACAATGAAGTTTTAATGACTTTTGTGATTGTGCGAGAAAAACCAACAAAACACTGATTGTAGTGGAAGCCGGTTCGGAAGCCCAACTCCGGCGGATCCTCATAAATCCGGAAACGCTCATCAACCACGAGTACATCATGGCATAGTTCGAGATTCTGGTAGATTTCGGCAAGCTGGACGCGGTTCTTTGTCCGTGGCGTTGATTATGAAGCAGTATGACAACGATAGCATCTGTGAGTCGGCGGTCGAACTGTGCAAGCGGAGGGTGGCTACTTGAAGATCAGTGGGGATTTTGCAAAAAAAAAATGTTCGATTTACTTCAGGTGAACAATATTGGGGGGCCGAATGTGGTTCTGTTGTATGCCAAGGGAAAAGTTTGAAGGGCTTAAGGATCGGGGTCAGGTAGTTCAAATGTACTTAATTTGTTTTACAGAAAGCCTATCTAATATATTATCTAAGGATGTACAATTGGGTATCATAATATTTATTGGAATAATCTTGATTATTTAATCAAGGTGAGTGACTAGTGGTACCGTAGATCACTCATCCGGGAGGAAGGTGCCTGATTTGTATGACGCTATGTCTCTGGCCACCCTGTGGTATTGACCCATGTGAACCGTGATTACCGATATTGGAGACTATACCGGAAGCGCCAAGCAAGTTTTCGTTACTAAAATGGATGACCCTGAGAGTGACCTAGTTATTGCTGTTGCTGGTGATGATCTTGGCGCTGGTATTTATTTATCACTCAAACTTTGACAATTCTTGCAGGGAATTGGACGAAGGTACTGGCTGCAGGAGGGAACTGAGCAAAGTATATGTTTGTCTTCTTATCCGGAATTCGATCGTCTAGTCCGATGGATGTGTCAATTTCATCCTGAACTGAAGATCGACGACTGTCAGCAAAGTGCGGAACCTTAGCAACTATTGGAACAACGATAGCAAACAACAGTGATGCCGTTGCATATTATATTTTGTGTCATACTTGTCAAAGTGTGCCCTAACCGTGTGCCGTGATGTGTTTCGGCACAGTGTGCAGACTTGATTACCCCTTGATTGCCACTGTGATATAAGAAATAATTTATGGTCGTGACATAAACATTGACCCAGATGGCCAAGGGACCGGCCTCCGAAAGATCCGGAACATCCGTAAAAATTGTCAATCCATGATACTGATCCTAGAAACCCGATTTTTTTTTAAGCACCTATAATATCAGAATGAATATGGGTCGTCACATATGTATGGATCATCCTCTGTCAATTCTTGAAACTGATCCTAGAGCTCCGCCCAATCTGGGCCTAATCTGGGTTGTGCGACGTGGCTTCTTTCAATGTTAGCAGTGCTATTGTTCGTCATCGGTTGGCAGCAAGCGTTGCCAAACAGTATTATGCGTAATGCTCAATCGTGGGTATTAAGGTTATTTCATATCCGTAATCTGCATTACAAATGAAACCTTAATCCAAAATTTCATCACTTTTGGAGCACTGGAACTTTTTTAAATAAGTGCGATTACATTAGCACAAATCACGTCCCTCTGAGATGTCAATTTGTTAGTTTTGTTGCTGAGTACGGTACTGCTAGGAGTGTACTAATACTAATAGACAGAGTTAAATATCTTTCGATTTTCCTCATATGTGCAGTTCCACACCAAATGACGAATCGAAAAAAAAAAACTCGACTCGATCTTCTCCAATTTGCATAATTGTTTGTTATGGAGATAGTGTCAAAAAGCACAGGGAAGGATACATTTACTCATACAAACAGGCCGCCATTACCGAGCATGGAAAGCTAGATATCGAGCATGATTGACCACCCACGGTTGCTATTCTGTTATTGCCAGATTAGCTGCAACTACACAGAGAACCAATAGACGATGCTTGGGACTAGCAAACATCCTCAATGTGTAAAATCTGGTGATCTCAAACTAGACAATACCAGCGCCGGCCGCGCCCGAACGCAGGTCAAGAAAGGAATGGGTAGGAATGTGTTGACGTGACATTCACGCTGCACTTCCACGAGGAACCACTGGGATGTTGGGTAAGAGGGTTGGGTTTGAGGCAGGGTCCGTTTTGGTAAACTCCTCTGGACTTCTTGTTGGAACTTCAGAGAACTTAAATGAAGTTCTGTTAACTTCTCGGAACTTCACTTAGGAAAATCTCTGAACTTCTCATTATGCGTACTGTGGACTGTGAGCTTGAAAATAACACAACTTCCTTTAAAGATCAGTGAACTTCCCTTGAAGTTATCAGATCATTCTTTAAAGCTCCTTCGGATTAGTTCTGCGCTCTTAAAGAAAGTATTCTAAACTTTATAGAAGTTCAGTGCACTTCAGAGTTTTTTGGTGAACTTCAGATAAATTCTTCGAACGTTAGAAATTTCTGAGAACTTCTCCAAATTTTGCGAACTTCAAGTTTAATCTAGTGATCATCGAATATCATGTCTAAGGTTGAGGTGATATATTACTTCACCAGGATAGCGAGCCACCTCACATCTCACACCACGCAGAATAGATCAGAAATTAAAATCTCTGCTCTATGCATAGTCTCTCTGAATTTTACAGGAAATTTGTAAGAGTACTCGAAAGTTTGTAAAACCACTCTGAAGTAGGGCAGAGTTCATCAAAACGCATAGGATTTTTTTTTAGGGAAGCACTGAACTGAACTTTTATGTTGTATGTAGAACAGATTTGAGATGTGTGTTATTTAGAGAACTTTACTGAAGTTATTTGAAGTTTGTTGAGCTCATCTGAGTTTTCCATAATTTCAATGAAATTAGTCAAATTTGTCTGCTTATTGTAGATTGGTAAATAATGAGAAATGGATTAAACGATTGAACTTATAAAGAAAGAAGGTTTTGCTACTCGGTTTACAGACGAAATTTGGTGAATAGGTGAGTATGAAGAAGATGGGGAGTCGTTTGGTGATATCGGACATGTAGGTTTTTTTTTTTTTTTTTCATTATAGTCACTTTAACACGCTTGGGCCATTCGTGACTTTTCCGGGGGTGAGATTTGAACTCGTGACTTTGGCGTGAGAGGTATGGATGTTAACCACTACGCCGGGGTCGCCCCCTGACATGTTAGTGATTGACTTAACGATGAAAACTTGGTAGTGACTTAAAGTTGAGTGTTTTGGACTGGTTGGTAAATCGATGGCACTCGTTGAAGAGTATGCAAGAGAGCGCCACCTGACAATGCAAGCCAGTTCGATTAACGGCTTTCAGCGTCGGCGGCAGATGCTAAAGCAGCAATAAGTAGAATATTCTAGACCAACAATTGGAACAGGCCGTAAGAAATGGCTTTAAACGATAATTTCTCGCGAAATAATACACATCCACGCAATCTAACACCAGCATCTGAAAGAACAAACTTCCTGCATCGAATGGTATAGACTTCTTTGACGTTTGTGAATTGCACAAGCATTAGTTCAGAGCTTTGGGAAAATCCAAAGGTTGCAATAATACTTCTCATTCTTCTTAATGTTTTTGATTTGGAATTTATTCGGAATTTCTACCGCAATTTAGTAGCTTGTACATCATTTTCGCTCAACACAATAAAAACAACCATAAACGAACAACAATATCCATCGCTTAAAACACCCAGTGCACTCAATTTTTCAACTTTCCTTTCGCAAATATAAACAATTAACAACGCCAACTGCCATTGATTCCGGCATCACTGCCAGCCAGATTGATGCAATCCCTTTGTCCTTTTTATTCCACGATTGCTACTGTCAAATCAACCAATCAGAAACTGGCTCGGACTTGACAGCAAATTGACTCGAAATCCTTAACCGATTGTCAAGTTCCGTCCCAACTTCAGAACACTAAAGCAAACCCCACATGCATCTATATATTGACGCGAAAGGGAATTATTGACAATAATATTGATGATGTGAATTCAGAAATATTGTCAATCTCGATGTATTGACGTCAATACATAATGTATTGACAATACGATTATTGTCAATAAAAGCAATCGTGTAGGTTCTACTTAAGTTGAGAGCTGGCAAACGGCTCGTATAAGAAGCGTCAGAAGCCAGTAAGAAGAAGTAACAGAACTTAATTTTAAAAATCAGCATGGCAATAGTGTTTTAAGTAGCCTAGAATTGCATCGGAGTATACGAGTTATAATTTTTCTCCTAACAAACCTTTGAACTGTGCTCCTAACAGTACCTAAGCCTCATCAGATTGCAGTGATTTCTATCTGTTAGCCGCATTGCATCGTTCGAATCGTACGGTAGATAATTTTCACCACTTTGAACAGCAGAGCACAGTCAGAAGAAACGGTCAGACCATCCATCCATCCATGCCAAGAACAAAACACGGGACAACCGTTCTGAGCCACCCCCTTCACTCACCTTAGCGCCGGAGTCCCGGTGATGAGATCGAGAACCGTTACCGGCACACGGTACCATCTTCTTGCGGCCACCGTTCGTTCTTTAAGATGATCAAATTATCACTCTCACATCTTGCACTCGTTGGCAGGTCGCCGTCGCCATCGTTGTCGGTTCCTCGGAAAAAAAAAAACACAAATCTAATAACAGTACTCAATCGGGCGAAGATCTCCATGATAGCAGCCAGGCAACAACAACCACAACAACAACAACAAACGGCAGCACTGCTGGAAGGTGTCGATTGCTGTTTCCGTGTGCCTACTGCGATGATTAAGGGTCTCGCTTGGTCCGAATTCCATAAGTCTCCGCCTCCTTGATAAACACGGGTATTTTAAACTGACGACGATGATGGTAAAGAGCCTGTGCCATTGAAAACGCTGTTGAGACATTTACCGAATACGCGGTTTCCCTTGTCCATTCAAAAGTCATCCTCTGCCTCTGCCGTGGGGCAATAAATCGAAGCCAGCTTTTGAGAAAGGAAAAAGGGCTCCATTCAAGTGTAAGGTGAACCAAAGCCCTCCCCATTTAAAGGAGGCTATTAGTGTGGCCTAGTTCCTCCGCGGTGTAGTGGTGGTCGAAAGGAATGCCGTTTAGAATGGCGATTGCGCGAAGCTCGATCTTCGCGGAATGTTTTGTTCGATGAGGAGTGGATTTTGGGTTGTGAGCTTTCATTTGGATTTGATGTGAGTGCTACTTGGCAAATCCATCCAATCATATACTGAATAATGAAAGTTTGGCTATGTCGGTAATGTTAAATAAAAATAACCGAACGTCATTCACTGTATGACCCAATTTGCACTGGTCAGCGAAAGACCTCAACCGAGAAGCCACCCACAGTTCTCGCACTGTGCTCAAACAATACCAGAACTATAATCATCACCGCAATATAGCCGCAATCATCAAAGGCAAATTACGGTTCATTAAATTTTACCATCCACGCTTTCTCGAACTCTCTCCCTCCTAGAGCTCTCGTTTTAAAATTCTATTCCACAGTGGCAATCATTTCTGGTTTGTACTTTTTTTTTGTTCCTTTCACTCTTTAAACAAAGAAGCGAAAACAGATCGGTTTTGTTCCAATTATCAACAGTCTTTTGTTGTTCAATAATTCAACACTCCGCAATTTGGCAAATCTGGCCAAATGAAAGATATCCATTAAAAATTTACTTTTTTTTTCTGATCACGATTGTAACTAACAGTAAGCATTGCGTTAGAACCTGTACGGTAACATTGTTTTATCCGTTACTATGCGTGTGTTTGAGATCCCGGCTACTGCGATGACCACAACCATTAATTCGTTACCAGATTCAGGCTTATTTCCGGAGCTTCACTCAGGAGCGCACCGTTTGTCGCTTCAACTGTTACCTTTCGTGTTTGTTTTTAATTATTAGCAACGAAAATTGCCGCGATGACTGTTATATGTGAGGTCATGAACAATTTGCTACCGAATAAAACATTTTGGCAGGTTTATATGGGTACTAACAATGTTTGCTGGATTATTAAGATACGTGATTAAATGCCGTAGCAAACTGAAGGTAGCTGCCCAGCAAGGCGGAGACAATGAGAAATCAATTTCGAACGAAATTGGAAGTCTAGAAAGGTCAATGATTCCGATTGTAGGAGCCCGGTTTTGATCATAGAACCATTCCAGGTCAAAGAGCAACATAATAAGTCGAATTTCATAATGCAATGGAAATAATAGAAGCTGAAAATGAGCGAAGAACCATTACTGTCGCTCATATTCAACTTCTATTAAATTTTTACACTGT
Source organism: Ochlerotatus camptorhynchus (assembly GCF_037179485.1). Taxonomy (NCBI): domain Eukaryota; kingdom Metazoa; phylum Arthropoda; class Insecta; order Diptera; family Culicidae; genus Ochlerotatus; species Ochlerotatus camptorhynchus. Next base: position 3,960,612 of record NW_027040858.1, on the reverse strand, counting down.
CATTTATTTCGAGGGCTCAATCACGTTAGCTTTACGGAGCCGAATAATGCATTTTGACGTAGATTACGTCCTACGAGAAGGTACAGGGGGTTAATAAAAACCTTAAATTGCGCCCGTCACGAAAAGGTGCTAGGTTTTGAACGCTTATAACTTTGTCGTTTATAGATGAAATGAAAATCTAAATACATCAATTGATAGAACGAAACTCTACCAATCTACTGAATTAAATACTTTTACAATTTTCCTTTATAAAACTTATGAAAAATGTGAAAAATAAAAAGTTTTAATTTTATCATTGTTTTCATGGGAAAAAAAAAACGTTTTCCCTAACCCGGTCGTCATAATCGAGTACCACTTGGTTGCGTATCGTGCTGCTTGGACCTGCAGGGTTATAAAAGAAAGCTGATGTGGTAAGCGGATCGCTCAAGGTACCAGCAGCAAGCTGTAGCTCGCCAGCTGGTAAAATCTGGAATTTGCCCACTCTTTGCCGTCGTGCAGAAAAACATCCTCGCAGCGAAAGGCGTGATGAGTGGATAACCTTGACAAACCGTGGTTGGGTGGAGGGAAACTCACCTCTGCAACGGGCTGTTTTTGCATTAAGGTCAATTCACATCTATCTGTTATCATCAGATCCAACTGGCGATTTTCTATGTATCGTCAGTTTCTTGCAATACTGTCCCAGGTCAAAAATTTTAATTTTTGACATTTTGATGGCAATAACGGTAAATAATGTGAACTTTCATCCCACAAAAACCCATTTTGAAATTCCTGAAAAATAGGAAGTTATAGGTAGATATATCTTTGTTAATTTTTCAAAAAAGCCAAACACAAAGTAACATCAAAGGTACATGTTGAGTTGCGCCTGTATTGCCCATAATAATATGCAATTTTGTTGTAGTTTAAGCATATTATTTCTTCATACAATATGGTTACTACTTAAAAAAGTAAACCCAGTTTTGCATGACAATAGGGCATACTTCAAATAAAAAGCAGTTGAAATCATTGCATTGTTTATTTAAGGATCTGATAAAATTAAAAAATTCATTAAATTGAAACTTAACTCAAAAAATCAGAAAGTTTTTTGGACTCAAATTAACAAATTTTGATTGTGGAATTTCACATATTTTGAGTTGTGCCAGTATTGCACGAAACCGATGGTACATCTCGCTCTCATTTGAGGATATCAAGCAGGTGTGGGATGAGAAGGGTGACCAGTGAACCGGGAAATCGAGAAGAAGCCATGAATTCGAAATCACCGGGAAAAACCCGTGAATTTCGATGACAAATCGGGACAATGTTTACTTAATCTATTTTCCAGAGGAAAAAAAAAGAAAGATTTTGGGCTATCGATAAATTATAAGATTCTTGGATCGGACTAGATTTTTTTTTCGAAGGAATTTTGAGAAGATATTTGATTTAAGAATGAATGTCAAGGTATTTCAGAAAAAAATTAAAGGGAGTTTTAGAACTCTCAAAGATTTTAAACTTTTACTTGTGTGAGATCAAATTCAGAACAGAATTTTTTAGTAGCTCTGTGGAAAATACCAAGTCGATAGTGAAGAGGATCCCTGGATCCGTGAAAAATATCAAGGGCATCGAATTTTGAGGCTACAATTCCAAAGCGTCAATTTTAAGAAAATTTGCAAGCGCACCATGAAACAAACTTCAAGAGAATTAAAAAAATCTATGCAAAATTTCAGAAGAATTTATAGGAGAACGTCAAGATAATTCTGGACAAAAGATAAATCAATTCTTATGTGAATTGCTTGGGCATTCTAAAGAGAATTCAAGTGAATTTAAGTTTGCAATATGAATGGAAGCTTCGAGAAAAATTTAACGATGGATTTCATGTTTTTTGACGTACAACTACGTCTGTGATTTCTATATGGGAGTACTCTTTGTGAAAACTGAAAATGGAACATGTAACAAAATTATGAAAGATTTTGAACGTCAATAACTCAGCTGCCCCTGGACCAATGTCAATAATTTTATCACCAATCGATCATAAATATTTCTACGCATCTGTTTAAATCTTAAATTCTGTCTTAAATTTAAGACATATCATTTTTTCAAAATGTCACTATTGAAAATTGCACGAATGTGCAACTGTTGCTATGAGAATTTAAAGTATCACTGATTGCCTGCAAAATGTGATTTCCCTAACACAGATTTCAAAGATGAATTCCATCTGGTCGTACCGAACTTTGTTTATTCAATCACCGCGTGGTGAGTGGTGGTGTTCTCCAGTACACAACGAAAGGCTGCGGGCAAGCAGCGAGCTGCAGCCCACGTGAGCATCCATAGAAGGAGGAAGAAGCAGCACCGCTATTGATCGGAATCAGTAGCTCTTCGTGAGTCGCTGTGGGCTATCAATGTCAAGCGAACCCTGCTCAAATTCCTATTCCTAAACAAAACACAAGCTCCTGCTGCAGTTAACATTTATAACTTTTATTATATAGGACCACGTAGTCCTACGTCACCATTGCGTACAACGCCATAGGGCTGTCCCTTGTAGTTTTTTTATTCATTTTCATCATCTGCAGAGTATTTCTAGGCCATTATAAATACATTCTGAGGGACTCTTAGAGAGAATCTGAATCTTATTTTAGAAAATTTTTGCAATAATGTAAATGAAGGGAAATTATTCCAAAGTAAATGCTTCATAATATTTTAATCAAATCCTGGAAAGGGTTTTCAGCAAATTTTCATAGTTGATCGTGAATATTAGAAAATTTTAGCTTGAAATTCACGCGATCAAATTATTGGTACATTTTTCATCTACTGTTTGAGTAAAACAAGTTTTCCTAATAATTTGTTTTCTCAGGCATCAGGTATGGATTTCCGGTCCCCAAACGTCACCCCGATTCCAAAAATACTCATATTGTGGGGTATTTGACAGAATATCCAAGTTTTTCTGTAACCTGAAGCCGCCATCTAGGATTTAAAAATGGCATCAGATATCGATTTATGCTTCCTACACGTCACCCCGATTTCAAAAATACCCATTTTGTGGGGCAGGGCTGGAAAGCACCTCAGAGCGTTAGCCAATCAACTTTGTGCATGCATCTCACAACACTCGACAAAGAAAATTGTGTTTCTCCCATTTACTTCGCACACTCTTTTCCAACTAATCTGTGAGAAAGCGATCCACACAATGAGCGGTACACTCCGTGCGGCGCAGGGAGCGAATAAAATGCAACAAGCGCTAATGTCTTGTTTGAATTATTTGCAGACTTTGCTTACCACGACTGAATGCATAGGAGATGAAGAAGAGCATAACGAAGAAAATTTTGTCTTTTTGCTTGGTGTCCCATTTGCAACCCTACACTGAGTGGCGCTCTTTGCGTCGGCGCCGTCGGAGCTACACATTGAGCTTCCGTTATTTTTGGCTGTGTGTCTGTCTTCTCTTCTCCGCTGCGCAGGGTGAAAGACAAGCTAACTTTGTGTTTGCTTGATTCTCACTTTGTTTATTTCAGAAAATCAGTTCATTGCGCGCATTGAGTGATCAGATGACAGCCAAAATTGGGGATATTTCGCAGTATTTCCAACCGTTGGAAACTAACGATTTTAAATTGGCTCACTATTTGACTAGCCTATTGGTCCCAAGCTAACGATTAACGTACCCCATTCTAGTCGAAATTCTAGTCCTACATAATGTTTGTTTCGATTCGCTATGAAAGTTTGACAGATAATGATGAGGGGTTAGTGCATTTTCCTATGTTTCGAGGGGTGAATCGATTAGCTTGGGACCGAAGAGAGTACCAGAGATGAGCAAAAAGTTGAGCACGTTTCTTCGGGACCTTCTAGTCTTAGAGTTACCTCTATGGTATTTCCCAGTTTCCCAAAATCACAAAAAAAAAACTAGAACTTTGGAATTTTCTTCGTAAAAAAACCTCGTTATTTGGGATTTACTTCGTAAAAAGATTTCGTAATTGGAGGTTTCAGTGTGAAAAGAAACTTGCTGAGGAAGTTGGAATGATTTTCCAGCGGATGTTAAAAGAAGCTATTGTGGAAGCCAGGAGAACTTTTGGACGAAGCTTCCAATGAAATCAGATCAAAATTTCTAGGAATGTTGGAGAAGACTTCTCGATGAACATTTCAAATGGTCCTATCTGCTTTGATCGATTCTCTTCATCTACTTTCTCTTTCGTTAATAACTCAGCTGCAAAACCTTTCCCTGTTGTATTTGACGTTTTGGACGCTAGATAAGAACCTCCTTTATCAAACTATGTGGTAGAATTAGCGCGAAATCTGTTTGCATAGCAGTGGTTATGAAAATAGAAAGTCGATGAAGAGAATCGATCAAAGCACATAGGACCATTTGAAATGTTCATCGAGACTTCCTGGAGAATTCAGAAATATCTTCTGAGTCAAAATAAACTGTCAAGGAATCCGGAAGAAAATTTGGTGGCAGCAGGGAAATTGTTCTCCTATGGAAGCAACTCAATAGTTTTCTGGAATCTGAACTAAAATATCGCCCGATTCCCGAGAATTTCCGGTAAGAATCATCAGCTTTTTCTGGTTTTCCCGGAAGCCAAATATGGCCTGGAAAAAGAAACACTAATTGTGAGATATTCAAGGAAGTTTAGAGCTTGCTGGAGCAACTTTAAACTTGAGGACAGCTTCGATTTCTTCAGAAACTTTTAAAGTACTTTAGGAAAAAATTAAAACTTTCAGAGATGTTGCAAAAACCGAGAACTAACAAATAGTTCTGAGCTTCGAGGAAGTTTAAATATCTTTAAGGGCAAGTTCCAAGAACTTTAGGGCAGTTTCATGAACTTCATGGCGGTTTCATGAACTTCAAAAAAAATCGTTTCTTTGATGAAATTCAATTAGTTTCACTACCCACTCTGTTTTAGACATTTTACATGAACTTCAAGAAACTCCAGGTATGTTTAAATATCTGTTTATAGGGTCAGAGGGCTTCGGCAATGTTCTGAAAACTGAACATCCGAAAACATTGAGGGATTTTAATTTCTGGAAAAATTCGAGTTCTTCCGGAGCCATTCTTTTCCGTGTTGGATGTATTCATCACTGCAACCATTACTTTAATATATTGTGATATTCCAGGACATTCATGAATTGCAAAGCATTGGAGATGGATTTCGATGTTGTCTCAATTTTCAATTCTGTCAGAAAAGTTAGTTTTAGTTTTTTACTATCCTGGTTGGAGAATTAGAGAACTTGAGAGAACTTCTTGAATATTCAGGGAACTTCATAAAGGAACGAAGGCTTCAGGCACGTCCAGAGAAGTTCGAAGTTTAAAGAATTTAAGGGAAGTTCCATGAGCTTCAAGGAATTTTCGAAAACCTCGGAATATTGAAATAACGTCCAGATAAGTTTAATGAAGTTCAGAGATCTTTAGGGCAGTTCGAATAACATCAAGGAAGCTCTGAAAACTTCAGCAAAGTCTAGACTTTCGGGGAAATTTAAAGATATTTGTTAGGGAGGATTTTCAGTTTCGGATTTAGCCGAAGGAAATCAATCTTTGGAGCTTGTACAGTTTGTGAACAGCTTAAAGCTGCAAATGAACTAGCGTAAGAATTATCATTATTTAAGCTACAGCCAAGAAACAAGCTTACACACTAAGATTTTTTTACAGGAGTCAGTATTTTTTTACTGGGTTTTTGAATTGCTGAAAAAGTCGGTAAAATTCAAATGACCGTTATCCGTAAGGAATCAATGAAACCGACCAATTTTATTTTCTATTGTTAATTGGGGTTAACAGAACTAAGTATGTACAAGTTCAGAACAAATTTTCTCATTAATAAATTTTCCACAGATTTTTAAACTTTTACCGAACAGTTCCGCAATTTAAAAACTCAGTAAAACCGTACTGACTCGATTAGTGTGTACATTTTGTGTTTTCCTCCCTTTTTCCCTGACCTCAAATTTAATAGCGTAACCACTTAGCTTTTTGTTTATAACTCAATTGTGCCCTGTAAACCACCGTTCAAGGCGAGACTCGGTAGCTCAGTGATTACCGTTTCTACTTACTGCGCAGAAGGTCGGGAGTTCAAGCCTTTGTCTTATTCAATCCCCACTTAATTAAAACGAATTCTGCTTTAACCGATCGCATCACTCTTACCACAGTGAATCCTGATCTAGAAATAACCCACCTCACTAACACAACTATCCTTCCCGTGAAAGCCGTGGAGATGCAGAGGCGTATTCGGTCTTTAATAACAACGGACGTCGAACTAATCATCCTTCCCTTCCACAAAAGTCCGCGAGGACGTGACCGTGCTAATCCCATGCATTATCTAGGTGGTGCTCTGTACAACTGCATTAGTTCTGATCAATAGCAGAGGAGCAACTACGAAATGCAGCTTAAGAACCGACAACCCGACATGACACTTAATTCTGACTTATACCCGAAAATCGTAAACGGTCGTTTTAAAAAACCCGTGAACACTCTTGTTTATTTCAGTTACCGTGGGGACCTAATTTGTGATTAGACCCGGTCCCTTTCAAATTGTATTATTATTTATGTACGTACCTTATATTTTAAATTACGTTTCACATTCATCTAGTGATGGCCGATTTTCATTCGAATAATTGATTAATCGATTAACGAACCGAAAAGTAAAATATTTGTAATCGGTTATATCGTGCCGATATAAGCATTAACATCTCCAGAGGATCATCACCGATCCTTTCAAACATGTGCTGCACTCCCATTGGTTGAAAAATGGCAGCACAGCGAACAAAAAATAATCGATTAGTTGTTAATCGAGTAATTAAAAAATTGGACATCTCTGATTTTGGTGTGCTTGTTTTGCTAAAAATGAGCGCAAAATTTCATCTCTACCGAGGGGGCAGCAAAACCACAAAATTACTTTGAATACGGGGGGTATTCATTGGATGAAAGGGACCGTGAAAGAGGACACTAAAATATAAAGTGTTTCTTCCGACAGTTTCATCTTAGTATTCATCTTTGATTTAAATGTGCAGTGATCTGAACTGTCAAAACCAGAGGATTTTTTGATGTAGATAAAAATCATTTGTCCAGAATAGATCAGACAAGAACCAATTCATAACTTTTGCATGCGGGTTCATGGCTTAGCTAAATATTTACGGCGAACACGGAGCCAGATGTCAGTAGTGTGCTTTGGTCAGAAATTTTATAGTTTTTGCTATAGTCATTCATGTCGGTTTGTCGGTGATTTAATATCTTTTGAACTCTGAGTGAACATTGCCCAAACAATGTTTTATTAATTTTGATGGTGGATTTTTGAACTTTTGTCCACTTTGACCTTTTGTCCACATTGACCTTTTGTCCCTCTAAGTAAAATTCGACCATTTTTCCATTCGCCATTTGTCTCTCTATGTTCAGTTCGAACTTTGGTCCCTTCGACTTTTTGTCCCTCAAAGTTCAATCAATTTAACTATATTTTTTTTTTTATTTTTCCTTTATTTGTTTTCCGTCAATCTTGTTTTCCGTACTGAGTACCAATGCTACCGACGCCAGAGACGCCATCTGGACGCCACTGTTAATTTTAACTTTTGTCTCTTTAAGTGCAATTCAACCTTTCGACCATTTATCCCTTGGACCCAAGGGGTATTCAACTCTGCACACTGTGCCAAAACACCGCATGGCACACTGTTCGGTACGTTAGGGCACACTTTTTAAAGTAGGATTCAAACAATATACTATAAAACGACATCACTGTTGAGTGTTGACGTTTTGGCAATCGTTGACTACTCGGTTCAATACTTTGTTTACTCAATAGTGATGCTATAGTTGTTGTGAAACATAAAACTGGTAAAACAATGATTCAATCAAGCATTCAAGAACGACAAACCGGTTTCGACGAATCTGTAGGTATTCTCTGAACCGTGAATCTTTTTGAATCTAGCAAAACTCAGTGCGTCTCATCCGATTACTTCCAGCGACGATTGGTCAAATGCCTGGTCAGATGCCTGGTCGTCCAATACGGTACGGATCGCAATGCAATCGTCGAAATCGTTGAGTCTTATGGTGCAGACTGATTGTATTCCGTGATCATGAAAATCAAAAACAAGCCTAGAGACAACGTACGTATCCTCGTTGGGACGCAAATCTAAATTCAGTCGGCTGCAGAAGAAATTTTGAATCGATGAACTGAGAAGGAAACTACGTATTCCATCAGACGTGGATCGGTGTACGATTCTCTTAGCAAAAATATTTTGAATTTATAGAAACGATCATTACAGTTAGAAATGCAATTACATTCTAATCCATGAGTTCGACATCAAGCAAATCCCCGTCATTAGATCCGGTCATTTTCCAGATGCATCACAGTCATCATTTTTCCGACCGGTGAGCTGTAAGGCCTTGTTCATTATAGAAAATTTGATTCGAGGCTTTCATAAAAACTGAGATTGAACTCTACTATGCCATTCGAGTTCTAGGTTACATAAGTTGAGAAGAATTTGACAGGCAGCAGGTGACAATTTCATCTTCGTGTCTGTAAATCTACAAGGAATCAGCAGTTCAAAGGGACATCGATCTGGAATATGGTGCTTGAAAACCGCACAGTTTTGATGGCTTCCACTTCCTCTTCCACCATCCGATCCGCTAACACTGTAATGAGATAGAAGGAAAGCTAAATGCTTGCCACGATCCATCAGAAGAATTCAGAATGTAAGCACAATCACGTTCGGCACAGCACTTGGCACAGCTTTCGGCACAGTTCAATCTCTCGGCACGGATTAAGGTGGCATTGGAAGGATTTCAGAACGACCCTTTCTTAAATTTTCCGTTTGAAAATAGGATCTGTTGAAGTACTATCTGAACTGTAAATTAGATGTCCTTTGAATCAGCTTACTGAACTTGTTCAATTAACATTGCCTAAGGGCCTGGGCTCTAGAACACGTTCAGGGCTAACTCATTGGCAATTTTAAACATACCCGGTTGCTTGGCTGAAACAGTCTAAACGTTTTTTTTTTTAATAGACTGTTGTATTATAGGGTTACGGTATGTAATGTGGGTCTAGTCCTTTCATTCGGCCTATCACGCAAATAAATATTCAATTAAGGAATATTACACAAAAAATAAGGAAAATATTGATCACTGATGATTGATAAATGTGTACCACACACAAATCAATTTATATCACAACATTTCAATACATTTTCAGCTCTCGTAAGTAATAAAACTGGTTGAGAATATCACTCTGTTCGGAGTTTTTAGCCGCCATGACCTTTAAGGTTAAGATGGGAAGGTTGCACTGACGATCATCAAATGGCCTGATTATGGCATTTATTGAATGGAATTACCTGATAATACACACTAGACGTAAAACTCACAGTTACTGTTTGAATATTTTATGTTTATTTTAATTGTTTAACAACGTTTTTACAAGTAAATCATGGACCCAACTTTAGGGACACATTTCTTTTCTATGTTCCTAACTATGGCCCATGAAATTCATTTGACAGCATATAGCAACAAGAGTAACGTTAACAATGTGGTTTGCATTTGGATGATAAGGAACGAACAGGAAGGGAGATTTTTTCTGCCAAACCTGTATAATGAACATCACAATGTTTTGATTTAGATATTCTGCGGTCGAAAGACGATAAGCGAAATTTTTAATTTTTAATTTTTAATTTGAGTGATTTAATGTAGTTTTCGTAAAATTTTCTCTAAGAAATGTTTTGAGGAATGAAGAGCATTAAGTTAACAGTGATAGTGATAAAAAAAAAACATAAGAAAACGTTACCAAGAGCGTTTTTTTTTAGGATCAAACAGGATAGGACGAAGTTGCATCCATAAATAGACCCAATTTGGGGACAATAGACCGATATTACATACATTTCCCTGGTGAGTTTTTGTCTTAAAAAAAGTAAGTTTTTCAACTTTTTGTGGTTCCTGATAGCAAACGATATGATAAGCATATCTAAGCATACCATTTAGCAGTAGAATATCGTTTACAGGTAAATTAATTGATGAGTTATGATTAAAAACGTAATCGATGGCTGCATATTAGACCGAGGTTAGGGACGTATACCCTAGTTTGAGGTCATTCGTGACTTGTCTTGGAATAAAACTTTAGCCTAAGAGGCATGAATGCAGGTCCGTACTCGCTGAAAGTTGATATAATCCATATCAATGCACGATACTCACTTGCAAGCACAAGAACATGACAGGTAAACATTGATTTAATAATCCTTAACGTACTGGCAACATCATGGACAACTATGTCAATCTTCGTATTAATTTACGATCTTAATAACACCTCCAAACCGGTTCCATTACGCCAAGAGCTCAATGATGGCCCAGGAGAGAGAAAAAAAACCCTCTATCTCCATACTCTAATGGCCAATCCAAACACACGATCCGCGCGCTCTCGATGCCCAGAATCGCTTCTACATCTTTCTAATCAAATTATCTACCGTTATCGCGCATCATGGGCCATCCAATACACCGGGAGACCACCGGCACCCGGCCACTCTTTCGCCTAAATCATTTTAATAACCACTACAGGAAGCCCTCGGACCAGTGCTGGGCAAACGAAAAATACCGCAATTCTCGCCAGAGCATCCTCTCTTCTGCCCATCAACGGAACCTAGGTAAACAATTTGCATCGCACTCGCCCCGTCCCGCATACTTGGATCGCTCTCGCACCTGTCATAAATCCACTTCGCGACCACGCGAGTAAAATTAACATTGATCGGGCGCGACATCCTTCTTCCCCGGTCGTTGGTCGTTCGGTTTTCGCCGGAAGATTTATTAGTTCACCGTGGCTTCGGGTTGGCAATTGCTTGCACATTCTTAGACCGCATTTCGTTGTGGTTGTGGAGACGTGCGATTGCCGGAGAATCCCGGTTTGGGGCTTGATAGAGGGCTACCGATAGATCCAGCAAGGTTGATATGAATAATGGCTGGGTGTTCCTCCCAGAAACGGTTCGCGGCCGGGAGATGTGCCTGATGATAAATGCGTTCAGATAAGCAAGGTATGAGCTCTCTTGGAGATACGATTATCGGTAGTATGGTTTGCTTTTAGGTGGATTATGGTGGTAGTTTGAATAACTGGTTGAATTGCAATGTATATGAAGCAGCCCTGAGTTACATACCTTAAAACTTGAAGCTTCAACCAACAGATCAAATTGGGGGTAATTACATTAGTAGTCAAGGGGTTATCAACTCTGCACACTGTGCCGAAACACAGCTTGGTACACTTTTCGGCACGTTAGGGCATACGTTGACAAGTAGAATACAAAAAATATTTAATATAAATTGCATAATGAAGCAAATATTTGCATTGAATGCAGCGAGAAACGGCAACTACTTTCAATCAGATAAAACGATAAAAGGCTGACTCTTACATACATCGAGCCTCCACTTGTCTAAAATTTCAATAACCTACTAAAATGCGTTCCATATTTTATTGAAACCGCATAGCGGTTCATTCCAAGCCATAACAATAGCTAAAACTCTACACCCGCAAATCTCGCATTTGTATCGCAAACTAGAGTCGAACACATCAGAACAATAATCGCCGCAATCACACCCAGCCGTCATCAACCTAATATTACAGTTTATTAATTGTTCTCATTTACACTTTCCTCTGCCCCCTCGAAAAGCAAAGGAAAAGCTAATTATTTTCACCTCGCAGTATGCCACAATTATTTCTATTATATTTGCTTTATTTCGGCATTTTAAACAAAACGAAACAGCAACAAACAGTAGCAGCACAATTCAGTTCCGCTCCAATTATCAAACAATCAAAATTGTTTAGAAATGCAACACTGGCGAAACCTAGGCCGAAACACAAATTGGTGCGTTAGACCCAAAAAAAATAAAAACAATCTGTTCAACATGCGGATCAAAAATAAAATAATAAATGGAGAATAGCAATTAAAAATCATGTTCTTTCATTTTCGCTCGCGTCCCGGGCAAGCGACACGCTAGAACGTGATCAGTTCAGGTGCTAATTACCGTAATTGCTAGATGCTTCATCTTTTTTCTTCTTTTAACTGATTCGGCCAGTGAAAGTCACCGTTAATTGCACGTTTCGCAATGATAGTAAAAATGTCTGCAGTCCCTGCCTACTACGGGGACCTCCGTCCGTCATTTACGCTGTGTCGCCATAGTTACCAATGGGTTTTGGTGTTTGTTGTTGTCCAGTGTTTCTCGTTTGTCAGCAAACGACAGCAGTGATGATTGTTATGTGAAGTGTTAAGATAATTTTAATTACTGACGTTGCTTGAAGGTATGGTTTTCTTATGGTTCATAAAAAATTATGAAACCTGCGAATTATTTCACGGCCGTTGAAGTCGACGTGAATTTGGGTTCCGTTTACTTGAATCTCATAAACGGAGCTCACTCATACATGACCTATGAGATCGACTCAAAATTGAGTGGTTATTCACTCAAAATCCCTAAAACGTACACACTTGAAAAAATTGATGTGAATTTAGGTGCTCTGAGACTGACATATACAAGCGTCAATTTTGACATAAAATTGTGTCAAAATAGACACGAAATCCAGCTCAATCAAACGTACTTTCGAATTTACCAGTCTCGGAGCACTTAATTTTACAAGACATGTTTGTTTACGTCTCATTCTTTATGTTAAAGATGGATTCCGTCACGTATCAAGATTAGGTATTTCTAAGTGTGTAGGTCACTCATAGACTGTTTTCCTCGTTCTTCTTAAAAAATCTGCTCGAATATGAGGAAAACCGATCAAATTTTTACTTAGTCTAGGAGTATACGAATGGCGGTAAGCTTCAACTCGGATTAACTTAAAATACCGACTCTGTTTAGATGATCTGCAAAGTGTTTGCTTAGCGTCGTGATCATTAACTCTAATGTCGCCATCAAAGCAGCTGGACATTCTTGATTGGAATTTAATCCGAGGATAATACCGGTTGGTGCTTACTAGAGTCGATGTCACGCCAAAAGTGACACCAAGTCTACCTATTGAACTGTTAAACCGACTACCTATCGTGCAAAGTAAACAAACATTACGATGCTATGAAAGGTATTGCAATAAAATATAAAATATAATCGAAGAAATGATCATTAACACCTCCATTAAATTGTCATGGGATACGTTTGATAATGATCAGTGTGAAAATCACCAGTCGATTAACGTTGTCAACGTGAGTTTTAATTCTAGACGCAGCCGATGCCGCCGATGTCGCTAGAAAAAGATACGACGATTAGTTTTTTTTTGTCTCTCCTGTGACTTTGCCACGTGCAAATCCGTCCTCACTCGCATTCAGAACGGCCGTCCCGGTCACGCTCTTATCCTGTGGCAGTGCCACCACGAAGAGACGATTTTTGACGTGGACTACGTCTTACGGGAAGGTACGGGGGTAAATCGAAGATCTAAAATTGCGACCGTCACGAAAAGGTGTAAGGTTTTGAACGCTTATAACTTTGTCATTTATGGATGAAATTAAAATCTAAATACTCCAATCGTTAGGAAATAACTCTCACAATTTTCTCAAAAAAATCGTTGAAAAATATACAAATAAAAAGTGATAATTTTATCACTGTTTCCATGAAATAAACGTTTTCTCCAAACCAAGCCGTCTTAATCGAGCACCATTTGGTTGCGCATCGTTTTGCTTGAACCTGTAAAACTATATAAGAGCTCTGCTGTCGTTCCTCCGCTCGTCCGCTCATTAAAGCTTCGGACGGCGTGGCAAGCAGAAACAGGAGCAAATCAGCAAAAGGTGGAATTTTTCCCTCTACCTCTGCTGAACATTACCGCAGTCAGGCTCTAGAGCGCTGCTGTTGTGAATCCGCTCATTTTTGCGTCGGACGGACGGTGTGGTAAAATAGCAGCAGTCAGCGTGATCACCTTGATGACAACCAACGGTGGGGTGGAGAGGATGTGGAATTTGTGGAGATCGAACAATTGATCTTTTTCAGGACCACACATATTTTACAGAAAGAGTTATTGAGACTGTTTTCGGTTCCTTTCAAATAATATGAAACGTGACAAATTTTATTTATATACGACAAACCCCTCCCCATCCTCCTATAACGACAACCTAAAAAGAATTGACGTTATTTTTTTTTTCACCCGCCAAAAGAGCCAACAATTCAAGTTAAGAGAAAATTTGCATGTCATCTATGCTGTATCTCTCACAGCTACAAAATAGTGTAAAACATGTCTGGTACCTCTTTATATGCAATTAAATTATCATCTGAAGTCCATCCTTGCTTAAATATTCTGCACAAAAGATACTTTCTGTCACGCCCCATTCATAAAAAAAGGCGGGAAATCCTGTCAGGGGCGGGGCTTAGAAAGTAGTTTTTGTGCAAAATATGTAAAAACAGAGAGACTTCGGATGTATTTTTTCTGCAGAATGTGTAAAAAAGGAAGGACTTCAGATGTTGGTTGAATACAAATTACAGATACATTACTATAAGAATTGTCAAAATCCTCTCAATTTATTCGCTAGTATTCGTGAGATTGGCGAACTGAATTTTGATGATTTTGGGATTCGTTTACACCTTTAAGCAGAGCTTTACATTGTTGTTTGTTACAAAAATTCATGCATCAAGTGGATTAGTGAGTTTCTAGGGTGTGCTGTGTAAGTTCGGTCCAACAAAAATTAAACCTCTGAAAATGGGTTAGAGCGTCTTTTTGTAATTGCAAGAATGGCAAAAAGTTAAGAGATTTATTTCTGAACACTTGTATAGTTCTAGTTCCTCATTATGTGCTTAAGAATGAACATTTAGAATTATGATCCTGCTTGGATGGACGAATTTTTGATTGCTTGAAGTAGCAAATTATGATTAAATATTGAACATGGACCAAACTTTCTAATTTTGTGAAAGCACAACTCTGAATATTAAATTTTCGATTATGCTTATGGAAAGAAAGTGAGGGGGCAATCCCAAGTAACCAACAACCCCGTATGTTAGCTTTATGTAACAAAATCAATCCAATACATGCTTGTGAACGATCTCCCACCGGAGGTATCCCACTGCGATCAAGCGTTTGGTTAAATGTGTTAACCATAGCAAATGTTCAACGGAGATAGGATGGGCATTGAAGTGTGCACGGGGAATATATTTTATAACGGAAGATTACAAACAAGTGTTTCATATGCCGGAATATCCCTAACGGAAAGTCCAGAAACAGTCAGAAGAATAACTAATACGAGTGAGGAAATTGACATGCCAAGTAAAGGAAATGGAGTATATTGAGGAAATAAGTTACTTCTACTATATTTTTAATCAATATCAAGAAAAATGCACGAGAAGTTCACTAAACATCTCAACGTAGTCTACGTCAACCATGCGGTCGTGTCTTGTACACAACCCCACATTTTTTTTTCAAACCCGTCCTCACTCGCGTTCATATCCTGTGGCCGTGCCACCACGAGGAGACGATTTTTTTTAGGCAAATCCGTCATCACTCGTTTCCCGGTCGCGTTCAAATTTACAATTTTCCTTGAAAGAGGGTGGTTTCCCCTTTATTACCTATCGGGGGATCTCCAAGATTCCAGGTTCGTCTCCTGGCAGGATCGCCATAAATGTGAAAATCCGCCGATATTGGTATGGGCAAATCACCTACGACGCAGTTAATAAATGTTCAACTTACCCGTGCAGCAGCTTGAATCCAAAATGACCTTTCACCAACTGTCAGAAAATGTGTATGAAAACTCATGACCTACCTAGTTATTATCCATCTCATAATCAGTAATGAGAATTTCTACTATTTTTTATAAGATAATTTGACAAAATCAATGATATAATGATTTACTACAGCCGCTATTTTTTTCTCTCGCTAGAAATCATTTGAAGTTGATGTAGAAGTCCTCTGTTGCCAAGTGAAAAGAAAGGGAATCTTTCGAAAATCGTTATGCGAGTTCAACTGTTTTTCGCTTGTCCCGGCTCATTATACACCGAATCTAGTGTTTACCACAATAAAAGACTAAGTGAAACCAGTCTTGATTTTCCTCAGATTCTAGAATTTTTCAGGAAAAACTTTACTCAGTCTATGAGTGAACTACGATTTTGTGTATTTGCGTGAACGATCCGTTCAAATATGAGTCTGATTCAACGGTCGTGTAAACTGAGTAAATTTTCATTCGATTTTCCTCCAATATTATCACGTAATTATGGGGAAAATCTAAAAATCCAGATTAGTTTTTCGAATGGTCGTATCAGCTTATGTAAACATTGCATTTTATCGTCACTTCAGCGTAACTGGTAGCTCGTCCACGCATGCTAACACGACCCTCAAATAGGGGAAATTTTCCCCTACCTCATAGTGGTGTCAGTATGCGTGGGCGAGCTACCAGCTACGCCCAACCAACGATCAAAGAGCCGTTCACTAAACAAAACATCTTAAAACTATAGTCAAATGGTACAACACAATAAACATTTTATCTTCCGCTATCCGATAAGCCTCCTCGACCAGAACGGGAGCCGCTTCCAGTGTATGGCAGATTCACCAACGGGGGTCAGAGCGCTTCCATTGCAGTGATGGACGCAAAACGCTGTCAGCACTCACACATTCATCACGAAACGGTTGCTTTCCAAAGTCGACGACGCATCGACTGAAAGAACTGCTGATGAAGAACAGTGAGGAGGACCACACAATAGTTGCTGCCGAGTAAACAGACGATCGCGTGACACACATTGAGAGTGGTGTGCTTCTGTCGACAGCCGAGTGAACATTGTCCAACTACAAATCTATCCACAGAATGATTATAGTTTTCGTTAATTTTCTTCACATTCGAGCAGATTTCTGAGGAAAATCGTGGAAAATTTGAGTAACCTTCGATACTACAAATTTAAGTAACAAAACTAAAAAAAATGAGTCAGATATAACGGATGTGTAAAAAACAAAGCAAAGGGATGTTCTGGACGTTAAAGTTTAAGTTGTAATCCGTATTACCAACCGGTGGAAACTAACGATTTTAAATTGGCTCACTACTTGACTAGCCTATTGGTCCCAAGCAAATCGATTAACGTACCCTATTCTAGTCGACATTCTAGTACTACACGATGTTTCTTTTGACTTTATATGCTTGACCACATAATTTTGAAAGAAGTCTCAGGACTGGAGGGGGATGCCAATACGTATTGATCCCAAACATATAAGCTCTTGAATTATGAATCACCAACGTTGGAAATCTGAATCCTATTTTCGAAGCATGACAGATCCTAAGGGGTAGATGTTTGATAGTTTTAATCGGTGGTACATTGCAGTAGGAACCACAACTGCTTGGTAGGCTTGAACGGTTGGTGGTGTGTAATTAGAAGGTGGTAGAAGGCTTCATAATCAGCGATACGATAGGCTTGGCCGATATCTTTGAGAACCCGCACTTCTGAGTCGATCAGATGATTTAAAACTGATTCGACGATGTTAAGCTGAGAGAGTCAAAAAGTACGTGAAACTGCCTAGGGCTCAAGCCCGTTGAACTCGATTATCCGAGCGGAGACATTCACCTGCGGTTCAGCCGGTTCCGGCCGGCTCGCCGCAGGGCACTTGTCTCCCGCGTCACACGAGGACATTGCGATCCATTACGAAACAGCTTTGGCGTCCGCAAGGACGCAAGGTCGCCCGACAGTTGCCCCCTGGTGCTGGTTGCTTGCCCCACAGTAGCGACGCTCAGTTCTGAAGGCCTGTGCCGCGAGGTGGGGCTTACTGCACGTGGTGTTTTGCAGTCGGGCGCGTGATGGATTTCCGCGTACACCGCCTCGGTCTTCCCGCAATTGACCGGCGGACTGTCGATCGGCAATGATAAAATCGAGGTACCTTCGGGACCCGTCTTGAAACACGGACCAAGAAGTCTATCTTGCGCGCGAGCCAATGGTCGTCCTCCGGAACACCAAAGGCGCAAAAAACATAACTTGAGTTGTGCGGGATTACGGGCGCGGCTCTCTGCAGCGTCCCTCCATCCCCGGGTGTTGTACCAGGCATGCGGTGAGGCCCTCCGGGGCCCTACCGTGCCACAACATACCGTGAGTGTGCATGATGTGACCCGAAAGATGGTGAACTATGCCTGATCAGGTTGAAGTCAGGGGAAACCCTGATGGAGGACCGAAGCAGTTCTGACGTGCAAATCGATTGTCAGAATTGGGCATAGGGGCGAAAGACCAATCGAACCATCTAGTAGCTGGTTCCCTCCGAAGTTTCCCTCAGGA